>NC_057811.1:349351009-349951009 GCF_018294505.1 Triticum aestivum
TGTACGTTCATAAGCGAAACGAACGTATTGTACCCACCCTAGTCCTCTTTCAATCGATCTCCAGACCCCGAGATGAAATCGAGAGAGAACGAGTGGGGGCATGTGTGATACCTAAGGCGGATTCAAAATTTTGAACCGGTGATCATAGCATCCGCAAATCATATATAAAGGGTATTCAACGTTTGTTTCGTTTTTGAACGTACAATATACTCCCTCCTATCCTTTCTAGTTTACATATAAGTTTTATGTGTAGTCAAAGTATCTCTACTTTGATAAAAAAGTATCAACATTCAACAACGCCCAATCAATATTGTTAGATTCGTACGTACTCCAAGATTTGTACTCGAGATGGTTTCCAATTTGTTTTCAACCACGTGAATGTGCTTGTTCTCGCGCATGGTCTTCCTACTAGGATTTCACCACGTATAGCCAGTCCAATAGTAACTTTTTTAAGCTCCCTGTCCAATAGTATTAGTGTAGTACTGACAACATCTGTACTAGAGTATGCAGTGCTCATAGTTGTACTCCCTCCTTCCATTTATATAGGGCCTATGTGGAGGAGAGAGATGTGAAAAAGTATGGGTAGTGAGCTCTCATGCAAGAGCCTAGCTATATACGCATTCCTAGTTAAATATGTACAATAAATATGAAGAAAGAGATGGAAAAAAGTACTAATACAATAGCCAACCTTATAAAAAAAATTCCGGGAAATATCCAACCTTATAGCCCACACTACTGTATGAGTGCATATAATAGATGATGGCTATAGATGACATGGCAGTTCCTTATAGCCATCGACTGGCTATATTATTAACCATGCTCTAATGCGTTTTTCAAAACCGCATTTGACTATTGACAAGATTAATAGTACATGAGATGTATAATGTGAAAATTATATCATTGGAAGCTACTTTCACATACGTATCCCTGCCTTACCCTCCCTTTCGGTCACTTACTGTCGGACCTCATGCTTGCTAGGCCCCGCATGTCAGTTACTCAATGGATTCGGCCACGTCAGGGGATCCTCATCCGTAGTATACTCCCTCTGTTTTTATTTACTCCGCATAAAATGACGCGGGCGGGGGAGGGGGAGGGACGTCGGTTTGCTCTCAATTCCGGTCCCACAAGTGAGCGAAAACGCAAGACGAAGCGCGTTCCATTCGGTGAGCGACATGGAGGGTCCAGCGTGCCGGGCTGCAACGCGAACGCGACAAGAGCGATGTACAGTCAAAACCAATTGACCGGTCGTCACCGGAACCACTATTCACACCAGAACCTTCGCTGCTCGGCCTACGCCAGCCACTGCCCAAAAACCACACCTAATCTCCAGCCCCTTCCCCCACCTTTCGATCCCCTAGCCCACATCAAGTGTCCCCTAGTTCGCCGGAAAGCCATGGTGCGCCACAAGATCACGTACTACAAGATGGTGACGCCGGAGCGCCGCGCAGAAATCGCGGCGGCGGTCGGCACCAGAGACCTCCATTCCCAAGCTTGCTTTGCGGCGGGCCAATCCCCGAGTTCTCTGGAGCCAAGCTACGAGGAGGAGGAAGCCGATCCAATGTTCATGGCGGAGGTCGCGGCGCAGAAGGCCCCCGATGGGTATGAGACGATGGACGTCGACTTCGTGCCGGCGTCTGAGTCCCCCATGGTGCAGGCGGACCAGCGGTTCAACCTGGCGATACTAAAGGAGGACCGGGAGGCAGAGGCTCAACTCGACGCGGAGCGCGCATGCCGCTGCCATCGAGGCTCTCCTGCAGGCGAAACCGGATGTCGTGGAGGTGAACCGGGAGGAGGAGGCTCAACTTGAGGCGGAGCGCGCGGATGCCGCTGCCATCGAGGCCCTCCTGCAGGCGGAATCGGACGTCCTGGACTTGTACCGGGCGACATAGGCTCAACTCGACGCGGAGCACGCGGATGCCGCTCTCATCGAGGCCCTCCTGCAGGCGGAACCGACGTCCTGTACTTGAACCGGGCGGCGGAGGCTCGACTCGACGCGGAGCGCGCGGATGCCGCTGCCATCGAGGCCCTCCTGCAAGCGAAACCGGACGTCCTCGACTTGAACTGGGCGGTGCTCTCGTCCGTGCAGAGCGCCCGCACGCTCCGCGTGAACGAGTAGCTGGAGGCCGAGGACAACCACGGTGCGGAGACACACGTCGGCAGCTACGGCTGGTTCGCGCCGGCAGCCAAAGACGACGAGGCCATCTCGTTCCGCGAGCAGTGATAGTTTTTCTTTATGTTGTTGTTTTTATGGATCTTTTGCTGTGTAAAAACATATATTATTATGCAAGTCGCCTGAATTGGGTCAGTCTACCATTTTAGGCGGTTGGATGAATATCCTACGTCTCCTAACCCTTCTTGCTCACCTCTTCTTCTTCCCCAACAGAACACCGCACGGGCCGTACGGATACTCCCCAACATGCGGTTGGATAAACATACTATATGAACAAAAATTATGTGTCAGTGGTAGGATGGCTGAGTTTGGTTTGTTCACATGCGACAGCACGTGTCAGTGAGGGTGCGTTCCCTTGGTTGGGTTTTCGGCGTGCAGGAGCGACTGTGCATGTGAGGGTGCGGTGCAACCGCGGCGTGCAGGAGCGACCGTGTGAGGGTGCGGTGCGACCGCGACAGCCGTGCGCAAGTGTACCTCCTTTTCATTTTGAAAATTTTAGGCAAGCTTGATAAAAATGTGTGGCGAAGTATGGCAATGCAAGGCCTAGACCCAAATAGGATAAGTACGTAGTACTACGTACTAGGAGTACTAGTGTTAAAAAAGAAAGGCGGGGTTTTCCTTCGCGGGATTAATCGATACAAATCCTCGTTTCACGTGTCAATTAATGCGTATTTTTTTCTCCAAAGCCCAAAGAGCTAACTATCTCACTCCTCATCGCTTGATTAATGCAGCGCCATGCAAACCAACCTTCTCACTTCCGCACGCATGCAGGGGATATTAATGTCCTTGGTTGCTAGTACGAGGCAAACCCCATCAATTTTGCCTCGATTAGTGTTAGTGGCCTTTTGGAAATTGTAATTTTGATATACTGGCCTTGTGTACAAAAAAATGGAGTTAGTAACTATATTTGACTTCCTTCCCCATTGCGGTGACGTCGACGATATCTCGAACGTTGTGGTTTGGCGAAGTGCGTTCGACGGAGAACACCAATGAGGGAGACCACGGTAAGTCGCTCGCAGGTGCCGCCTGCAAGCCGAGACAACCGCCTTATTTGCATCCAGGAAGTCCGTTGAACCAAAGGACGCGTAAATGTACTAGTACTACTCGTACACAATAGCGTCGTCCGTCCAACTTAGTGCGGTGAGATGGTTTCTCGAAGAAGACGATGGAGAAGCGGAGTCAGTGACGAGTGAAATGATGGTTGCTTCGTCCGTGCTTTGTGATTTGACGCCTCACTGCTTTGTGATTTGTGATAGAAGGGATAGGGGAGTAGACTCTGTCCTCTATACTATACATGCGTCCAAGCACGGAAGAAAGAGGAGAGACGTTGCATTTTTCTATTCCTTCAATCAATCAATCAGGGTGCTTCGGTTCCATCCTTTTGGCTTTGGCAACACCATCCACAATGGTTCCCACGATGCCAAAAGCTATTTTCACATTTGGCTACACATTGTGGATGCCCTTAACCG
This sequence comes from Triticum aestivum, assembly GCF_018294505.1. NCBI lineage: Eukaryota > Viridiplantae > Streptophyta > Magnoliopsida > Poales > Poaceae > Triticum > Triticum aestivum. Next base: position 349,354,649 of record NC_057811.1, read on the forward strand.
TACCACTTGGTTTTGCTCCTGTGTGCTATCTATACAAATCTCAGTTATATTGATCTAAAAAATTATAGAATCAAGATTAGTAAAAAGGAGGTGATTTTGCCGCGCGGATGGCGTGGGAGGTTTCTTATTTTTAGAGGATGTTGTCCTGGCGGTTTGCTAACATGCGGTCCCACGTGTCAGTGCTTTACCAAGCCGATCCGCTTCCCACATGAGGCAGAACAACGGCAGAAGCAACACGTGGTTACCTTGAAGAAGATGAGGGAGAAGCGGATTCAGCAACGAGTGAAATGATGGTTGCTTCGTCCCTCCAACTTCTTTTTTAGCATTATTACTTTGTCCCTCCAACTTAACTGCGGGAAAGGTGCAGCTTTGTGATTTGATGCCTCATTGCTCATTACTACGCCGGCGCCATGACTGGGTGCTTCACCCCGGCTGCTCTGCACTGTATTCTGGTATGGCACGTGGACCCGGTAGCTTGATGCCCCACATGTCGGCGAAAGGGACTAGAAGATTTATGAAAGCGAGCGCTCCACTCTTACGACGGAGGAGTACATGACACGACGGCCCAGTGAACTGTCACTTGTACTGTATATAGTACTATAGTTTTGCTGTTTCGCACGATCCATCGATAGAAACCCGATTAAGCAGGAAAGGGCGGGATTTTTCCCGCGCGGTATATGATACTGGCCATACATTTCAAAGGCAATTTTAATGTATGCAAACTGAATAATTAAGTAACAATATGATATCTAGTAAAACTAAAAACACATATGATTTATTGTGTTAGAGTGTAGTAGTAGTGCTGTATTGCATAGTTGTTAGATGTAACATGCGAGAACGTGTAGAGATGTAGTTTTGGAGGGCCTGCAGAGAGAAAAGCGTAATACGTTCACTGAACTTCAGAATAAGCTGATTACGGTCAATATATACGTTTTGCGGTGATTATACGGTCACTTGCTCATGGTTCAGCATCGGATTGCACTCTGTTGACCGGCCAAATAGTCTGCGTGGCACCATGTTGACTAGTTAAATTGACCATGTTCCTTGGGGGTCCCACCTGTCAGTTCGCATAGGGAAAAGGTCAGATAAACACAAATTTACACAGGCGCGACAAGACTCCACCCTGTGCGCGGGAATCACCTGGTTGTGTATGTGTCTGTCAGGGCCTGATGTGTGCGCATGCACGTGTAGGTTGAGCACTTGAGCGTGAGAGTGTGTGTTGGTCGTGTGGTGTACTAGTGTGTGCATGCATGCGTCCGTGTGTGCGTGTGAGTGTTGCATGCGTGCGTGGCTGCGTGTGTACGTGTGAGTGTTGCGTGCGTGCGTGGGTGCATGTGTTCGTGTGAGTGTTGCGTGCATGCAGTTCATGTGCATGCATGCGTGTGTGTATAATCACCACACCAGCTCCTGTGTGTTAAAACAGACGGCTCAGCATACCAATACAAGGCCACCTTGTCCGCTGTGCCCGCGGTCATGACTTCGAACCACCGTCCAATATTTTTTTGTCGTTTGTTTTCATTCTTACTAGCAAGATGCCCGTGCGTTGCACGTAACATCAAGATGCATTTGTATGACTAGTTTATCTTGTGAGAGAAAAGGATGAACGAGGGAAGGCCTTATTTGCAAATGTGGAGAGGTGTGTGGGTACATCTTATGCAAAATTGTCATAGTTTATTTCCTATCCGTCAGATATAAATCGGACGGCCTATATTGTAGGATGGCAGGCACACCATCATCACCAACTCTGTTTTTTATAAGAGTGTATTTTATCCCTACTCTTATAAAAAGCATAGTCGGTGATGATCGTGTGCCTGCCATCCTGCAATATAGGCCGTACGATCTATATCTGACGGATAGGAAGGAAACTATGGCAATTTTGCAAAAAGATACCCACACCCCTCTCCACACTTGCAAATAAGGCCTTCCCTTGTTCATCCTTTTCTCCCACAAGATAAACTACTCATACAAATGCATCTTAATGTTCCGTGCAACGCATGGGCATCTTGCTAGTATTTTATAAGAGTGTAGATGTAGAGTAGATACAAGCTGACAGGTGGGCCCAATGGTAGTGAGATAATGTGATGCAACACTAGAGGTGCCACGTGGAGCATTTAACTGGTCAACTAGTCGTGTCCTGAGCAAATACAGAGTTGTACGGTGAGCCCATGACTGTATAATAACCAGAAAACATAAATGGTGACCGTAATGAGTGGATTCTGAAGTCCAATGTACGTATCGTGCTTTCGCTTCAAATACAATGATCGTCACTGTATATATCGCGAGAGAAAGATGAAACATGCGTGAATGTGCTGGGGGCTTACTTTTAGAGGACCTGGAGATAGTTTGTGTGCGTACGTGAAAGGGGCGTAGAGGGGGGGGGTATGTGATGGAGAGAGAGATGCTCTTCGTTTCTCTTTATTATGACTAACTTTATATATAGTATAAAAATATACAAATTCACAGTGCGGAATAAATATCATTGTGGGCACCATGCAATGCGAGCGTTCATACTCCTCCATATAACTTTGTAATGTTGTATATATGTAGAAATTCTGAAATATTTTTTTGGCCACACTTTATTCAAAAGGAATGTTGTATGCGAAATAAACGTGAAGAGAGGGCTTTTTAGATCAATGGGCTACGTGATGTAACATGTGTGAATGTGTAGTTGATGCATTTGGCAGGGCCTAGAGAGGTATGTGTGTGTATTACGTATTCGAGAGAGGCATGGATAGAGGGGCCGACAGGGGGGGCATGGGAGAGATAGCACGAGAAATGAGAATGGTCTAAAGAGAGAGAGAGACGAATATGACGTCATGGCGAGAGATTCCCTTGAGTGTGTATATGCAAGGGTGGAGTGGATAGAGGCACCGGGAGAATATATTTTTTGTGTCTGGTGTCTGTGTTGGTATGTGTGGGTGTGAGAAGATAACGAGACGTGGGGGCAGAGGGTGTGTCACCGTGTGAGGTCCGGTGGGTCGAGGTGAGGCCCTTCGTTCGGTTCCGTCCTGCGCCACATTGGTCGGCCCGTGACGCATTTAGGGAGACCCATGGATGACTAGTCGTACAAGACAAAGATAGCATAATTGTGAAGGACTCTATGTCCACTGACAAAGCCGGCTAGGATTTGTAACCCTAGGTTCTCAGACTAAGGTAACCCTTTTATCTCTGATATTACTATTCATCCAACCTAACTTTCAGGGGCATCCTACAGAATGCTCTGCTAGAATCATACTCGTCGATTAGGAAGAGAGGTGTGAGACAATGCTTGAGAGACAGGCCTGAAGATAATGTGCGTACAGGAGACACGTAGGCAGGTCTATGTATATAGAAAGGGCCGATGGGGATTGTGCGTGTGTATGCTTGCGAGAGGAAGAGTTCTTGTGATAAAGGTTAGTGAAAACAGTCGTAAATGGTTACGAGAGGAAGGGAGGGTTATATCGAGAGCATGTGTGCGAGAAAGACACCTCGGGAGAGAGTGTGTGAGCATGTGTGAGAGACCACCGATGGAGACTAAAACTACACGTACAAGACTGTTGTACACATTGATTAAAGATATAAATTGTATCCAAATATTAGGATGGGATCATGATATTTGCAATTCGCGTAAGGAGCAGTCATTGATCCATCAGACATCTAGATTCTATCGAATTTGAGGATGTCTATGTTATTAATCGACACAATTGATCCAGATAGCTAGTATTTTGAACTCCAGACAATGCATTGCTTTAGCAATCGAATATAAACGTGAGTATAGTTCATGTTGTGTGTGTAAAGCACATTATACATACGAAAGATACACAATGAACATTATAAATAGCTACCTATGAACTAGCATACATTTGAATTCAACTTAAGGGGTTTTAAAAAATCGAATTCAACATGAAGTCCATTCAATTATTTGAATTTGATATCATGGCATTTGTAAATCATACCTAAATTATGGGGGCACCAATCTTTGCTCTGATTTTGTACATAATAGCATATGTAGTCGTGTACAAAATAGATTCTAATTTAGCTCCTCCATTCCAAAATAATCGTAGTTATAGGATTTTCAAGTGTCAAAATTTCAAAAAGAAGCGGATAATTTAATGAGGTTTTCAAACATACATGGTCAAATTTAACGTTGACTATTTAGGTCAATCCTCAAAGTTCAAGAGTACTCTAAACGTGAATGCTTATGTTTCAAAATTTCAAACGAGCGCCAAAAGAGCCTCTACTCGCCCGAAACCGCGTGAGACCAATGTTTGGTAGTACAAGGAAATTACTTTTCTAATAACTCCGACCCGTGAAACCTACCGGCCCAACGTCCAAAGGTCTAAACCGGGGTAGGTTTGTAGCTTCATCTAGATGCCACGCAACCACCTCTGAAAAACATTCATACACAATGGCCGCCTAAGCACACATGCGCGCGACCGAAATCGCTCCCGCCCACTATTTGGGACACCTAGGATTACCATCCTACCCCCAACCTGCAGTAGGTCCAAAATTTAAGAGGGGGGCAAAGTTTGTACTTTCCCTAAATTTCAAACAAGCGTGTCCCATCTTCTATTCAGAAAAGCCAAAAACAAGCGCGTCCCAGGCCGAAACATGGTTCTCCCCCTCCCCCCCGCCCACCCGTCTGATTCCCCATTCGTACTCCGTGGGCGCAAAAACTACCTCTCCACCACCCGCGAAACCCCGGCGTCCTCCGTCCACCACCCCATTCCACCCATCAACTGCCGCCCTACTCCATCACGTCGGAGCCGATACCCCGACGTCGTCGTCCACCGCAACCTCAACCGGAACGCCCTCCACGGCTAGTAGTTGAAGCCGAGGCCGAGCCGTCCGTACCCGAGCCAGTTCAACCACGCCGTCCTACGCCTCACCGTTGCCGCTCCAACTTCGCCACCCTCCACCGCACCGGAGCTGTTCCTGCTACGCCGTTCTTCGCCGCCTCGGATTTGCTTCCCCTCCGCCAACATACGGCTACGGCAACACAGTCAACAATTTGGCCATGGGTTCGTCCAAGCCTGCACCCTCCAGAACATCGGTTTCCCCGGCAAAAAGAAGAAGATCGGCGCGACATGTGGAGGCGACCACACCGGCAACCGAAAATGGTACTCCTCTTCCCTTATTCGTGCAAATCTTACGTGTCTGCTTGCACGGTATTCATCCCACAGAAGACACTAGTTGACCACTTCTTCTTGATACTAGATGTTCCTAGTAACTCGCGATGCACAAGGTTTCTCCTCATATACTATTTCACCTTAGCTAGAGGTCCGCCCCCCCTGAATTTCAATTCCTCTTCAGTTGATTCCCAATTAATAGAAGCATTCCCCGGCGTAACAGGTGCTAGTCCGCCTATTATGCCGGGGAAGCAGCGCCTCGGTGTTTATCTTAGGGGCGTGTGGGGCCTAGAGCTACTGGCGCCCGATCTAGAGGTCGGCCGGGATTAAAGGGATGGCCTGGGGGCGCTGCCAACCACGGCGGTGGTGTGAGGTCGAGGGGAGGGCGGGGCGGCAGAGGCAGGGGTTTGGGCCGGTGGTCGCTGGCGGTTCAAGAAAGATCGTCAACAGTGACTGGCGGGAGGTAGACGAAGGCCATCTGCCCGTTCCTTATAGATCGGACAGTTCATTAAAGAAATCGACTGGCCTATTTATTTTCAGTCGACTGTTATCTTTACATGACCACATGTGGTGGTGTGCTGGTGGAGTACGTGCATTTCCTGTGCTCATATATTACAAAATCATACGGAGTAGAATCTAATTTTGTTTGCCATGCAATGTTGTAGAGCTATCATATGTCTCCTGTCATTTATTTTTCAGCCACCTGCTATCTGCTACTTTTACAGTTCACTAGTTCTGCACACACTTCACCCATACTCTCACTATTGTGTTTTTATGCAAGGGTATTTCAGACTCTGCTGCAATGAGAGAAGCAAAAAAGAAAAGAGAGAAGTCGCTCCAGCGTCGTACGCAGATAGGCCAGACACGTTTCAGCCTTATAATAGGTGCAGTGTCAGTAGATGGAGACGGTAAACGTAGCTCTAGAGTTGATGACCTCGCTTGCAATGAACCACCATCCCAGGTGCTTGCTTTAACTTCGCGGTGTCATATGTGGTTGCATGTTCCATATGGTGTCTAGCTTGTATTCTAAAGGCTGAAGTTGGTCTTTATTAAGATAAGGAAAGATATTTTCTACATGAACCACCATCCCGTGAGCACCAGAAGACAAATAGCTAGTCAGGGCACTGGCCGAGCCAGTGACAAGCCCAGCAAAGAGAGGCATCACCTGGAAGCCAACTAAAAATCCACGATGGTGGCGAAGCAGCCCGACTCCCACCAGGCTCTCAAGTCCTAGATGATCATGCTCACCACTCCAGCCGGATGTCTAGCTTGTATTGCTTCCAATTTGGTTAAATTGCATCTGCTTAGCTTACACATTATACCTTTGAATATGACATGCCTTTCTGTTTTTGGTACATACTAGTACATCTGTGTATTAACCATGTTCTTACATCAAACTAATGTTCTTGTGTATCCCTCATCAATCACTTATGATGAGGCAGTCAGGCAAGTGGAATACTCCTCATTTAAAGAATGCAACGTCAGCCTCCCGACATGATTCTCAAGAAACAGCAAGGCTAGATGAAGATAGTGAATGTAGCTCTGTAGTTGATTACCGCATTTCCCCTACACTAGCATCGCAGGTGCTTGCTCTAACTTGGCAGCGTGATATGTGGTTTCATGTTGCATATGGTGTCTAGATTGTAATTCTTCCAATCTGGTGAAACTGCATGTGTTATTCTTCTTAGCTTATACATTATACCTGTTAATGTGACATGCCTTCCTGTATTTAGTACATAGTACATTTGTCTATTAAGCATGTCCTCACATAAAACTATTGTTTTTTTGTATCCCGCATAAATCAATATGACGAGACATATATGCAGTGTGATATTAGTTGCATCTTTGATATGATTTATAGCATGCGCTGCTTCTAATTTGTTGAAATGCCATTTATGATGGGACACTTTTAACTTGGTAGAGTCATATTGGTTGCATCTTTCACGTGGTGTCTAGCTTGCATTGCTTCTTATTTTGTGAAATGGTTTCTGCTTAGTTTACACAAACAGTTGTGAATATGCCATGCCGTCCTGTTTTTCGTATTATTCCATCCTGGAATCATGTGTTTGCCTTACATCAAAGTAGTGATTGTCAGTATCATGCACGAATGAGTTCTGAAGAGTGAATTTTATTGCTTTTTCTTGTCGGTTTTACTTGACAATTCAAAATTAATAAAGCGGAAGGAAGTTAGCAAGGCAGCGGATGAAGGTGCTCCTTCCAAATGGAGGGCCTCTACAGATTCTACTCCTCCATCCCCCCAAGATGATTTCCAAGACAACACATGCATAGACACTCAACGTAGCTGTGTTGGTGATGAGCATGTCTCCCCTAGTGCACCATCACAGGTGCTCCCTCTAACTTGGCACTCTTATATGTGGTTGCATGTTATGTATGATGTCTAGCTTGTATTGCTTCTAATTTTGTTGAATTTCATCTGCTTACTTTACACATTATACTTGTGACTAAGACACGTGTTCCTGTTTCTAGAACATACAATATCTGTCTATCACACCATTTTCTTACATCAAAGTACATTTGTTCTGAAGAACTAAATTGTTATTCGTTTTTCTTGTTGGCTTGACTTAACATGGCACAGAGAAAGAGGAATCAAGACAGAACGACAGGGAAAGGGAAGCGGAACAATCCTGCAGATTCTGCTGGTACTGATGGTGCAATAGAAGGTCAAAGTCCAGCGGAAAATTGTACCGACAGGGTATCCCATGCTACACGAGCTGCAGAACAAGCCAAACAGAAACAAATAGCTGCCACCAAACAAGCAGAGACAACCCTAGTTGTTGCAACACCTTCCACAGTACCACCAGGTGCACGATTTACTCGTTGGTCAACTCAGCTAGCAGCACGTTCCCAAGCTCCCTTGCCACCTGACACTACTTCCGAAGCACTCTTGACACAAGATGAGTTGGCATGATCAGATGAACTTTGTGAGCTTCAACAACAAGAAGGTAGTTGCTGGAGTCAAGTTACAGTTGCATGCTTCTTTATATGTAGTCTCACAGTTTGATGTACACTAACACTTCCTATGTTTGTTGTTGGACCAGCACCTAGGCGCAAGAGGAAACGAACATCAGGGATAATGCTCGATAGGTTAACTAAATCTAGAGGAGGAAGAATGGAGATCCGTTTTGAGGCAGGTTTAAAAAGGCCACGTGATGGTACAGAGTCAGCCAAGTTAGTATCAGAGGCAGCGGTTGCTGTTAGATGTCATGTACGTATCCTCCCAACATGGATTCAGTACAGGAATGACAAAGACGAAACCCAGTTCAACACCTTCCTCGACCATTTATCTGTAAGTATGGTTATGTATGGAAACTAGTAATATCGCCTTGCTCTGTCCAATACTTTCTAGGTTGCTGATAATGAGACTCCCATAATTTTCAACAGAGGAGGTTCAAGTTGGATAGCCAAGATGATGCAACCAGACAAGCTTGCACCCATGTTTTCAAGTCTGCTCTGCAACAGTATCGGTATAAGTTGAGGAAAACTCACTTTGAAGGCAAGGCTTGATGGTGTCCTGGACTAGGGGGTACTCCTCACGTCGTCTCCGGAGTAGTTGGATTGGGCCGAGGACCCCCATGGCCGTATACTCATGGGCCAGTTCGGACAGCTGCCGCATACAAGGAAGATTCCACAAGACTTGGTGATCAAGACAAGGACTCCTCCCCACCGGCGTATTCAGCTAGGACTCTTGTTATCCTAGGCATATGGTGCATTATATAAACCGAGGCCAGGCTAGTCGATAGATATACAACAATCATACCATAGGCTAGCTTCTAGGGTTTAGCCTCTACGATCTCGTGGTAGATCAACTCTTGTAATACTCATATCATCAAGATCAATCAAGTAGGAAGTAGGGTATTACCTCCATCGAGAGGGCCCGAACCTGGGTAAACATTGTGTCCCCCGCCTCCTGTTACCATTAACCTTAGACGCACAGTTCGGGACCCCCTACCCGAGATCCGCCAGTTTTGACACCGACATTGGTGCTTTCACTGAGAGTTCCGCTATGTGATCGGCGAAAGGATCAATGGCTCGACTGCAGATCAACTGCGACGTCGGTTTCTTTGTCACCGGCTCGGCTGGTCACCTTGGCTGGACCGAGAACTGCGCCCTACCTCCGATCGTCATGTTCGGAGGAGGGCCTTCGTCAACATCAACTCTGATCTCTATCAAGACCATGGAGGAATCATCCAGGGAGCCCGGGGGCTCAACGTCAACATTGCCCTTGGGCGACCGTGCTGTTTTTCTGGACAGCGAAATTGTATCCGCCGCCACCGCCTCCTCAAGTGTCTTTTTAACGATTGCTTTGGTGGAATTGTGCGGAATTGAGTCTACAACAACCCTGGAAAATTTCGTCGAGTTCTGATGGAGGAATCTATGGCAATCCATGATATATCGGAGCCCTGTCAAATCTGGACGGGAATCTGGACGAGTTTAGGGTGTGGTGTCCAGCTCGGACATCCTTTGTAAGATCCAACCATTGATCGGCTGCAGAATTCCTATATCTACCACCCCTCGAAATTTCAGCACGATCTGACCGTCCAAACTTCGGGAACCTTCCGATTAGTGCATCACTTTTCGGATCTGTTTTCTGCGCGAGAACGAATCCGACCCGAATTCATCTTTTTTATGAACGGGATTTCAGACATCCTTTTTGAAGGAAGTTTTGTATGGGGTATTGTGTTTTGTTCCCGAACACATCCCACTAACTTTAAAATATTTTGAACATGATCTTCACCATCATGCTGGTGTCAAACCAGTCCGGCAATATTGCTCCATGGCTCCCGACCTGTGCTAGACACGTCGTCACATTGTTGAACCGAGCTCAACTTCTTTGGATTACACGGAGCGGGCACGCCGGCATCGCCGCACGGTCACTTAATCAAGCCGGCATTGACCACGTCATGAGTCACGACCTGCATCGGCAGGGCCACACTGTTTCTTTTTCAAGCCGATGTCCCTCACGCCGACCTAGTTCGACTCATCGGCTGACATCGAGGCTTCAACACCTCAGCTGGACTGGGGGCTTCGCCATCTCTTCACCAACCTACTCCGGAGACTTCGGCGCCACCAGTCAACTGGCTTCGTCACGTTAGCTGGACCGGGGGCTTTGCCTCGGCGAGCCAACCTTTACCAGCATCGCCATGCCGTCGCTTCACCGCCCATCAGGCAATGAGAATGCGGATCGAGTCCCAATTTTGGGAGTCACTTTTCTTTGGATTGCTACAACAAATAAACCAGGTGCTATTAATCCTAGTATTTTTTGCTTGTTTGGGTTTATTTTTCCCAAGGAATTATTACTCTGGTTTGTCCATCATCTGTACACAGGTCTATCAAATGATGGCCGCATTAACAACGGTCGCATAGTGGTTCGATCAGTTTCCGTACATAGTCCGGCGAACGCCGCATCCGGAACTCGGACCGACCTGTGAATTCAGGCTTTGCCACACCTTTACCGCATCACGCCGACGCCCTGCATCGACATTGACTTCGGCACCAGGCCATATTCCTTTTATTACTCACTTTGCATAAATTATTTATTATGCAACATTTTTTAATTTATCATTATTATTATTATCCCCGGTTTGCACTATTTTTTGTGCATAGGTAAATGATTCGGGTCGGGCAGTGTTGTCACCTCGGCGTACTGACATACCACGTCACCTCGGCTAGACGGGGGGCTTCGTCAACACCTCATTAACCCACGCCGGGGACTTCGGCGGCCTGCATTGGTCGCGCTATGTCACCTCTTCGGAGTGCCGAGTTCTTCGCTCGGCCACATCGGACTTGGGGGCTGAGACCTTGTCCCGCACCAAGCTCGGACCGCGTCATCAATGCCGAACACGTTAACCAGCTAAGTCGCTTTGATGCTCAAAAACTCCCAGTTTTAAATTTTGTCCGATTCGACCAAGCATTATACCTTTTTGGCAAAAAGTGGCTTGTGAAAAAGTTCCTTGTCGAAACTTTGTTTGTGACACACAAATTCAAATACCCCATTTACTTGGGGGCTTCCTTTATGAAGCTTTTCCTCTTGCATATGATTATACTTGTACGGCTTCGTTCTTTGTTCGTGTATTACGCCACAATATGCACCATATGGACTTAAGCGATTTGCAAGCTGGGTTGCCTCGCTCCTGTGTTTACCCCTACGTTCACGATTGTTCGGCTAGGGAGTAAAGGGAGCACCTCTGCGATTGTCACAATCGGGTCATCCGAGCCGGACCTCAGACTGGGTGAAGCCGAAAGCTAGCGCTCTTATTGTTTTCAATTATGGTCGGCACACAACGGAACTCATGAGTACAAAAAATCTATTGCACAAGTCTCATAGTAACAATGAGCACCGAAGAAAGGTATCGGTGGGGGTACTATTTTCTTCGAAGATGCTTCTTACACTTCGTCAGTAATATAGCATAAGTTCCCTGAGCGCGCTTTGTCTGTTACAGCCTTATGGCCTGATTGCCTGGTTATCGGAAACACCGTCGATATTCTCGACAGGTGGAGTACATAACACTTTTCGGCCCTTGACCGAAGAGGGAGAAGCCGACGGTCGGTTAAGACGCGTATAAAGTTCGGGTGAACACAGATATGATATAAGTACTTTGGTACATACAATCATTATACATAAAATTCTTTTACCCAAGTCACTTGGGGGCTCTTAAATTTATATGAGCCGTTTTATAATAAGTGTTCTTCTTCTTAGTCGTTGCAAAGTTTTTATTATTATTATTATTTATCACTCCTTTTTTCGACACGAGTGTGTGGTCACTAGCCGGGGAGCCTAATTTCTCTCTCAAAGCCGCTAGAGTTTAGTTTGCTAAGCTGGCCTAACGAGAAGTACTCCGCCTTCGGGATAGGAGGTTGAAGCCGTAGGCTGACCCGCTTGAGGTCTTGAGATAAGATGTGTCATGTTAAAGCACGACAGAAGCACCTTTTTTTCTAAGACCAATTTTCGATTTGGCACCGAACACTTGATCTAGTTCGGGCGTCCAATTTTTACTGAAGTTTTCGGTTTTCCAAGCCTTTGGAACTTTTAAACTATTTGTGTGTTTCCAGCATGAGTCTCGTAGTGCGGCGCCGGACACCTTTAGGGATTCGGCAAAAACATTCTCGGACATTGCTGTATATGCATCGGTTTTGAATTGCGTCTTTGGTCAATAGTTGGGTTGCCCGGGTCCTATGCTTGCCTCCTATGTTCCGCTTTGTTCGGCTAGGTGCACAACGGGGGAACCACTGCGATTGTGCTTCCAGCGAGCATGGTTAAGCGCCTCAGTGGAGAAAGCCGAAAACTGACTGTCACAATAAGCGTAAACTGGTCACTGATCCGATGACTGTGTTAAATGACGGGCCGTTCATAATATTGGCCGAAGTGTTTACGGCTTGACCTCGATTGTCGCCGAACACTAACCGGAGGCTAGTAACTGGCCTTCCAACTTTAAGCTCCTATGACTAAGTGAAAGTTATAAAGCCCGCATATCTGATTTCCTCGTTCCTGCTAACACAACCGCCTCCGGGCACCGAGACGTCGGCTAAGGGTTGTTTTGTTAGTGCAGAAACACCCTGCGTAGTATCTACCAAGGGGTAGAAGCCGACGATGGGCCACTTTCAACTGATAAACGGTCGCAATGGAGTCAAAATAATGATGTAAAGTACTTGGATACATAGAATCATTACACATAATATGTGATTTTACTCTGGATATCGATCCTTAATTCGGCCACCCGTGCCCACATTAAGGCTCGGGGGCTACTGGGCTTCGTGCTCATTATTTATAAATATTAAAGGGGCACATCGATCCCCTGATCTGGTGTTGCCACCCGACCAGTGTCTCGGGGGCTACTGCATTGCCTATTCAATGCAGAAAATCCAAAGGGCTCAGTGTTCGGCTTGATCGAACTATGGGAAAGCGCGTCTTTGGACAACAATAAGTACCATCTGGACCTATCTGGCATCAAGCTAATATATCACGGCGACTTCTCACGACCCTCTCTCAGGGGCCCGTCCGCTGATCTTTATTATATATTACACTGCGTTTCTATTCCTACTTATGCTGCCGAGCTAGGAGTTGATCCTCAGGCCGATTTCGCAAATCGACCTGAGTCTCAGGGGCTACTAGGATTAGCAGTTTTATGTTTTCCTTCAGGTGCATCTTGGGTTTTAGACCGACACACACCTTGAGGGCTACTGGATATACATATACTAGCTATATATCTCGGCAGAGAATAAATTGCACCAATCAAAACTATTCGCAAAAAATCAGCCCGCGGTCGGGGTGGTGCACCACCTCGGAAGCAGTCCAGCATAAAGCTCGGGCGCCAGTGGCTACCTCCATAGAGGGCATTTCCGGATTTGAGCTCGGCTAAACTCCTTCAACTTTTTAGAAACAAGGTGATCTATGACACCTCAGATACAGTCTGGCGTTGGAGCTCGTTCATAGTCCGGCGTTGGAGCTTGGATATAGTCCGACGTTGGAGCTCGGATACAACCCGGCGTTGGTACCCGGCTGCAAAAGATACCTCGAATACAGTCCGGCGTTGGGGCTTGGACGCAAGAGGACACTGCCGCCCGGGAACAACTTCAAACCCGAGGTGTGGCATAAAAATAACAAGGCATTGATAAAGGCCGGAAACTTAAAGGGGCTCCTCGGATACCCGACGTGTAAACTCGTCGGATGCCCTTCGGCGATCCTCAAGATCGAAGATGAGAAGATTTGTTGAACCAGTTTTCAAGACCGACAACCGAAGATGAAGAACAGTTCGGAAGAATCGAGGAGCGTCCCCAACTTGAAGACCGGTTCAGGGGGCTACTAACGGTGTCCTGGACTAGGGGGTACTCATCACGTCGTCTCCGGAGTAGTTGGATTGGGCGGAGGACCACCATGGTCGTGTACTCATGGTCCAGTTCGGACAGCTGCCGGATGCAAGGAAGATTCCACAAGACTTGGTGATCAAGACAAGGACTCCTCCCCACCGGCGTATTCGGCTAGGACTCTTGTTATCCTAGGCATCTGGTGCATTATATAAATCGAGGCCAGGGTAGTCGATAGATATACAACAACCATACCATAGGCTAGCTTCTAGGGTTTAGCCTCTACGATCTCGTGGTAGATCAACTCTTGTAATACTCATATCATCAAGATCAATCAAGCAGGAAGTAGGGTATTACCTCCATCGAGAGGGCCCGAACCTGGGTAAACATTGTGTCCCCCGCCTCCTGTTACCATTAGACTTAGACGCACAGTTCGGGACCCCCTACCCGAGATCTGTCGGTTTTGACACCGACAAGGCTAACAGTGAACTTGCCCAAACATCTCCAGTGGAAAATATATCTGATGAAGACTGGAGAGGCCTCGTTAAACACTGGTCCAATCCGAAGTATCAGGTACATTATATATATGTCATCAGATCACATGTTGAAGTCCTATTTACGCATGTGCCACACAAATCTATCTTCTTGTAGGTGAACTGTTCATAGAACAAGGCCAACCGTACGAAAGTGAAATTCCAACAGACGATAGGATCTCGTAGCTATATTGCACACTGCGAGGCTCTTGTAATTAGATGTTGTTTCACTCTTTTCGCTGTACCATATTATCAGATCTATATTGACTTGTTCCAAATGCAGAGGAAAGCCCGCAAGGACCAAAAAGTACCTGAACCAAATGTTGTGGAAATCTTCAAGGACTGTCACACTAGCAAGAAGAAGGGCATGACTACACCAGTCAAAGCCGATGTTGTAAGTCCTTAATCCTCATGCCTTTTAACTACTACTTACTCTGACTTGTGCCTTGAACTGCATGGTTTGCAGCCAATGTCTATTACTCTTTTCAATTTTATACACAATTGTCTTAGCGTATCGTTGCACCTTACAAGGTTTAAAAGAGAGGAGTGACGTTCCTTTTATCTTGACCTGTAATCTAGTTCCGTGCTGGACTTGCCCACACAATGTTACAATTGCCTGTTTGTCTGTTCTCAGTTGTTTTGTGATATGAATGATGTCATACTATGCTTACTGTATTATAAACTTCGTCTCTTTATCCTTAGCCCTCAATACAATGTGAAGAAATAGACAATACATTAGCGATGGTACATGGTCATATGTTTGGAACCTGGTTTTATTATGTACTTTGCAATAAAATACAACTATTATTTTACATGGGTTCACCAGAATAAGTTCTGTATATAGACCAAAGCTATTTTGTTTGGTTTTGCTGTCTCCTTAATATCTTCTGTTCTAGTACTACTAATGTAAAACCACAACTTTTCAGCGAGCTATGGAAAAAATGGTGGAACCGCCACCTTCTGAAGTTGGCGAGGCAACTATAACCGTAATGTCAGCTCTTGCTGCAGTGGGTCAGTACCTGTCCACTAACAGTGCCAAAAGCATGTTCCTGCGTAATACTGGGTTGGTTGTTAAGGCAATCTCGTCCAAGCTGCCTCATGATCAAGATATGCAAGCTCAAAACAATGTTGTATCTGCGCTCCAGACACAAGTCCATTCCCTAACAGAGACCCTTTGTGAAACAAGGAGAGACATTGTTCGATGTTGTCAAGATATGCATGGTTTTGAAACCAGACTATCAGACATTTGCTATGTTGTTCAGGAGCCTAGGAGAACTGAAGGCGAAGGTTATGGTGCTCCATCGGACAATACAGCATGAAAACGTAACAGTCAGGTCAAATGAACTGAGCTTCTGAACTTTTGGTGGTGCATTTATCTGCTAGACTATTAAATTTTATGCCAACCTTCCTTTTGTTTTATAGTTGTAATTTGTTTTGGTGTCATACAAAATTTGTTCTTAACGTGCAGCCACCGGCTGAAGAAAACAGCAAGCCATTTTTGTATAGTGTAGGGTGTTCCCTATATTTGCACAGGTGGCGAACTTTGATGCCCACCGGCTGTAGTTAACATGGGCCTCCTACTGGCCGTAGAAACAATGGGCCTTCTAAGTGGCGTAGAAATAATGGGCCTTATACGGGCCGTAGACACAATGGGCCTTCTATGGGCCGTATCATCAATGGGCCTTCTACAGGCTTATGATCGGTTGGCCAAACATGGGCCAATAACAGACCACATTATGGCCGTAAATGGGCTAGAGTTGAAATCGTCCGTTCATGGGCCGACCATAACGGGCCGTCATTAATCGGCTGTATTTTGATGACGCTATGAAAACGGCCCAACGTATTAACGGGCCACAAACGGGTCGACTGTAACCACGGGCTGAATCTGGCCCACAAGCAAAAAATGACAGTAATGGGCCGTAAGTAAACGAATGTGGAAATGAGCCCAAGAATAAATGGGCCCCGAGAAGGCCGACAGATAACATGGGCTGGAAACGGTCCAACAGAATAATGGGCCGTTAATGGGTATAAAGTGATACACTGTTCATTACGGGCCAGTTTCACCACGTGCCATTAATGGGTATAAAGTGATACACTGTTCATTACGGGCCAGTTTTACCACGGGCCGTTAATGGGCCGAGAGTAATAAGGGCCTCATATGGGCCAAAATACGTCATGGGCCATACATGGGTTGGAAGTTAAAACGGGCTAGAATTATATTGGACGACCCAGATGACGCTACTGGGCCTAATTCGGTGAGGCCGTAAACGGGCCCTGGGTTAGCGGGCTGTAAATTGGCTATATGCGAACAGGCCGTTAACAGGCTTGCCGTGGGCCGGCCCGCCACCTTTTGACCAAGTCAAACGGGCCGGCCTTTTCACAGGAATGGGCCTCTGTTGGGCCGTGCCACGTGTCGACGTATCATAGGCGCTTTGGGTCCAATGAGTGGATGACATATGTCCCAACGGTGAGCCGACACGTGTTTCCTCCAGCCGATGATGATTTTACACGTGGAAAATCCCCGTTGGTCGGGGCTGTTAACGGGTTATCGGATCCAAAACCGGACCCGATAGCTTAACGGTGTTTCGTTACGGTGGATGCCACGTGTCGGTCACCCTTGATGAAAGCACTTCTGTGACACGCGATTTATCGTCATGGAAGTGGACACTTCCGTGATGATAATTTTGGTATTGTCATGGAACACTTCTACGACAGCACAGGTATGACTATCTTGATTCTGTCATAAATTTGTCATGGATGTACATGCATGACAGAAAATGTGACCTACTGTGACAAACACGTATCATCACGGAAGTGTATTTTTTTGTAGTGTAAGCGCCCGTACATAATTGTCTGGTAACTTGCAAAGAGCAAAGGTGATGGTTTGGAGAGAGGAGGAAACCTGAGGGTTTAATGCTGGTGGTGATGGCATGAGCGAAGGGCATGAGAATGGCCCTATGTCATGTTGTCTCGAGCATGGTGGGAACAGGTAGTAAAACTCGAGCACCTGGAGATTGTTCAGTCTTGGGGATCGAAACCAGGCATCGACTGTGGAGTGCCTGGAGTGGAGGTAGGACGCCAGAATGCAGAGGCGGTGAACTGCGCTCTGACGGCCGGAGAGGATGGTCTCTGGAAGGTATGAATCATCGTACGAATTATCTTCACCGACATGTTCTCCTCTAAAAAAGTTCCAGTTATGTTACGCAGACGAGTTCCTCAAGCGTGGTGGAGTTCACGGTGACCAACTCGAAATGTACTTGATCTAGAGGGTTAAAAAGACGTGGGACAGGGATCTCACGGCAGTCCAGATTCAGAGGAGCGGCGCGCCAAATAGGGCGCCACCGACGTGCGAGGATTTGAGTGCGAACGCCTTCCTTAGTGGACAGACGGGAGATGATCTCACCGGGGGCACCGTCCGGGAGGTCGCTGATGCGGTCCGGACCAGACTGCTCTTCTTGATCCTCGGATCCAGTAGGCGCACCCTCGCCGCTTCCAGCCGCTACCGCCAAACCACCAGAGGAAGGCGTGCCAGTGGCGCGAGCCTCGCCCTCTTGGTGCTCAGGGCACCGGAGTTGACCTCCATCTCTGTCTCCATTGCTGGGATCGCGCAGCCTGCGAGCGCCACTTTATGTGGCATGGATCTGGACAGTCCAAGAAAGAAGTTGTGGCTAGGGTTTCGAGACGCCGTCCGTCCGCCTTAAATAGCCGGATCCTGGCCTCGGGCGACGAGCCAGACCGGTGTCACCGGAGGAGACGTCCGTCGGACCCTTGGGTTTCTGTAGCGGCGCCACGTGGCGTTCACACCCGAATACGTGGAGACGCCCGTCGAAACATTGGGTTTCTGCAATCAACGCACGAACATGGCTCCGCGTAAAACACATGCATGCCTCCCTCGGCATCCCAACCGTGCCTGTCCTGGTAATATAGTCAACGGATGCATTTGGAACACAAAGAGACACGAAGGTGACTCTGGATAATTACAGGTCATGCGTTCGTGAGTTTGACAACCGTGCGTGTGACCTGAAACACTGACACACAAAAATTCGTCTTCGTGCGTAAAGGATCGTGACGCTACTAAGCATATAAAGTCGCCTTCATGCATTTGAGTTAAAAATCTTACAACGAAAACAATTGTAACAAGGACAGTCGCCCGATTCTATTAGGGTTCTGTAATAAACGCACAAATGTGACTCCGGGTAAGAACAAACCATGCCTCCGTGGGCTGGACGTCCGTGCCTCTCCTTTTGACGGAGTCCACCGACTCATTCGGAATACAATCAGAAAACCTTTGTGCGTGACTCTATATAATAGCACGCCATGCCTTTGAGGGCTGTATGCCCGTGCTTGTGACCCTTGACACTGAAACACAGATAGCCACGAACGTCGACGCCTTTATCAAGAAAGAAGCGTGACGCAACTCGGTACTGAACCGTGTCTGTATGGACTTCACGTCTGTGCTTTTAAATACAGGGAAATAAGCTTTTAAAAACAGCGTCTCTCATATAGGCAATTCCGTGCCTCACAGAGTAAACGCCCGTGGCTGTGCGTAAGACAAAGGTTCAGTTCCGTGGGCTAGACGCCCGTGCATCTCCATCTGGTCGAGTCTCACAGGCGAGCATGACTCTATGTAATACCATCGACCATGCGCAATAAACGCATGATTGTGACCCTGCCTAATACTAAAGTATGCCTCCATGGGCTTCTCGTCCGTGCCTCTCCGTCTGAACGAGTCGATTGAATCATTCGGAACACAAACACAAGCGACCATGACTCTATATAATACCACACGATGCCTTTGTGGATTTGACGCCTGTGCCTGTGACCCTAATGACTGAAACACAGAGAGTCACAAACGTACATAACCGTGGCTACAGAGAGTGCTAGCCCTTGCCTTCGTGGGCGTCACGTGCGTGCCTCTCCTTCCTACCGAGTCCACCGTGCTTCCGGCATCGAACAAATTCTTCTAGTGAATGTGTGCCGTAAATAATTAAAGCACTGAGGCGCACGCCCATGCTTGGTCTGCGTGTTCAATAGTGCATTTCATACCTTGAAAGCCGTGGTTCTATTTAATGTTTCAAGCACCCACCTACCATTGACTTGCTACGAGTAGTACTTAACCCGGACCCTCCTGTCAAAAAGAAAAAAAGAAGAAGTAATTAATCTGGACCCCTCCGCTCCCCGTCGTGGGTATTTAAGTCGTTTCATGGATTGACAGGCTATAGTCCATTTCTCCAGATCCACCGTCTGTCCAGATCCACGCAACATATAGCAGCGCTCGCAGGCGGCACGATCCCAGCAATGGAGACGGAGATGGAGGTCTACTCCGGTGCCCCGAGCACCAAGAGGGCGAGGCTCGTGCCACCGGCGATGCCTTCCTCTGGTGGTTTGGCGGTAGCGGTTGGAAGCGCTGAGGGTGCGCCTACTGGATCGGAGGATCAAGAAGAGCAGTCTCGTCCAGACCGCATCAGCGACCTCCCGGACGGTGTCCATGGTGAGATCATCTCCCGTCTGTCCACTAAGGAAGGCGTTCGCACTCAAATCCTCGCACGTCGGTGGTGTCCTTTATGGCGCATCGCTCCTCTCAATCTCGACTGCAGTGAGATCCCTGTCGGTCGTCTTTTTAAGCCCTAGAAACTGTTCATATCGACGTACTGTCCATGCTCCCAGTAAGGATGTCATTCGCATTAGATATTTTGGAACTCGGTGTAGTTTTCAACCTGACGTTGATGGTTCGTGCCTTCCAGAAGCAATCCTCTCCGGTCATGGGGGCACAGTTCATCGTCTCTGCATTCCGGCGTGCTACCTCCACTGCAGACCCTCTACAGTTGATGCCTGGCTTCGATCCCCAAGACTGAAGAATCTCTAGGTTCTCGAGTTCTATTACATGTTCCCACATTTCGTGGGAAAAACCATCACACTACCACACGAAATCTCTTCGTCCGCGCCCTCACCACCGACTTCCACGCTGCTTTTTTCCTCCTCACTGCACACCGTCACATTTGCTCTTTGCCAGATACCTGATAAGTATGCACGATCATTTAAACTTCCACTCCTCAAGAGGCTTTCGTTTTTGGAAGTTGATATATCAGACGTCTCACTGCAAAGCATAATCAAAAATGGTTGCCCTGCCCTCGAGTGGCTCCTGCTTGTTTGCAATAACTTGGACCGCTGCATCATAATAAACTCAGGCAAAGTTGAAGTCATCTGTATCCTTTGTGAGAATGGTGAACTCGTTGTTGAGGATGCGCCCTCACTTAAACGACTGATTCACGATATTCAGAGCCGGCATTTGCAGATAACTGTCTTTTCTGCACCTAAACTTGAGTGTCTGGGTAATTTTTATGAAGGATTTCCTGAATCCAAGATTGTTTTTGGCTCTACAGTTATCGAGGTACTCACCTTTTGCACTATACTCATTAGCTGCATTCGTTGCAGTGCCGAAGTTTCATGTCATGCAACCTTTTATCCAGCTAATTTTATGATATGTGCTTGACGCAGGCTTTCTCTGTAGTCAGCCTATCAATGGCGGTTCAATCTGTGAAGACCCTGCTTATCCACATGTCATTAAATCTAAACAAGGTTGTTGCCTTCATGCGATGCTTTCCTAGCCTAGAGAACCTGTTTATCGAGGTAATGATTTCCAGACACATTGAAAGCACATACAATGCATAGCGTACTATATTGGAGGCCTCTATCTCCCTTTGTAGTCCTCGAGTATTCTCACTCTTCATGCATATTCAGGGAGGAGTATGCCGCGAGGAAGGTGTAAGAATAAGTGGCGCCACAAGCATCGGGTGTTTCTCAAACAGCATGACATTCGCCTAAAGACAGTAACGCTGGAAAAATATGTACACTGCAACAAAAACATTGAATTTGCAACGTTCTTTGTTCGGAACGCAAAGGAGTTAGAGACTATGAGGCTTAAGTTTCTCTCCCCCCCAGACAACATCACTGAAGGATTTTATGAACATCAAGAAGAGGTGCTTCAATGGGGCAACAAGGCTTCTAGACGTGCTCATCTTATATTTTCAGGGTATTGTAGGCATATGAACTTGGATTTAAAAGTACACATCTGGACAAACCAGTGTCCAATCATGGATTTGCCGGATCCATTGACCTGTGAATGTTGAAAATGGTTATCCGGCTGTCAGAGATAGGTGTTGTTGCGTGCTTTCTAGTTTGGACTTCCAACTTGTACTTTATCCACTGTCTGTAAGGTTGTCAGGAACTTGTTTTTGTGCTCTTCAGCCGTGAAGCAACTCACAAGCTCAAAAAACTATCAAGTTTTCATGTTTTTGTGCACCGTCTGTAAGTTTGGATTTCCTTTTGCTAATAGAGCGAGCGACTAAAATCATCTGGAACACGCAGTCACGTGTGATGTGACGGCCGTGCTTCTCCAAATAACTCGTTAGCTGAAATATTTTACAATGCAGAGGCGTTTGTGCCTCTTGTACCTGTAAGACTGTGCGTCTGTTATCACTGCACGACACTTCCTTTATGTATGTCCGTGACTCTGTGGTGAACATTTGGGTGGAAACATGCTGCACAGTCTAGAACATAGTGTCTTGTAGAACCATGACAGTGCTGTTTCTGCAAATCAAGACGTGCTTGTCGTGGAACCGCTGTGCTTGTGCTTTGTTTAAAAGCGTGCCGTCGCTAGCTTCGCAAACTAGCAGTTAGCGACACTGATGTTTACTATGCAACCTTCTTCTTGTAGACGTTGTTGGGCCTCCAAGTGCAGAGGTTTGTAGGACAGTAGCAAATTTCCCTCAAGTGGATGACCTAAGGTTTATCAATCCGTGGGAGGCATAGGATGAAGATGGTCTCTCTCAAACAACCCTGCAACCAAATAACAGAGCGTCTCTTGTGTCCCCAACACACCCAATACAATGGTAAATTGTATAGGTGCACTCGTTCGGCGAAGTGATGGTGATAC
Source organism: Triticum aestivum (assembly GCF_018294505.1). Classification (NCBI taxonomy): domain Eukaryota; kingdom Viridiplantae; phylum Streptophyta; class Magnoliopsida; order Poales; family Poaceae; genus Triticum; species Triticum aestivum. The sequence continues at coordinate 349,377,049 of NC_057811.1, forward strand.
AAGTGCAATATAGATGATAGATATAGGTATTTGTAATCTGAAAATATAAAAACAACAAGGTAACTAATGATAAAAGTGAGCGTAAACGGTATTGCAATGCGTTGAAACAAGGCCTATGGTTCATACTTTCACTAGTGCAAGTTCTCTCAACAATAATAACATAATTGGATCACATAACTATCCCTCAACGTGCAACAAAGAGTCACTCCAAAGTCACTAATAGCAGAGAACAAACGAAGAGATTATGGTAGGGTACGAAACCACCTCAAAGTTATTCTTTCCAATCAATCCATTTTTGCTATTCCTATAAGTGTCACAAACAGCCCTAGAGTTCGTACTAGAATAACACCTTAAGATACAAATCAACCAAAACCCTAATGTCACCTAGATACTTCAATGTCACCTCAAGTATCCGTGGGTATGATTATACGATATGCATCACACAATCTCAGATTCATCTATTCAACCAACACATAGAACCTCAAAGAGTGCCCCAAAGTTTCTACCGGAGAATCACGACGAAAACGTGTGCCAACCCCTATGCATAGGTTCATGGGCGGAACCCGCAAGTTGATCACCAAAACATACATCTAGTGGATCAATAGAATACCCCATTGTCACCACGGGTATCCCACGCAAGACATACATCAAGTGTTCTCAAATCTTTAAAGACTCAATCCGATAAGATAACTTCAAAGGGGAAACTCAATCCATTACAAGAGAGTAGAGGGGGAGAAACATCATAAGATCCAACTATAGTAGCAAAGCTCGCGATACATCAAGATCGTGCCAAATCAAGAACACGAGAGAGAGAGAGAGAGAGAGAGATCAAACACATAGCTACTGGTACATACCCTCAGCCCCGAGGGTGAACTACTCCCTCCTCGTCATGGAGAGCGCCGGGATGATGAACATGGCCAGCGGTGAGGGATCCCCCCTCCGGCAGGGTGCCGGAACGGGCTCCCGAGAGGTTTTTGGTGGCTACAGAGGCTTGCGGCGGCAGAACTCCAGATCTATTCTGTTCCCCAAAGGTTTTAGGGTATATGGATACATATAGGCGGAAGAAATACGTCAGGGGAGCCACGAGGGGCCCACGAGGGTGGAGGGCGCACCCCCCTGTGTCGTGCCTTCCTCGTTGCTTTCTTGACGTGGACTCCAAGTCTCCCGGGTTGCTTTCTTTCCAAAAATAACTTTTCCAGAAGGTTTCATTCCGTTTCGACTCCGTTTGATATTCCTTTTCTTCGAAACACTGAAACAAGGGAAAAACAGGAACTGGCACTGGGCTCTGGGTCAATAGGTTAGTCCCAAAAGTAATATAAAAGTGTTTAATAAATCCCATAAACATCCAAGATGGATAATATAATAGCATGAATACTTCATAAATTATAGATACGTTGGAGACGTATCAGACACCCTCCTGTATAAAGCAGGCAACTCTCTCACCACGGTTCACCCTCCATCTTCTTCTACTCCGATCCAACTACCTGGCTATCAGAGCAAGAGCGAGACAGTGAGAAATCGGCCATGGAGGAGATTCAGGCGGCCACCGTACGTCTTATCGAGGTGGTCAGGGAGAGCAACCCGCAGCCCAACGCACTGCGCCTCCAGGGGCTGCTCATGTTCGCCACGACGCGTTCCTTCTCCGACGCCAGCTTTGCCGCCTGGCTCAAGGGTGCACTGGAAGACTTCATCCACAAGTTCAGCTTCGCCAACAGCAAGGTGAAGGACCTGACTGCTCGCCTCCATTCCATGTGTCGCCTCCGTAAAGGCCGAGCCTCCGCCTCAGCTTCCGCGACCCAGCTCGCCGGCCTCCATGGGAATGATCTCTTCCGCGCGCTGATGGCCCTGCAGCTCCCGGTCGGCACGCTGCCGGAGGACCACCTGGAGGTCGCTCTCGCCGTGCAGTGCCTCATCATGCATGTTGACATCGACAAGTTCAGCCAGATCTACGGACAGATTGTTTACGAGGACACCTGCAGCGCCGTCCACGAGGCGACCATGGCGGCCTACTTCGACCATAGGCAAACTTTGGCGAAGCTCGTTCAGGAGCACATCCACCTCGCCGACGCCGCCCCCACTTCTCGTCCAACCTCTGGACCATCAAGGGCACAAGCCCGGGCGCCTTGATTAGGTCCTTGCCTTGGCTCTCCGTTCATTTGCTGCAAGCCACATCCCACATGCTTGGAGGCAAGTTCTATATATTTATGCTAGCTACTACTACTTTTGAGTTTTCAGTGACCCAGTCGATCTGTCATGATCAGGACTTCTATTTATTGTGTGTGTTCTACTATAAATTTGAGTCTAATATTGTATGCCTGTCGTTAAGTTCCATTATTAATTAATACCATCGATCGTTTACTATTACCAACTTAGTTTATCTCTTGTAGTCCACTTTTTATGCATCTCTCTATATGCGTGTGCATGTATAATCTGTTTCATTTCTCATGATGTTAATCAACATGCCTCCTCATGCCTCTTGTACCTGTAAGACTGTGCACCTGTTATCACTGCACGGCACTTTCTCTGTGTATGTCCATGACCCTGTGGTGAACGTTTGGGTGGAAACATGCTGCGCAGCCTAGAACATAGCGTCCTGTAGAATCACGACAGTGCTGTTTCTGCAAATTGAGACGTGCTTTTCATGGAACCACTGTGCTTGTGCTTTGTTTAAAAGCGTGCTGTCGCTAGCTTTTAAATACAAGGAAATATAGACAGCCACGAACGTCCACGCCTTTTATATTGAATAATATACGTAACATCAAGAAAGAAGTGTGACGCAACTCAATACGGAACCGTGTCCGTAGGGAGTTCACGTCCGTGCTTTTAAATACAAGGAAATAATATTTTAGAAACAACGTCCCTCACATAGGCCATTCCGTGCCTCACAGAGTAAACGCCCGTGGCTGTGCGTAAGACAAAGGTTCAGCTCTGTGGGCTAAATGCCCGTCCATCTCCGTGAGCCTATGTAATACCATCGACCATGCCTTTTGAGCGCTTCAAAAACAACGTCTCTCTAATCTGCCACTCATTGCCTCACAAAGTAAACAGCGAGTGTTCATATCAGAACCCAATTCTGTTCGGTTTGTGCAATAAACGCATGAACGTGACTCTCTCTAATACTAAAGTATGCCTCGATGGGCTTCTCACCCGTGCCTCTCCGTCTAAACGAGTCGACGGAATCATTCGGAAAACAGACACAAGCGAACATGACTATATAATACCACACGATGCCTTTGCGTAAGACAAAGGTTCAGATCTGTGGGCCAAACGCCTGTGCATCTCCGTCTGATAGAGTCATGGGCTAGCGTGAGTCTATGTAATAATACTACCGACCATGCTTTTTGAGCGCTTCATGCCTGTGCCTGTGACCCGAAACACTGAAAAAAATGAAAGGCAGGAACGTCCACGCCTTCATGTGTGCACAAGACATGACTCTAGTTGGTACAAAGAACCTTGGCTGCAGAGACTTCACGCCCGTGCTTTTAAAAACAGTGCCTCTCGAATCGGCCATTATGTTAATGTTCACATCTGTACCCATAAACTTGGAATGAAGGTGACCCAGGAAACCAAAACACGTTTGTTATCAAAGTTACTGACAATGAGGTAACGCAAGACAAAATAAGAAACTTTTAGTCCACTTCTTAATAGCTTCAGATACAACGATCAAGGTTGCTGGGCGCGAAGTTCCTTGATCACTTTTATCATAACGTATGTGTCCAGCTTGATCTTGTCGTACTGAAGTTCGAGCTTCGCTTTCGCTTTCTCATCCATAAGATCGTACATCCTCGTGGATATCTCCATCTGAATGAGTTGACTGAATCATTCGGAACACAAACACAAGCGAACATGACTCTATATAATATCACACGATGCCTTCGTGGATTTGACGCCCGTGCCTGTGACCCTAGTCACTGAAACACAGAAAGCAACGTACGTACACGGCACAAGTCATGAACGTACATAACCGTGATTGCAGTGACTTCAAGCCCGTGCTTTTCAAAAACGCGCCCCAACGGTGACATCTGCAATTATGTCTCGATACGGACACGGTTCTCATATAGGCAATTCCGTGCCTCACAGAGTAAACGCCCGTGGCTGTGCGTAAGACAAAGGTTCAGTTCCGTGGGCTAGACGCCCGTGCATCTCCATCTGGTCGAGTCTCATAGGCGAGCATGACTCTATGTAATACCATCGACCATGCACAATAAACGCATGATTGTGACCCTTCCTAATACTAAAGTATGCCTCCATGGGCGTCTCGTCCGTGCCTCGCCGTCTGAACGAGTCGAATGAATCATTCGGAACACAAACACAAGCGAACATGACTATATAATACCACACGATGCCTTTGTGGATTTGACACCCGTGCCTGTGACCCTAATGACTGAAACACAGAGAGTCACAAACGTACATAACCGTGGCTGCAGTGACTTCAAGCCCGTGCTTTTAAAAAATGCGTGCCAGCGGTGACATCTGCAATTATGTCCCTGCATTGTGCCTCATCCTCTCTTTTTTCTGAGATCTTCTCCTCCTCCTCTGTTAAGCTCTTGTGTTTTTTGTACATGCGCAGTGAAGACCTAGCCTAAGTGTCTATCTCGTGTTCGGTTTCTGCAGTAAACGCATGAACGTGACTCTGCCTAATACTCAAGTATGCCTCCATGGGCTTCTCGTCCGTGCCTCTCCGTCTAAACGAGTCAACGGAATCATTCGGAAAACAGACACAAGCGAATATGACTCTATATAATACCACACGATGCCTTTGTGGATTTGACGCCCGTGTCTAGGACACTTATCACTGAAATACAGAAAGTCACAAACGCACATAACCATGGCTGCAGAGACTTCAAGCCCGTTTAGCTAATGAAATGTATGTTTTGTGCAATAAATGCATAAACTTGACTCTGCCTAATACTAAAGTATGCCTCCATCTTCTCTTCGTGCCTCTTCCAGATCCACCTCACCGAACACTGGTCGTAGGCGGTGCCACCGCAGCAATGGAGGTGGAGATGGAATGCGCTGCTCGTAGTACCAAGAGGTCGAGAGTTGCTCCGCCGGTGACGCCGCCTTCTCGTGGTGTGGTTGTCGTCGGAGCGGAAGGAAGCGGCGACTGTGCTCCCTCTCGATCTGTGAGCATGACTCCATGTAATACCACCGACCATGCCTCTGAGCATTTTATGCCCGTGCCTGTGACCCTTAACACTGAAACACAGACAGCCACGATGTCCACGCCTTTATCAAACAATATACGTAACATCTAGAAAGAAGCGGAATACGGAACCGTGCCCGTAGGGAGTTCACGTCTGTGCTTTTAAATCGAAGGAAATAAACTTTTAAAAACAGGCTATCTCACATAGGCCATTCCATCCCTCACAGAGTAAATGCAACGACCATGCCTTTGAGCGTTTTATGCCCGTGCCTGTGACCCGAAACACCAAAACAAAGAAAGGCATGAATGTCCACGCCTTCATGAGTGCACAAGACATGACTATAGCTGGTACAAAGAACCTTGGCTGCAGAGACTTCACGTCCGTGTTATTAAAAACAGCGTCTCTCGAATGGGCCATTACGTTAATGTTCACATCTGTACCCATAAACTTGGAATGAACGTGACCCAGGAAAGCAAAATACATTTGTTATCAAAGTTACTGACGACACGAGGTAACATAAGACAAAATTAGAAACTTTTAGTGCACTGCTTAATAGCTTCAGATACGACGATTAGGGTCGTTGCTGTCTACTTAGTCCGGCGAGACTTCTTTTTTTGTTGCTCGGTGCGAAGTTCCTCTATCTGTTTTTTCATAACGTATGATTCCAGCTTCAGCTTGTCGCGCTGAAGGACGAGCTGCGCTTTCTCGTCCATAAGACGTGCAATGGTGGCTTTGTTCTCCTCGTCCAACTTCGCGGCTATCTCCACGAGATCCTCGAGCATGTTCTTCACCTGGACAAAGTAGAAGGTGTCAGATTGATGGTAGGACACACCCTCATCAACTTTGGAGGAAGCTCGCCACAATAATCCACGTTTCACAACTAAATCAAGTAGCGGAAAGAAAGAAAAAATTGATGAAGCCGAAGCAGAGAGAACTTACAGATGAGATAGCCTCGCTAGCCGAGATCTCCTCCTTCGTCTGGGCACGGCGCTCCGGAGTAGTGTCATCCTGCACAGCCATGGCGGAGAGTGTCAGGATAGAGAACAGCAAGAGGAGTGGATGGCCTGGAGGCAGACAAAAAGGAGGAAGGGGATGTGGCTAGGGTTTTGAGATTCTGTCTGGCTTATTCACGTTTCACAACTAAATCAAGTAGCCGACGGAAAGAAAAAACGAATGAAGCGGAAGCAGAGTGAACTTACAGATGAGGAACACTCGCCAGCCTTGATCTCATCCAGTGTCTGGACAAGGGGTTCCGCAGTAGTCTCCTCCTGACCAGCCATGACAGAGAGGGTCAGGATAGAGAGTAGCAAGAGGAATGGATGGCCTGGCGGCGGCAGAGGGGGGAAGAGTGTGTGGCTAGGGTTTTGAGACTCCATCTGTCCGCCTTAAATAGCCGGAGCCTGGCCTCGGGCGACGAGCCAGACCGGCGTCACCGGAGGAGACGTCTGTCAGACCCTTGGGTTTCTGTAGCGGCGCCACGTGGCGTTCACACCCGAATAGGTGGAGACGCCCGTCGAAACATTGGGTTTCCGCAATCAACGCACGAACGTGGCTCCGCGTAAAACACAAGCATGCCTCCCTCGGCATTCCAACCATGGTTGTCCTGGTAATATAGTCAACGGATGCATTTTGAACACAAAGAGACACGAAGGTGACTCCGGATAATTACAGGTCATGCGGTTGTGGGCTTGACAACCGTGCCTGTGACCTGAAACACTGACACACAGAAAGTCGTCTTCATGCGTAAAGGGGCATGACGCTACTAAACATATAAAGTCGCCTTCAGGCATTTGAGTTAAAATCTTACAACGAAAACAATTGTAACAAGGACAGTCGCCCGATTCTATTAGGTTTCCGTAATAAACGCACAAACGTGACTCCGAGTAAGAACAAACTATGCCTCTGTGGGCTTGACGTCCATGCCTCTCCTTTTGACCGAGCCCACCGACTCATCCGGAATACAATCAGAAAACCTTTGTGCGTGACTCTATATAATAGCACGCCATGCCTTTGAGGGTTGTATGCCCGTGCTTGTGACCCTTGACACTGAAACACAGACAGCCACGAACGTCGACGCCTTTGTCAAGAAAGAAGCGTGACACAATTTAGTAAGGAACCGTGTCTGTATGGACTCCACGTCTGTGCTCTTAAATACAAGGAAATAAGCTTTTAAAAACATCATCTCTCTTATAGGCCAATCCGTGCCTCACAGAGTAAACGTCCGTGGCTGTGTGTAAGACAAAGGTTCATCTCCGTGGGATAAATGCCCGTGCATCTCCATTTGATAGAGTCACAGGCTAGCGTGACTCTATGTAATACCATTGACCATGCCTTTGAGCGCTTGATGCCCGTGCCTGTGACCCGAAACACTGAATCAAGGATGAGGCGGCTGCCCCGGGTTTCCGCTATAAATGCACGAACGTGACCCCGCGTAAAACACAAGTAGGCCTGTCTGGGCCGCCATACCGTGCCTGTCCTGGTGATAGGGTCAACGGAATCATTTGGAACACAAAGAGACACGAACGTGACTCTGGATAATAACAGGTCAACGCGTTTGTGGGCTTGACAACCGTGCCTGTGACCTGAAACACTAACACACAGAAAGTCGCCTTCATGCGTAAAGGACCGTGACGGTACTAAACATAGAAAGATGCCCTTGTGCATTCGAGTTAAAATCTTACAACGAAAACAATTGTAACACAGACAGTCGGCTGTCACTCTGCAGCACTTAATGACAGTAATGCTGCACTGCAGAGAAGCATGGTGTATGTACAACCTGCTCTTGCTACTCCGATCGACGAACATGCCTCTATGGCATGCAGGTAGTGCTCCCCTATTCTAAAAGGATGTGCCTCGTTTCCTTCCTCAAACAGGAAAGAAATAATTTCAATATATATTATTTTGCGAGGGAAATAATATCAATATTAATAATATACTTGTTCTCCAACCACCCCTTCGATCCTGTTAAGATTAATTAACATGTAATTAAGGGATTAATTCCCGCTTGTAACGGCGGTTGCTTTCTGCAATTGCGTTGGTTCCGTCCGAACCGATGCCCCCAGAAAACACCTGTTCCAGTGCTATATATAGCACTTCATCTAATGCAAAGAGAGGAGTTCGATCATTTGTTCTTGTCGATCCTGAACGGATCCCTCCACTCTTCTCCCCTTCCCTCCCGTCCCCAGTTACGTTTCGACAGGTGTCTCCTCGTATTCGGGTGTGAACGCCACGTGGCGCCGCTCCGGAACCCCAAAGGTCCGATAGGCATCCCCTCCGGCGACGCCACTCTGGCTCGTCGCCCGAGGCCAGGCTCCGGCTATTTAAGCTGGACGGAGTCTCAAAACCCTAGCCACACCCTCTTCCTTGGTCTTTTCAGATCCACGCCACATATAGCGGCGCTCGCAGGCGGCGCAATCTCAGCAACGGAGACGGAGATGGAGATCCACTCCGGTGCGCCATGCACCAAGAGGGCGAGGCTCACACCACCGACGACGCCTTCCTCTGGTGGTTTGGCGGTAGTGGCTGGAAGCGGCGAGGGTGCGCCTACTGATTTCGAGGATCAGGAAGAGCAGTCTGGTCCGGACCGCATCACCGACCTCCCAGACGCCATCCTCGGTGAGGTCATTTCCCATCTCTCCACTAGGGAGGGCGTCCGCACTCGAATGCTCACACGTCGTTGGCGCCCTGTTTGGCCCATCGTTCCTCCGAATCGCTCGTCTTTTTAACCATCTAGAAACAGTTCATATCGAGATCATCAGTAGGGCCCCTGCCTACAGCGAGGAGCTTGCTCGCATACGATACATCGGAACTTGGCATCAGGGAAAAACGGTTCGTGATGATGGTTCGTGCCTTCCAGAGTCCATCCTCTCCAGCCATGTGGGCGCAGTTCTCCGCCTTTGTATACTGGCGTGCTACCTCCAATGCAGACCCTCTACTGTCCATGCCTGGCTTGAGTCCCCCGGATTGAACAATCTCCAGGTGCTTGAGTTTTACTACCTATTTCCACGATTCGTGAAAACAACTGTCAAACTATCACACACATGCTCTTCATCTACGCCCTCACTACTGAAGTCCGTCTTTCGATTTTCCTGTTCTCTACGCACTGTCAGCTTCGCGTGTTGCCAGATACCAGACCATTATGTAGAGGTACTTGAACTACCACTGGTCAAGAGACTTTCGCTTGTTGAGGTTGATATATCAGACTTCTCGTTGCAAAGCATGATCAACTCTAGTTGCCCTGCACTCGAGTGCGTGCTGCTTGTTTGCAATAGAGAAAGGCATCGGATCACAATAAATTCCCCTAACCTTGTAAGCATCAGCATCCGTGGTGAGAAAGGAAAATTCATCATCGAGGATGCCCCCTCACTTCAAAGGTTGATCCACGATCTCTAGAGCAATAACATGGAGCTATTCATCGTCTCTCCACCCAAACTGGAGACATTGGGAAAATTCAGGATCTCGCTTGGCTCCACAGGTCTTATGGTACTGACATTTCACAATAATTCCAGCTACATTTCCTTGAGAAAGTAGTTTCATGTCATCCAACCTTTTGTTCTAATATTTTATGTTTTTCTATGTTATGTGATGGGTTTGGCGACGGTCACCCTATCTACAATGCGGCAATCTATCAAAACCTTGTTTTTGGCCATGACTTATAAAGTGGACCTGGTTGTTCACTTTCTTAAGTGCCTTCCAAATCTGGAGAACTTGTTTGTTGAGGTGATGATTCTCACGCCCAATGAAAAGCTCATACCGTGCATAGTGCAGCACTCCTTGCATCTCAAAAAGCTTGTCTTACATTTTGTTTGAAATGGATACACCTTATGTCTAGGCATTTTTTTTAATTATTATACATACATTCGTATCTAGGGAAATGTTCAACGAACTGATTGGGACAGGAGTCATGGAATTTATCGTTCATTATGTCCTTCCATAGATCTTGAGTATCTTTCAACCTTTATGTGTTTTCAGGGAGGATTCATTCCTGATGGTGCAAGAAATATTTGGCGTTGCAAGCATTGTGTGTTTCTGAAAGAACGCATCATTCATTTAAAGACAGTAACGCTGGAAGATTATGAAAAAAGCGGGAAGAACACTGAGTTTGTGAGGTTCTTTATTCTGAATGCAACGGAGCTAGAGACCATGAGGATTAAGTTTTGCTTTCCCTCAGACTTCACGCAAGAATTTTACGAACAACAACAGAAGTTGTTCCTTTGGGAGAATAAAGCTTCAAAACGCGCCCATCTCAAGTTATCAGCATGCTGCAATCATCTGTGCTTAGATTTGAAACACAGGCGCGTTGAATGCCTGGATTTGTCAGATCCATTCACTTGTGCCTGCTGGACACAGGGCTGTAGTTAGTTCCTCAAGCTAGTACAGTTAGATGTTGTTGCGCCAATCTGAGACTGTGTTATGTCTAAACATGGCCAAACAATCCATTCGCCTTTTGCACCGTTTTGTAAGCTTGTTATAACAATGCTTTTGTGCTATGCACCCGCTGTTCTGAAAATTTGATAATTTTATGTCACTATCGTGATGCTACAAAAACATTCGTGTGCGGTAGTCGACCAGGGAACAAAAACATTTGGAAGAGAAGAGGCACTGCCTTGCCTGTTCTGCAAGGAACATGCATCTAGTGCATGTAAACCAGTGCGTCTGCAGTGACCGGATGGCACTGCCTCCTTTCGTGGCAGACTGTACATGCACATGGCCGTGGCTCTGCTTAATCTCAAACTGTGCTCCCAGCGACCTCAGACTGTACGTGCCTTTTGTGTAAATGCATGTCTGTGAACGAGTTTATGTCTGAGTACAAACAATTGAGTCATGGAGGCATAGACGTGCGTCTGCATCAGGAGTAAGCACGACTCTGTAGATTGTAGATTTTATGTGTGTCAGCGCTAGTGCGGTGCTTCTGTCTCACATAGGACTGTGTCAGTGCCAGGTTACCAGAGGCATGGTTCCCCATGCCTGCCAAAGCGACATATGTGCCTTGCTAGATTACAGTAACCCATGCCTCATTGAATGATGCAAAACGAAATATTGCTGGATGCGCCTCGCTAGCAGCACATTTCTTTGAAATATAAAATAATCAGGAGATCAATATTTGATGTGCGTAGGCCGTCACACACCCCATGAAAGATTGCAAAAAATAAGATACATGTCTTTAGTCAAGTAACCATGTCCAAGCATAAACTTATACTAGACGAGTATCCCTTGCAATGTTTCAAAAGAAGGCAACTGTTAATGATTGTTCTTCATGGATTGCCTTGATCATCAGGAGGTCATCAGTTTTCGCAAACCCTTGCCCCAAAAGATCACTGATGACACTTTGCATCTTCTTTCTATTCTCCTTCAGCTTATGCACCTCCTCCTTCAGAAAAATCCCTGTCCAGCTTAATCTCACCCTTGTCGTCCTTAAGATTATGAATGGCACTTGTGAGAGACCTCTGAATGTGCTTGATGTCTTTATCAACGATACCCATCTGCTTCTTCTGCCTGTCAATCTTCATGGTAGTTGCATTAGTTATTTCCACAGTTGCAACAAGATTCTCGAGCTTAAGGTTCACTTGTTCAATATCTATTTTAAGCCTGCTTATCTCTTCATCCTTTGCTTGCCTATCATCATTGCTCTCATGCAACATCCCCCAGAGCTTGAGTAGGCACCTCTACATAATGATAGGCCATGGGCGGTCAACCCATTTGATGACTTCACAGTTCACGCCTCTCTGCGAATAGAAAGGAACAAAATAAACAGAGACTATTAATACACTGCTGCACAAGCTCTGGAAATAATAAAGTTCACATATACTTGGTTTATAACCTCATTCAACTAACTATGAGCCGTGTTTGTGCAATGTGGCACGTCAATGGTTAGGTACCCACAACACTAATTATGGTACTTCACCCACCCTGTCCGCGGAGTTATTTCATAATTGTACTTAGTTTCTTTTAAGCCAGCTTGAATTAATCTGGAGCTACCTCTGCAGTCAACTTATTTAGAGAGTTTTTTTTGAAGAATATACTGACCATTAAACAGAAGTCCCATTTGTAAACAAACATGAGAGTGTCTAGATCACTTCTTTTGTGTTCAGTGATGTAAAATAAGTAGTGACCTTTACCCTTTTATGTAAAGTAAAAGGACTACATAATGTTTCCTACAATCAACCGGAAAACACAAGAACAAATCAGTCTTCTTTGGAAGACTACAAGTCCTATATCCAAACAGTTTGATTCAACAAGAAAGTAGCTCGGATTTTTGAAAGTGACTAACTTTCACAGCACAGCCGTAGAACCTCCTCCCCGTGTCACTTCCTTCAAAAGCCATACACCTGAGAGGCTTGGTATCGTGGAGAACGCAGTAGAGAGGACGGTCGAGCTCTCTGCCACAGAAATCACGATCTTCGATGGTATCAGGGTTCTCCTACAAGGACACATGAATGTTTAGAGCTCATATCTTTTGTTTGGAAAACAAACCCCAGTTCAATGCTCCACATGTAGCAGGAAATCACCTACATAGAAATCAAAATCCAGCTCAAGGAAGTTCAAGCCTTCCTTCCTCCCCTCTTGTCCGAACTTTTGTGTCGACATGGCCCAGAGGATGTGAGCAGATGCGATGCCGTAGGCGGCATCGAATTCGACAGGAGAGAGAGAGAGAGAGAGAGAGAGAGAGAGAGAGAGAGAGAGAGAGAGAGAGAGAGAGAGAGAGAGAGATACAGAGAGAGAGAGAGAGGGAGGAAGAGATATAGTGAGAGTGCGAGAGGGGAAATGAAAGCGAGGGACTTCGACATGGTCCGGCTCGACCAAATACTCCACCTACTCGCCAGGCCCACCAACCCCCAACCCCCTCCCCCGCCCCTTTTTTTGCGCTGGGATGGCAAGGAGCCATTTACTATTGTCACTAGTTTCAGCTTTGGCGAACGAGTACACAAAATTACTTCCCTCTCCATAATTACTCCATAAATACATCGTTTTGTGCGTCTTCTCTCCCGAGTCACTTGCTCTTCCGCTCTCCTTCTTCTCTGGTTCCTTCCGTCTTTCTTGCTTTGTCTTCCTCACTCTACAGTCCACATAGATGGACCTACAATTCGCCCACTTGCTCTGAAATACAGTAAAAAAATTCCCCTCTGCTTAATACTTACGCGTTGCGCACGGTGTTTTTTAAATGGATTCTTGTTGTATGTTACCCTATTAATTTTAGTTTTTGTGTTAATATCTTACCCCTTTTAAGAGGTTCTATAGGGGAATAATCTTGGAGGACAACAGTTGATTTTTTTTCAGCTAGTTCGCTGCAAGCTTGTAGATTTGAGGAGGTCTGTGCGTGTTTTTTCATTTTTTACAGATACACTAACATCAAGGGATATCACCATATCAGCATTCGCTCCGCTCTATCTTACTCGTTGAAACAAGCGTGTATCAGTGATTTACAGTCCTTTAATTCTTTCTACCATTAGCGGAGTGTTGAAATAAATTTTTCTTTAATAATTAATGAACCCGAGTCTTATATACTGTTACATCTCGCAGACAAAGATGGCGTGTGATGTTTGCAGGAACCTCAACTGTCCCCGTGTTGAATCTGATGTTGCCCAATCTTTCTTGATTGTGTCTTTGCCTCGTTGTTATGAGTCATGCCTGGTAAGTTTTGCTACCAAATCACGCGCGGCCAGTAAGAAACCTTCGTCACTGTATTTGTTGCAGTTATCTTTATTCCGTAGTCAGCAACCACACGTATTCCTTTGGAGCGAACTATACTGCGCATGCTTGTTTTTATTTTATAGGCCTTTATGTAATTAGAAGTTCAATTGTTTTGTATAGGATTAATTAAATGTCATAGATGGTGCCTGTGCGCATGCCTGAAAGCCAAGAAATTTCAAGGAAAAAAACACTTTCATGCATTTTTTTTCTGAAAATTAGTAAAACATTTATATACCTTTGTCTTAATTTATGTCCCATGCTACTACCGGAACCAGGTCCTTTCTTTGATCTCTTTATGGAAAGATGAAGCTTTCGAGGATGGTTTTGAAGACGAAGATTTTGACCTTGTGTTCGGCACTACTGAGGAATTGTCTTACAAAATTAAGTTTACAGATGGCAACCACAGGTCTAAGTTTCATGGACCTGGATGGGAAAAGTTGATACATGACTATGATCTATTTTATGGTGATATTATAAAATTGGATTTGCAAGCAGAAGATTTCTTCTTTTCCCATTGACTTGATGTTGAGTGAATCTCGAGGAGGTCACAAAGCGGTGATCGCTTATCAATATTTGTTTTGGTTTAACATTTATCTATTATAATTTTACTGTGGCATGCCCTTGATATTTATGTGCTTAATCTCTGTGATATAATGTATTAAATCTTTCTTTGTACTCACAATGTAGTTTAAAACTGTAATTTCCCTTTTAAAAGCCAATATTCGTTTATTTTAGTTTTAACTGCTCTATTCATTGCTTCACACATAGTGGCTAATACATGGTTGTATTTATTTAGCCCTTGAAGGCCTCAGTTTATCGGAAAGGAGCTACATAGACGAGAAAGTCTACACCCGGGGCATAAAACTTTCCTATATCGACATGGCTTGCATGATTAAACTAGTCCTAAATGCTAAACACATCCCGGCCATTACCTTTGTGCACCGTCTATGTTTCACCAACGTTCACACAGACTGTTTGGTACGTCGTTGTTTCTTTCTCTAAATCACAGTCAACATGCGTGTCTTCGTAATCTAATGCCAGAATAATTTGTTATTGTACAGAAAATCCCAGCTATTGTTACCAATGATCTTAGGATGAAGCTTGGATATTTGCCTCTCAAGGGCAGCATCAGGCTTGTTCAAATTTTCAGGAGCCTTGATTTGCCTGGCACCTACTGTATATACAAAGATGGAAGGATGGCGATCACTGGGATTTCTGCTTTTGCAGATGCAGCCAGGCTGACAGTTGATTGTGTTGTACTCATCAGTATCCAGTGGCACACTGTGTGCGGGGAGGACTCGCTCTCACTTGTGATCACCGGTCTTTACAAAATGGCATGACGCGAGATGTGTACGGTGATGGAGGGATGGCATTACACCACATAAATTTTAACTACTATGGTATTAAGTTAAGTATCGTACGTGTGTTATTTCAAACTATGAGTGCAGTTGAAATCCTCATAGTACATACCTAATAGAACTTATCAGTTCAAATTCTTATTCAGACTATGGTACTGAAAGCACATGCGATCCTAAACGTGGTTGTCGTCGCTGTTGTTGTTGTTCTGGTTGTTGTTGTTGTTTGTGTGTCTCTCGGTTCGACATGTTTGCTTAGAGAGGCACTTGAACCTAGTGCAGGTTTAGTCCTGTGTTAAGAAGACTCATGGTCATGCCTCTGTGCTTTGATTAACTTAGCTGACTTTGTGCAGTAAGAGAGGCACAACCGTGATGTTAGTGAAGGCACTGTCATATAGTATAAGAGGGGACGTTCGTGCCTCCCAGTTGTCATTATTTCAGCTGAGTCGTGTACTCAGATAGGCACGTTGGTCGAGCAAGCGGAGGAACGGTCCCATATTAGGAAGAAGACTTGCAGTCGTGCGTCCCATGTCAAACAGAAGAGCTGTGATCGTGCGTCCGTGTTCAGTATGTTTGTAGTGACACGCTGCTCGGAGAGGCATGCGCGTGAATCAAGTGGAGGCATGGAGTCCGACTTGTTGCCACTGTCCGATGTCACTATTCTCGCAACGACATCACTTAAAAATACTACCTTTTTTTTATAAATGGTGTTTTGCAACACCTCCGTCCTCCAAACCGTCTTTCCAGATCCACCGCACCCGTCGCTCCTAGATGGAGTCCGATGCTTCTAGTACCAAGAGGGCAAGGCTCGTGCAACGGACGACGCATTCCTCTGGGTATTTGGCGGTACCGGTGGGGACCGGTGAGGGTCCGCCCACCGGATCTGAGGAGCACGGGAAAAAAACTCGTCCGAACCGCATTAGCGATCTCCCGGACGTCAACCTAGGTGAGATCATCTCTCGTGTCCCGATCACGGATAGCATCCGTACTTGCATCCTCGCTCGCCGATGGCATCCTTTATGGCCCACCTCTCCTCTGAATCTCGACTGCCATGAGATCCCTGCCGCTCGTCTTTTTAAGCCTCTAGAAACAGTTCATATCAAGAAAATCTCCGTGGCGCCTCCTACCTGGGAGCTCGCCCGCGAAAGGCACTTCGGAACTCGGTGCCCTCGTGAAAGGATCGATATAGTTGACTAGAGGGGGGTGAATAGGCAACTAACAATTTTTAGCTTTTCTTTACCAATTTAAACTTTGCATCAAAGTAGGTTGTCTAGATATGCAACTAGGTGAGCAACCTATATGATGCAACGACAACAAGCACACAAGCAAGCAAGGGATTTAACACAAGTAAGCTTGCGAAAGTAAAGGGACGAGATAACCAAGAGTGGAGCCGGTGAAGACGAGGATGTGTTACCGAAGTTCCTTCCTTTTGAGGGGAAGTACGTCTCCGTTGGAGCGGTGTGGAGGCACAATGCTCCCCAAGAAGCCACTAGGGCCACCGTATTCTCCTCACGCCCTCACACAATGCGAGATGCCGTGATTCCACTATTGGTGCCCTTGAAGGCGGCGACTGGACCTTTACAAACAAGGTTGGGGCAATCTCCACAGCTTAATTGGAGGCTCCCAACGACACCACAAAGCTTCACCACAATGGACTATGGCTCCGCGGTGACCTCAACCGTCTAGGGTGCTCAAACACCCAAGAGCAACAAGATCCGCTAGGGATTAGTGGGAGGAATCAAATTTCTCTTGGTGGAAGTGTAGATCGGGGCCTTCTCAACCAATCCCGAGCAAATCAACAAGTTTGATTGGCTAGGGAGAGAGATCGAGCGAAAATGGAGCTTGGAGCAACAATGGAGCTTTTTGGGGGAAGAGGTCGGTCAACTTTGGGGAAGAAGACCCCCTTATATAGTGGGGGGAACAATCCAACCGTTACCGCCCAAAACAGCCCCGCAGAGGGCGGTACTACCGCAGGAGACAACGGCACTACCGCTGTGCTCAGCGGTACTACCGCTCCCCCAGGCGGTACTATCGTGCAGTATGGAGGGCAGGGGAGAGAGGGACCCAGTGCGGTACTGCCGCGGTGGTAGGGCGGTACTACCGCTCATGAGCGGCACTACCGCTCTACTGCCGCTGCTTAGTGCTGCACAATCCGACACGAGAAGCGACCCCCTCGAATCGACGCGGTAGGGGCCTGGTACCACAACGGTACTATGGCTGAGGACCCACCGGCGGTACTACCGCTGCGGAGCGGTACTGCCGCCTGTGACTCCTAAGCGGTACTACCGCTGGGCACCGCGGTACTATCGCTGGGACCAGACGAAGCGGAAAGGCTCAGAGGGTGTGAAAAGGATGTGTACGTGTTGATTCCACCCTAGCCTTACCAAAGTGGACCCCCTCTTGATTGTACGGTGACTCCTACGGAACTAGTTCACCAAAATAGAAGCGAAAGAGCTACACCGTCTTGAATAACACCCCGAGGGGAAAGAAATCATCTCGTGCCAAAGGATGAATCTCTAAAATGCTCAAAGCACATGATTAGTCCGCAAACACGTTGTCATCAATCACCAAAACTACATCTAGAGAGATATGCCTTAATAATCCCCCCCCTTTTTGGTGGATTGATGACAACGAGGGATTTGCACAAGGATAGAACATGAAAGTAAAGATACTTAGAACTGCAAAATATAGACGGGCTCCCCCTGAATGTGTGCACCTAGTTAGTAGTGCCTTTGGAATGCAAGACACACACATTACGATCAACACTCCCCCTATATTTTATAGTCCAACAACCTAAGCATAGGATACATGAGAGCAGGGTGTATAACAGGATAAGCAAGCAACTCATAAGATACCAAAGTAATAGAAAGACATAGATTGAGAAAAGGTAGCATATGTCTCACACCATATGTCTGGAACTTAGGTCTCACTGGCACAAAACCAAACAAAGCAAATGGCGAGAAAACACAACGACACCACAAAGAAACGACGAGAAACGACGACACCACACACCACAAAGTAGAAATCCCTAAACTCTCTCCCCCTTTGGCATCGAGACACCAAAATGGCAAAGAGTGACGCTACGGCTCCAGGTGATAGCAAGCTGAGGAGCTCTCTCATCACATCCTGGCAGGGTCATCCGCACCGCCATCCTCAGTCGGAAACTGCTCGGTGTCGGAATCGGTCCACGGACAGTGCTGCTGAATCCACTCCTCCTCCTCAGTGATCTGGCCCTCAGACCCACTAACAACGGTCGCACCCAGCTGACGCATGAGCTCCTTGTGACGCCCCTGGCCTTCTTCTCAGCCACATGAGTCATGTACTGACCATGAGACTCCATGCGCTTGAGCTTCTTCATCTTGCGCTTGAGCTTCTTTGCCCAAGAGGGCTCTGTCCCAGAAGGATCAGAGTCCTCATCGTCATTATCGGCCTCAGCCCCGCCCTCATTCTCCATATCATCAACAGTAGATGGACCCCCAGATTTAGGAGCTGGGGTGCCCCAATTTTCCTTCTTCCTTAGACGTTTGATCTCATGAGAGACCAATTCTCCAGTTTCCAGCATAACCTTGGGATAGACACGTGCCCAGGCCTTCTCAATGAGCAGCATGATGAACGGACCATAGATCGGGCACTTGCGCTCAGAAACGGCAGAAAGAAGCTCAGCCACATAACATGAGAAATGTCCAGGGACTCGCCAGTGTTTGCTTCCTTCTCATGCTGGCAGATGAGAAGCATGTCCACGAGATAAGAGTGGACCATATCCAGATTCCCGATGCGAGGGAAGAGAGTCTCTCGAAAGACACGATGAAGGATATCCAGAAAGGCAGACAACTCATAGGTTTCCTTCTTAGTCACAGGGTGAACCTTCGCAGTACAGTAGGGCCAGAGGGCTTGCTTGTGAGTGGAGTTTGCATTGCGGTGAGGGCGGAAGCCGACAGGAGTCTCAAGCCCGTGATCTTCCACCTCAAGTAACTCCATGAAGGCCTTCCACTTGACAGAAGCAACTTGCCATTTGTCATCCAAGTCAGAGTCCTTTCTTCATCAGTTCCAAGATGGACAGTAGCATAGAATTGAGCCACCAAATCTGCATCAAAGTCCTTGTTGAACAGCATGATTCTGAGAATGTTCAGCTGAGAACACATCTGAAGGGCTTCACCAAAGTAGTCAGGATCCTTTTCCATGGCATCTGTGTCGATGGAGCGAGCATCAACATAGAGATTCTTTTTGGCCTTGATCACATCAAAGTAGATGGCAAACTGAAAGCGGTTCCAGAACGGGCGGTTGACCAAATTGGGTTCTTGGTCTTCCGCATAGGGGTTGCGGCGACGCCTTTCCCAGAACTCCTTGGCAGTCAACTCAGTCATAGTCTTGCCCCTTGGCTTCGGCCTGTTGGCAGGTTTCTTCTGGAGTTGAGGCGGAGGTGGCGCACTTGAGGAAGCACCTGCTGACTCAGAGGTGCGGTAGAGCTTTGATGTTGCACGTCCGGGGTTGACACGACGGACTTGCTGCTCAGGATGTTCATCACCTGGAACCAAACACATGAACAGAAGAACCAACACGAAATAAAGAGCATAAGCCTCCAAACAAAACAACATGGATCAAACAGTGGTAGGAAAAGATGGAATCGGGCATGCAGCAGTAGTACCGCTAGCCATAGGCGGCAGTACCGCACAAGACTGGGAAACGGCGGTTCCCTACAGCCGTGGTCAAATCCGGTACTACCGGACTGCCAAATTCAAAAATACTCCTACCAAAACTTAATCCACACAGTCTAAACGCCTTCTCAAATCTACTCAAGCCGAGATTTAGCCAAAAATCGAGAGATGCAACCACTATTGCCCCAAAGACGCTAGATCTGAGAACTAGACAAAAAGAGAGGAGGAACGGGGGCAATACCGGCATCCATGGCAAGAGGACGGTGTGGGGATCGACTCCACCAAAGGGAATGGAGAGGGACGGCCCGGAGACGGCGGCCTGCTGGAGCCCTCCCGCGGCGAGGCGACGCTGTAGAGAAGAAGAGGAACGAGGGGGCGGTGCGAATGGGTATGGGAGAGATGAAACGCCCCCCCCGCCCCGACATAACCCCCTGGTCCCCCCCACGGTAGTACTGCTCGGGTGGGCGGTAGTACCGCTTGTCAACAGAAGCGGTAGTACCGCGCACCACCAGCGGTAGTACCGCCCAGCGAGACTCAACGACTAGAAAAAAAGGCTTGGCTCAAAAAGAACGAAAAAACAAACGGTAAGAGGAGGAAACTAAGACTAAGCAGAGAGAAAGAAAGGCAAGAGACAACAAGGACCAACCACAAGACACAACCTCTCCAAGGAGAGGGCGGTGGCCGGAGCCACCTATGTTTGAGTCAATTGGTATGGCACCGCGAAGAATTATCCTTGGGCCCATGACCAAAACTCGTCTTTGAAGCACAAGTACCATAAAAAGTGGCTAATGTGAAAGAGTTGATCAATTTATGCATAATGGGGGAGGGAGAGTTCATTGAGAGAACAACACTCCCCCTATGTCCATGCCTACACCTAAACAAGATAACAAGTTGAGTATGGTGGGGTGTGCAAGGGTTCAAGCAACATTGCTCGAATCAATGATATTTAGCTCATGCCTTAACTCGCGAAATCTTGCTTCATCCAAAGGCTTCGTGAAAATATCTGCAAGGTTATCATGAGTGTTGACATAGTTGAGCTCGATCTCCCCTCGCCTAATATGATCCCGGATGAAGTGATACCGAATCTCAATATGCTTCGTCTTGAAGTGTTGCACCGAGTTGAGAGAAATCTTGATGGCACTTTCATTGTCACACCAAAGAGGCACTTCGTCACAAATGACACCGTAATCCTTTAAAGTTTGCCTCATCCATAAGAGTTGTGCACAACAACTACCGGCCGCCACATACTCCGCTTCGGTGGACGAGAGAGACACACAACTTTGCTTCTTGGAAGACCAACTCACCAAAGAGCAACCAAGGAATTGGCACCCTCCGGAAGTGGACTTCCTATCCACTTTGTCTCCCGCCCAATTGGAGTCCGAATATCCTACAAGCTTGAAGTTTGCTCCTCTTGGGTACCATAAGCCAAAGTTTGGGGTATGAGCCAAATATCGAAAGATTTGCTTGACCGCCACAAAGTGGCTTTCCTTAGGTGCGGCTTGAAACCGTGCACAAATTCCCACACTCAACATGATATCCGGTCTAGATGCACAAAGGTAAAGCAAGGAGCCAATTATGGAGCGATATACCTTTTGATCCACCGCTTTACCATTGGGATCAATGTCAAGTTGGCACTTGGTGGGCATTGGAGTGGAAGCCGGCTTGACATCATTTAGCTTGAATCTCTTAAGCATGTCTTGAGTGTATTTAGCTTGGTTGATGAAGGTTCCTTCTCTTATTTGCTTCACTTCGAACCCGAGGAAGAACTTCAACTCTCCCATGGAAGACATCTTGAACTTTGAGGTCATGAGAGCGGAAAATTCCTCATTGAAAGCTTTGTTAGGGGAACCAAAGATCATATCATCAACATATAGTTGGCACACAAACAACTCCCCTTTGACCTTCTTAGTAAAAAGAGTGGGGTCGATTAGCCCAACTTCAAATCCACGATCTTGTAACAACTCGGTAAGGTGATCATACCATGCACGTGGGGCTTGTTTAAGGCCATAGAGTGCCTTATCGAGTTGATACACATGATCGGGGAAGTAGGGATCCTCGAACCCGAGGGGTTGTTTGACATAGACTAACTCATTAATGGGACCATTAAGAAAAGCACTCTTCACATCCATTTGTTGCAACTTAAAGTTATGATGAGAAGCATAGGCAATTAGCATGCGAATGGACTCAAGGCGAGCAACGGGAGCAAAGGTTTCACCGTAGTTGTCGGTGTGGAACGACACCTATGGGATCACAAGAATCCCTGTTACGGTTGCCGGGGCGTGGGGTTGCGAGAAGAGCAGGGCTAGTAGATAGCACAAGGATCGTCTACCCAGGTTCGGGCCGCAAGGATGCGTAAAACCCTAGTCCTGCTTTGGTGGGTGTATTTCAGAGAGTTCTTGAGCTCTCGAACTAGCTGTGGTCAATGCGTGGTTCGAAAGAGCCGAATCCTTCTCCAGTATGCCATGGGCCTCCTTTTATAGTCGGAAGGGGCTGCCACAGTGGCACACAGGAGGTGGAAAGGCGTACAGTGCCCTGAGCTTATCGCTCGTATTATAGGACAAGACGCATTTAATGCGTAGCTTAGGTGTCCCCTTGCTTTATCGGGGACGGGGGCGAGGCCCATCCCGTCTGTCGCCGCTCCTCCTCGCTTCGACATGCGCCTTGGCCAGCGATGCGTGCGGCGCCATGTAGGCAGGCGGGCAGCTAAGGTAGTGCGGTGGTGGAGCCTTCACGAAGATCTGCATGCCGCCACGCAGGCACTCGATGAGTTGGCCTGGGGCTGCATGTTGCCACGCAGGTGCCCGCCCAGCTGGTTGGGCTGGCAGCTGCATATGAACGGCGGTGGAAGCTTGGTCGGCATGGGCCTGGCGGTGGCTCTGCTGGCGTCCTTGGTGAGGGCCTTGCCGGGTGGCCCGGCAAAGGTCTTGCCGTGGCGCGCTGTGGTCCCCGGCAAGGGCCTTGCCAGGGGTCTGGTGGCCTTCCTCGGCAAGGATCTTGCCGAGGATCTTCGTCTTCTAATCCTCATGTGATCTTGAATATGTCTTCACAAAGATCTGCATGCCACCACGGAGGTGCCTCCCGAGCCCTGGCCCAACGTGGATGATGGCATTGGGGACTGTGGGCTCCAGGGTGGCTTGCTCTGTTGGTGTGGGGCGAGCTGTCCCGGCAAGGATCTTGCCGGGGATGATGAGGCTACCTTGGCAAGGGTCTTGCTGGGGGAACCTGCTTCGTCCCTCTGCTCTTTGTGGTCTTGGCCTTGGCGTGGCTCTTATTATCTTGGGCTCTGGTCTTACCTTGGCTCACCTCCCCTGTTCTGCTTGGTGTGACCGTAGGCGCGGCTCCGACTGCCCGTGCACAGGTATAGGGGTACAAAAACGCACCCCTCTTTTTGTACACCGACAGTAGTCGATACCCTCGACTTGGGAGTAGCCTTGTGCCACCAAACGAGCCTTGTTGTGAATGATAGTTCCATGAGCATCTTGCTTGTTTTTGAATACCCACTTGGTCCCAATGACATTATGGTTCCCCGTTGGCCTTGGCACCAATCTCCACACCTTGTTGTGCTCGAAGTTGTTAAGTTCTTCAGGCATTGCATTAAGCCAATCCGGATCCTCAAGCGCTTCATAAACCTTTTGGGGTTCCACACAAGAGACAAACGCATGATGTTCACAATAGTTTGCTAATTGTCTACGAGTGCTTACCCCCTTAGTTAAGCTTCCAAGCACATTCTCCATGATGTGCCCTTTGGTGGTGAGCTTGTAAGCAATCTTGGCGGCACGACGCTCCAATTCCTCCTCGGAAGTGAGACGAGGAGAGGAAACTTGATCATCTTGAGCGCCATCTTGAGCTTGTTCTTGATCTTGAGCTTGCTCTTGATCTTGAACTTGCTCGGTGGTGAGAACTTGACCTTGGGTATCATGTGGTGGTTCACCACCATCTTGAGGGTGATCTTGCTCTTGATGTTGTTCATTTGGTTGAGGGCCTTCACTATGTTCTTCGGAAGCGTGTGGGTCTTGGGTTGGTGATGGTTCCACTTGAGTGGAACATTGTCCTTCTCCTTCGGCCACAAGTGGTTCCTCAATGGGTAGGATATGACCAACACCCATTCTTCTTATGGCTTGGGGAGGAATTTCATCACCTACATCACAAGTACCACTTTGCTCCACTTGGGAGCCATTATTCTCATCAAACTCCATGTTACACGTTTCCTCAATAAGTCCTGTGGACTTATTGAGAACACGGTAAGCATGAGAGTTTGTAGCATAACCAACAAATATGCCCTCATAAGCTCTAGCCTCAAATTTAGACAAATGGACACCTTTCTTGAGAATGAAACACTTACACCCGAACACCCGGAAGTACTTGAGGTTGGGCTTGTTGCCGGTGAGTATCTCATATGGAGTCTTGTTCAAGCCTTTGCGGAGGTAGAGACGGTTAGATGCATGACACGCGGTGTTGATGGCTTCGGCCCAAAAGTTGTAGGGAGACTTGAACTCCGCCATCATGGTCCTTGCCGCATCCATCAACGTCCGGTTCTTCCTCTCCACTACACCATTTTGTTGAGGGGTGTATGGTGCGGAATATTGATGCTTGATCCCCTCATCACTAGGAAACTCATCCAATGTGTAGTTCTTGAACTCGGTGCCATTGTCACTTCTTATAGTCAAGATCTTTGCATTGTGTTGACGTTGCGCTTCATTTGCAAAGTCAATGACGGTTTGTTGGGTCTCGCTCTTCCTCTTGAAGAAATACACCCAAGTGTATCTTGAATAGTCATCCACGATCACCAAGCAATACTTCCTACCCCCAAGGCTATCAAAGGATGGAGGCCCAAAGAGATCCAAATGAAGGAGCTCCAAAGGCCTCTTCGAGTAAATGATAGTCGTGGGAGGGTGAGCCTTCTCATGTAGCTTTCCTTCGATACAAGCACTACAAGCACGGTCTTTAGCAAAACTAACGTTTGTTAGTCCACAGACATGGTCCCCCTTGAGAAGACTTTGCAAAGATCTCATATTGACATGGGCTAAACGGCGATGCCAAAGCCATCCCACGTCAACTTTAGCCATTAGGCATGTCGTGGTCTTAGTGGGTCGCTCCGAAAAGTTAATCACATATAGACCGTTCTTGACATGCCCAACAAAGGCTGCATTAAAAGTCTTGCTCCACAAGAGGGCCACGGTATCGATATCAAAGAAAGTGGCAAAGCCCATGATTGCAAGTTGACAAACGGAAAGTAAATTGTATGCAAGGGACTCAACAAGCATGACTTTCTCGATCGTGAGATCGTGAGAAATGACAACCTTGCCGAGTCCCAATACCTAAGAAGACGAGGCATCACCCCACTCGACATTGGTGGGCATAGATGGAATCTTGTGCACGTCCACCACCAAGTCCTTGCTTCCGGTCATATGATTTGTAGCTCCACTATCGAGCAACCATGATCCCCCACCGGAAGCAAACACCTACAAGAGATCAATGCTTGGTTTTAGTTACCCATTTTGTAATGGGTCCTTTGATGTTAGTAACAAGGGTCTTAGGAACCCAAATAGACCATTCAATATACTCATGAGGAGAACCAACAAATTTGGCATAAACATGCCCATCACTAGCACGGCATAACACATAAGAAGGGTTAAAGTCGCCGGCTTTGTTGGGAGGGGTGGCATTGCCCTTCTTGACGCCGCCACCCTTCGCATTGTTCTTCTTCTCCTTGGAAGCACCCTCTCCCTCCTTCACAAAAGTTTGCTTGAGAGGAGGAGGTTGTTTGGTCTTGTCATTCTTCTTCTTGTTCTTGGGCTTGGGTGCGAACCCAATCCCCTCCTTGGCCACAACTTCCTTTTGATTGCTCAAAAGGTCGTTGAGGTTCTTCTCACCTTGTATGCATTACACAAGGCCTTTCTCAAGTTGCTCCTTCAACTTAGCATTCTCCTCAACAAGATGCACATGCTCACAACAAGAGTTAGTAGCATTTGCATTATCAATTAACACCATATGAGGAAAGGTGGCTTTCTCCTTGGTTAGCTTCACTTGGAGTTGATCATGAGACTCCTTGAGGCTAGCATGAGTACCTTTCAAGACTTTGTGAGCCTTGTCAAGTATATCAAACTCCTCCTTGAGTCTAGCAAGATCAACCCCAAGTTTGGCTTTCTCAGAATTGAGCACACGAGAAACAACAAGAGCATGATCAAGATCTTTCTTTAACTTAGCATGATCATTGTTGTGTGACTCCTCAAGAGCCAAACAAAGACCACGCTCTTTCTCAAGACCAATGGAAAGATCCGAAATCTCGTCGGCATAGTCACGACTATGCCCCTCCATCTTAGAGATGGTATCTTCGTGAGCCTCGATCATGTCATTGGCTTCACCAAGTTGTTCCAAGAGGGCAACGAAGTGCTTCTTGGATTTGCCCTTGAGTTTACCCATAAAGGTCTCAAACTCATTCTCCTCCACATTTGTTCCCTCATGTTCATCAATGCTATCCGTCAAAGAAGGATGATTAATGATAGTAGTTTTGATGTTGGGGGTTACCTTGTTGGTGGCTTTAGCCATGAGGCACTTGGCGGTGATGCTCTCATTGGGTGAGTCGAAGAGAGACACCCGTGGAGTCGTCGCAATGGCAACGGAGGCCATGGCAATCGACTCACCATCTTCATCATCATCATCATCTTCATTGTACTCTTCTTGAACCACCAATGCCTTGGGAGGAGTCTTCTTGGTGAAGTTGCTCTTGTTGGGAAAAGACTTGGCCTTGTCCTTTTGGATGAGCTTGCCACCATTGTCTTCCCTCTTCTCATAAGGGCACTCCGCAACAAAGTGGCTCACATTGCCACAATTAAAGCAAGTCCTCACTCGTTGCTTGCCCTTTGCGCCACTTGAATTGTTGTTGTCGAAGTTAGGCCTTGAGTTCTTCTTGCTCCAAAATTGCCTTGAAGCAAGAGCCATGTGTTCATGATAGGCATACTTCGTATCTTCGAGGTTGCTCTCCTCTTCTTCCTCTTCATCCTATTCCTCCATACTAACCTTGGCCTTTAGTGCAAGGTTGGGCTTCTTTACTCTTTGAGAGCGAAGAACCGCATTGTCAGCGGTCTTGTCCAAGATGCTCATAGCAACAAACTCATCCAACACTTCACTTGAGGACAGAGTGTGGAAGTCCGGTCTTTGACGAATGACGGAGGACATGGCTTTATGGTAGGGCATCATTGCCTTGAGGAATTTGCGCTTGATCCAATTGTCATCCGTGTCCTTACTTCCATGATCTCGGAGTGAGACCGCGAGTTTGGTTACCCTCCGATATAGCTCACGAGGTTCTTCATCTTCTTTCATTGCAATATCATCGGCTTCATCTTGCACCACTTCATAGTTGGAGCGTTGAATGCTTGCACTTCCCGGGTAGAGGGAAACCACTTGGTGCCAAGCATCTTTGGCCATGGAGTAGGGCCGGAGATGAGGAAGATCTTCGGGTGGGATTGCTTCTTGGATGATGAAGAGAGCATTCTCATTGAATTGATTGTCCACGGCTTCTCTAGGAGTGAAGTTGCTTCGGTCATGCGGATAGAAACCTTCTTCAATGATTCTCCAAAGGTTAGTGTTCACATGTTTTAAATGACGCTTAAAATGATAGACCCAAGAATCAAATTCCACATTCTTCTCAATCTTAGGGGTCGGGCCGGCATGATTCAAATGAGTGGAAGGAAGCGGTCCACCATAGACAAGTGGAGGTTCCACATGAGCAAAGATGCCGGTGCCATTTTTACCACTAGAAGAATGAGTTTTCTCGCTAGTAGCTTCCCCCTTGTCGGAGGTAGCATCCGTCACCTTGTTAGCGGGATCACCCACTTTCAACGGTGCGGTGGAAAGTTTAAGCCCTTCTATGAATTTATTAAACATGCTTTCGACCTCGGTCGTCATGGAGGTTTTCAATGTGTCCAACGCCACATTGAATTCCTCACGAGAGACCGCGGTTCCCCTATCTCCCGTAGACGAGACCGGATTCGCACCGGAGTGCTCCTCCACACCGTCTACGACGTCAACCATACTCTTCGGACGGTAAAGTCCTTAATAAAGAGACGAGGCTCTGATACCAATTGAAATGATCGATATAGTTAACTAGAGGGGGGTGAATAGGCAACTAACAATTTTTAGCTTTTCTTTACCAATTTAAACTTTGCATCAAAGTAGGTTGTCTAGATATGCAACTAGGTGAGCAACCTATATGATGCAACGACAACAAGCACACAAGCAAGCAAGGGATTTAACACAAGTAAGCTTGCGAAAGTAAAGGGACGAGATAACCAAGAGTGGAGCCGGTGAAGACGAGGATGTGTTACCAAAGTTCCTTCCTTTTGAGGGGAAGTACGTCTCCATTGGAGCGGTGTGGAGGCACAATGCTCCCCAAGAAGCCACTAGGGCCACCGTATTCTCCTCACGCCCTCACACAATGCGAGATGCCGTGATTCCACTATTGGTGCCCTTGAAGGCGGTGACCGAACCTTTACAAACAAGGTTGGGGCAATCTCCACAACTTAATTGGAGGCTCCCAACGACACCACAAAGCTTCACCACAATGGACTACGGCTCCGCGGTGACCTCAACCGTCTAGGGTGCTCAAACACCCAAGAGTAACAAGATCCGCTAGGGATTAGTGGGGGGGAATCAAATTTCTCTTGGTGCAAGTGTAGATCGGGGCCTTCTCAACCAATCCCGAGCAAATCAACAAGTTTGATTTGCTAGGGAGAGAGATCGGGCGAAAATGGAGCTTGGAGCAACAATGGAGCTTTTTGGGGGAAGAGGTCGGTCAACTTTGGGGAAGAAGACCCCCTTATATAGTGGGGGGAACAATCCAACCGTTACCCCCCAAAACAGCCCCGCAGAGGGCGGTACTACCGCAGGAGGCAACGGCACTACCGCTATGCTCAGCGGTACTATCGCTCCCCCAGGCGGTACTGCCGTGTAGTCTGGAGGGCAGGGGAGAGAGGAACCCAGTGCGGTACTACCACGGTGGTAGGGCGGTACGATCGCTCTACTGCCGCTGCTTAGTGCCGCACAATCCGACACAAGAAGCGACCCCCTCGAATCGACGAGGTAGGGGCCTGATACCGCAGCGGTACTACGGCTGAGGACCCACCGGCAGTACTACCGCTGCGGAGCGGTAGTGCTGCCTGTGACTCCTAAGCGATACTACTGATGGGCACCACGGTACTACCGCTGGGATCAGACGAAGCACAATGAAAGGGGAAAGAGCTCTCCATTGAAGCGGAAAGGCTCAAAGGGTGTGAAAAGGATGTGTACGTGTTGATTCCACCCTAGCCTTACCAAAGCGGACCCCCTCTTGATAGTACGGTGAATCCTACGAAACTAGTTCACCAAAATAGAAGCGAAAGAGCTACACCATCTTGAATAACACTCCGAGGGGAAAGAAATCGTCTCGTGCCAAAGGATGAATCTCTAAAATGCTCAAAGCACACGATTAGTCCGCAAACACGTTGTCATCAATCACCAAAACTACATCTAGAGAGATATGCCTTAACACCTCGCAAAT
This sequence comes from Triticum aestivum, assembly GCF_018294505.1. NCBI lineage: Eukaryota > Viridiplantae > Streptophyta > Magnoliopsida > Poales > Poaceae > Triticum > Triticum aestivum. The sequence continues at coordinate 349,406,435 of NC_057811.1, forward strand.
CTGTCACTGACGATACGACCCTTCCGGAAGCAAACACGACAGTAATGTTGGATGACTATGAACCCTGCTTGGTAAACATTGAATTTGTGAGATCTTTGTTCTGAGTGCAAGCAAGCTTGAGACCATGAGGCTTAACTATCGCTTCCACCAAGACTTCACGGAAGAATTTTACGAAAAGCATCAAAAGGATCTTCTGTGGCACAAAAAGGCTTCTGAACGTGCTCGCCTTATATTATCAGGAGCGTGCAAGCACTGGTTCTTTTATTTAAAACTCACGCGTGTTGAATACCTGGATTTGACGGACCCATTTAGCTGTGACTGCTGAACACAGAGCTGGAGTAAGTTGTCCAAGCTTGCAGGGTTACATGTTGTTGCGCCCTTTTCAATGTGCGTTTCATCTGAACATGAACAGACAACCCTTGTAATATTTTGTACCGTCTGTAAGCTTGCCATAACAATCCTTGATTAGAAAGTGTTGTAACTATGCAAACGTCCGTGCCTTCAGGCACATTGAATGTTTCAGCGGAAAGATTCTGAGTATTTTACCGTCACGACACTGACTCTTTGTTAGTATAGTACCATGTTCCCACTGATAATGAACTCATCAGTGGGAACCTTTCCAATACCGAAGCAAGTCCGTGATTCGTAGGCTAATAAAACCGTGTGTCTCGTGACATGACGGCTGTTCTTCGTCTTAAGGTCACACTTTGTCTAGAAACTTCACAGCCGTGCTTTTCTAACTGAGTATCAAGAAGGTTGGTAGACGTTCATGTAGAGCCCTTACTTCGGTGCCTTCTGCGCACACTTTTCTGCACCCAGAGAGGGTTTATGCTAAGTCAGTCCTGGAGAAACGCCACGCTCGTGCGTGTAGTGACTCCCCAACAGTGCCTCCGGCGCCTGCATCTACGTGCCTCACGTGACATAAGCCGTGACTGTTAGGTGCCCGTGGAGCCAGACACCCGCGGGTCTAGAGAGCCCACAAGGGTGCCTCTCCAACAGAGCATTCTCACCCATGCCTCTGCCACCACACTTTTGTGCATCCATTGAGTTGACACTCGTGCCTAAGAGGCTTCATTTCCGCGCCTCCGGTGTTTCAATACACGTGCCTCACATGACACTTGTCGTGACCCTTATGGTTGTACAGAATACACACCCGTGCCTCCATAGCTGAGTATTCTGATCCATGCCTCTGCCACCTTAATTTTGTGCATTCAGAGGGTTGACAATCATACGTGCCTGTAGAGGCTAGACTTCGGTGCCTCCGGAGCCTGCACCCTTGTGCCTCACGTGCCACGAGCCATGGCTTACGTTCCCCTGGAGACACACTGTCGTGGATCCAGAGACTTCACAAATGTGTCTTTTCAACTGAGTGTTCGCAGCCATGCCTCTACCACCACACTTTTGTGCATCCAGGGAGTTGATAGCTGGCTCTGTGGAGGCTTCAACGAGGTTCGTGCTTGTACAGACTTCAATTAGGTGCCTCCACCGCCTGCACGCACGTGCCTCACGTGACACTTGCCCCCGTGTCGTGGTGCCACACCCCCGTGTCTCTACAGACCGCACAACCGTGCGTCTCTAACTGAGTATTCGGACACATGCCTCTCCCACCAAACTTCTGTGTATCTGGACAGTTGATACCCGTGCCTCGTGAAGACGCATGTCTGTCGACGCCGTGACTATTCCACCATGTCTGTCGAAATCTTCTAGATTAGGTACGTATATATATTGTCGTCTTTGTGGATCGTAAAACCCTAACCCTCTTCCCAGATCCACCGCACAGCGACCTGCAACATAGGCGGCACGAGCTTGGCAATTGAGATGAAGAAGCGTGCCTCTAGCAACAAGAAGACGAGGTTCGCGGCTGTACCCGTGCCATCTAAGCTCGTTAAGAGGAGCGGCTGTTGGAAATATGCCCTAGAGGCAATAATATAATGGTTATTATTATATTTCCTTGTTCATGCTAATTGTCTATTGTTCATGCTATAATTGTGTTATCCGGAAATCGTAATACATGTGTGAATGCATAGACCACAACATGTCCCTAGTGAGCCTCTAGTTGACTAGCTCGTTGATCAACAGATAGTCATGGTTTCCTGACTATGGACATTGGATGTCATTGATAACGGGATCACATCATTAGGAGAATGATGTGATGGACAAGACCCAATCCTAAGCATAGCACAAGATCGTGTAGTTCGTTTGCTAGAGCTTTTCCAAATGTCAAGTATCATTTCCTTAGAACATGAGATTGTGCAACTCCCGGATACCATACGAGTGCTTTGGGTGTGCCAAACGTCACAACGTAACTGGGTGGCTATAAATGTGCACTACGGGTATCTCCGAAAGTGTGTGTTGGGTTGGCACGAATCGAGACTGGGATTTGTCACTCCGTATGACGGAGAGGTATCTCTGGGCCCACTCGGTAATGCATCATCATAATGAGCTCAATGTGACCAAGTGTTTGGTCATGGGATCATCCATTACGGTACGAGTAAAGTGACTTGCCAGTAACGAGATTGAACAAGGTATTGGGATACCGACGATCGAATCTCGGGCAAGTAACGTACCGATTGACAAAGGGAATTGTATACGGGATTGATTGAATCCTCGACATCGTGGTTCATCCGATGAGATCATCGTGGAACATGTGGGAGCCAACATGGGTATCCAGATCCTGCTGTTGGTTATTGACCAGAGAGTCGTCTCGGTCATGTCTGCATGTCTCCCGAACCCGTAGGGTCTACACACTTAAGGTTCAGTGACGCTAGGGTTGTAGAGATATTAGTATGCGGAAATCCGAAAGTCGTTCAGAGTCCCGGATGAGATCCCGGACGTCACGAGGAGTTCCGGAATGGTCCGGAGGTGAAGAATTGTATATAGGAAGTCCAGTTTCGGCCACCGGGAAAGTTTCGGGGGTCACCGGTATTGTACCGGGACCACCGGAAGGGTCCCGGGGGGTCCACCGGGTGGGGCCACCTATCCCGGAGGGCCCCATGGGCTGAACTGGGAGGGGAACCAGCCCCTGTTGGGCTGGTGCGCCCCCCTTGGGCCTCCCCCTGCGCCTAGGGTTGGAAACCCTAGGGGTGGGGGGCGCCCCACTTGGCTTGGGGGGCAAGCCACCCCCTTGGCCGCCGCCCCCCTTGGAGATTGGATCTCCTAGGGCCGGTGCCCCCCAAGGGCCCTATATAAAGAGGGGGGATGGAGGGCAGCCGCACCCAAGCCCCTGGCGCCTCCCTCTCCCTCCCGTGACACCTCTCCTTCTCGCTGAGCTTGGCGAAGCCCTGCCGAGATCCCCGCTGCTTCCACCACCATGCCGTCGTGCTGCTGGATCTCCATCAACCTCTCCCTCCCCTTGCTGGATCAAGAAGGAGGAGACGTCTTTCCCAACCGTACGTGTGTTGAACGCGGAGGTGCCGTCCGTTCGGCGCTCGGTCATCGGTGATTTGGATCACGACGAGTACGACTCCATCAACCCCGTTCACTTGAACGCTTCCGCTCGCGATCTACAAGGGTATGTAGATGCACTCTTTTCCCTCTCGTTGCTAGAAGACTCCATAGATTGTTCTTGGTGATGCGTAGAAATTTTTTAATTTCTGCAACGATCTCCAAGAGTGGTATCAGAGCTAGGTCTATGCGTAGTTTCTATGCACGAGTAGAACACAAACTTGTTGTGGGCGTAGATGTTGTCAATTTTCTTGCCACTACTAGTCTTATCTTGTTTCGGCGGCATCGTGGGATGAAGCGGCCCGGACCGACCTTACACGTACGCTTACGTGAGACAGGTTCCACCGACTGACATGCACTAGTTGCATAAGGTGGCTAGCGGGTGTCTGTCTCTCCCACTTTAGTCGGATCGGATTCGATGAAAAGGGTCCTTATGAAGGGTAAATAGAAGTTGGCATATCACGTTGTGGTTTTACGTAGGTAAGAAACGTTCTTGCTAGAAACCTATAGATGCCACGTAAAAACATGCAACAACAATTAGAGGACGTCTAACTTGTTTTTGCAGCATATGCCTTGTGATGTGATATGGCCAAAAGGATGTGATGAATGAAATATATGTGATGTATGAGATTGATCATGTTCTTGTAATAGGAATCACGACTTGCATGTCGATGAGTATGACAACCGGCAGGAGCCATAGGAGTTGTCTTTATTTTTTGTATGACCTGCGTGTCATTGAATAACGCCATGTAAATTACTTTACTTTATTGCTAAACACGTTAGCCATAGAAGTAGAAGTAATCGTTGGCGTGACAACTTCATGAAGACACGATGATGGAGATCATGGTGTCATGCCGGTGACGAAGATGATCATGGCGCCCCGAAGATGGAGATCAAAGGAGCAATATGATACTGGCCATATCATGTCACTATTTGATTGCATGTGATGTTTATCATGTTTTACATCTTATTTGCTTAGAACGACGGTAGCTTAAATAAGATGATCCCTCGCAATAATTTCAAGAAAGTGTTCCCCCTAACTGTGCACCGTTGCGAAGGTTCGTTGTTTCGAAGCACCACGTGATGATCGGGTGTGATAGATTCTAACGTTCGAATACAACGGGTGTAAGCCAGATTTGCACACGCAATACACTTAGGTTGACTTGACGAGCCTAGCATGTACAGACATGGCCTCGGAACACGGAAGACCGAAAGGTCGAGCATGAGTCGTATAGAAGATACGATCAACATGAAGATGTTCACCGATGTTGACTAGTCCGTCTCACGTGATGATCGGACACGGCCTAGTTGACTCGGATCATGTTTCACTTAGATGACTAGAGGGATGTCTATCTGAGTGGGAGTTCTTTGAATAATTTGATTAGATGAACTTAATTATCATGAACTTAGTCTAAAATCTTTACAATATGTCTTGTAGATCAAATGGCCCACGCTAATGTTGCCCTCAACTTCAACGCGTTCCTAGAGAAAACCAAGCTGAAAGATGATGGCAGCAACTATACGGACTGGGTCCGGAACCTGAGGATCATCCTCATAGCTGCCAAGAAAGATTATGTCCTAGAAGCACCGCTAGGTGACGCACCCATCCCAGAGAACCAAGACGTTATGAACGCTTGGCAGCAGCGTGCTGATGATTACTCCCTCGTTCAGTGCGGCATGCTTTACAGCTTAGAACCGGGGCTCCAAAAGCGTTTTGAGCAACACGGAGCATATGAGATGTTCGAAGAGCTGAAAATGGTTTTCCAAGCTCATGCCCGGGTCGAGAGATATGAAGTCTCCGACAAGTTCTTCAGTTGTAAGATGGAGGAAAATAGTTCTGTCAGTGAGCACATACTCAAAATGTCTGGGTTACACAACCGCTTGACTCAGCTGGGAGTTAATCTCCCGGATGACGCGGTCATTGACAGAATCCTTCAGTCGCTTCCACCGAGCTACAAGAGCTTTGTGATGAACTTCAATATGCAGGGGATGGAAAAGACCATTCCTGAGGTATATTCAATGCTGAAATCAGCGGAGGTGGAGATCAAAAAGGAACATCAAGTGTTGATGGTGAATAAAACCACTAAGTTCAAGAAAGGCAAGGGTAAGAAGAACTTCAAGAAGGACGGCAAGGGAGTTGCCGCGCCCGGTAAGCCAGTTGCCGGGAAGAAGCCAAAGAATGGACCCAAGCCTGAGACTGAGTGCTTTTATTGCAAGGGAAGTGGTCACTGGAAGCGGAACTGCCCCAAGTACTTGGCGGACAAGAAGGCCGGCAACACCAAAGGTATATGTGATATACATGTTATTGATGTGTACCTTACCAGCACTCGTAGTAGCTCCTGGGTATTTGATACCGGTGCGGTTGCTCATATTTGTAACTCAAAGCAGGAGCTGCGGAATAAACGGAGACTGGCAAAGGACGAGGTGACGATGCGCGTCAGGAATGGTTCCAAGGTCGATGTGATCGCCGTCGGCACGCTACCTCTACATTTACCTACGGGATTAGTTTTAAACCTCAATAATTGTTATTTAGTGCCAGCTTTGAGCATGAACATTGTATCAGGATCTCGTTTAATTCGAGATGGCTACTCATTTAAATCCGAGAATAATGGTTGTTCTATTTATATGAGAGATATGTTTTATGGTCATGCCCCGCTGGTTAATGGTTTATTCTTAATGAATCTCGAACGTAGTGTTACACATATTCATAGTGTGAATACCAAAAGATGTAAGGTTGATAATGATAGTCCCACATACTTGTGGCACTGCCGTCTTGGTCACATTGGTGTCAAACGCATGAAGAAGCTCCATGCAGATGGACTTTTGGAGTCTCTTGATTACGAATCATTTGACACGTGCGAACCATGCCTCATGGGTAAGATGACCAAGACTCCGTTCTCCGGAACAATGGAGCGAGCAACCAACTTATTGGAAATCATACATACTGATGTGTGCGGTCCAATGAGTGTTGAGGCTCGCGGTGGCTATCGTTATGTTCTCACTCTCACTGATGACTTGAGTAGATATGGGTATGTCTACCTAATGAAACACAAGTCTGAGACCTTTGAAAAGTTCAAGGAATTTCAGAGTGAGGTTGAGAATCAACGTGACAGGAAAATAAAGTTCTTACGATCAGATCGTGGAGGGGAATATTTGTCACGAATTTGGCACACACTTAAGGAAATGTGGAATAGTTTCACAACTCACGCCACCTGGAACACCTCAGCGAAATGGTGTGTCCGAACATCATAATCGCACTCTATTGGATATGGTGCGATCTATGATGTCTCTTACCGATCTACCGCTCTCATTTTGGGGCTATGCTTTAGAGACTGCCGCATTCACTTTAAATAGGGCTCCGTCGAAATCCGTTGAGACGACACCGTATGAATTATGGTTTGGGAAGAAACCTAAGCTGTCGTTTCTAAAAGTTTGGGGATGCAATGCTTATGTCAAGAAATTTCAACCTGAAAAGCTCGAACCCAAGTCAGAAAAATGTGTCTTCATAGGATACCCTAAGGAAACCATTGGGTATACCTTCTACCTCAGATCCGAAGGAAAGATCTTTGTTGCCAAGAACGGGTCCTTTCTGGAGAAAGAGTTTCTCTCGAAAGAAGTAAGTGGGAGGAAAGTGGAACTTGATGAAGTACTACCTCTTGAACCGGAAAGTAGCGCAACTCAGGAAGATTTTCCTGTGGTGCCTGCACTGACTAGAGAGGAAGCTAATGATGATGATCAAGGTACTTCGGATCAAGTTACTACTGAACTTCGTAGGTCCACGAGGACACGTTCCACACTAGAGTGGTATGGCAACCCTGTCCTGGAAATCATGTTGTTAGACAACGGTGAACCTTCGAACTATGAAGAAGCAATGGCGGGCCCAGATTCCAACAAATGGCTTGAAGCCATGCAATCCGAGATAGGATCCATGTATGAAAACAAAGTGTGGACTTTGACAGACTTGCCCGATGATCGGCGAGCGATAGAAAACAAATGGATCTTTAAGAACAAGACAGACGCGGATGGTAATGTTACCATCTATAAAGCTCGACTTGTCGCTAAGGGTTATCGACAAGTTCAAGGGGTTGACTACGATGAGACTTTCTCACCCGTAGTGAAGCTGAAGTCCGTCCGAATCATGTTAGCAATTGCCGCATACTATGATTATGAGATATGGCAAATGGACGTCAAAACGGCATTCCTTAACGGCTTTCTTAAGGAAGAATTGTATATGATGCAGCCGGAAGGTTTTGTCGATCCTAAGAATGCTAACAAGGTATGCAAGCTCCAGCGCTCCATCTATGGGCTGGTGCAAGCATCTCGGAGTTGGAACATTCGATTTGATGAGATGATCAAAGCGTTTGGGTTTACACAGACTTATGGAGAAGCCTGTGTTCACAAGAAAGTGAGTGGGAGCTCTGTACCATTTCTCATATTATATGTGGATGACATACTGTTGATGGGAAATGATATAGAATTCTTGGGAAGCATAAAGGCCTACTTGAACAAGTGTTTTTCAATGAAGGACCTTGGAGAAGCTGCTTATATATTACGCATCAAGATCTATAGAGATAGATCAATACGCCTCATTGGTCTTTCACATAGTACGTACCTTGACAAGATATTGAAGAAGTTCAATATGGATCACTCCAAGAACGGGTTCTTGCCTGTATTGCAAGGTGTGCAATTGAGCACGGCTCAATGCCCGACCACGGCAGAAGATAGAGAAAAGAGGAGTGTCGTCCCCTATGCCTCGGTCATAGGGTCTATTATGTATGCCATGCTGTTGAAGGAAATATGCCCTAGAGGCAATAATAAAGTTATTATTTATTTCCTTATATCATGATAAATGTTTATTATTCATGCTAGAATTGTATTAACTCGAAACATAATACATGTGTGAATACATAGACAAACAGAGTGTCACTAGTATGCCTCTACTTGACTAGCTCGTTGATCAAAGATGGTTATGTTTCCCAGCCATAGACATGAGTTGTCATTTGATTAACGGGATCACATCATTAGGAGAATGATGTGATTGACTTGACCCATTTCGTTAGCTTAGCACTCGATCGTTTAGTATGTTGCTATTGCTTTCTTCATGACTTATACATGTTCCTATGACTATGAGATTATGCAACTCCCGTTTACCGGAGGAACACTTTGTGTGCTACCAAACGTCACAACGTAACTGGGTGATTATAAAGGTGCTCTACAGGTGTCTCCAAAGGTACTTGTTGGGTTGGCGTATTTCGAGATTAGGATTTGTCACTCCGATTGTCGGAGAGGTATCTCTGGGCCCACTCAGTAATACACATCACTATAAGCCTTGCAAGCATTGTAACTAATGAGTTAGTTGCGGGATGATGTATTACGGAACGAGTAAAGAGAGTTGCCGGTAACGAGATTAAACTAGGTATCGAGATACCGACGATCGAATCTCGGGCAAGTAACATACCGATGACAAAGGGAACAACGTATGTTGTTATGCGGTCTGACCGATAAAGATCTTCGTAGAATATGTGGGAGCCAATATGAGCATCCAGGTTCCGCTATTGGTTATTGACCGGAGAGGTGTCTCGGTCATGTCTACATAGTTCTCGAACCCGTAGGGTCCGCACGCTTAACGTTACGATGACAGTTATATTATGAGTTTATATGTTTTGATGTACCGAAGGTTGTTCGGAGTCCTGGATGTGATCACGGACATGACGAGGAGTCTCGAAATGGTCGATACATAAAGATTGATATATTGGAAGCCTATGTTTGGATATCGGAAGTGTTCCGGGTGAAATCAGGATTTTTCCGGAGTACCGGGAGGTTACCGGAACCCCCCGGTAACTTAATGGGCCTTAGTGGGCCTAGGTGGAAGAGAGGAGAGGAGGCCAGGGCAGGGCCGCACGCCCCTCCCCCCAGTCCGAATAGGACAAGGAGAGGGGGGCGGCGCCCCCCTTCCTTCCTCCCCTCCACCTTTTCCCCCTCTCTCTCCTAGTCCAACATGGAAAAGGGGGGGGGAGTCCTACTCCCGGTAGGAGTAGGACTCCTCCTGGCGCGCCTCTCCCCTTGGCCGGCCGAACCCCCCTTGCTCCTTTATATACGGGCGGCAGGGGGGCACCTCTAGACACACAATTGATCTACGACCTCTTAGCCGTGTGCGGTGCCCCCCTCCACCATATTACACCTCGATAATATCGTAGCGGTGCTTAGGTGAAGCCCTGCGTCGGTAGAACATCATCATTGTCACCACGCCGTCGTGCTGACGAAACTCTCCCTCAACACTCGGCTGGATCGGAGTTCGAGGGACGTCATCGAGCTGAACGTGTGCTGAACTCGGAGGTGCCGTACGTTCGGTACTTGATCGGTCGGATCGTGAAGACGTACGACTACATCAACCGCGTTGTGTTAACGCTTCCGCTTTCGGTCTACGAGGGTACGTGGACAACACTCTCCCCTCTCGTTGCTATGCATCACCATGATCTTGCGTGTGCGTAGGAATTTTTTTGAAATTACTACGTTCCCCAACAGTGGTATCCGAGCCTGGTTTTATGCGTTGATGTTATATGCACGAGTAGAACACAAGTGAGTTGTGGGCGATATAAGTCATACTGCTTACCAGCATGTCATATTTTGGTTCAGCGGTATTGTGAGATGAAGCGGCCCGGACCGACATTACGCGTACGCTTACGCGAGACTGGTTTCACCGTTGCGAGCACTCGTTGCTTAAAGGTGACTGGCGGGTGTCTGTCTCTCTCACTTTAGTTGAACCGAGTGTGGCTACGCCCGGTCCTTGCGAAGGTTAAAACAGCACCAACTTGACAAACTATCGTTGTGGTTTTGATGCGTAGGTAAGAACGGTTCTTGCTAAGCCCGTAGCAGCCACGTAAAACTTGCAACAACAAAGTAGAGGACGTCTAACTTGTTTTTGCAGGGCATGTTGTGATGTGATATGGTCAAGACATGATGCTATATTTTATTGTATGAGATGATCATGTTTTGTAACCGAGTTATCGGCAACTGGCAGGAGCCATATGGTTGTCGCTTTATTGTATGCAATGCAATCGCCATGTAATTGTTTTACTTTATCACTAAGCGGTAGCGATAGTCGTAAAAGCAATAGTTGGCGAGACGACAACGATGCTACGATGGAGATCAAGGTGTCGCGCCGGTGACGATGGTGATCATGACGGTGCTTCGGAGATGGAGATCACAAGCACAAGATGATGATGGCCATATCATATCACTTATATTGATTGCATGTGATGTTTATCTTTTATGCATCTTATCTTGCTTTGATTGACGGTAGCATTATAAGATGATCTCTCACTAAAATTTCAAGATAAAAGTGTTCTCCCTGAGTATGCACCGTTGCCAAAGTTCGTCGTGCCCAGACACCACGTGATGATCGGGTGTGATAAGCTCTACGTCCATCTACAACGGGTGCAAGCCAGTTTTGCACACGCAGAATACTCAGGTTAAACTTGACGAGCCTAGCATATGCAGATATGGCCTCGGAACACTGAGACCGAAAGGTCGAGCGTGAATCATATAGTAGATATGATCAACATAGTGATGTTCACCATTGAAAACTACTCCATTTCACGTGATGATCGGTTATGGTTTAGTTGATTTGGATCACGTAATCACTTAGATGATTAGAGGGATGTCTATCTAAGTGGGAGTTCTTAAGTAATATGATTAATAGAACTTAAATTTATCATGAACTTAGTACCTGATAGTATCTTGCTTGTCTATGTTAATTGTAGATAGATGGCCCGTGCTGTTGTTCCGTTGAATTTTAATGCGTTCCTTGAGAAAGCAAAGTTGAAAGATGATGGTAGCAATTACACGGACTGGGTCCGTAACTTGAGGATTATCCTCATTGCTGCACAGAAGAATTACGTCCTGGAAGCACCGCTGGGTGCCAGGCCTGCTGCAAGAGCAACACCAGAGGTTATGAACGTCTGGCAGAGCAAAGCTGATGACTACTCGATAGTTCAGTGTGCCATGCTTTACGGCTTAGAACCGGGTCTTCAACGACGTTTTGAACGTCATGGAGCATATGAGATGTTCCAGGAGTTGAAGTTAATATTTCAAGCAAATGCCCGGATTGAGAGATATGAAGTCTCCAATAAGTTCTACAGCTGCAAGATGGAAGAGAATAGTTCTGTCAGTGAGCATATACTCAAAATGTCTGGGTATAACAATCACTTGATTCAACTGGGAGTTAATCTTCCGGATGATAGCGTCATTGACAGAATTCTTCAATCACTGCCACCAAGCTACAAGAGCTTCGTGATGAACTATAACATGCAAGGGATGAATAAGACAATTCCCGAGCTCTTCGCAATGCTAAAGGCAGCGGAGGTAGAAATCAAAAAGGAGCATCAAGTGTTGATGGTCAATAAGACCACTAGTTTCAAGAAAAAGGGCAAAGGGAAGAAGAAGGGGAACTTCAAGAAGAACAGCAAGCAAGTTGCTGTTCAGGAGAAGAAACCCAAATCTGGACCTAAGCCTGAGACTGAGTGCTTCTACTGCAAGCAGACTGGTCACTGGAAGCGGAACTGCCCCAAGTATTTGGCGGATAAGAAGGATGGCAAGGTGAACAAAGGTATATGTGATATACATGTTATTGATGTGTACCTTACCAGAGCTCGCAGTAGCACCTGGGTATTTGATACTGGTTCTGTTGCTAATATTTGCAACTCGAAACAGGGACTACGGATTAAGCGAACACTGGCCAAGGACGAGGTGACGATGCGCGTGGGAAACGGTTCCAAAGTCGATGTGATCGCCGTCGGCACGCTACCTCTACATCTACCTTCGGGATTAGTATTAGACCTAAATAATTGTTATTTGGTGCCAGCGTTGAGCATGAACATTATATCTGGATCTTGTTTGATGCGAGACGGTTATTCATTTAAATCAGAGAATAATGGTTGTTCTATTTATATGAGTAATATCTTTTATGGTCATGCACCCTTGAAGAGTGGTCTATTTTTAATGAATCTCGGTAGTAGTGACACACATATTCATAATGTCGAAGCCAAAAGATGCAGAGTTGATAATGATAGTGCAACTTATTTGTGGCACTGCCGTTTAGGTCATATCGGTGTAAAGCGCATGAAGAAACTCCATAATGATGGACTTTTGGAATCACTTGATTATGAATCACTTGGTACTTGCGAACCGTGTCTCATGGGCAAGATGACTAAAACACCGTTCTCCGGAACTATGGAGAGAGCAACTAATTTGTTGGAAATCATACATACAGATGTATGTGGTCCGATGAATATTGAGGCTCGTGGCGGATATCGTTATTTTCTCACCTTCACAGATGATTTGAGCAGATATGGGTATATCTACTTAATGAAACATAAGTCTGAAACATTTGAAAAGTTCAAAGAATTTCAGAGCGAAGTTGAAAATCATCGTAACAAGAAAATAAAGTTTCTACGATCAGATCGTGGAGGAGAATATTTGAGTTACGAGTTTGGCCTACATTTGAAACAATGCGGAATAGTTTCGCAACTCACGCCACCCGGAACACCACAACGTAATGGTGTGTCCGAACGTCGTAATCGTACTTTACTAGATATGGTGCGATCTATGATGTCTCTTACTGATTTACCGCTATCGTTTTGGGGTTATGCTTTAGAGACGGCTGCATTCACTCTAAATAGGGCACCATCAAAATCCGTTGAGACGACGCCTTATGAACTATGGTTTGGCAAGAAACCAAAGTTGTCGTTTCTTAAAGTTTGGGGTTGCGATGCTTATGTGAAGAAACTTCAACCTGATAAGCTCGAACCTAAATCGGAGAAATGTGTCTTCATAGGATACCCAAAGGAGACTGTTGGGTACACCTTCTATCACAGATCCGAAGGCAAGACATTCGTTGCTAAGAATGGATCCTTTCTAGAGAAGGAGTTTCTCTCGAAAGAAGTGAGTGGGAGGAAAGTAGAACTTGATGAGGTAACTGTACCTGCTCCCTTATTGGAAAGTAGATCATCACAGAAACCAGTTTCTGCGACACCTACACCAATTAGTGAGGAAGTTAATGATAATGATCATGAAACTTCAGATCAAGTTATTACTGAACCTCGTAGGTCAACCAGATTAAGATCCGCACCAGAGTGGTACGGTAATCCTGTTCTGGAGGTTATGTTACTAGACCATGACGAACCTACGAACTATGAAGAAGCGATGGTGAGCCCAGATTCCGCAAAATGGCTTGAGGCCATGAAATCCGAGATGGGATCCATGTATGAGAACAAAGTATGGACTTTGGTTGACTTGCCCGATGATCGGCAAGCCATTGAAAATAAATGGATCTTCAAGAAGAAGACTGACGCTGACGGTAATGTTACTGTCTATAAAGCTCGACTTGTTGCGAAAGGTTTTCGACAAGTTCAAGGGATTGACTACGATGAGACCTTCTCACCCGTAGCGATGCTCAAGTCTGTCCGAATCATGTTAGCAATTGCCGCATTTTATGATTATGAAATTTGGCAAATGGATGTCAAAACTGCATTCCTGAATGGATTTCTGGAAGAAGAGTTGTATATGATGCAACCGGAAGGTTTTGTCGATCCAAAGGGAGCTAACAAAGTGTGCAAGCTCCAGCGATCCATTTATGGACTGGTGCAAGCCTCTCGGAGTTGGAATAAACGCTTTGATAGTGTGATCAAAGCATTTGGTTTTATACAGACTTTTGGAGAAGCCTGTATTTACAAGAAAGTGAGTGGGAGCTCAGTAGCATTTCTGATATTATATGTGGATGACATATTGCTAATTGGAAATGATATAGAATTTCTGGATAGCATAAAGGGATACTTGAATAAGAGTTTTTCAATGAAAGACCTCGGTGAAGCTGCATATATATTGGGCATCAAGATCTATAGAGATAGATCAAGACGCTTAATTGGACTTTCACAAAGCACATACCTTGACAAAGTTTTGAAGAAGTTCAAAATGGATCAAGCAAAGAAAGGGTTCTTGCCTGTATTACAAGGTGTGAGATTGAGTAAGACTCAATGCCCGACCACTGCAGAAGATAGAGAGAAGATGAAAGATGTTCCCTATGCTTCAGCCATAGGCTCTATCATGTATGCAATGCTGTGTACCAGACCTGATGTGTGCCTTGCTATAAGTTTAGCAGGGAGGTACCAAAGTAATCCAGGAGTGGATCACTGGACAGCGGTCAAGAACATCCTGAAATACCTGAAAAGGACTAAGGATATGTTTCTCGTTTATGGAGGTGACAAAGAGCTCATCGTAAATGGTTACGTTGATGCAAGCTTTGACACTGATCCGGACGATTCTAAATCGCAAACCGGATACGTGTTTACATTGAACGGTGGAGCTGTCAGTTGGTGCAGTTCTAAGCAAAGTGTCGTGGCGGGATCTACGTGTGAAGCGGAGTACATAGCTGCTTCGGAAGCAGCAAATGAAGGAGTCTGGATGAAGGAGTTCATATCCGATCTAGGTGTCATACCTAGTGCATCGGGACCAATGAAAATCTTTTGTGACAATACTGGTGCAATTGCCTTAGCAAAGGAATCCAGATTTCACAAGAGAACCAAGCACATCAAAAGACGCTTCAATTCCATCCGGGATTTAGTCCAGGTGGGAGACATAGAAATTTGCAAGATACATACGGATCTGAATGTTGCAGACCCGTTGACTAAGCCTCTTCCACGAGCAAAACATGATCAGCACCAAGACTCCATGGGTGTAAGAATCATTACTGTGTAATCTAGATTATTGACTCTAGTGCAAGTGGGAGACTGAAGGAAATATGCCCTAGAGGCAATAATAAAGTTATTATTTATTTCCTTATATCATGATAAATGTTTATTATTCATGCTAGAATTGTATTAACCGGAAACATAATACATGTGTGAATACATAGACAAACAGAGTGTCACTAGTATGCCTCTACTTGACTAGCTCGTTGATCAAAGATGGTTATGTTTCCTAGCCATAGACATGAGTTGTCATTTGATTAATGGGATCACATCATTAGGAGAATGATGTGATTGACTTGACCCATTTCGTTAGCTTAGCACTCGATTGTTTAGTATGTTGCTATTGCTTTCTTCATGACTTATACGTGTTCCTATGACTATGAGATTATGCAACTCCCGTTTACCGGAGGAACACTTTGTGTGCTACCAAACGTCACAACGTAACTGGGTGATTATAAAGGTGCTCTACAGGTGTCTCCAAAGGTACTTGTTGGGTTGGCGTATTTCGAGATTAGGATTTGTCACTCCGATTGTCGGAGAGGTATCTCTGGGCCCACTCAGTAATACACATCACTATAAGTCTTGCAAGCATTGTAACTAACGAGTTAGTTGCAGGATGATGTATTACGGAACGAGTAAAGAGACTTGCCGGTAACGAGATTAAACTAGGTATCGAGATACCGACGATCGAATCTCGGGCAAGTAACATACCGATGACAAAGGGAACAACGTATGTTGTTATGCAGTCTGACCGATAAAGATCTTCGTAGAATATGTGGGAGCCAATATGAGCATCCAGGTTCCGCTATTGGTTATTGACCGGAGAGGTGTCTCGGTCATGTCTACATAGTTCTCGAACCCGTAGGGTCCGCACGCTTAACGTTACGATGACAGTTATATTATGAGTTTACATGTTTTGATGTACCGAAGGTTGTTCGAAGTCCCGGATGTGATCCCGGACATGACGAGGAGTCTCGAAATGGTCGAGACATAAAGATTGATATATTGGAAGCCTATGTTTGGATATCGGAAGTGTTCCGGGTGAAATCGGGATTTCTCCGGAGTACCGGGAGGTTACCGAAACCCCCCGGTAACTTAATGGGCCTTAGTGGGCCTAGGTGGAAGAGAGGAGAGGAGGCCAGGGCAGGGCCGCACGCCCCTCCCCCCCAGTCCGAATAGGACAAGGAGAGGGGAGCGGCGCCCCCCTTCCTTCCTCCCCTCCACCTTTTCCCCCTCTCTCTCCAAGTCCAACATGGAAAAGGGGGGAGTCCTACTCCCGGTAGGAGTAGGACTCCTCCTGGCGCGCCTCTCCCCTTGGCCGGCCGAACCCCTCCTTGCTCCTTTATATACGGGTAGGGGGCACCTCTAGACACACAATTGATCAACGATCTCTTAGCCGTGTGCGGTGCCCCCCTCCACCATATTACACCTCGATAATATCGTAGCGGTGCTTAGGCGAAGCCCTGCGTTGGTAGAACATCATCATTGTCACCACGCCGTCGTGCTGACGAAACTCTCCCTCAACACTCGGCTGGATCGGAGTTCGAGGGACGTCATCGAGCTGAACGTGTGCTGAACTCGGAGGTGACGTACGTTCGGTACTTGATCGGTCGGATCGTGAAGACGTACGACTACATCAACCGCATTGTGTTAACGCTTCCGCTTTCGGTCTACGAGGGTACATGGACAACACTCTCCCCTCTCGTTGCTATGCATCACCATGATCTTGCGTGTGCGTAGAATTTTTTTGAAATTACTACGTTCACCAACAGCTGTGTACCAGACCTGATGTAAACCTTGCCGTAAGTTTGGTAGGAAGGTACCAAAGTAATCCCGGCATGGAACACTGGACAGCGGTCAAGAATATCCTGAAGTACCTGAAGAGGACTAAGGATATGTTTCTCGTTTATGGAGGTGACGAAGAGCTCGTCGTAAAGGGTTACGTCAATGCTAGCTTCGACACAGATCTGGATGACTCTAAGTCACAAACCGGATACGTGTATATTTTGAATGGTGGGGCAGTAAGTTGGTGCAGTTGCAAGCAAAGCGTTGTGGCGGGATCTACATGTGAAGCGGAATACATGGCGGCCTCAGAGGCAGCACAAGAAGCAATCTGGGTGAAGGAGTTCATTACCGACCTAGGAGTTATTCCCAATGCGTCGGGCCCGATGACTCTCTTCTGTGACAACACTGGAGCTATTTCCCTTGCCAAGGAGCCCAGGTTTCACAGGAAGACCAGGCATATCAAGCGTCGCTTCAACTCCATTCGTGAAAATGTTCAAAATGGAGACATAGATATTTGTAAAGTACATACGGACCTGAATGTAGCAGATCCATTGACTAAACCTCTCCCTAGAGCAAAACATGATCAACACCAGAACTCTATGGGCGTTCGATTCATCACAATGTAACTAGATTATTGACTCTAGTGCAAGTGGGAGACTGTTGGAAATTTGCCCTAGAGGCAATAATAAAATGGTTATTATTATATTTCCTTGTTCATGATAATTGTCTATTGTTCATGCTATAATTGTGTTATCCGGAAATCGTAATACATGTGTGAATGCATAGACCACAATATGTCCCTAGTGAGCCTCTAGTTGACTAGCTCGTTGATCAACAGATAGTCATGGTTTCCTGACTATGGACATTGGATGTCATTGATAACGGGATCACATCATTAGGAGAATGATGTGATGGACAAGACCCAATCCTAAGCATAGCACAAGATCGTGTAGTTCGTTTGCTAGAGCTTTTCCAAATGTCAAGTAAACCTAGATACTGGGAGTCTGTCCATTGAAAAGTTAATTAGTGATTACGATCTTCATTATCGAGATCTACTCATCATAAACCTAGATATTGGGAGTCTGTCCATTGAGATAGATCTGAGACTCAGTGATTCTCGAGGAGGTCGCAGGCCCCTTCCCAAACCATCACTAGGTAAGTGCACCAACTTCCATCCTGTTTTATCAACTACATTTATCAGCATACTTTGGTGCTCCTACCTCTGTCCACTAAATGAATGTCATACTTACAGTCAAAGTTATTTTCAGAACATTTTATGCAATTCTATTGATTATCATCCCAACTTGATCACATGCATTGAATTTAACCATTCCTTTTAAACTTTAATAGTGAGTTCATTTGTTTAAACAAATTCGTTTGAAAATGAGTTATTTTTGTCCATGCAGCTCTTGATTTTCTAAATGATTCGGAGAGGGAGTACATTGGGAAAACAGTGTTTGGTCGAGGCGTAAACCTCTCATACAGACAATTTGGACACATGATATACTGTGTGTTTGAGTTTGACGACTTCCCCACAATACCCTTTGTTCAGCGTCTAAACGTCACCAATGTCATAAATGGCCGTCTGGTTAGTCATTGAATATTTGTTTTCATCCACTGCCATGGTTTTGTTTGCTATTTTTGATGTTTTATGTCCTTGTACATTGATTTTATCTAGTAATATCGGTACAATCTGCAGAGAATCCCGTCTGCCGTTGTGAGGCTTCTAAAGATGAACCTAGGATATCAACCTCAAAACGGTGGAATCAGCCTAACAGAGGTGTATGATGCAATAGACATGAGCACAACGTACTCCATACGAACCGACGGCGGAATGGAGGTGACCGGTTTTTCAGATTTTGCCCGGGAAGCTCAGCTAAGGGTTGGTTCAATTGTCCTTGTCACAATTGAAAAGCGGTGGCCAACTTTGGTAAACATGAAGCTAGTGCGGATGATAATCAACGACCTTTCCTGATAGAGCGTTGCCGGTGGCTATACTTCCTATATCACAGTTCAGTAATTTATGTCTGCTTTTGGAACAGGCTGTACACACCAGTTTTGTTATTTAGTCATGTCATGGTATGTAACTGAGCATATAATTATGTCCAAGAGGATGGTGGTGAAAATTCCTGGTCAAAGAAGGTGAAACATGATACGTCTCCAACATATCTATAATTTATGAAGTATTCATGCTATTATATTATCCTTCTAGGATGTTTTATATGCATTTATATGCTATTTTATATGATTTTTGGGACTAAGCTATTAACCTAGAGCCCAGTGCCAGTTTCTGTTTTTTCCTTGTTTTTTAGTTTTACAGAAAAGGAATACTAAACGGAGTCCAATTGACGTGCCAATTTTTGATGATTTTTTATGGACCAAAAGAAGCCTCCGGAGCAAAAGAGTTGGGCCAGAAGAGTCCCGAGCTGTCCACGAGGGTGGAGGACGCGCCCACCCCCCTTGGCGTGGGCCCCTGCCTCGTGGACGGCTTGGAGACCCCCTGACGTGAAACCTACGCCAAAAATTCCTATAAATACAGAAACCTCCAGAAAATAGAATAGATCGGGAGTTCCCCTGCCGCAAGCCTCTGTAGCCACCAAAAACCAATCGGGTCCCTGTTCCGGCACCCTGCCAGAGGGGGGATCCCTCACCGGTGGCCATCTTCATCATCCCGGCGCTCTCCATGACGAGGAGGGAGTAGCTCACCCTCGGGGCTGAGGGTATGTACCAGTAGCTATGTGTTTGATCTCTCTCTCTCTTGTTCTTGATTTGGCACGATCTTGATGTATCGCGAGCTTTGCTATTATAGTTTGATCTTATGATGTTTCTCCCCCTCTATTCTCTTGTAATAGATTGACTTTTCCCTTTGGAGTTATCTTATCGGATTGAGTCTTTAAGGATTTGAGAACACTTGATGTATGTCTTGCATGTGCTTATCTGTGGTGACAATGGGATATTCACGTGATCTACTTGATGTATGTTTCGGTGATCAACTTGCGGGTTCAGTGACCTTGTGAACTTATGCATAGGGGTTGGCACACGTTTTTGTCTTGACTCTCCGGTAGAAACTTTGGGGCACTCTTTGAAGTTCTTTGTGTTGGTTGAATAGATGAATCTAAGATTGTGTGATGTATATCGTATAATCAAACCCGCGGATACTTGAGGTGACATTGGAATATCTAGGTGAGATTAGGGTTTTGGTTGATTTGTGTCTTAAGGTGTTATTCTAGTACGAACTCTATCATAGATCGAACGGAAAGAATAGCTTCGTGTTATTTTACTACGGACTCTTGAATAGATCGATTAGAAAGAATAACTTTGAGGTGGTTTCGTACCCTACAATAATCTCTTCGTTTGTTCTCCGCTATTAGTGACTTTGGAGTGACTCTTTGTTGCATGTTGAGGGATAGTTATATGATCCAATTATGTTATTATTGTTGAGAGAACTTGCACTAGTGAAAGTGTGAACCTTAGGCCTTGTTTCCTAGCATTGCAATACCATTTACGCTCACTTTTATCATTAGTTACCTTGCTGTTTTTATAATTTCAGATTACAAAAACCTATATCTACCATCCATATTGCACTTGTATCACCATCTCTTCGCCGAACTAGTGCACCTATACAATTTACCAGTGTATT
This sequence comes from Triticum aestivum, assembly GCF_018294505.1. Classification (NCBI taxonomy): domain Eukaryota; kingdom Viridiplantae; phylum Streptophyta; class Magnoliopsida; order Poales; family Poaceae; genus Triticum; species Triticum aestivum. The sequence goes on from NC_057811.1 coordinate 349,427,051, forward strand.
GGGTGTGTTGGGGACACAAGAGACTCTTTGTTATTTGGTTGCAGGGTTGTTTGAGAGAGACCATCTTCATCCTACACCTCCCACGGATTGATAAACCTTAGGTCATCCACTTGAGGGAAATTTGCTACTGTCCTACAAACCTCTGCACTTGGAGGCCCAACAACGTCTACAAGGAGAAGGTTGCATAGTAGACATCAAGCTCTTTTCTGGCGCCGTTGCCGGGGAGGTGAGTGCTTGAAGGTATATCTTTAGATCTTGCAATCGAATCTTTTAGTTACTTGTTTTATCACTACTTTAGTCTATAAAAGAAAATTTAAAAATGGAATTGAGTTTGCCTCATACGCTTCATCTTTTTAATATCTTTCGTGAGAATGATGGAAAGGAAAATTGTGCTCAAGTGCTAGAAGAAGAAGTCTCTAAAATGATTGGAACTAAATCTTTGAATGATGAGCATGATTGCAATGTTGTTAGTATGAACTCTTTGAATATCCATAGTACTAAGGATGATTGCACTAGTCATGATGAAAATGTCTCTTATAAGCATGTCGATTTTTGTGGAGTACATAGAGTTAGCAAGTACACACCAAATAGGGAAGATATATTTTGCAAGAGGCATAAGTATTTAGAAACTAAATGGTCAAAAGAAAGGCTAGATGTTAGTGCTGAAAATTTAAAATATCTTCACCATACTTGTGAACTTTGCATTGAACATGGTCATTTAAATCTCAAATGCAAATTGTTTCATGATCGAATCGTGTCCAAAAATTGTGATGACTTGATTTCCCTTGCACATCATAATGAACTTAGTTTGCTTTTGGGTTATGAAGAAATGAAACGTATAACTAAGCATATTCCAGAATATAACCTTGAGAAATTCCTCGATATTGATCTAGAAGAAATTTTTATGTATTGTGCGGTGAATTGCATTGAAAATCCTTATATTGCCAATTACATAAAGAAAACAAAACAAGTAGAGGATGAAGAGAATACTAATGAAAGCGAAGAGGCTTCCCAATATCCTCCTATTATTTCTTATGATGAATCAGGTAACGAGGAGGAGCCTTCTATTCAACCCATCTCATTAATAAGGAGCTCAAAAGAGAGGGTTAAACCCACACATGATGAGAAGAAGAAAAAGAAAATACGGAGAAGCAAAGGTAGAAAGGTATCCCTCCCAAATGATGTTGCTCCTATTACTCATTGTGATGATGATAATTGCTATACTATTGGTGCTATCCATACTATTAATGGTGAGAGTGATAATGCTTATGATATGAAAAGGCCCAAGCTTGGGGATGCTATGTTTGATGAGAATGACATGTTTGAGAATATATTTGCTGCAATTAATGTTTGTCCCAAGCTTGGGGATGCTATGTTTAATGAAGATGATATTTTTAGCCTCCCAAGTTTTGATATGCAAATTTGTTATGATGATAGCATGCCTCCTACTTATGATGACTATATTGATGAAAGTGGGTTTGGAAGATTGTAAACTTTAGGAAGTAATGATCCACTATTTTGGAGGGTGTTGAATCTTATAATATTTATGAAAGTGGATTTGGAGAGGTCATGACTTTATTTAGTGATGAATCCACTATTTCGGAAGAGGTTTCAATTGATTATGATGAGAACAAAGTTGCTACTTATGATGATTATTGTGATGACACTTATGCTATAAAAACTAGTGATGATTATATTTATAAAAATTGTCATGATTATGATTACCCTTTTTCTGAACATTACTCCTTTAATGTGGAAACAATTTATAGTATTCGAGTTTCTTATGATACTCCCATTATTCCGAATAAGAAGAATTTTGCTTGTGTGGAGAGTAATAAATTTTCTATGCTTGTAGATCATGAAAATAATGCTTTAGGTGCTGTTTATATTTTTGAATTCATTCATGATGCTTCTGAAAATTATTATGAGGGAGGAATATATACTTGTAGAAATTGCAATAATATCAAGTTTCATCTCTATGTGTTAAAAGTTTTAAAGTTATGCTTGTTTTGCCTTCCTATAAGTTGTTTGCTCACAAAATCCCTATGCATAGGAAGTGGGTTAGACTTAAATGTGCTATTCATATTCTTCATGATGCTCTCTTTGTGTTTCAATTCTTATCTTTTATGTGAGCATCATTGAAATCATCATGCCTAGCTAGGGGCGTTAAACGATAGCGCTTGTTGGGAGGCAACCCAATTTTATTTTTGTTCCTTGCTTTTGCTCCTGTTTAGTAATAAATAATTCATCTAATCTCTGGTTAGATGTGGTTTTGTGTTTTAATTAGTGTTTGTGCCAAGTAAAACCTATAGGATCTTCTTGGATGATAGTTATTTGATCTTGCTGAAAATTCCAGAAACTTTCTGTTCACGAAAACAATTGTTAAAAATCACCAGACCGTGATAAAATACTGATTCAAATTGGAGCAGATCAATAAACAAATTATTTAGGCCTTCCTATTTTGGTAGATTTTTCTGAGTTCCAGAAGTTTGCATTAGTTACAGATTACTACAGACTGTTCTGTTTTTGACAGATTATGTTTTTCGTGTGTTGTTTGCTTATTTTGATGAGTCTATGGTTAGTAAAATAGTTTATAAACCATAGAGAAGTTGGAATACAGTAGGTTTAACACCAATATAAATAAAGAATGAGTTCAATACAGTACATTGAAGTGGTGTTTTGTTTTCTTTCGCTAACGGAGCTCACGAGTTTTCTGTTGAGTTTTGTGTTGTGAAGTTTTCAAGTTTTGGGTAAAGATTCGATGGACTATGGAATAAGGAGTGGCAAGAGCCTATGCTTGGGGATGCCCAAGGCACCCCAAGGTAATATCCAAGGACAACCAAGAGCCTAAGCTTGGGGATGCCCCGGATGGCATCCCCTCTTTCGTCTTCGTTCATCGGTAACTTTACTTGGAGCTATATTTTTATTCACCACATGATATGTGTTTTGCTTGGAGTGTCATTTTATTTTCTTTAGTTTTGCTTGCTGTATGAATAAAATACCAAGATCTGAAATTCTTAAATGAGAGAGAGTCTTCACATAGCTACATAATTATTTAACTACTCATTGATCTTCACTTATATCTTTTTGGAGTAGATTGTCATTTACTCGTGTGCTTCACTTATATCCTATGAGTAAATGGTTGAATGGTTTGAATGTCATAAATCTGAAATTATATATGTTTCATATGCCTTTCCCATGGGGAGTAATGCCTTCACATATAAGAAGTAGAGGTGGTAAATTTTTTGAAGGTTAGAAAACATTGTATTGGTCATTTGAACAACTCATGAAAGAATATTGAAGGAAGAGAGATTTCACATATAAATATACTATCTTGGACATCTTCTATGATTGTGAGCCCCATTAATTATTTTCAAACCTAAGCAAATTAGTTGAAGTTGGACAAGGAAGACAACATAATGAGTTATGCTTGGGTATATTTGTATAGAAGTTATATTGTTATGGATCCTCTAACATGTGGTGCTTGCTATTTAGAATCCTTTGCTAGCCAAAATATCTGTACTAAGCGGGAATACTGCTTGTGCATCCAAATTCCTTTAACCAAGTTTCTTCCACGAGTGTCCACCATATCTACCTATATGCGGTATTTACCTACCGTTCCAAGTAAATTTGCATGTGCCAAACTCTAAACCTTCAAATAATAATCTGTTTTGTATGCCCGAATCGCTCATGTAGCGATTAGGGGCTGTCAGTATCTTCCATGCTAGGTGGGTTATTCTCACGATGAGTGGACTCCGCTCATCATTCACGAGAAAGTGGCTGGTAACTGGGATGCCCAGTCCTATGATTAAAAGATCAAAAACAAATTCGCAAATAATTTAAACAAACTCCCCCAAGATTGTTGAAAGTTGGACGGCACCCGTTCTTTCGGACAAGCCATGGAGTGTGATTGTTGGTGGAGGGGGAGTAAAATCTTTACCTTTCTGTTTGGGAATCGCCTATTATGTATCTAGTATGGGAGATATTGGGAACTCTTGGTCGTTATGTTGACAATGAAAGCATACCTCTCAAAATTATTCTCATCTCCGTTTTAAAGCTTCGAGCTCTCGCACCTCTACAAATCCCTGCTTCCCTCTGCGAAGGGTCTATCTTTTACTTTTATGCAAGAGTCAGTAGTATTCCTTCTCATTCCAACCTACTCTTTAGTTGGCAAGCATCATGTGGTGGAGAATGATCTAAGCATATATGGCCATTCAAATATATTTGATCATGAATTATTATTGTTGACAATTATCTACATGATAAATAAGTTGGGAGGCGAAACATTAAGCCCCTATCTTTCTCTGTGTTTGATGGATGCTATTTGTTCTAAAAATATGCTTTGAGTGGTAGAAATCATGGAAGACTATATGATAGTTGAGTATGTGGGATTTGCTAAATCAAAGCTCTTACATAGACCCTTCCTAAAAATAAGATGAATTGCAATTGTTTGATGACTGAGAACATAGTTTGTTAGTTTTCAAGAAACTTTATGGTCTATGCTTTAACATGTGAATAGCTTGTTACTTGATCATGAAAAGTTTTATGAATTGAGCTACTGTTATGACATATAATGATGCTAGAAGAGGTGATTGAAATTATCATTGATCAAACTTGTGCACCTGCTAGCATTCACACTTCATAAAATATTTCTTTTATCATTTACCTACTCGAGGACGAGAGGAATTAATGTAACACCCCGAGAATCATGCTACAATAACTCCCTGTGATTAAGCTAATCATGTTGCTAAACAGGGCTTGATCACATTTGAATCACATTCCTTTTCAAACTCCTAATTCAAACTTCAATTAAATTTAAAAGTGGAAAATAAAAGTTTTCAAAAATTCAAACAAAAATGTTCGGGCCCTGCCAGAAATTGCACTGATAATTATTGTGGAGAAAACACATTTTTATAAAATGCCTAAATACTTTTAAATGAAATAAAACAGAAAAGAAAATAAACAAATAAAAAGAAAACAGAAAACAGAACAGACAGGGAAAAAGAAAAAAAGGAGAAGGCCCTCCCCCCCACTGGACCCCTGGCCCAACTGGGCCGACCCCCGGCCCAGCCGGCCTAGCCCATCTCCCACTCCCCCTCGCCCCCTTCCCTGTTCCCCCGACCGGGGTCGGAACAGGGGCCGTCCCCGCCGCACCCCCTCGCCGGCGACGGGGAGGATAAGGGCGCCAGCACCCCCGCCTCCTCGGGCCCCTCTCCCACTCACCCCCCCCCCCGCGCTTTCCCTCTCGGCCCCTGCGCCTCCCTCTCCCCCCCCAGATCCGCGCCGCTCTCTTCTTCCCCACGCCCGACGCGCTCGCCGCCGTTCCCGTCGTTCACACGGCCACCGTGCCCCAATCGCCACCTCGCCGTGTCATACGCCGTCGCCGCCCTCGACTACACCACCTCCGCCTCTCCGTTGAAGCTCGGAGCCACTGCAACGGCCTCCCCGAGCTCGTCTTCAACTTCGGACGCCGGCGACCCCCTCCTTCCCCGGCGCCGACCTGCTGCTCCTAAGCTCTCACCGGCCTCCGTGTGCCGCGCGGTGAGCCTCTTCCCCCCTCCTCCCCTGTCCTTTCTCTCTCGCGCGCCCCCTAGCTTCTTCCCCGCGCGCGCCCGAACGCGGCGCCGCGGAGCTCGCCGCCGGCGGGTCTCCGGTGACCTTATGGTCACGGGCTCAAGCCCGTTGCACTCCCCACCTCGCGTAGATGCCCCCCAGCCCCTCCGCTTGCTCGATAGCCCGCCGTAGCCTCGTTTTCGTCGGGCACCCGTGCGCGCCGCCGCCTCCGCCGCTCGCCGGCGCCGATTCCGGCCAAGTTCGGCGAAGCCCCGGCCACCCTGGATGCGGCGCCGCGAGCCCTTTCGAATGGGCCTAGCCCCGCTCCTCCCCGAGCCCCGTAGCGCGATTCCGGCCAACTCCGGCGAGGGACCGCCGCTGTTTTGGTCGCCGGAGTTGCTCCGGCGCCGGCCGCCGACGTGGCTGGCCTGGGCCCCCCCAGTGCCACTGCCAGTGGGCCCGTGGGCCCCGTTGACTGGGTCCACCCAGTCAACGTGCTGACTGGGCAGGCCCAGCCACTGACATGCGGGCCCCGCCGCAAAAAAAAGAAAAAAAAAGAAAAAAAGAAAAGGAAAATGTTTTATAAATAAAAATAATTAATTAATCTAATCACTCACTGACAGGTGGGCCCAGTAGTTAATTAACTAAAAATTAATTAGTCTAATCTTCTGTTAACCCACTGTCTATGACAGGTGGGTCCCCCGTGTCAGTTTTGACCAGTCAACCGGACTGTTGACCGCTGACGTCACTCATACGTCATGCTGACGTCATATCCCTTTTCTGTTAATTAAATAATTCCAGAAATTCAAATAATCTTTGAAAATTCATATCTTTTAAACCGTAACTCGGATGAAAATGTTTTCTATATGAAAGTTGCTCAAAACGACGAGACGAATCCGAATACGCAGTCCGTTCGTCCACCACACATCCCTAACCTATCGAACTAGCAACTTTCCCCCTCCGGTCCGTTTGTCCGAAAACGCGAAACATCGGGAATACCTCCCGGATGTCCCCCCCTTCGCCGGTACCACCTACTGTCGCGTTAGGACACACCTAGCACCGTTCATTGTCATGTCACGCATCGTCATGCTTATGTTTGCATTGTATTTACTATTTCTTCCCCCTCTTCTCTCCGGTAGACTACGAGACCGACACTGCTGCTGCCCAGTTCGACTACGGAGTCGACGACCCCTCCTACTTGCCAGAGCAACCAGGCAAGCCCCCCCCCTTGATCACCAGATATCGCCTATTCTTCTCTATACTGCTTGCATTAGAGTAGTGTAGCATGTTACTGTTTTCCGATATCCTATCCTGATGCATAGCCTATCCTTGCTACCACTGTTGTTACCTTTACCTGCAATCCTACATGCTTAGTATAGGATGCTAGATTTCCATCAGTGGCCCTACATTCTTGTCTGTCTGATGTGCTATACTATCGGGCCGTGATCACATGGGCGGTGATCACGGGTATATACTTATATACTACATACATGACACATGTGATGACTAAAGTCGGGTCGGCTCGTAGGAGTACCCGCAAGTGGATCTTTGTGGCGGAGCGACAGGGCAGGTTGAGACCACCTAGGTGAGAGGTGGGCCTGGCCCTGGTCGGCGTTCGCGGATACTTAACACGCTTAACGAGATCTTGGTATTTGATCTGAGTCTGGCCATTTGGTCTATACGCACTAACCATCTACGCGGGAGTAGTTATGGGCATCCCGGCGTCGTGGTATCAGCCGAAGCCTTCTTGACGTCAGCGACTGAGTGGCGCGCGCCGGATTGGACTGGAACGCCACTAGGCTAGGTCTGCTTCCGGCCGCGTACGCAACGTGCAGGTGTGCATAGGGCGATGGGCCCAGACCCCTGCGCGCATAGGGTTAGACCGGCGTGTTGACCGCTCTGTTGTGCTTAGGTGGGGCTGCGACGCGTTGATCTTACGAGGCCGGGCATGACACAGGAAAGTGTGTCCGGCCAAATGGGATCGAGCGTGTTGGGTTATGTGGTGCACCCCTGCAGGGAAATTTATCTATTCGAATAGCCGTGTCCCTCGGTAAAAGGACGACCCGGAGTTGTACCTTGACCTTATGACAACTAGAACCGGATACTGAATAAAATACACCCTTCCAAGTGCCAGATACAACCCGGTGATCGCTCTCTAACAGGGCGACGAGGAGGGGATCGCCGGGTAGGATTATGCTGTGCGATGCTACTTGGAGGACTTCAATCTACTCTCTTCTACATGCTGCAAGATGGAGATGGCCAGAAGCGTAGTCTTCGACAGGACTAGCTATCCCCCTTTTATTCTGGCATTCTGCAGTTCAGTCCACTGATATGCCCCTTTACACATATACCCATGCATATGTAGTATAGCTCCTTTCTTGCGAGTACTTTGGATGAGTACTCACGGTTGCTTCTCTCCCTCTTTTCCCCCTTTCCTTTCTATCTGGTTGTCGCAACCAGATGTTGGAGCCCAGGAGCCAAACGCCACCGTCGACGACGACACCTACGACACTGGAGGTGCCTACTACTACGTGCAGGCCGCGGACGACGACCAGGAGTAGTTAGGAGGATCCCAGGCAGGAGGCCTGCGCCTCGTTCGATCTGTATCCCAGTTTGTGCTAGCCTTCTTAAGGCAAACTTGTTTAACTTATGTCTGAACTCAGATATTGTTGCTTCCGCTGACTCGTCTGTGATCGAGCACTTGTATTCGAGCCCTCGAGGCCCCTGGCTTGTATTATGATGCTTGTATGACTTATTTATGTTTTAGAGTTGTGTTGTGATATCTTCCCGTGAGTCCCTGATCTTGGTCGTACACATTTGCGTGCATGATTAGTGTACGGTCAAATCGGGGGCGTCACAATTAAGCTTGGGGATGCTGATACGTCTCCAACACATCTATAATTTATGAAGTATTCATGCTATTATATTATCCTTCTAGGATGTTTTATATGCATTTATATGCTATTTTATATGATTTTTGGGACTAACCTATTAACCTAGAGCCCAGTGCCAGTTTCTGTTTTTTCCTTGTTTTTGAGTTTTACAGAAAAGGAATACCAAACCTGTCGTGGAATTGTCACGGCAGATGTCCTTAGTGTGAGGACTTAGTCGCGAGGCCAACGCATCTATGTCGTAGCTTGAGAGGGGTTGAGCGGAATCGAGAGACGCAACACAAGACGAGGATTTAGACAGCTTCGGGCCCCGGGAAACATCATCCGGTAACAACCCTACATGCTGTTTGAGGCTAGGTCTCATTATGATCACGGGAGAGTCGCCGGGAACCGGCTCTCGGTGTCTAGACCTAGAGATTGTTTCTTGTTCCTTCTTGGGGTGCCCTGCCCTCCTTATATAAGTTGAAGGGGCGGGTTACATGTGGAGTCCTATTAGGATTAGGACTAGTCTATGACAAGTGGAATCCTAGTCTGCCCCCTTAAGGGAAAACTCCTTATGCCTTTCCTCGTAAACCGGCCCACCATAACATGAGCCGGCCTTCTGGGCCTTGGGCCTAGTCTTCTATCTGACCCGCCGTTAGGGCCATCCGTGAGTCGCCAGGCTCGTGAGTCGCCACTCCGGTGGGTTACCAATGAAAACGCCAAGCCTGGCCGGGTCATACTTTCGGCCGGGTCATACTGCGCGGTATATCCCCGACATTAGCCCCCGGTTTAATTTGGATTTATCCATGTTAAAATGATCATGTAAAATAAACACAAGAACAAACTTGATAGGTTGTGCTCCGGGTTAAATATTTTCCTGAACCGGCACCTGATCATCTTTAAGTCCTTGTCATTTCCTCCTGGATGCATACTCAAGATCTTATAGCAAATATCTTTTTAACAGATATGTCCAAACCTTGCCAATGCAAAAAATTCAGGCACTTCTTAAAAAATCTGGGTCAATAGGCCAGCTTCATAACCAATTTGCTGACATTGGCTCTTGTAGAGAAATATTATAAGAAATAACCCATTTGAGTCGGCCTTCAATGCTCTTACTTGACAAAAATATTGGTCTTGAAATATTCAACTGATATTCAGCCGGCTTAAAGATGTAGATCTTGCCGATTTATGATTGCCAAAATTACCGGGTTATAAATAAATGATGCCGGGTCATGATTGTTGCAGACACCGGGTTAATCTGGTCTACTCCAAACTGAGAATTTGAAGATTTTTTCTCCCTTATATGCATATCACCTGTAGCCCCCAAGTCTTAAGAGGAGAACATAGTGATAACTTAAGACTTGCTTCAATATAAGTGTTGCAACCTTGAAGAAATCCGGGTTATTCATCTCAATCATTAGTCATAAACTAAATATTCCACATATGTAGCCCCCAAGTGCCGGGTTGTCATGCTTGCAGCAACCTGGGACTTGTAATTGCCTTATGCTCATAAAAACTTCAACCAGTGTAGCCCCCAAGGGCCGGGTCATTATGCAATAATGAGCAGGGACTTTGTAGATATAACCATGTAAACTTGAACAGCAACGTGTAGCCCCCAAGGGCCGGCTTAGTAAGATAATACTGAGCTGGGACTTTGTATATAATTTAATAATAACATCATATAATATAATCTCCACCATCGGGCTTGAACCCACGTCCACAAGGTTAAGAGCTTTGTACTCTACCAACTGAATAGTGGACCGTTCAATATAATGGATTAATACTTGTGTACCTTGAATTTTTGACAGGAGCAATTGGTAGCCTCCAAGGGCCGGCTCATTATGATGTGATGAGTCGGGTCTTCAGTAAGGTGAACAAGAAACGACTTTACATTAGCCCCCAAGTGCCATGGTGAATGCTGGCAGTGACATGGGACTTGCATATTTGATGTAATCTCAATTTAAATAATGTAGCCCCCAAGTGCCGGGTCGTAAGCCTGCAGCGACTCGGGACTATTCCTTCCATTGTAGAATAAATCATATCCATTGATAAAATAATAGCCATTGCGCCAAAGCGACTTTGAATACCTCATCTGTTGATAAGTAAATCCGGAGTTTAAATACCCGGCGGCTCTTGGCCGATGGCCATTTAATACGCCTCCATTGTAAGCCGGAATTTTTATAACCCGCCGGCTTATAGCCTTTGAGAAAATCAAGAATAGATAACCCTTTTGAGACACCAATTTCAATCTTTGATGATGGGCTTGAACTTATTTTTTTATGTAAGTCATAGCTTTGTAAATCCTGCATAGAGTTTAAACAACATATGCCCAGGCGACTTAACGTCAAAAGCCAGGGCATGTACCCACCCAAATGTAGTCTTATCCTGCACACAAGTAGATCACAAGATCCCTTGGCGGTTTACCGCAGGGCGGGTCATAATATCTCACATACAACCACTGTGATATTGAATTTGTACTGCCGGTTTACATGACCTATGCAGTAAGGGTGATAACCCAATCCTTAGAAGCCAAAACTTCCAAATGTTTATGATTGTCATATACTGGCGACTTATCGTCCAAAGTCAAGCCGGGTTAAATAGAAACCACTCATATATGCTTCAGATATGATAAAAAAAGTCTCAAGACAAACCCAAAAGATTGTTCGCAAAAAGAGACTTCAAAAATGTTGAGGCTTCTGATTCGAATACGATCAGAAAACCATTCCAAAGGGGTTAAGCTAAGATTCGAATACGATCATATAGCCCCCAGTGGCTTTGGCGTTGCCGATCAAGAGGGTACCGACAGCTATGTTCTCTTTGGTTCGAATACGACCTATGTTTGAACAGGAAGCCCCCAAATGACCTTGAGAGTTGTTTAACGACGCTGATTCAAATACGATCCACGTCGGTTCCCAAAGGGGTTGAGCTATGATTCGAATATGATCAAGAAGCCCCCTAGTGAGCTCGGCAGCGTGCCGATCAAGAGGGTACCGACAGCTATGTTCTCTTTGGTTCGAATATGACCTATGTTTGAACAGGAAGCCCCCTAGTGATCATGAGAATATTTAACGACTCTGATTCGAATACGATCAGGGTCACACCAAAAGGGTTAAGCTAAATTCGAATGCGATCAGCTCCCAATGGTCATTAAAGCAGGGTACCTATGTTTGGGTTGTGCTTTGTAAAGACTCTTTTTGGTCCCTTTAATTTTTCCTGAGAACTCGAACTTTGCGAGAGATAAATTCTTTTTGAACCGGAAAAACAGGATATTGAGAGTTTCAAAGCTTTGTGATAGACAAATTTACCTTGAACCGGATTTTGAACCGGATTTGAGAGCTTCAAAACTTTGTGGCAGATAAATTTCCCTTGAACCGGATTTTAAACCGGATATTAAGAGCTTCAGTTCTTTGTGGGAGATGTCAAGTCTCTTGAGCCGGATCTAAACCGGAATCCTTCTTTTTAAGCCGGAAATTTTCTGACGGCCTTTAAACTTTTTCACCAATATGGCGGTAGCCTCCGGGACCGAATTATTTCTCCCTCCAATGACCCAGAATTCTTGAATGCATTGAAAACTGGCAACATTTGCTGAGTCATATCGTTGTAGCCCCCGAGTCTCAAGGTGACTCGAGGAGTTGGCTTGAGATTCTCCATACTTGACCGTGATATCAGCCGGCATAACTTGTATATCATTGGTATTGATAGCACGATGTGAATCCACAGAAGGTTGAGGTGACCGCGGCGGGTTATAAATGATCCTGTATGAGCCGTGTCAGCAACTCGGCCAATGGTTCCTTCCAACTGGCGATTTGAAGTTAACAAAACTGTAGTGGCGGCGACTTGTGCGCCTTTCCATTGAGCCATCCAGTGCAAATGGCGGTTGAAATAATTTGCCTCCAATTTGAAAGAAAACCGGGCTACCCAAGCTGTGACTTGCTCATACTCAAAAAACATCTCATGCAGACAGGTGCGGCCCGGTATGTTGATATGGACCAGGCCGTGATAGACAGACGATAAAGACGACCGCAGCATCATAAGCGGCTCAGACAGATGAGACGGCCGCGACATTGTAAACCGGCACGGACAGGCGAGTTAATCGCGGGTGCGGACGACGAGTCCGTTGCGTGTATTGATGTAGCGGAGTTGGCGACTTGCGCACGTATCCATCCAGAACGTGGCGCGAAGCGTGCTTAGCGCAAAAATAATATTGGCGCATGCTCCTTGGTGACACCTTTGTAATAAATAATGGTCCTGCGAAAAAATACCACAGACCAGTGTAATTGTTCTCAAACAATTTAATATGTGCTGATAAAATATATAAAAAGGATTGCACCTGGTATTTTTATCGGGTGAACATCTTGACTGTAGCCTTAACCTCGCGTGGAGTAGTAGTAGTTGGCTCACAGTGATGCCACGGTGGCGACAATGACACGCCCCCTTTGCTTTTCTCTTTTCTTCATAGCAGAACATTCATGCTAACAGTAGTATTTAATACTCCACAACAGAGGCGGCCGCGAGGCCGGGCAGCTCAACGCGCGGCAGGGACAGCTCAATGTGACTTCAAGCAACACCGTAGGTAGTTCAGACCAGCGTTTTGTTGGCAAGAAGCGTCTGTTCATTTTTAAACGAAAATCAAATCCTCCAAGAGCTCCGCGTGGGGTAGTAATATTCTGTAGTACTGATTGATTTTGCTTCCAGCATGTGTACGTGTCGTTGAGTCAAACAAGTATCCAGTTTGACCCTCTTTTCCCTTTGGCATGAACTCTCTGTAGTAGAGCGCTGCAGCGGCGGGGCTTCAAGACGGAAGCGAGGTTGTGGACGCAGGCCCTGACGGCAGCTCAGGGCAGCGAGGCAGTCGGCGCGGCGACTCACCCGCGGCGGATCAATGGGTATAGGCCGGAGGTACGGGGCGGCTCTCTGCAACGGCGGCTCAATGGATGCAGACCGGCAGCGCTGGGCGGCTCCCAGCGGCGGGAACTCAACGTGGAAACCGGCGGAGAGGACAGGCAACAAACATCAAACGGCACCGGGTCACCATGGGAACCTTTAGTGTTGCGGGCACCCGGCTCGGGGCGCGCGGAGGAGCAGCGCGGCGGCCCGTGGTCCGGCGACTCATGCGGAGGTTGACGTGGGCGGCGAGCCGGCGAGCGCCTTGAGCGCGGAGACAGCGGTCAGCCGGCGCAGGCGACTCAAGGCAGTGGAGATTAGTCGACGGGCGGGGCGGAGCAGAACCAGCAAGCTGGTGCAGGGCAGCAAACCGGCTGGGCGCATGAGAGCCGGCGCTAAGCGAGCCAGGTGCGCGGAGGTAAGAGCCAGAGCGGAACAGTGAAAACGCGGGATCGCGCACGCGAGGTCTGTCGCAGGTTGAACAACCGGTGGCTCGGAAACGTCGGCGAGGCGCAGCGGCGCGAGCGGCTGCCGCGGAAGCGCAGAGGTGCGGGTTGCAGGTCGAGATGAAGACTCAAACACGGGTGGCGGCCGAACGAGGCGACTCACACCGACTTGGCGAAGGCGGCTCGAGACTGGGAAGGCCTGGGCGGCGGTTCACAGGCTGCCCTCAGCCGGGGCGGCTGACGGCAGAGGCCGGCGGGTTGTGGCGTTTGGCGGCGACTCACGGTGTTGGGCAGAAGTGAGGGCCAAGGCGACGGCGGAGGTACGCACCGGATTGTAGCAAACGAGGCTGGGCCTGAGGCTGCTACAGCTCTGTGGAAGATGAGAGGCAAGGCGGCCGGCGGCTTGTGGCGCAGACTGCTGGCGCTGGAGGCGGCCGGTGGCTCAAAGCCAGGCCGGAAGAGGCGAAGGAGAACGGGGCCAGGCCGGCTCTGCGTCAGGGCCAGCCCATGGCAGCTCGAGATGAAAACTGAAACCGCGCAACAATGCTCCAGCGGCGCCTGCGTCAGACGGAGTCGAGTCAAAGGCAGAGTTTTTGTCCGTGACTTCCTTCGGGTCGTGGTATCCTGTGTGATTTTTTTCCTTGGATTAAACAAATTGCAACCGGCCGCCGGCTTCCGTCCATAGATGGGATAAAGAATCCAAACCGTACTAGGATTAGTACTACTAGTCAGATGAGATTGCTTTGAAATTTGATCACGTGAACTACTCCTTGAAGTACTCCATGCTTGTGGAAGTACCGGAAACAGCGGATGCCTCGGGACTTGACTCGGGCCTTGATGTACGTATATGTGACCATACGTACGGACGCCCGGATGGCTACGCGTCCACGTTTGTGGCATCAGTAACCTGGCGATTTGATGGATTGGCGCAGCAGCGAAGATCGATTTTCTCTTTGTCTTGATGTATTGCAAACCGCGGCGGTGGGTGTGCAAATGCAACCCTAATTTCTTTGACCTCAATTTTGTGCACGCCGGCTCCAAAGTTAATCATGTTTCAGATCATAAAACAAAGAACTTGTCGGCTCTTCCTCATCCGATGAAATCGCAAGCTTCTTGAATCCTAAGAGAGATCCCTCCAAGAACTCATCACCACCGTGCGCAAGCCCCACGGTGGGTGCCAACTGTCGTGGAATTGTCACGGCAGATGTCCTTAGTGTGAGGACTTAGTCGCGAGGCCAACGCATCTATGTGGTAGCTTGAGAGGGGTTGAGCGGAATCGAGAGACGCAACACAAGACGAGGATTTAGACAGCTTCGGGCCCCGGGAAACATCATCCGGTAACAACCCTACATGTTGTTTGAGGCTAGGTCTCATTATGATCACGGGAGAGTCGCCGGGAACCAGCTCTCGGTGTCTAGCCCTAGAGATTGTTTCTTGTTCCTTCTTGGGGTGCCCTGCCCCTCCTTATATAAGTTGAAGGGGCGGGTTACATGTGGAGTCCTATTAGGATTAGGACTAGTCTATTACAAGTGGAATCCTAGTCTGCCCCCTTAAGGGAAAACTCCTTATGCCTTTCCTCGTAAACCGGCCCACCATAACATGAGCCGGCCTTTTGGGCCTTGGGCCTAGTCTTCTATCTGACCCGCCGTTAGGGCCATCCGTGAGTCGCCAGGCTCGTGAGTCGCCACTCCGGTGGGTTACCAATGAAAACGCCAAGCCTGGCCGGGTCATACTTTCGGCCGGGTCATACTGCGGGGTATATCCCCGACAAAACCGAGCCCAATTGACGTGCCAATTTTTGATGATTTTTTATGGACCAAAAGAAGCCTCCGGAGCAAAAGACTTGGGCCAGAAGAGTACCGAGCTGTCCACGAGGGTGGAGGGCGCGCCCACCCCCCTGGGCGTGGGCCCTTGCCTCATGGACGGCTCGGAGACCCCCCTGACGTGGAACCTACGCCAAAAATTCCTATAAATACAGAAACCTCCATAAAATAGAATAGATCGGGAGTTCCCCTGCCGCAAGCCTCTGTAGCCACCAAAAACCAATCGGGACCCTGTTCCGGCACCCTGCCGGAGGGGCGATCCCTCACCGGTGGCCATCTTCATCATCCCGGCGCTCTCCATGACGAGGAGGGAGTAGTTCACTCTCGGGGCTGAGGGTATGTACCAGTAGCTATGTGTTTGATCTCTCTCTCTCTCGTGTTCTTGATTTGTCACGATCTTGATGTATCGCGAGCTTTGCTATTATAGTTGGATCTTATGATGTTTCTCCCCCTCTACTCTCTTGTAAGGGATTGAGTTTTCCCTT
The DNA here is from genome assembly GCF_018294505.1 of Triticum aestivum. Lineage (NCBI taxonomy): Eukaryota > Viridiplantae > Streptophyta > Magnoliopsida > Poales > Poaceae > Triticum > Triticum aestivum. The sequence goes on from NC_057811.1 coordinate 349,443,115, forward strand.
TGGAGTTATCTTATCGGATTGAGTCTTTAAGGATTTGAGAACACTTGATGTATGTCTTGCATGTGCTTATCTGTGGTGACAATGGGATATTCACGTGATCTACTTGATGTATGTTTCGGTGATCAACTTGCGGGTTCAGTGACCTTGTGAACTTATGCATAGGGTTGGCACACGTTTTCGTCTTGACTCTTCGGTAGAAACTTTGGGGCACTCTTTGAAGTTCTTTGTGTTGGTTGAATAGATGAATCTGAGATTGTGTGATGTATATCGTATAATCAAACCCGCGGATACTTGAGGTGACATTGGAGTATCTAGGTGACATTAGGGTTTTGGTTGATTTGTGTCTTAAGGTGTTATTCTAGTACGAACTCTATGATAGATCGAACGGAAAGAATAGCTTCGTGTTATTTTACTACGGACTCTTGAATATATCGATCAGAAAGAATAACTTTGAGGTGGTTTCGTACCCTACAATAATCTCTTCGTTTGTTCTCCACTATTAGTGACTTTGGAGTGACTCTTTGTTGCATGTTGAGGGATAGTTATATGATCCAATTATGTTATTATTGTTGAGAGAACTTGCACTAGTGAAAGTATGAACCTTAGACCTTGTTTCCTAGCATTGCAATACCGTTTACGCTCGCTTTTATCATTACTTACCTTGCTGTTTTTATATTTTCAGATTACAAAAACCTATATCTACCATCCATATTGCACTTGTATCACCATCTCTTCGCCGAACTAGTGCACCTATACAATTTACCATTGTATTGGGTGTGTTGGGGACACAAGAGACTCTTTGTTATTTGGTTGCAGGGTTGTTTGAGAGAGACCATCTTCATCCTACACCTCCCACGGATTGATAAACCTTATGTCATCCACTTGAGGGAAATTTACTACTGTCCTACAAACCTCTGCACTTGGAGGCCCAACAACGTCTACAAGGAGAAGGTTGCGTAGTAGACATCAAAACACTTACGTGGATTACTTTATTTATCTCTGATAATAATAAAAGGATTCTCTGACTAATAATGGAGGATGAATGGCTGTGATGAAGTATGTTTCTGAATAGTTTAGTGATGTTGCTAGCTCCCCATGTTAGTAGTATACATAATTTTCACTATGGTGCTCCGCAGAATAGCATGATACCAAGTAGTTTGTTGAGATGAGCTCAAACATACACCTCTGTCTACCGCACAACACTTCTCCTAAAAAAACTAGTGCCTTCCCCTATGGCTCTGTCACCTTAAACATCCATGCCTTTACAAAGTGTGACTTAAAATATTTGCCAGAACACGAGCACAGAATGACGTCCGAGCAATCACATAGCTTCATGTCCGTGCCTCACGTAGCATCGTACCTGTGCCTCTAGCTGTGCTTCTCGCTGTATAAGTGCGTCTCGCAGTTGCATGCCCACGCGCCTCATTGCTTCTCGTTGTTTCTGCCCATCTCGTCCTTGCAACTATTTCAAACATGACCGTGCCTATTGCGTCTGCACATTCATGTATCTCAAGACCGTGCCTCGACAAGAATAACGACTGTGCTTGTAATAGTGAAGCGTATATGTGATACATTCAGGACACCTTAGGGACCACCTTGCAACTATTTTAGACATGACCATGCCTGTTCTGTCGGCACATTCATGCCTCTCACAGTTAATTGAAAAACATTCTGGAAAAACAGTAATGGACGCCTATTGTTAGTCCTCACGTCACGTACATTTGACGTTCATTCCTTCGTCACAGAAGTAATAGCCGTGCCTCTGCCACAGAACATATAAGTGTAAAACAATTCTTCCTACACTTGTAAAACCCGGAATGCCCTGGATAAATGTCGAATCCCATCTTGCGATAAAACCATGGAGACCGGTGCTTCTCAGAAACACATATGTGGCTTTTTGCGCATGTAGCTGAGTGCACGGCTATATGTTTGTGCCCGTGCCTCACGTAGCACGACAACACGAATTGATATCCGTGCAATCACGTAGCTTCATGTCCGTGCCTCACGTAGCATTGTATCGGTGACTCTCGTTGCCCCTCTCGTTGTATAAGTTCTTCTCGCAGCTGCATGTCCACGCCTCTCGTTGCTTCACGAGATAAATTGTAAAAATTGACATTTGACAGCAAACAACGAAAGACAACGATCTTCTCCCCGAGTTGCTGGAGATGTAACGGCTGTTAAAAACATAACTGTTGAATTTGTTTTATTTTCTTTTTAAGAAAAACCATGATCAAAAACCCAGGATGTGCACAACCGCACCGACAGGGAGACGAAACCACGATCCAGAACACACGATGTGCACAACCGCATCGACAGTGAGATCGTGCACTCCTTTGCCGCATCCCCGCCCTTAAATTTAGACTTCCGTCCCGGCCTTCTCACACACAAACAACAGAAATCGCCATTGCGCTCCCACTCATTGTTCCCCACGAAATACCAGGTTGCAGGAGGACGAACTGCTCCAGGCCATGGGATTCACCAGGGAATTCATGGAGGTGCAGGCCCACGGCAACACCAAGTTGCACGTGATCCACACCAACGACTTGCACAAGGCGGCGACCACCATCAAGCAGTACGAGCAACACCTCGAATTCGAGCGCCACAAGATCGTCGGAGTTGATGTGGAGTACACCAACGACGTTGGCGAAGATCAGAAACCAGCCCTTGTCCAGCTCTCCGTCGGGAAGGATCATCCGGTGCTGCTCTTCCAACTGAGTGTCGCCGACAAGAACTGCACCAGGTTCGACAACTTCCTCACCGACCCCAGATAAAAGTTTGCTGGCTTCTCCATCGACGGCGACATAGAGATGCTCGGCCGCGTCGGACTGGAGATCGCCCACTTCATCGATATCCAGAAGGAATGGAGGGTGCCTACAGCTACCAAGCCTCTGGACTTCCTTGGGGATGTCTCAGGCATCCTTGTCCACGACTACTACAACAACATGAAGAAGAAGCTCACCAACGTAGAACACAAGCACTGGGCGTGCATGCCCCTGTCCATGAGGCACATCGAGTACGCGGCAAAAGATGCTTACGCTGCATACGAGATATGGATCCGCCTCACCACCATCCAGGAAGGGCTCCGCCGGGCAAAACTCGACAAGGAGCAGTCCAGGAAGCGGGCAAGGTCCTAGGGCGACTACGACTACTGTAGCAGGTGGTCCCGGCCAAGAAAAGTATCTAAAAGATTGCTCATGCCATTCTAGATTTCTCGTTAGATTTGCTTTCTCTCAAGACTGTCGTTTGCTTGTTCTAAATTTAGATTTGCTTGTGTCGCAGTTAACCTTGTAGTTTCCTTCCAGTTTACATATCTTCTGAACAAGTTTATTTCCAGTGCAATGTTGGAGTTTTCTATTATTAGAATATATTAGCGTGAACTGAAAAATATAAACACAGTACAGATACTATACGATTACCGTAATGCACAAAGCAGGTACACATAGCAATCCACAAAAATGACGAGCATGCAATGCACTAGTACCTTTGTGGATGTAGCGTCGAAATGCAGGGACAACAATTACAGAATGCTCTGAAAAGCAGTGCACAATGTTCTAACAAACCATTGCACACACAATATTAAAAATCGTTCGTATGGAACACTTTAGAAAAACATTTTGAATACAGAGGTAGTTAGGTGTTTATTCTCCTTGGAAAACATTTCTTATGTCCGTGACCCTCAGAGAAGAACACTACAGAGGCACGGTTGTCCGTCAATAACACCAACTACTTAAAACACCCACGGAGACACTTCTATGCCTCTACTCCTATGGCGACCGTGCGTAAATTGGCTTCACGTCCATTAATGAGGCCGAATGCCTTCGACGACACATGGAACTCATAGGCCATGGCCCCCGCAATGAAAACGTGTCAATGAAAGCTTCTTGAAAACAGAGGCACACCTTCACGTGCTTGCATCACGATCCTTCGCGTCCCTACCTTCCTTAGAATCACGTCCGTGCCTCCAGTTCGTCGGGTGAAACCGTACCTCTGTCGTGCATAACATGTTAAGAAAGTTGCTGACAACAAAAACATCAGAAAACCGAGCATTACATCCACCCCGCTGGCACTAAACGTGACGTCACCGAAAACGCAGAGGCAGGAGCGTGCCTTACGGCCAGCTTACGATGTATCGGGTCTATGAAGATTTGCTTCCTTCTTAATATGGGACGTGACTATCGCAGAGGCATAGGCTCCATCATTCACCTCCGTGCCTCGACAAGAACGACGACCGTGCTTGTAACTGTAAAGCGTATAGGACACCTTAGGGACGACCTTGCAACTATTTCAGACATGACCGTGCATGTTCCGTTGGCACATTCATGCCTCTCGCAGTTAATTGAAAAACATTCCGGAAAAACAGTAACGGACGCCTATTGTCAATCCTCACGTCACGTACATTCGACGTACATTCCTTCGTCACACAAGTAATAGTCGTGCCTCTGCCACAGAACATATAAGTGAAAAACGATTCTTCCTACACTTGTAAAACCCGGAATGCCCTGGATAAATGTCGAATCCCACCTTGCGGTAAAACCATGGAGGCCGGTGCTTCTCAGAAACACATCTGTGGCTTTTTGCGCATGTAGTTGAGTGCATGGCTATTTGTTCGTTCCCGTGCCTCACGTAGCACCATAGCATGAATTGACATCCGTGCAATCATGTAGCTTCATCTCCGTGCCTCACATAGCATCGTATATGTGCCTCTTGTTACGCCTCTTGTTGTATGAGTGCTTCTTGCAGCTGCATGTCCACGCCTCTCGTTGCTTCTTGTTCTTTCTGTCCATCTCGTAGCGTCAGTTGCAACACGGACACACAACAGTGCCTCTGAAAAAACACAGCACTGCTCCTCCCAGCGAATGTATCACTGAAAACAATTGCCACTCCCAATGAATGTACCACGCCCGTGTGTTTGAGAGTTAAACCAGCCACTTCAAGCATGCTTCTCTTGGTCAGAGACTTGTGCCTCTACATACTGCCCCTGCATGCCTCACGAGATAAATTGTAAAAGTTAACATTTGACAGCAAACTACACAAGACAACGATCATCTCCACGACCTGCTGGAGATACAACGGTTGTTAAAAACATAACTGCTGATTTTATTTTTATTTTTTATAAAGAAAAACCACGATCCAGAACCCACGATGTGCACAACCGCATCGGCCGTGAGATCGTGCACTCCTTTCCCGCTTCCCCGCCCTTAAATTTAGACTTCCGCCGTGGCCTTCTCACACACAAACAACAGAAATCGCCATTGCGCTCCCACTTATTGTTCCCCACGAAATACCAGGTTGTAGGAGGACCAACTGCTCCAGTCCATGGGATTCACCAGGGAATTCATGGTGGTGCAGGCCCACGGCAACACCAAGTTGCACGTGATCCACACCAACGACTTGCACAAGGCGGCGACCACCATTGAGCAGTACGAGCGACACCTCCAGTTCGAGCGCCACAAGTTCGTCGGAGTTGATGTGAAGTACACCAACGACCATGGCGAAGATCAGAAACCCGCCCTCATTCAGCTCTCCGTCGGCAAGGATCATCTGGTGCTGCTCTTCCAACTGAGCGCGGCCGACAAGAACTGCACCAAGTTCGACAACTTCCTCGCCGACCCCAGGTACACGTTTGTTGGCTTCTCCATCGACGGTGACATAGAGATGCTCGGCCACGTCGGACTGGAGATCGCCCACTTCGTCGACATCCAGAAAGAATGGAGGGTGCCTACAGCTCCCAAGCCTCTGGACTCCCTTGGGGACGTCTCAGGCATCCTTGTCCACGACGTAGAGCTCACCAATGCAGAACGCAGCTGCTGGGCGTGCATGCCCCTGTCCATGAGGCACATCGAGTACGCAGCAAAGGACGCTTACGCTGCGTACGAGATATGGAGCCGCCTCACCATCATCCAGGAAGGGCTGCGCCGGGCAAAACTCAACAAGGAGCAGACCAGGTAGCGCGCTAGGACCTGTGGCGACTACGACTACTGAAGTAGGTGGTCCCGGCCAACAAAAGTATCTAGAACATTGCTCATGCCATTCTAGATTTCTCATTAGATTTGCTTTCTCTCAAGACTGCCGTTTGGTTGTTATAAATTTAGGTTTGCTTGTGTCGCAGTTAACCTTGTAGTTTGCTTGCAATTTACATGTCTTTTGCACAAGTTTATTTCCAGTGCACCACATAGGCACTTATGTGCCTATGTGCCTCTGATACCAAGGGGACCGTGCGTAACTTGGCTTCACGTCGTTTTACGCAACATTCTAGACGTCAACCAAAAGATTCACCTTCTCTCTGATAAGTTCATTAATGAGGCCTAATGCCTTCGAAAACACATGGAGCTCATAGTCCATGCCCCCCGCAATGAAAACGTGTTAGTGAAATCTTCTTTAAAGCAGAGGCACACCTTCACGTCCTTGCATCACGATCCTTTCGCGTCCGTACCTCCCTTGGAATCACGTCCGTGCCTCCAGTTCGTTACGTGCGTGCCTCTACGTCGGGTAAAACCGTACCTCTGTCGTGCGTAACATGTTAAGAAAGTTGCTGACAACAAAAACATCAGCAAACCGAGCATTACGTCCACCCCACTGGCACTAAACGTGACGTCATCGAAAACGTAGAGGCAGGAGCGTGCCTTACGGCCAGCTTCCGACGTATCGGGTTCGTGAAGATTTGCTTCCTTCTTAATATGGGACGTGACTATCGCAGAGGCATAGGCTCCATCCTTCACCTCCGTGCCTCAACAAGAACGACGATCGTGCTTGTAACATTGAAGTGTATAGATGATACATTAAGGAGACATTAGGGACCACCTTGCACCTATTTCACACGTGACCGTGACCGTTCCGTCGGCACATTCATGCCTCTCACAAAAGTAATAGCCGTGCCTCTGCCACACAACATATAAGTGAAAAACAATTCTTTCTACACTTATAAAACCCGGAATGTCTTGGATAAATGTCGAATCCCATCTTGCGGTAAAACCATGCAAGACAGTGCTTCTCAGAAGCACATCTGTGGCTTTTTTGTGCATGTTGTGGAGTGCCTCTCTAGAATCTAACCATGGTGAAACCATATTCAAATCTAACCACACTGAAATCTCTAGAATCAAATATGTGCCCCGTTGAGACGTTTATTTTGTACTTGAAACTGCAATCTATAATAAAACAATACAGTGTAATAAACATACGCCTTCCGACCCAAATATGTTACTTGAAACTGCAATTTGTAATAAAACATACACCTTCCGTCACAAATTAATTGGCTCAACCTTGTACTAACCAGTACAATGTGAATTGTACTACCTGGTACGGAGTTACTGCAAAGTTGACACATTTATTTTGGAACGGAGTAGTACTACTACTTAAGAACAGAACACGATTGCTTGACATGGAAACGAACATGTCTCCATTCTGACATCGACGATTGCTTGACATTGTTCAACCTTTACAGGCATACAAAACATGGAAAGCATAAAAACCATGGAAAAGCAAACATCTACTAACAAAACTACACTACTCCCCATAGTCGGAGATGTCCACTATCTCCATTCTGACATCGACGTCGTTGGCCTCCGCCTCCTGCTCCGCATCCAGCTCGTCGAAGAGCACATCGGTCTTCGCCTGTCCTTCCCGGAGGAAGCGCCGGTTGGACTCCACATACACCTCATATTGGATGGACTCCGGGATAGCGGTCTGCTCCGCCATCAAGGCCGACTCACCGAGATAGAACTCCGCCTCGTCTTCCTCGTCACCCCACGTCGTCCTCGTCTTCCTCATCACCAACCTCCTTGTCGTCCTCGTCATCCTCGTCACCCCCCTCCTCCTCGTCCTCGTCGTCCTCGTCATCCTCGTCATCCCCCTCCTCGTCGTCCTCGTCATCCTCGTCCATGCCTTCCTCGTCGTCCTCGTCATCCTCGTCCACGCCTTCCTCGTCGTCCTCGTCATCCTCGTCCACGCCTTCCTCGTCATCCTCGTCCATACCTTCCTCATCGTCCTCCTCATCCTCGTCCATGCCTTCCTCGTCGTCATCGTCGTCCTCGTCCACGCCTTCCTCGTCGTCCTTGTCATCCTCGTCACCCCCTCCTCTTCCTCCATCACATCTCCCCCACTGGATCACCCCTCCTCTTCCTCCATCACATCTCCCCCCACTGGATCACCCCCCTCCTCTCCCTCCACCACATCTCCCCCACTGGATCAACTCCCTGCATGAGCGCCGACGCATCCCCCTCCACTTCCTCCACCTCCCCAATCTCCTCCGGCCCCGGCGAGTCCGGAGACATGCCCGCTGTGACCCGAGCGGCGCGCCTCGAACGGATGTCCTCGTGCAACGGAAAGCGGCGCTCGGGAGTAAGCATCACGTAAGTAGTTTTCTTGTGCCGAACCATGGCGGGGGCCGTCACAAACAAAAAGAGGAAGATGGATGATTTCCTGGGATTGCCGGCGAAAGAGGGAGAAGCGGGATGATATCTAGTGGTGGCGGACGCCGCTCGGCTTAAATAACTACACCTTGACCTCGAGGGAGGAGCCGGAACGGTGACACGCGGCGTTCACTTCACCGACGGATGAGACGGCTGTCGGTCCTTTTGGATTCCGTAGCGCCGACACATGGTGTTCACTCTATTAAATACCTCCACCTCCTCCAAAGCGGCGTCACCGGAGGAAACGCCCGTCGGACCCTTGGGTTTCCGGAGCGGCGTCCACGCGGCATTCACACCGAATATGTCGGGGATATACCCCGCGGCGTAACCCGGCCGGAAGTATAACCCGGCCGGACTTGGCGACTCACCAGAAGACCCGACTGATACTTGGCGTTTCATTTGTAAACCACCCGGCGATTGGCCACTCACTGGTAACCCGGCGGGCGGGTCAGACGGATGACAAGGCCCAAGGCCCAGACGACCGGCTCATGTTATGGTGGGCCGGCTTAAGAGAAGCATAAGGAATATTCCCCTACAAAGGAAACAAGACTAGGACTCCACTTGTAATAGAGTAATCCTAATCCTACTAGGACTAGTCATGTAACCCGCCCTTTCAACATATATAAGGAGGGGCAGGGCTCCCCAAAGAGGGACAAGCAAGAAGAAACAATCTCTAGGGCTAGACACAACTAAGAGGAGAGTCGGTTTATGCGGCGACTCCCTCATGAGTATAATGAGACCTAGCCACATACATCATGTAGGGCTATTCTGGATGATGTTTCCCGGGGCCCGAAGCTGTCTAAATCCTTATCTTGTGTGATGATCTGCCTCGCGTCTCTCGTCCCGATCAACCCCTCTCAAGCTACCACATAGATGCGCTGGCCTCACGACTAAGTCATCACACTAGGACATCTGCCATGACAATTCCACGACAGTTAGCGCCCACCGTGGGGCTCGCGCACGGTGGTGTTGAGTTCTTGGAGGGATCTCTCCCCAGGATCGAGAGGTTCGCAATTTTTTGGATGAAGAGAAGCCGGTTTGGAAGAATCTGCATCATTGATGAACAATAGAGTGGTGCGAGCAAAATTGGGGCGAGAATTAAGGTTGCGTGTCTGTGCGCTGCCGCAAGTCGCCAAGTTAACAGAAATTTTCGTTGCGGTTTCGATCTAAACCCGCTGCTCGTATCTGGGTCAGAGGCCGCGACACCGATTCCAAGCAGAAGTCCAAGTCGTCGAATCCGAGATTGGCATAATACCAAACTGGCTATAGCGTAATCGCTATCCGCCCGTACCTAGGGTGGCCATGGGTCTTGACACAGACCTCTGCATTTTCTATCCCTAGTACAGCCCTGTGGTGGCAAATTATTGATCAAAGATGCCGCCTATGCCGGCCTTATTCATTGACAGAAGCACGGCCTCCAAAGCTCAGAATCGCGTGGGAGACCAAAAAGTACTACTTGACCAAAAGTGAATCAAAGACACGGTGGATTTGTATCCGTACTAATTGATGGCTGCTAGTAATGTGAAGGTTGTGTTGTCTGTTGGCCGGAGAGCCGCCACACGCTGTCCGTCGGCCGGGGAGCTGCCCTGCGCTGTCCGTGTTGAGCCGCATCAGGCCTTCGCGACCGAGCCGCCACCGGTTTTCATTACCGTGGCCGCCTCGCCGCGCCGCTATTCCGAGAGTCGCCACCGTGTTCGCCACTACTGGATCTTGTCGAGGCGCCGTGGCAGCGTCACATCGCCGACTCACCTCGAGAGGGCTGGAGCGCTCCTGCCACCCTGCCGCTCGCTTCGGCCCCCGCTGCACAAGCGAGCCGCCGCTTCATGCTGAGATGAGAAACGCCGCTGCCTTCGCGAAATGCCGGCACCCACACGGCGCGTCAGGCCCACCACGTCGCCGGCTCACTACGTTTCCTCCGTGACCTCGTCACATCGCTGACCCGCCGCTGCCATGAGCTGTTGCGCCGGCTTATCTCTACAGCATGCAGGCCATCTGATGCCAACCATTGCCTCGCGCAAATGCCTGACGAAGACGCCAAGTCGTTGCACCCGCTCCCTGGGCGTCCCGGGTTAGAGATAAATATGGGAAGAAGGAAGACGACATGCTTGCACCAAGAGATTAGTCAAAGGAAGAAGAACATAATTTGCGCCGCGGCCTCCTGGCGAGTCACTAGACGTTTTTTTAAGCTGCTCTTTCTGCTACTTTGCCAGCGCAGCGCAAGTTGCCTCACCGCTTTCGGCCTCGCCCAGTAAAAAAGAAGAAGAAACGCAGGTGCTCCAGCATGGCACTATTTCTCTGGTTATTTTAACTAGAAGACTGCTGCACGTGAAAATCAACGCGGCAGTGGGCAGAGGCAAGCTGGATCGACTACTCCTGCTACTGTTCACATAATCAGCTAGTACAGGTGCCGCAACCGGTTTGTCATCATATAAAGGAACATGGGCTACGGTGCTAGGGTCACGTCAGACATTTGATATGGTTTTGATCCCCGGTATCCACGGTCATCGACAAAAAATACCAGGTGCTATTTACCCTATTTATTTTAAGTACATATTAATTCATCCGAGCAAAACTACTTTGTCCTGTTGTATTTTATATGCAGGAGAATTATTCATTACAAAATGACATTATACCGCAGAGATGGAGGCGTGCCAACATCATTGGGCACGGGTGGTCGTTGTTACTCAACGGACTCCCACCCCAGCTTCCAACACCGTGGTCGTCTTCGTGATCGCACCGGCTTACAACGCCACAGACGACTAGCCCGTCCGCTTTCGCGGCCGGTTCACCGTCCACACTGGCTTACAACGAGGAGGATAACTACTGGCCTGATGTATCAGGTGAAATCCATCCATTATATTTTTATATTATATATTGCTTTCTTTAAAAGGAGCAATTACTTGGGGTTGCGATATTTTTTGATGCAGGACAATTGTTCACTGCAAGAGCGATGGTCATGTCATGGATATCATGCACTAGCATCTGACCCGCCATAATGATCAACGAATGTATATGCAAGCCACAGCCTCTGCGACCCTATCTACATCAATACGACGCGGCTAAACTTACCCGTCCGCGTGGCTTACCACGCCTGCGATTGACTCGCCCGTCCGCGCGGCTTACCGCGCCTACGATTGACTCGCCCGTCCGCGCCGGCTTACAACACTGCGACCGACTCATGTGTCTGTACCGGCTCTGATGCTAGGTCGTCTTTACCGTTTGTCTCTCACGGCCACCGGGCCACACCTGTCTGTGTGAGCTGTTTATTGAGTATGAGCAAGTCACTGCTTGGGTAGCCCAGTTTTCTTCCAACAAACTCTGGAGCAAATTATCATGTAGTATCAGCCGCCGTCTGCACTGGATGGCTCAATGGGCAGGCGCACAAGTCGCCGCCACTACAGTTTGGTTAATTTCAAACAGCCAGTTGGAATGAACCATTGGTCGAGTTGCTGACACGGCTCATACGGGATCATTTATAACCCGCCGCAGTCACCTCAACATTCTGTGGATTCACATCGCGCTATCAACACCAATGATATACACCTTCTGATAGGGTCAAATACGGAGAATCTTAAGACAACTCCTTGAGTCGTCTTAAGACTCGGGGGCTACAATGGTATGACTCGGTATGACTCAGCAAATCTTGCCAGTTTCAGCAAATTCAAGAACCCCAGGACATTGGAGGGAAAAATAACCCAGCCCCAGAGATTACTACTATATCGATGAAAATATAAAAGGCCGTCAGAAAAATTCCGGCTCACAATGATGCTTCCGGTTTACAATCCGGTTCAAGGGAAATCCCGTCTCCCACAAAGCTCTGAAGCTTTCAATATCCGGATCACCGCCCGGTTCAAGAAGAATTCATTACTCACAAAGTTCGAGTTCTCAGAAAAACTAAAGGGACCAAAGAGAGTCTGTTGCAAAGCACAACTCAAACATAGGTACACTACTTCAATGACCATTGGGGGCTGGATCGTATTCTAATCATAGCTTAATCTCTTTTGGGTCCGACTTTGATCGTATTCGAATCAAAGTCGTTAAAAAAAGGTCTCAAGGTCATTTGGGGGCTTCCTATTCAAACATAGCTCGTATTCGAACCAAAGAGAACATAGTTGTCGGTACCCTCTTCATCGGCGCAATGCCAAACCCACTAGGGGGCTTCTTGATCGTATTTGAATCATAGCTTAATCCCTTTTGGGTCTGACTTTGATTGTATTCGAATCAGAGTCGTTAAAAAACTCTCAAGGTCATTTGGGGGCTTCCTGTTCAAACATAGGTCGTATTTGAACCAAAGAGAACATAGTTGCCGGTACCCTCTTGATCGGCGCAACGCCAAAACCACTAGGGGGCTTCCCGATCGTATTCGAATCCTAGCTTAACACCTTTTGGTCCGGCTTACTGATCGTATTCGAATCAGAAGCCTCGCTTTTTTCTCTTTGTTTGACTTAAGTTTTTTGAAAACAGTCTTTTGGGTTTGTCTTGAGACTTTTTGCTCATATCTGAAGCATATATATGTGGTTTCTATTAACCCGGCCTGGCTTTCGACGACAAGTCGCCAGCATATGACAATATTAATACTTGGAAGGTTTGGCTTCTAAGTTTTGGGTTATCACCCTTACTGCATAGGTATCATAAGCCGGCAGTACGATTCAATATCACAGGTATGATATTGTTTATACATGATTATGTTTAAACCGGCCCTGGCTATGGACTTTAAGCCGCTAGTATATTTTGAATTGCGCCATTGGAATCATGCGCGTATCAATCATTGGATTATTGCCCTTATTGGATACGGTGATATAAGCCGGCGGTATGAGCCAACTCCACAGGTATGTTTTTCTGATTATATAAGTATGCGAGGTTTGATAACCCGCCCTGGCTTTTGACGTTAAATCGCCAGTATGTTTAGGCTTTTATGGCCTTAATTCTAGTCTTTTCCATACTTGCATAAAGACTATATTATGTTTGGGTTGTTACCTGCCCTGGCTTTTGACGTTAAGTCGCTAGGGCGTATGTTGTTTAAACTATGTGCAGGATTTGCAGAACTATGACTTATATAAATGCTTAAGTCCAAGCTCATCATTAAAATTGATGCTTCAAAATGATTATCCGTTCTGGATTTTCTCAAAGGCTATAAGCCGCCGGGTTATAAAAATTCCGGCTTACAATGGAGGCATATTAAATCGCCATCGGCCAAGAGCCGCCGGGTATTTAAACTCCGGATGTACTTGTCAATAGATAAGGTATTCAAAGTCGTTGTGGCACAATTGCTATTATTTTACCAATGGATATGATTTATTCTACAATGGAAAAAATAGTCCCGAGTCGCTGCAGGCTTACGACCCGGCACTTGGGGGCTACATTATTCAGATTGAGATTATATCAAATATGCAAGTCCCATGTCACTGCCAGCATGCACCATGGCACTTGGGGGCTAATGCAAAGTCATTGTTTGCTCACCTTATTGAAGACCCGACTCATCACATCGTAATGAGCCGGCCCTTGGAGGCTGCCAATTGCTCCTATCATAAATTCAAGGTACACAAGTTTTAATTTATTATATTGAAGGATCCATTATTCAGTTGGTAGAGCACAAAGCTCTTAACCTTATGGACGTGGGTTCGAGCCCCATGATGGAGGCTACATCATATGATGTTATTTTCAATGAAGTATATATCAAGTCCCAGCTCAGTATTATCTTACTAAGCCGGCCCTTGGGGGCTACACATTGCTGCTTGAATCTATATGATCATATCTACAAAGTCCCTGCTCATTATTGCATAATGACCCGGCCCTTGGGGACTACGCTGGTTGAAGTTTTTATGAGCATAAGGCAATTACAAGTCCGAGGTTGCTACAAGCGTGACAACCCGGCACTTGGGGGCTACATATGTGGAATATTCAGTTTCTGATTAGTGACTGAGATGAAGAAATTGGATTTCTTCAAAGTTGCAACATTTATATTAAAGCAAGTCATTAGCTATCACTATGTTCTCCTTTTAAGACTTGGGGGCTACAGATAATATGCATATTAGGAGAAATATTTTCAAATTCTCAGTTTTGAGCAAACCAGATTGACCCGGCGTCACCAATCATTATGACCCGGTGTCTGCAAGAATCATAACCCGGTGTCATCAATAATTATGACCCGGCGACGGCAATAGATATGACTCGGTGCCATCAGTATTTACAAACCAGCAACTTTGGTAATATTAAACCGGCAAGTTCTACATCTTCAAACTGGCTGAATATCAGATGAGTATTTCAAGACCAATATTTCTTAAACCGTCGCTAGCTTTGGAAGCCGACTCAAGTGGATTATTCTTCACAATATTTCTCTATGAGAAACCAACGTCAGCAATTTGAGTATGAAGCTGGTTTATTGACCCGGATGTTTTAGAAGGAGGAAATGACAAGGACTTGAGGATGATCAAGTGCTGGCTTACAAGAATATTTAAACCGGAGCACAACCTGTCAAATTTGTTCTTGAGTTATTTTGCAGGATCTGTTTAACATGGATAAATCCAAATTAAACTGGAGGCTAATGTCGAGGATATACCTCGCGGCGTAACCCAGCCGGAAGTATAACCCGGCCGGACTTGGCAACTCACCAGAAGACCCGGCTGATACTTGGCGTTTCATTTGTAAACCGCCCGGCGATTGGCCACTCACTGGTAACCCGGCGGGCGGGTCAGACGGATGACAAGGCCCAAGGCCCAGACGACCGGCTCATGTTATGGTGGGCCGGCTTAAGAGAAGCATAAGGAATATTCTCCTACAAAGGAAACAAGACTAGGACTCCACTTGTAATAGAGTAATCCTAATCCTACTAGGACTAGTCATGTAACCCGCCCCTTCAACATATATAAGGAGGGGCAGGGCTCCCCAAAGAGGGACAAGCAAGAAGAAACAATCTCTAGGGCTAGACACAACTAATAGGAGAGCCGGTTTATGCGGCGACTCCCTCATGAGTATAATGAGACCTAGCCACAAACAGCATGTAGGGCTGTTCCGGATGATGTTTCCCGGGGCCCGAAGCTATCTAAATCCTTGTCTTGTGTGATGATCCGCCTCGCGTCTCTCGTCCCGATCAACCCCTCTCAAGCTACCACATAGATGCGCTGGCCTCATGACTAAGTCCTCACACTAGGACATCTGTCGTGACAATTCCACGACAGAATACGAGGAGACGCCCGTCGAACGGTGGGGGCTTCTGCAATCAACACACGAATGTGACTGTGTAACGCATAACCGTGCCTCTCCTGGCTTCATAGTTGTGCCTTTTAGTGTGAACGATTCAACAGAATCATTTGGAACACCAAGACAAACTAACGTCACTCTACACAATACCACGCCGTGCCTTCCTAGGACCCATGACCGTGCGAAGAATATACCACACCAGCGTCTCTCGAATAGGCCATTCCGTGCCTCACAGAGTAAACAGTGGGTGTTCACATCTGAACCAATTCCGCTGGGTCTCCCCAATTAAAGAACCTTTGTGCGTTGAACGCCCGTGCCTCTCCGTCTGATCAAGTCAACGGAATCATTCGTTACACAAACACACGGGAGCGTGACTCTATATTATACGGCAGCATGCCTTTTAGCGCTTCACGCCCGTGCCTGTGACCCTTAACACTGCCACGAACGTCCACGCCATCGTCAGTGCACAAGTCATGTCGCTACCTGGTACAGAACCGTGGTTGTAGTCACTTCACGCCCGTGCTTCTAATAAAAGAAGCGCCACGCAACTCAGCACAGAGCCGTGGCTTTTAAAAACAAGGAAATTATGCTTTTAAACACCTCGACTCTCGAACCGGCCACTCGCAAAGTAAACATTTAGCGTTAACATCTAAACCCATTCCGCTTTTTTTCAATAATAAACTTACGAAACGTGACTCTCCGACAGACCCAACCATGCCCTCATGGCATTCATGTCCGTGCCTCTTCTTCTGAACGAGTCAACGGAATCATTTCGAACACAAATACAGGCGAACGTGACTCTATATAAAACCACGCCATCTGGAACACCAAGACAAACTAACGTCACTCTACACAATACCACGTCGTGCCTTCCTGGGACCCATGACCGTGCGAAGAATATACCACACCAGCGTCTCTCGAATAGGCCATTCCGTGCCTCACAGAGTAAACAGTGGGTGTTCACATCTGAACCAATTCCGCTGGGTCTCCCCAATTAAAGAACCTTTGTGCGTTGAACGCCCGTGCCTCTCCGTCTGATCGAGTCAACGGAATCATTCGGAACACAAACACACGGGAGCGTGACTCTATATTATACGGCAGCATGCCTTTTAGCGCTTCATGCCCGTGCCTGTGACCCTTAACACTGCCACGAACGTCCACGCCATCGTCAGTGCACAAGTCATGTCGCTACCTGGTACAGAACCGTGGTTGTAGTCACTTCACGCCCGTGCTTCTAATAAAAGAAGCGCCACGCAACTCAGCACAGAGCCGTGGCTTTTAAAAACAAGGAAATTACGCTTTTAAACTCCTCGACTCTCGAACCGGCCACTCGCAAAGTAAACATTTAGCGTTAACATCTAAACCCATTCCACTTTTTTTTCAATAATAAACTTACGAAACGTGACTCTCCGACAGACCCAACCATGCCCTCATGGCATTCATGTCCGTGCCTCTTCTTCTGAATGAGTCAACGGAATCATTTCGAACACAAATACAGGCGAACGTGACTCTATATAAAACCACGCCATCTGGAACACCAAGACAAACTAACTTCACTCTACACAATACCACGTCATGCCTTCCTGGGACCCATGACAGTGCGAAGAATATACCACACCAGCGTCTCTCGAATAGGCCATTCCGTGCCTCACAGAGTAAACAGTGGGTGTTCACATCTGAACCAATTCCGCTGGGTCTCCGCAATTAAAGAACCTTTGTGCGTTGAACGCCCGTGCCTCTCCATCTGATCGAGTCAACGGAATCATTCGGAACACAAACACACGGGAGCGTGACTCTATATTATACGGCAGCATGCCTTTTAGCGCTTCATGCCCGTGCCTGTGACCCTTAACACTGCCACGAACGTCCACGCCATCGTCAGTGCACAAGTCATGTCACTACCTGGTACAGAACCGTGGTTGTAGTCACTTCACGCCCGTGCTTCTAATAAAAGAAGCGCCACGCAACTCAGCACAGAGCCGTGGCTTTTAAAAACAAGGAAATTACGCTTTTAAACACCTCGACTCTCGAACCGGCCACTCGCAAAGTAAACATTTAGCGTTAACATCTAAACCCATTCCGCTTTTTTTTCAATAATAAACTTACGAAACGTGACTCTCCGACAGACCCAACCATGCCCTCATGGCATTCATGTCCGTGCGTCTTCTTCTGAACGAGTCAACGGAATCATTTCGAACACAAATACAGGCGAACGTGACTCTATATAAAATCACGCCATCTGGAACACCAAGACAAACTAACGTCACTCTACACAATACCACGTTGTGCCTTCCTGGGACCCATGACAGTGCGAAGAATATACCACACCAGCGTCTCTCGAATAGGCCATTCCGTGCCTCACAGAGTAAACAGTGGGTGTTCACATCTGAACCAATTCCGCTGGGTCTCCCTAATTAAAGAAAGAACCTGATGGTGCCTTTGTGCACTGAACGCCCGTCCCTCTCCGTCTGATCGAGTCTACAGAATCATTCGGAACTCAAACACATGGGAAAGTGACTCTATATTATACGGCAACATGCCTTTTGGCGCTTCACGCCCGTGCCTGTGACCCTTAACACTACCACGAACGTCCACACCATCGTCAGTGCACAAGTCATCGTCCGCGGCTATATTCACTTCACGCCCGTGCTTCTAATAAAAGAAGCGCGACGCAACTCAGTACAGAACCGTGGCTTTGAAAAACAAGGAACTTACGCTTTTAAACAACTCGACTCTCGAATCGGCCACTCACAAAGTAAACAACTAGCGTTAACATCTAAACCCATTCTGCTTTCTTTCCATGATAAACGCACGAACGTGACTATGCGAAAGACGAAACCATGCCCCCATGGGATGCATGTGCGTGCCTATTTTTCTGAATGAGTCAACGGAATCATTTCGAACACAAATACAGGCGAACGTGACTTTATATAAAACCACACCATAAATTTGTGGGATGCAAGCCCGTGTATGTGACCCGAAACACTGCAACACAGAAAAGCTACGAACGTACACGCCTTCATCAGTGCACAAGTCATTACAATACTAGGTTCAGAACCGTGGATGCAGAGACTCCACGTCCCGTGCATCATAAGTAATGGCGCCTAATTACAATGATACTCGAAACCAAAATACATTTTGTTAACAAAGTAGCAGACAGCGAAATTTCACAAGACAAGGTAAGAAACTCCACTCCACTGCTTAACAACACCAGACGCACACAACAGCCAGGGACGCTGCTGTATACCTAGTCCCCACCGACCTTGTTGCTGGTTTGCTCCCGACGCAGTTCATCAATCTCCTTCTTCAGCACCTTCATATTCTCGTCATGTCGCTTCACAGCTGCGGCCGATTCCTGCAACAACCGGATGTGCTCTTCAAGGAGATTTCTCGTCTCAGCCGTAATTTCTATGATCCTGGCATTCGCCTTCTCCAAATCTTCCATTGTTTCCTGGCAAAGCTTCTTCCACGCGTAGGTGATCTCTAGCAGCTGCTCGTATGTTTTGTCAGCCTTTGCAATTGAAACCAAAGCATTCATCTCATCGACCAGGTTATTGAGAGTAACTAACAAGGACCTCACAGCACTTGCCGTCGCCGCCCCGCTCACCATTCCCTTCTCTCTCGAGCCACAGCTGCTCCCCAATTCTACAGCAGGGGACTTCTGTTCAAGACCATGACGCAGCCTAACCCTACCTCCAATTGACTGTAAATCAGTATCAGCAAGACACACCCGCATCAAATTAGGATTCAGCTGACCACAATAATTCATGTTTCACAAACTAAATCAAAGCAGCCGAAAGAAAAAAAACCAATGAAGGAGAAGCAGAAACAGGGTGAACTTACAGACGAGGAACCCTCGCGAGCCGGGATCTCCTCCCGCGACAGGGCACGGCGGTCCGGAGTAGTCTCCTTCTGCCCAGCCATGGCGGAGATGGTCAGTGAATAGAGATGAGCAAGAGGAATGGAAGGCCTGGAGGCGGACAAAGGGAGGAGTAGAATGTGGTTAGGGTTTCGAGACCCCGTCCGTCTGCCTTAAATAGCCGGAGCCTAGCCTCGGGCGACGAGCCAGAGCGGCATCACCGGAGGAGACGCCCGTCGGACCATTAGGTTTCTGGACCGACGCCACGTGGCGTTCACTCCCGAATACGAAGAGACGCCCGTCCAACCGTTGGGTTTCTGCGATAAACGCACGAATGTGACTCTTGGCGAAGCATAACCATGCCTCTCCGGGCTGCACGGATGTGCCTGCCATTGCGAACGGTTCAACGGAATCATTTGGAACACGAAAACAACATAACGTGACTCTTCACAATACCACGCCGTCACTTCCTGGGACCCACCACCGTGCAAAGAATACACCACAGCAGCTTCTCTCGAACAAGCCATTTCGTGCCTCACCGAGTAAACAGTGAGTGTTCACATCTGAACCCTTTCCGCTGGGTTTCTGCAATTAAAGAAACGAGTGTGACTGTGGGTAAGACCAAACGGTGCCTTTCCGCTGGGTTTCCATGTGATCGAGTCGACGGAATTATTCGGAACACAAACACGGACGAGCGTGACTCTATATAATACCACACCATGCCCGTGCCTCTCCATCTAATCGAGTCCACGCCTTTATCGAGTAATATACAAAACATTAAGAAAGAAGCGTGACTGTGCTTTTGAAAACAAGGAAACAAGCTTTTAAAAACAGCGTCTCTCACATAGGCCATTCGGTGCCTCACAGAGTCAATAGTAAGTGTTGGCGTCTCAACCCATTCCGCTGGGTTAAAGAAACAAACGTGACTGTGCGTAATGCAAAGCTATGCCTCTGTGGGCTCACCGGTCGTGCCTCTCCTTCTGATCGAGTCGACGGAAGCACCCGGAACAGAAACACAGGGGAGCGTGACTCTATATTATACGGCACCATGCCTCTTAGCGCTTCACGCCCGTGCCTGTGACCCTTAACAGTACCACGAACGTCCACGCCATTGTCAGTACACAACTCATGTCGCTGCCTGGTACAGAACTGCGGCTGTATTCACTTCATGCCCGTGCTTCTAATAAAAGAAGCGCGACGCAACTCAGTACAGAACCGTGGCTTTTAAAAACAAGGAACTTACGCTTTTAAACAACTCGACTCTCGAATCAGCCACTCACAAAGTAAACAGCTAGCGTTAACATCTGAACCCATTCTGCTTTCTTTCCATGATAAACGTACGAACGTGACTATGCGAAAGACGAAACCATGCCCCCATGGGATTCACGTGCGTGCGTGCCTATTTTTCTGAACGAGTCAACGGAATCATTTCGAACACAAATACAGGCGAACGTGACTCTATATAAAACCTCACCATGAATTTGTGGGATGCAAGCCCGTGCCCGTCAACCGAAACACTGCAACACACAAAAGCCACCAACGTACACGCCTACATCAGTACGCAAGTCATTACAATACTAGGTTCACAACTGTGGCTGCAAAGACTTCACGTCCCGTGCATCATAAGTAACGGCGCCTAATTACAATGATACTCGAAACCAAAATACATTTTGTTAACAAAGTAGCTGAAAGCGAAATTTCACAAGACAAGGTAAGAAACTCCAGTCCACTGCTTAACAACACCAGACGCACACAACAACCAGGGAGGAACGCCAGCTCGTATTAAAACCGTGCCTCGCATGACTACACTTCCGCGCCTCTTACAGGGGATCATCTCCTAGGAAGGCACGTCTGTAAACACACACACACACACTAACGTGAATCCGCCTAATAAAAAAACGTGCATCAAAAGACCCCACTCCCGTGCCTATCCATGTGAACGAGCAACCGGAATCATTTGGACCACAACTACGCACGTGTGGCAAAAACGTGCTCCCCGTGGCCCCATGAAGTGCCCCTGGTGGAAGCACAACCGTGCTCCTACTGCTAACACGTGACATCCATGCCCAGAGCCTACTCATCTACATGTACCAACGAACGAAACAACACGACGACAAGGCAACACATAAATGCCTTATAGATTCATGGCAGTACAAAAGGCCGCATGCCCCAAGGCAACAAAAAAACACGCTCCAAGCTCTCTGCCTACACTCCAGCAACGTTCTTGATCGGCTGGTGGGCGAGCGCATCCTCAATCTCCTTCTTCGTCGCCTCATGACCTTCCTTCACAGCAGCATACGAATCCTCAACCAGGCTCTTGTATTTGACGAGGACCTTAGCCTTCTCATCCATAAGCTGCCCCGCTTCGCCCGACAGCTTCTGCACCAACGCATGGCTCTGCTCATACAGATTCTTCAAGCGGGCGGCCTCCTGATTCTTCTGGTGGAGCTCTTTGAGAAGCTTCTCATTCTCACACAGAGATCGAAATATGAGACCAGTGGACTTCTCCACAGAGGCATTGCTCTACTGCACCAACTTCTCTAGGCGAGCGATGAACTGCTGCTGCTTAATTAGCTCATCGAGCACGTCGTCACTGGCTAAGGAATTCGGTACTGCCATCTTGCCGAGATCGTGTCCATGGCGAATGCGCTTGTGGGAGGAATCCCCTCCACGCGAGAGATCGTTCGACACCTGGGCAACGGGGCAGGATATCCCTGCCGCCGCTACAGCGTAGCGGCGGCACCTCTCCCTTCTTTCCACGGCTTTGATCCTCGCTGCCTGGTTGCTTGAACACGCAAAACCCCTCTTACCTGCCATGGCGCAGGCAAGGAGCTACCAGCTAGAAAGAGGTGCCTGTCTCTGGAGAATTGTGGACGTGGAGTGTTCCATGAGTAGGTACCTTTTTATAACACATTCACACCTGTTAGACGGTCAAACAGAGTAACCAACGCCTCGAATTCTCACAATCTCTCTTAAATACCTCGAACTCTGCACGCCTGGGAAACACAAGTACTATCATTTCGTCTCCCCGTGCGTTCGTCCACACTACAACCACTCAACTTCTTTCCAATGGTCCGTATATATTCAACAGAAAACATCTCAAACACAGTTAACTTACTGTGTACGTCTGTCTGTATTCCAGAGAACTTACTGTCGAATTCATACTATTATCCATTGCCATTTTTTGTTTTGAAATGATCTTTATATCAAAATCTTACTATATCCGTGAATTAACTTGCACGCGTCTCCAGGTGACACCTTAGTGAAAACGTCCGTAACACACGCAGTCACGAACGTGACGCTCTCTAATAACAAACAGTGCCTCCCTGGAACGCACCACCGCGACTCTCCACAACAAAGGAACGAGTTGTGACTCTGGCTAACTCGTTCGAATTAGCCAGAGAAAATACATGTAACACACGCGTGGACAAACGTGACTCTGGCTAATAAGAAGACTTGCCTCCGCCGGATTCACGTCCATTCCTCTCCAAGAGAACGAGTGAGCGGAATCATTTGGAAATACCAAAAGCATACACCCGTGGTAACGAGACTTTGACCAATGCGTTAACGTGCTTCCCTTGAGTTCATGTCCATGCCTCTCCAAATGAACTGGCGAGCGGAATCATTTGGAACATAAAGAACCATGAAACGTGACTCTCTCTAATAACAAACAGTGCCTCCCTGGAATGCACCACCGCGACTCTCCACAACAAAGGAACGAGTTGACAAGGAAAACATTTCCATACACAACGTCAGGAGTGTGCCTGTTGTATTAGCCACATAGTGCCAACTCGCCTTCACTTCCATGCACCTCACAGTGACTCACTAGAGAAAATGCATGTAACACATGTGTGGACAAACGTGACTCTAGCTAATAACAAGACTTGCCTCCGCCGTTTTCACGTCCATTCCTCTCCAAGAGAACGAGTGAGCGGAATCATTTGGAAATACCAAAAGCATACAACCATGGTAACGAGACTCTGACCAATGCATTAACATGCTTCCCATGAGTTCATGTCCATGCCTCTCCAGATGAACTGGCGAGCGGAATCATTTGGAACACAAAGAACCATGAACGTAACTCTGAGTAACGCCAAGCCATGCCCCTGTGGATCACACAACAACATTAAAATCAAAAAAATGCTAACATCCCACCGACTAACAGTTAAGAAGGAAAGCAAAAAACAAGCTCATGGAAGTACATAGAAAGTTGCACCAATCATGATGTCCAAATGGACGGTCGAAGATTCGAGACGCTTCGCCATTTCCATAGGAGGGTGAGCGCTGGTGGCCTCACTTCCATCCGCCTCACCGTGGAACATCATAGAAAACGTCTGTAACACGCGCAGGCACGAACGTGACTCTGGGTAACACCAAACCATGCCCCCGTGGATGTCACCACACTAAAATAAAAAAACGCTCCCGCAATTGAGCAAGCAAGGAAAAAAACAAGCCCATCAAAGCCCACAGAAAGTTACACCAATCTTGATGTCCAAACGGACGGTCGAAGATTCAAGACGGTTCGACCATCTCCCTCTCTCCCTCCAGTACTTTCTTCCTCTTGCTTTCGCACCGAAAATCTCGAACACTTAACCAGTTCCCCTTTCTCGAACACCCTCCTCTCTCCTTCTGCCCGCATTGTCCAATCCAGCAGACCAACCAAAAATCCAAATCACGTTCGCCTCACCCACCAGCCGCCATCCACTTCGAGATACAGACAGTCGGTCGGTGCCCGCGAAAGCATCAAAAACCTCTCCCGGCGGCAGCGGCGACTGACGGTGACGACCCGTGCTCGCGGCGGAGGTAGCAACAGAGAGCAAGGAGAAAAACCAGCCGATGGATGCGAAGAATCCCTCACAAGCAATCGAAGGTAAAGAATATTAATCCATTACATTCCATTACCACAGTTCGATCAAAGCGATGATCCCCCTTTTTGACGGACATGAACCCTAACCGCCACACAAAACCGTGTTTCCAAAATGTCTGTTTAGACTTTTCTAGCAAAATTGAAATAAGGTAGACACGCGTGCAATAGGATGCTACCCCTATCCACCACAGAAATCTGCTCGCAAGATATTTGCCTAAAACGTACTGTGCATGACAGAACTATCTAGGACACCGCTCTAGATTCAAACCATGAGAGCATCCTTAAATTCAAAACCTGGTATTTACAGGAGATTCTATATATCCGTTGATTGTATCTGTTTCAAATTATGTGCCTCTCTCATATCAACATCCGTGCTCCAATAATAGATCTAGCTGTGTGCTTATAGCGTGAAATAATCTGTGCCTCTCCGACAATGCCGTTTTTTTGTCGACGGGATGCATCTCCTCTTTTTGCTGTGAAATTAAATTATGCTTCTACTGCTGCTAACGCCTGGGCATTTTTATGCAGCAAGGAATGGTAATAAGGAAAACAGGGTACTTCGGAACAGCCCGCCGTGTAGCAAGGTACTATAAAAGGCTCACACAATCCATATAACAAAAACTATGTAGCAGCAGCAGTAAGTTAACCACTTACGTCCACACAATCCTGGGAAGTTACACTTTGATGAAAATTTTCACACACTATGTGTATTATTATTCATTCGAGAGCATTTTATCTTACCCTCTAAACCTTACAATTATTGCTCCAATTTACAGAATATCATTTGTAGTGTATTTTCCCCTATAGAAAAGACTTCCCCTCACTGATATGGACTTGACAGCAGCCATACTGCTCACACCTGACCCTAATTTCTATCACTGATTGGCCAAACCAAGAGTTAGGAGGAAGACTTGATATAACAAGAAAACAATGGATTGATCGCCTTTTTTGCTCAGGAAATGAAAGAAAAGGGCTATCTTATGAATCTATGTAGATTAAGTTTCAGATTCTTTTTGTGCCGTCGTGGAAGACATAGTTTTAAAACTATATCCCATTTATTTCGATGTTGCTATGTAATCCTTTTGTTACATAATCATCGTGTAGGTGACGGAGGAGGAGATATTGAAACGATTTTGTCTGAACTTAATAGTGCATATCCAAAACAACCCACTCATCTCTCCTGACCCGTCAGAAAAAAGAACGAAGCGGAACATGGACAACGAAGCACCCGAGCAAGTGCCAGCACCAGCTTCGAGCAGGGAGGGCAACAAAAAGCAAGTGACTAGCAGCAGAAAAGAGAGGCCATCAGAAACCAAGACTGTCATTCTTCCTAGAGCAAAAATACAAAAGATAAAGGACAAAACTCAACTCTTCAGCGATGGTGCTACCTTGCAGCAGCAGCAGCCAAGACCTCTAATGGTGCTCCCGCCAGCAGCTACAGGCGTCGAGAATGAACTAACTAAAACCAAGAAGAAAAACAAAAGACAACGGTTGGAAGAAGACGAGGATGATGCAAGCAAAGAGTCAGAGCGTGATGCTGCCGACGACGACGATGGCACAAAACATGATGATGATCTCATTCGTAGAGAGGGCGATGACGTTGCAGGGGACAACGGTGGCGCCGCAGAGGATAGCAACGATGATGTAAAACACATTTTCTCTATAGATTTTTGCTACCGCTTTTCACCCATGAAAACCAAACCATCCTCTATAACAAAACCCTCTTTTTCTACACAGGTAAAATCAAGACAGAAGCGCACAAAGAGGAGAAAGACAAGTGGAAAAAAATTGGCAGAACCAACGGATGATGAACATGAGGCAACAACAAATAAGGACAAATGCGAAATCAAGGCAGGAGCAGCATTTGATCAGGTCAATAGAGCATGGAACTTACTCGAAGAACGTCACCGGCAAGATGTTAGGACGGCCGGGTTTGGAAGCATAGAGAAATGCCAAATAAAGCGCTCCATCTGCAAACCGCTTGCAGCACACATCTACGACAACCTGGACACAGAAAGCATGACAATAACATTCGGTGAAGCTGATCAGCAGAAAGAAATCAAGATAACAAAGGAGGGCATCCACAAGGTGTTTGGATACCCAAACGGTACGCAAAAGTCAGCACCAAGGCCACGGATTTCCACCGATACAATGAGCGGACTGATCATAGAACTTGGCCTCAAGAAAATGGATTTCCATCACGACGATCTGTTTAAAGAACTAGAAAAAGTGGTGAAAGTATATGACGAACAATCAAACAGGAAATCAGTTAAGATATTTTTCCTTATTTTTTCCACAACATTGTCTGTGGAACAACCTCCCCTACCTTTAGCAAACAACCCATTATGGTCAAGGACTTGGACTATCCAGAAATGGCAAAGATGGTTTTCTGCGAGGTAATCGTCAAAAGTATTAAGGAAGGAGCCAAGATATGGCAGAAGCACAGGTTGCTACCTCAGGAAGAAAAGAACAAAAAGCATCTCAATGGTTTGGCACAGGGACCAGTAATAATGTACCTCGACTCCCTGCTGCTGCCGACCGACACAAAAGAAATGCGGAAGATTGCAAAGACAATGGACAAGACATCATTACCGCGAGCAAACCACCTCAAAGAGAGTGACCTAAAGAAAATAGCTAGAGCAGACATGAAAAGGGACGGAAAAGCACGACCAGATGACTATGAATTTGGCAAGATAAAGGTATAGCCCTATTGAATATATATGCATTATCCCTTATAAAAACGGTTTCCAGTCTAACCAATTCCATTCTGCCGAAACAATGCAGACATGAAAAGGAACAGCAGAGAGGATCTTCTATGCCAGCACAGCAACACCTTCGTATCCAATACAGATGATACCAGCACAACAACAGGAGCACCAGCAGACGACCAAACTACTACCACCTCCAACCAAGCGCCAGGACGAAGCACATGTCAGCACGAGTGGAAGCAAGGAACCCGTCACAGCCACCAGCACAGGATCAGATGAAAAATTCGAAAGGATAGAAGAAATATTGAAACAAGTACTCGATGAAACAAAACAGATACCCGGAATAACGACCAGGGCTGGACACCAATGCAGCGAAAAAGAGGAGAAATTAGATGAAAAAATGAAGAACTTAGTGGTGCAACAAACAATTGCCCTGATGGATTATTTTGAACAAATTAGAGAATTTCAAGACATAGTTTGCAGAGTGAGCTTACCAGAACAGACGATGCTGAAGTTGCAGGATCGAGCAAACGCAGGAGCCACAGCAGCACTAGTAGATGGCAACCACACGAAAGAAGTCGTAGCCGCGGGAGAAATAGGGGGAGGAGAAAAAGAAAGAAGGAAGAACAAGACCAACAAAACAAACATGAAGGGAAGAAAATAATAACAAAATCAAGAACACAGACCTCGAGAATTAGCCAGAGGGAGACAAAAGAACAAAACAAGCTGCAAAAAGAGCAAAACAAGGAGCACGTATCAACCAACACAGCAAGTCCCGAAGGACAGCAAGAACAAGGTAGAAAAGTAGTTGCAGAAGCAGAGAATCAACATGAGAAACAGGTAAATGAGAACAAATACATCATCCATGTGACTCGAAAGCGATGCTTTGAAACTTGAACTTAAAAAATCTGTCTTCGATTCTGTCAGGGACACGGCAACAAAACACCACCAAAACATAAAGGCCAATAGCAGCATGTCGTCAAGAACACAGAGCAAGAGGATGGAAGCAATAGAACAAGCAACCCAACAACAGAGAATGCTCCCTCAAGAGCGTCAACAGGAGAAGTACAAGAGACGAACAGGATCGGAGGCAGCAAAGACGTGAGTATAAAAAATCAGTCTCTTCTTTCTAAAAAGTCTCTTCTCGGTTTCTTCTCTCTAAACTAGAAACGGTTTTGAGTTAACTGACAAATCTGCAACAAAATATACACTCAGCCGGACAAGTACCATATCGACAGTCCCGCAAACGAGGCACGAACTGATCTAGCATCGACCGTTAACAGCACGGCAAAAAAACAAGAAGAAAACAACAAAGAAGAGGTAAAACTTCCAAACCCACTTTACCCAAATACCGTCAACTCATATTGTTTCATCTATCAGGTATTACAAGCACAGCAAAAGGAAGAGGATGCCCATGCAAAACAGAAAGTTGATAGAGAAGAGCTTTTCAGCACAAGAGCAATCCAGATGACCGATACAGGGGAGAAATCCTCAGACACTCCACCTGGTGACACACCCAAGGCTGGTATACAAAGCAAAGAAAAAGTGGACGCACAAACGGATATCCCAACCACTGGCGCAAAGGTAAAACTCAACAAGAACCATTTTCCCAAAATTTATAAGAAATGTACTGCCCAGTACAACCTGTCACAGTAAAACAAGAATTACAAGCAATGAATCATGCTTTTCCTTTTTCATGAAACGCAGGAAACAAACGAGGACGGTCGTGCCAAAGAACAGCAAGGAGTACAAACAGAACAAACCAAAAAACAAGGGCAAATGGTGACCTAAGAGCAGTCTTCACATGACAAACACAACCGAGAAGAGATGCCACCAGCATCAAAGACCAAAGAGTTTAAGCTACACGCACCTGCTCCTACAACGTTAAAACAAAAAAGTTATGCATGCACAGATGAAGTGCAAACTTTATTTACATTTTCTGATTGAACAGACGAAAGAAACAAATGAAGCAGAAGATGTGCCTCAAGAAGCGATAGAAAGTGCTGCTACCGCTCGACATTGTACAAAAACTCCAGAAGACAAAGAAGAAGTGACAGGCACGACAGCAGAGAGATTGAATGTAGAGGTCAATCTACAAAACCTCTTTCTATAGCATATAAAAAATGCATCCACAGAAAGAAACACAGATACATTTTAATTACTTTTTGCGTTCCGACAGATGCAAGAAACAGAGGAGAGCACCAATATTCAAGACCAACAAACACAACAACACAAGGGAATGGAACAAGCGGAAGATGTTCTTCCAACAACAGACAACGTAACCGCCATAGACCAAACCAGAAAACCTTCGCTCTCTAGGCAAGAAATAACAGGGATGGCAACGTCGACGCAAAAGATCAAAAAGGTGAAGTGAGATAAACTGCTTTTAAGGAAATTAGAAATTTGAGTGAACAAAGACACAAATGCAATCTCATTTACCTACCTCTATGTCTCAATAGCCGTCAGACAAAAACAACGACACCACGGATGAACAAAACGAAAAAGATCAGGAGCTCCAAAAACCTCCACTCGCCGAAGAAAAGGTCGAAGAGGCAGCACCGGCGGAAACGACTGAAAAGGTGAAGCTACAAAAAAAGTTCAAAGACACACTAAACATTTGAGTGTTTTTCTTAGGGAACGGACACTAAACTACAATGAAAATAACGAGCATATTTAATTAATTTTTTGACCACGCTTTTGCACGATAACGCAGAAACCTCAACAAGACACGCACGCAGACACAAGCAAAGAAGCAAAGGGCCACAGTGCACTGGAAAACCATGCAGCAAACATTCCAGAGAGTCGGACAACAACAAGAAAAAGGCCACACCATCGACAAGAAACATTGTGCTGTAAAAGATGTTGCCACCACAAACACGACGGTAACCCAGGACGGCGCTCAAACAGAACATGAACCGTTGATCATACAAAACCTGGCCATCGAAGAAGGCACAAAAGATGAAGGGATCGAACGCGTATACAACAATGTCATGACAGCGAATAAGGACAAAGGGTCAGTTCATGTTACCACCATAGAATTATTTTCTTCCAATGATTTCCTCCCTTAAACATTTTATATGTATACCTGTAAATATATATATATATATATATATATGTTGCAGCCACGAGATTTTAATAAATACAGAGACGTCAACGGTGACGCTCAGCCACATGGCACAAATCTTCGAGATTGGAAAGACAGTGCGCAGCGAAACCATGGCAGTCATGCTACAGATGTTGAAAAAGCAACTCAGGGGCACAAAGAGAAAGATTCTATCAATATTCAACACCGTAAGTAAAGCTCAAGTTTCAACAATGAATATCACTCTATCGATCAATCAACCGTTCTGTACAATTGAATTTACAAATTTCTTTTACGCAGATGTGACAAAAAAGCAGGCATCAATACGCATGGCCAACCATGAAGATCCATTGGAGTTCAAAAATAAAGACGAAGCACACGTCAGAGACAAGACAATGCCTAAAAGGCTTAAAAGATTCCTTGATCTGGAAGAAGGAGAGCAACTACAAGATTTCGACATGGTAAGCACATCTCATGTTACAGATAAGAGATACAATCTCGGCACTACAATTCTGTCTAACGATCAACAAATCATGACTAAATCCAAGAAGGATCCCTTATTTATTTATTTTGCATTTTGCAGTTCTTTCTACCAGTTTGCATAGGCGGGCCTGTTCAACAAGGAGATCTGGGCCACTACTTCGTTGTTACAATTAACATGAAAAAAGAGTGCTTTGAACTCATTGACTCTGTACCAGATGAATATCCAGGAACAATGGATCACTTCAACACAGTAACAAGCAGAGTAAAGAGGATATGGAGGCAAATAAGCAAATTGCTCCAACTGTCTCCTATTAGTATTGACCATTTCGAAAAGGTCAAAATGCAGGTGCCACTTCAGGGAGTAACGTAAGCACTACAAACCTTTCTCCTTTTCCTTACTCACTGTAACAATTAAATTATTACTGCAATCCATAAAAAACATAGGACGTTAGGACAACTTCACCTAAACTGCCCAACCATCTTTGGACAACGACAATAACCAATCATCCTTCTACCTGCAGACTCGACTGTGCGTTCTATATGTTCATGAACACAAAGCACTACACCGACGGTGGAGAAACAGTGTCACTAACAGAAGAACAAGTCCCAGAGTTGAGGAAGAAAATTCTCTATCAAATAATCAGCCAATACAGAGATATGGCCGCACTTTCATTAATCAACTACACCAAAGGTTTCTCTTTCTAAAGACAACAAAGTAAAATTCTACTTATATAATTTTCAGAGACACACCAATAAGTTTTTATTTTCTATTTAACAGATATGCTGAACTCTAAGGTTGATATGGAAGACAGTGAAATGCAACGAATACATTGTGACATAATTCAAGAAGAGATTCCTCCAACTCCCGAGCACATTGGGACGAGCGCTCAAGAGATAAAAGTTATTGACATAAATGACACAAGCAGCGATGAGGAGAAAGAAGATTATCATGTGAGAAGCAAGGATACCACCAAGGCGTCTGAAGAAGCACTCACGGAAGAACAAGCCCAAACAGATGTTGGTTTACAGAGGGAACAACACGCGCAGCCGGCCACTGATTTACAAAAGGAAGACGAACGGAAAGATCCACCGATAGAACCAGACAGACCACCCCCAGATAAAAAGACAGAAGACATAACAGGCTCTCCTTTAGAAGGTGATAACAGGACAAAGAGCGTACCAACTCGCCAACAAGAGCTTTCCAAACGGAACAAGAACCCTGTTGACGAAGATCGCATACCAGGAACATCACCCGAGGTGAAACATGCACAAGAAGAAAAGAAGCAGAAAGAGAAGGATTTAATAGAAAAGATACTTCAAAAGAGGAAACGCGATGTTGTAGTCTCAGTAGAACCGAGCATCAAAAACAACAACACACAAAAGGGAACGCCAACATCTGGGCAGCCTAACGAACATGCACAGTTTGGTAACGACAAGAAAAAGGCAAGGCATCTTGCAAGAGTGCAGACAAGTTCCCCAAAACCCTCAACGATTCAATCATCAGAGATCAACTCAGCAAACATAATCTCAATTAAGAGGCCATTTAAATGACCAAGCAAGGAATCTGGGAAAGTCAAGGTTGCATCACTTGTTCCAGGAGATTTCATTTACAAAGAAAAGGCCATACAACTCTATAGATATCTGATGAGCCGACAAGGACAGAGAGAATGCGGAGGGTAAGCAGATTCTCCTAGTTCCATGGAAACAATTACAGAGAGCTGCAGATTCTCTAACATCCAACTAACAATTCACTCACCTACTTCCAAACCCTCCTTGCAGACAACCGCTATATAAAAGCTCAAAGCGAGAAGACTGCATTTCAGCAATATCCTTTATGGAACAAGCAGGAAAAGAAGAAACACAGATGGAGGGCTCCATGCTAAACGCGTTACTGGAGGAATGGATAGAACAAGAACAATTCAACCCAGACGACACAACTGTACACCCTGCAGGTTTCGCAAATGTATGCATACCTCACCCACAAAAACACCACCGTCATTACTACGATAGAATATTTTACTAAAATCACATACTCTCTTTCTTGAAGCTGGTGCTCGGTCTCAATTATAATAAAGGAGAGCTATCAGAATTCAACGAGGATGATGCACTAAAAGGATTTGAACTCCTCGTGGGAGGTAAAAACATCCTGCATTCGAAGATGGTAAGTTTAGTATTATTACTGAGCACATGACCTATTCTCTTTGAGCTTCAACAATTAAATGAAATTCAATTTTTACATCAACAATGATCTCCTCTCTCAACGTAGATCATGATACCTCATCTCACAGACAACCACTACACGCTCTATGTACTGAACAAGTACAGAGATAGCATCGACATCCTTGACTCACTGAACTACGTAAACTACGCCGATTTGTCTTGGAGTCTGTCGGAGTAAATGGCCACGGGTAGCCTAACCGACTCCCCCTGGCTCTTCGAAAAATTATCAGACCATTCGAGCCTTCAAGCATCCAGAGCATGGGGCCGCCTTCCTCCGGCCGGCTATCCCCAGGGCCGACTACCAGAAGGCGACCCGGCCTCAAAAACCTTCCCAAGGAAAGCTACGAGATGGCCGACTCCCAGAAGCTGGCCATGAAGAGAGCCGACTCCCAGAAGCCGGCCAAGACTGCACCCACCAAGACTGCATCCACATAACGGTGATAAGACGGGGCGTGGCCGAAGTACAGCCCACTACCCCCGAATCCCGGAATAGGCATGGCCACAGGGCGCCGTGCGGGTCAGCCATCTCCCGTCCGGCGCGGCACTGTAGCCATCTTGACCTTGATGTCACCCACGACAGGCGCCAGTACGGCCCGCGGGCGGCGGGCCCCTTTAGCCAGAGAGACGCTCGAAGGCGGCCCGGCCTCCCCTAGTCGGCCAAGGGCGTAGCCGGCTCCCAATAGCCGGCTACCTCCCTCCCTCGAAACATGTGCATCATTAAGGAGACAAGACGAGGTGAGGCTACAGTGAGAGCCCACAAGGCGGCGGCACTGTAGCCACGCTACCTCGACAAAGCCCTCGTCACCACAGGCGAGGCAACATTAACCAGCCGCCGACAAGGCCCCCAAGCGGTGGGGCCGGCCTGTCGGCCAAGAGGCCGGCAGCCGGCGGGACCCACCAGTCGGCGGGCCCCAATGGCCGGCGGAGAAGCCGGCGAACACGGACACTGACGGCTGGGACCCGCGCCCAGCCGGATTACCATTGTACCCCTGGGGGGTAGGCCTATATAAACCCCCGGGACACCCATGCAAAGGGTTGATCTCACATAGTTTCACACACCACATAGAGAGAAAAGGAGAGCTAGCCTTGCCCTTCTTCTTCCCCTAGCCAAACAGCTCAAGGAGCACTTGTAGCTACTTGTATTGATCTAGTGATCATACGAAGACCCCGCAGAGCAGGACTAGGGGTGTTATCTCCACGGAGAGCCCCGAACCTGGGTAAGATCCGCCGGCGTGCATGTCTTCACCTTATCCCGTTTCCAGGCACCGGCGATGTCTTACTGGCTCCCACAATGATAAGCCACCCGTTGGCATATGTCGCACCTACCACCCGACATTTGGCGCCCACCGTGGGGCCAGGTGCACCATCGTCCAGAGACCTGTTCTGGACGGGAATCGTTTTCCTCCCCCGCGAGCGCAGCCAGCCTGCTACGCCCGATGGCGCTTGCCCTGACGCGCTGCAAGGCGTCGATGACGCCTGCGCGGCGAGCTGCCTCGCGGACCTTCTTGGCAAAACTCGCATCTCCGACGAGCCCGCGTCCGACGCGGGCACAGACTACCCCGAGAGCCGCCTCGTCAGCCTCCTCGACCAGCTTCACGTCTCCAGCGAGCTTGTTGTGGACTTGGAGTCGGTCGGCTCCACCGACCCGATGTTTGTCGACTCCGACACGGCATCGCTTGACGCCTTCCCCACCGATGTGGTGATCTTCGACGACCCTCTCCCCCGAGCCGACAGTGGCAGCAGCGCTGTCACTGAGGTGCTGGTCATCGGCCACGGCGCCGACTCGGGCGAGAACGCCCACGACGCCCTACAAGCGGCGCTGCACAACTTGTCCGTCTCCATCCCGACCGACGCCGACGCCGAGACT
This sequence comes from Triticum aestivum, assembly GCF_018294505.1. Classification (NCBI taxonomy): domain Eukaryota; kingdom Viridiplantae; phylum Streptophyta; class Magnoliopsida; order Poales; family Poaceae; genus Triticum; species Triticum aestivum. The sequence goes on from NC_057811.1 coordinate 349,477,809, forward strand.
CTGGAGGCACACCACCTCGATCTCATCGCGGAGGGCCAGAAGATAGCCTCCATGAGATGCCTCACTGAGGCGCACCAGCGCGAAGTCGACCGCACCACCTTTGGTACGCCGCCTCATGGCGGGCCGAGCCGAGCCGGCCTCGTCAAGAAGCGCGGCGCAGCCATCGCCAGCATGTTGGGGGCAGACTGCCCAGTCTACGCCACGCCGCTCGAGAACCTGCGTGCCGCTCAGGCAGCCGCAGAAGAGCTGAACGGGCTGGGGGCTGATGAGCTCCCATACATGACAAGGCGCATCCAGCAGCTGATTGACGCGGCCGCAGAACGGCATGAAGCCGTCGCCCGCGCTGAGAGTCCTCCCCCACGCCGAGAACACGCCGCGACATCCGGTCGCCGACTGCGAGCGGCGCCCGCGCAAGGAAAGACAAGGAGCCGGCTGCTAGCCGCAACCGGACTCGAATCACCATTGAGCGCGACGCAGAAGGCCGCCCCCGAGCGGTGGAACGCCAAGGCAATCCGCCCCCCCCCCCCCCCCGCCTCGTGGAGAGAGATATCCCACCCCGCCGCCTGTCACGCATCCGACTCTCGGTGGCCGACTAGGCCACCGCGAAGGAGTCGGCGAGAATGATGCCCGCCACCGGATCGACCGCCTAGCGCGATCCCTGGCGCTAGAAGAAGAAGACGATGTCGGCCCGCCTTGCTTTGGCCCCCGCATCCGCGACGAGCCCTTCCCCAAAGGATTCTCACTCCCCAGAGACATGCCCAAGTACAACGGCTCCGTGAAGCCGGAGGATTGGCTGATCGACTACTCTACCGCTGTCAGCATAGCGAATGGCAACAGGCGCGTAGCCGTGAAGTACGTTGCTCTCATTCTTCAAGGCACGGCACGCACCTGGCTAAACAGCCTCAAGCCCTATAGCGTCAACAGCTGGCTAGACTTCACGGAAGTCTTCGTCCGCAACTTCACCAGCACATACAAGTGGCCTCCCAAGCCCCGCCAGCTCTCCTTATGCATCCAAGGGCCCAGCGAATCGACTCGCGACTACCTCACGCGGTGGGCCGAGCTCCGCAACTCCTGCGAGGGAGTGCACGAGGTTCAAGCCATAGAATACTTCACCGCCGGGTGCCGAGAGGGCACCCTCCTCAAGCACCGACTCCTCTGCGATGAGCCGACCACCCTCGACGAGCTGCTGGTCATAGCAGACAAGTACGCCACGGCCGACTTCCTCGATGAAGACCGAGCTCCGAGTGGACGCCTCTGGAAAGGTGCTCGCTCCGGCTCCCAAGACGCCGGCTGGCGACTCCAACCGACGCCCCTACCAGAACGACCACAAGCGCAAGGCCCCTATGCCGCCTTCCACCAGTCGGCAGGTGGCCACTGTCGAAGACGAGCAGCCCGAAGAGCGGCCCGCTCCCAAGAAGAAGGGCGGTAGGCCGGCTTGGCAGCCGGCCTTCTCCTATGAGCAAACTCTCGATGCCCCCTGCAAGTTTCACGGCGGCGCGAAGCCGTCCAACCACAAGACCCGGAAGTGCCACTGGCTCACCCGGATCTCCAAGGGCGAGGGGCTGGTGCCGCCTCCACCTCCCGGCCAACCGCCTCCAGCCCCCCAGCAGCCGGCTGCTCGACCAGCAGTCGGAGCCATTCAGGATGAGTTCCCAGATGAGCACGCCGCCTACGTCGTCTTCACAAGCCAGGTCGAAGACAAGCGCAGTCGGCGCCGACAACACCAAGAGGTCAACGCGGTCGCCTCTAGCAACCCCGAGTTCATGCATTGGTCCGAAAGGCCTATCAGCTGGAGCCGGGCCGATCACCCAGAGGTGATGCCGTCTCCTGGCTCCTACGCATTGGTGTTGGACGTCACCCTCGTGACAGAAAGGCGAGCTGCCCGTTTCTCCCGCGTGATTGATGGCGGAAGCAGTATCAACATACTGTACTGCGACACCATGGAGAAGTTGAACCTCAAGGCGAAGCAGCTCATGCCAAGCCGGACTATGTTCCATGACATCGTACCCGGCATGTCCTGTTCCCCAATCGGCAAGATCAAGATGGATGTTCTCTTCGGAGACAAGGATCACTTTCGCCGAGAAGCGATCTGGTTTGAAGTAGTGGACCTAGAGAGCCCTTACCACGCCTTGCTTGGCCGACCTGCCCTGGCCAAGTTCATGGATGTGCCCCACTACGCCTACCTCAAGATGAAGATGGCGAGCTCGAAGGGGATCATCACTGTAGTCGGAGACTACAAGAATTCCATTGAGTGCGCTGCAGCCAGCAGCCGACTGGCCGAGTCCCTCGTGGTTGCAGAAGAGAAGAAGATGCTGGAGCGAGTTGTGGCCATGGCCGGCAAGCAGCCGGCCCTGTCCCCCAACCCAAAGGAATATGATGCTCAGGGCTCCTTCCAGCCGGCCAAGGAGACAAAGAAGATACCTCTAGACCCGGAGAACCCGGAGAGGTTTGTTGTCATTGGTGCAAACCTGGACAGTAAATAGGAAGGCGATCTCGTCGACTTCCTCCGTGAGAATCATGATATCTTTGCATGGTCCCCAAAGGACGCGAAACCAGTCAAGCAGCCTCTCCGCCGACTGTCGGAGGAGAAGAGAAGAATCGTAGGAGAAGAGATAGCCCGGCTCCTGGCTGCCGGCTTCATTATGGAAGTGTTTTTCCCAGAGTGGCTTGCCAACCCGGTCTTGGTGTTGAAGAAGAACAACAAATGGCGTATGTGTGTAGATTACACTAGCCTCAACAAAGCCTGCCCCAAAGATCCGTTTGCCCTACCACGGATTGATCAAGTGATAGACTCCACAGCCGGATGCGAGCTGTTGAGTTTCTTGGATGCCTACTCAGGATACCACTAGATCAAGTTGGACCCAGCTGACCGCCTGAAGACCGCCTTCATCACACCATTCGGAGCTTTCTGCTACCTGACTATGACATTCAGCTTGAGAAATGTCGGTGCCACTTTTCAGCGTTGCATGCAGAAATGCCTCCTCAAGCAACTCGGCAGAAATGCCCACGTCTACGTAGACGATATTGTGGTGAAGACAGAGAAGCGCGGCACCCTGCTGGAAGACCTCAAAGAAACATTTGCCAACTTGCGTCGATTCCAGATGAAGCTCAACCCCGAGAAATGCGTGTTCGGAGTACCAGCCGGCCAGCTTCTAGGCTTTTTGGTCTCTGAACGCGGCATTGAGTGCAACCCTGTGAAGATCAAGGCCATTGAGAGAATGGAGATTCCCACCAAGTTGCGAGACGTTCAGAAGTTCACCGGGTGCCTAGCCTCCCTAAACCGCTTCATCAGCCGGCTGGGAGAGAAGGCTCTCCCCCTGTACCGACTCATGAAGAAATCCACCCACTTCGAGTGGAACGACCAAGCAGACCAAGCCTTCCATGAGTTGAAGAAGATGTTGACCACTCCACCCGTCCTGGCAGCGCCGACTGAGAAGGAGCCCATGCTCCTCTACATTGTTGCGACTAGCCGAGTGGTCAGTAGAGTCATCGTGGTCCAGCGCCCAGAAGAAGGCCGAGCTCAGTTAGTTCAGAGGCCGGTATATTATTTAAGCGAAGTACTGTCCACCTCGAAGCAAAACTACCCGCACTACCAGAAGATGTGCTATGGAGTGTACTTCGCCGCCAAGAAGCTGAAGCCCTACTTTCAAGAGCATCCCATCACGGTCGTATGCACTGCCCCGCTTGCCGAGATCATAGGCAGCCGGGACGCATCCGGCTGGGTGGCTAAGTGGGCCATTGCGCTGGCTCCTTACACGATCTTCTACCAGCCCCGCACCGCCATCAAGTCCCAAGCATTGGCCGACTTCCTTGTCGACTGGGCCGAGACCCAGTACCTACCGCCGGCTCCCGACTCCACTCATTGGCGGATGCACTTCGACGGGTCCAAGATGCGCACCGGCTTGGGAGCCGGCATCGTCCTCACCTCTCCCAAAGGCGACAAGCTCAGATCACATTGCAAATCCATTTTGCCGCCTCCAACAATGTGGCTGAGTACGAGGCGCTCATACACGGGCTCCGGCTAGCCAAAGAGCTCGGCATACGCCGGATCCTGTGTTATGGCGACTCGGACTTGGTGGTCCAGCAGTCATCTGGCGACTGGGACGCCAAGGACGCAAACATGGCGAGCTATCGATTCCTCGTCCAGCAGATCAGTGGATACTTTGAAGGGTGCGAGTTCCTCCACGTGCCACGGGCCGACAACGACCAAGCAGATGCCCTGGCACGGATCGGCTCCACCCGACAGGCTATACCAACCGGTGTCTCTCTCCAGCGCCTCCTCAAACCGTCTATCAAGCCGTCTCCAGAATCGGACTCTATCTTCGTACCGCCCGCCCCTGATGCAGCCGGATCCGACTGGAGGAACCCAGCAGGCGGCTCGGGGACTTCGACAAGCGGCCCGGGGACTGCCGTAGTCGCACCCGGCTCGGGGACTTCAGAACCCGGCCCGGGGACTGCAGCAGTCGGCCCGGGGACTGCAGCGACACAAGAGGCGGTGGCCGACTCCAACTCTCCACCACCCAACCCACCCACCCGGGTCACAGTGGCCGTACTGACAATAGAAGAAGTCACAGCTCCATCATGGGCCCAGCCCATCCTCAACTTCCTAGTCAACAGAGAGCTGCCGACTGATGAGATCTCGGCAAGACTAGTGCAACGCCGAGCCGGAGCATACGCAATAATAAACAGAGAACTTGTTAAGCGTAGCGTCACTGGAGTCTTCCAGCGCTGCGTCGAGCCAGAGAAGGGCATAGCAATCCTCAAGGATATCCACCAAGGCGAATGCGGCCACCACGCAGCCTCAAGATCACTTGTCGCCAAAGCTTTCCGCCATGGTTTCTTCTGGCCGACTGCTTTGGAAGATGCCAAGGAATTAGTCAAATGCTGCAAAGGATGCCAAGTCTTCAGCTCCAAGCAACACCTGCCGGCTTCTGCACTCAAGACCATCCCCCTCACCTGGCCCTTTGCCGTTTGGGGGCTGGACATGGTGGGCCCATTCAAGACAGCCCGCGGCGGCATGACACATCTGCTTGTCGCCGTGGACAAATTTACCAAGTGGATTGAAGCGAAGCCAATCAAGAAGCTGAACGGGCCGACTGCCGTGACATTCATCGCAGACATCACTACTCGGTATGGTGTACCACACAGCATCATCACCGACAACGGCACGAATTTTGCCAAGGGAGCACTGGCACGTTTCTGCGCGACACAGGGCATCCGACTGGACTTAGCGTCCGTTGCCCACCCGCAGTCAAACGGCCAGGTCGAGCGAGCAAACGGCCTCATCCTCTCCGGCATCAAGCCCCGACTGGTCGTACCACTGGAGCGTTCGGCCGGCTGCTGGCTCGATGAGCTGCCGGCTGTCCTCTGGAGTCTGCGTACTACCCCGAACAAGTCAACCGGCTTCACTCCGTTCTTCCTTGTATATGGTGCCGAGGCTGTCATCCCAACTGACATCGAGTTCGACTCGCCTCGGGTCACCATGTACACGGAGGCGGAGGCCAAGGAAGCGCGAGAAGACGGCGTCGACCTGCTGGAAGAAGGCCGGCTGTTAGCACTCAGCCGGTCCGCCATCTACCAGCAGGGTTTGCGCCGTTACCACAACCGGAAGGTCAAGCCAAGATCCTTCCAAGAGGGCGATCTTGTGCTCCGGCTGATCCAGCGAACAGCCGGCCAGCACAAGCTCTCGGCCCCTTGGGAAGGCCCTTTCGTCGTCAGCAAGGCCCTAGGCAACGACTCCTACTACCTGATCGACGCACAGAAGCCAAGAGCACGCAAGAGGGATGATTCCGGCAAGGAGTCGGAACGACCATGGAACGCCAATCTCCTGAGAAGATTTTACAGTTAAAAGCAGTATGTATCATGCTACCTTTTTGTATTAAGTACAAGACAACGGGCCCCCCGAGGCGCACTCGGGGACTGCCCTCCTTTATCTATGAATGACGAGTGTCATACCCATGAATGTACTATTACATTTGATTTTCTATCTGGCACCGGGTTCGACTAGTCGGCCCGGGGACTGGCCGCCTTAAGTTATATTAAAAGTTCTACCTGAAGTCAGACAAGTAGTGTGCCAGCACCCGAGCCCTCTCTTGTTGTAAGTCGCAGCTCGAAGAACCGACTGTCCGACTGGCAAGAGCCAAAGGCAGAAAGGATGCCCACACGAAAAACGGCTAAGGACTAACGAACTTATATAACACAAGCCGGCCTCCAACCACGCCTACCGGCTGTCAAAACAGCCGGCTGGCCGGCTTCCCAGTCACTTCGCTACAATCCAACAAAGCTAGAGTACTTGCCCTCCCAACCGGCCAAGCACTTCTCCAGCCACAGACTGCAGAGCAGCTGTCCGGCTGGGAAGGCGGCAACCAAGGGAGGGCGGCAAAGGAAACAGCCGAAGGATGAAAAGCAAAGAACAATGGAAAGCCAAACACATGCATGATTATATTTACACATAAGGCCTTCAACAGGCCGGCAGTCAATATAGTTCGAATACACCCCCAGTGGGTGGAACTGTGCAAACTTAACAAAATACTGTTCCAAGAGTAATAAAACAGGAAAGTAGAGGCAGCAGATTAGACTAAGGGCGCAGCAGGGGAGCCGGGCTGGTCGGTGGAGACGGCAGCGCCGGCTGGAGGAGTGGCCGGCTGGCGAGTCTCGGCTTGATCATCGCCGGCTGCAGGCGGTGCGCTCGCACGCGCCTTGTTGCTGGAGGCACGGTCAAGCTGAGGCTGACCGGCTGCTCCACCATCTGGCGCGGCGTCTTCACCCTCCTCCTCCTCCTCGCCCTCGTCGCTGGAGTCGATCTCCTCCGCCGAGTCCTCGCCATCTGCCGGGTTCAGCCCGAACCACTCCTCTGGCCGGGCAACGTCGTTGTCGTCCACCTCAGGAGCAAAGGCGCTGGTGTCGGTGTAGTCGGCGATCGCCGAGGCTCGCTGGATGATAGCCGGCCGCACCGGCTCCAGCTCCGTGTCGGCCTCCTGCCGCCAGGTGGCCAGCTGGTCCAAGCTCAGCTCAGGATACCAGGCCTTGACGAACTCCAGCGCCCGCCTGGCGCCTGACCGAGCCGCAGAAGCCTTCCAGGCCTCGAAGCGGCCGGCCGCCACCTCCAGCCAGTCGGCAGTCCGACTGGGAGTGCGGGGAATCACCTCGCCGGGCCAGAGAGCGGCCAGCACCTGCGCCCCAACACGCTGAAGCCGGCGGAGCATGCGGTGAGCCGGCTGGAGGCGGGCTTGAATCGCCAGGAGCTGTTCCTCAAGCGACCGGCGAGCGTTCGGCGCGAGCTTGGCGCCAGCCTGCCTCTGCGCCTCGCGGTGGGCCTCAACGACCTGGTTGGCGGCAGTAGAGTAGCCAGGGAAGTACTCTGCACAAGAAAGAAAGAAAAAGAAGAGAAAAATACCAAGTCAGAAAGTGAACCAAACGGCAAACGGCAAGCAAGGGACGAAGAAGAGGGCGGCCTACCGTCAACCAAGTCTTCGATCTGGCCGTAGCCGTTGATCAACGACTGCCTCGCCTCGGCCCAGCTCGCCGCCTCCGTCTCATATTCGGCTTGGAGGGCGGCCTCGCTGTCCTGCACCGCCTTCAGGGCCGCCTTGTGGCTCTCCTCCTGGTCGGCTAGCTTCTTGACCAGGCGGTCACGCTCCTGGGCCAAGGCGTCAAACTCGGCTTCCTTAGCGCGAAGGGCGGCCTGAGTCCCACCCAGCTGCTCCCTCAGTTTGGCATTGGCCGCTGCAGACATGGCAGAGAAGAAAAAAGCAATAAGAAAGAAGTCGTCAAGAAAGATCCGACCCGACTGCTCAGCAGTCAGCCCGAATCTCGGGGACTACACCCAGTGGGTGCGCTGACGCGCCCCCACATGAGATAAAAGATAAAGCACTTACCCCGGCTCTCAGATAGATCAGCATTCTTCTGGGTCAGCTCCCGAGCCTGGGAGTTGAAGGCAGCCGCGTGGAGGTTGTGGTAGTCCTGGAAGTCAGACAGAGAAGCAAATGAGAACAAGATAGCAAACAAAGCCCACTAAGAAGTTCCAAGCCGCCTGCTCAGCAGCCGACTCGGAACTCGGGGACTACACCCAGTGGGTGCGCTGACGTGCCCCCACGGAAGAAACCAAGATCAAGAAGCAAAAACGGAAGACTTACCCGAATGGCCGCCCGCGTCGCGAGGAATTCGTCATTATATTACCTCAACGCCGCGGCCTGGGACTGAAGTCGGTTCCGGACTTCTTGCGCCGCCACATTCACCACGGCCGTCCCTCCACCCGGCGTCCACCCCGAGCTGGCGCTGGCCGCCTCCACGTCCTGGGCTGACGAGCTGGAGCCCGCGGCCTTCTGCGGGTCTGGAGCCGAAGTGGCCTTCCCCGTGCGTTGGCGCGATGGCGACTGAACCACCAGGTCCGTCCTCGCAGCCGGCTCGCCCCCAGCCGATTGCACAGGCGGCACGTTAGGCCGGCTGCCTTGGGCCTCCCTAGTCGGCGAAGACGGTGCCGCCTCCCTCTCCGGGACGACGACGTCGTCCTCCTTCTCCAACCCCGGCAGGTCGCCGGCGGGGGCTCCGGGACCTCGGGCGCCGTGACACGCAGAGGGGTGACAAGCAAGGCCCCCTCCGCTGTTGTCGCGGCTGCAGCCTCCGCCTGGGCCTTGGCCCCCGCGTCGGCACGCACCTTCGCCAACTCCTCCTCTTCCTGTGCCGCCTTGGCGGCAGCCGCCCTCAGCTCCTCTGCCTCCCGCTCCTCCCGCGCATTTCGCTCCGTCGCCGCTTGAAGCTCGGCATGGGGGTCCACACGGCGGGTGCTCCCGGATCCTCCCGGTGATCCAACCACGGAGGCGGCAGCAACCTGCTCAAGAGAAAGCGGAGCCCTGATTTTTGAGACAAGACAAGGATTCAGAAATCGACAAGAAAAGAAGAAATAGTATGCAAGAGAATCTACACTTACGCCGACACCGTCTACGGCTGCTTCACCACCTTGCGGAAGCGGGCCGCCTTCGCGGCTGCCTCATCCCACCTGGTCGCCGCCGCGCCGCCCTTGGGCTTCTTCGGCCGACTGCCGAACAAGCCCGACGCGACCCGGCGCTTTTGCCCGCCACCCCGAGCAGGCGGCGCGGCGGAGGAACCCGCGCCATGGCCGGACGCTGGCTGGCGGCGTGGGACGATTTCCGCCTCGTCGTCATCCGGCCAGTCGTCGAAGCTGGCTCCAAGCCCGGAGCCGCCTGCTTGCGCCGCTCGCCGCCTCCCGCCTCGGTGTTGTCGTCCATGGCGGCCGCCCCCAAGTCGTGGTCCTCCAAGTCATGCTCCGCCCGGTCGGGAAGAAATCGGTGATCCGGCCCCGACCCGGCCGCAGGTCGAAGGAGAGGGCTCTGCCAAGACGTGTCGACTGGTCAGAGTCGGCCAAGAAAAACTCGGCGAAAAAACTAAGAGAAGAAAGGATAAAGAGAGCATACCGTAGGCGGGGGATGAGCACGGGAGTACGGCTCCTTGCCAAACCGCCACTCTGCGGAGAGCTTGCAGTTCGCAAGATAATTCACCATATGAGCCACCTCGTCGTGCGGCATATCCTTGGTGCACATCCGACTCGGATCGAGTTGGCCGCTCATCTGACAGATCAGATGAGGGCGGCTTTGAAGCGGAAGCACCCGGCGCGCGACGAAGGCGGCCAGCAAGTCGGACCCAGTCAGGCCCTCCGACTGGATCATTACCCGGAGTCGGGCGACGGCCGCGGCTCCAGCCGGCGACAGCGTCACAGCCCGATAGGACCACTGGGGCCGCCTCCCAGCCGGCGGGCCGGCTATGTAAGCCGGCAAGTTGACGTAGTCGCCTTGCGGGGCGACGTTCCTCACGTAAAAGTACGACTTTTGCCAGCGCTTCACCGATTGGATCAGCGTGATGACGGGGAAGGGGTTGTCGGCTGCCGGCCTCCGCATCGCGATGAAGGCGCCGCTCTGAGCCGGCACGCCCTGCATGCGGGTGCCGAGCTTGGTTTGGAAGAATTCCCCCAGAGCTCGAGGGTGGGGAGAACGCCAAGAAAGCCCTCGCACAGAGTGACGAAGGCGGACAGCAGCACCACCGTGTTCGGGGTGAGGTGGTGCGGCTGGAGTTGATAGAACTCGAGAAAAGAGCGGAAGAAGGCGCTCGCCGGCAGGCCGAGGCCGCGCAGGAAGTGCGAGCGGAAGATTACCCGCTCGCCTTCCTCCGGCGCCGGCGTGATCTCCTTCTCCGGCGCGAGACGGACCCGCACCTGGTCCTTGCCGGGCAACCGCCACGTCTTGCGGAGGAAGTCGAAGTGGTCCATATGGACGTTGGATCCGTCCCAGTGCCCGCCGTACTGCATGATGGAGAGAAGCTGGCAAGAAAGGGTGCGGTGGCGGAGAAAGCACGGCCCCGCGGCGGCAAAGCTGCGGGATGGAGTGAAGATTGGTGGGACGGCGCGGCGGCGAGGTGCTGCTGTGATGGAAAGGAGGAGGAAGAAGATGGCGGAGAGAAGAGGAGCGTGCGATCGTCTGTCGCTTCCCTTCCTCCCCCTACTTATAGCCTCGTGTGGCGAAGCCGAGGAGCCGAGGTGTGGGGGGGAACGTGGGATTAACTGCGCCCACTCCCCCACGTCCCACGATTATTGCGCCCTAACGGCGTGCAGAAACCGCCGTCGGAAGGCGTGCGGACAGCTTTGGGCCACAGAGAATCCGCGCCTGGGCCTAGGCGTAGGAGTGGTGGGCCCCCGGCCTGCGGCGACGTCCTGTCGCACGCGTGGGTTGGCAGGCTTTTTTCAGCCGGAGGATGCCACGTGGTTCGCGGGCGGCGAGCGGCCGGCCCGCAGCCCGGCGCGCCCGCCAACTGACTCCCGCCTTCCGACTTTAGAAATTTCACCAAGACGGCATGCCCAACCGAAGCCGGCTCCCAGCTGCTGGCTCGTCGAGATAAGAAGCTGACCGAGCTTCTCGACCTCCTCTCAGCCTCGAAGCCCAACCAGCTTCGGGGACTACTGTCGGAGTAAATGGCCACGGGTAGCCTAACCGACTCCCCCTGGCTCTTCGAAAAATTATCAGGCCATTCGAGCCTTCAAGCATCCAGAGCATGGGGCTGCCTTCCTCCGGCCGGCTATCCCCAGGGCCGACTACCAGAAAGCGACCCGGCCTCAAAAACCTTCCCAAAGAAAGCTACGAGATGGCCAACTCTAGGAAGCCGGCCCCAAGAGGACCGACTCCCAGAAGCCGGCCATAAAGAGAGCCGACTCCAGAAGCCGGCCAAGGCTGCACCCACCAAGACTGCATCCACATAACGGTGATAAGACGGGGCGTGGCCGAAGTACAGCCCACTACCCCCGAATCCCGGAACAGGCATGGCCATAGGGCGTCGTGCGGGTCAGCCATCTCCCGTCCGGCGCGGCACTGTAGCCATGTTGACCTCGATGTCACCCACGACAGGCGCCAGTACAGCCCATGGGCGGCGGGCCCCTTTAGCCAGAGAGACGCTCGAAGGCGGCCCGGCCTCCCCTAGCCGGCCAAGGGCTTAGCCGGCTCCCAATAGCCGGCTACCTCCCTCCCTCGAAACATGTGCATCATTAAGGAGACAAGACGAGGTGAGGCTACAGTGAGAGCCCACAAGGCGGCGGCACTGTAGCCACGCTACCTCGACAAAGCCCTCGTCACCAGAGGCGAGGCAACAGTAACCAGCCGTCGACAAGGCCCCCAAGCGGTGGGGCCGGCCTGTCGGCCAAGAGGCCGGCAGCCGGCGGGACCCACCAGTCGGCGGGCCCCAATGGCCGGCGGAGAAGCCGGCGAATACGGACACTGACGGCTGGGACCCGCGCCCAGCCGGATTACCATTATACCCCTGGGGGGTAGGCCTATATAAACCCCCCGGGACACCCATGCAGAGGGTTGATCTCACATAGTTTCACACACCACATAGAGAGAAAAGGAGAGCTAGCCTTGCCCTTCTTCTTCCCCTAGCCAAACAGCTCAAGGAGCACTTGTAGCTACTTGTAATTATCTAGTGATCATGCGGAGACCCCGCAGAGCAGGACTAGGGGTGTTATCTGCACAGAGAGCCCCGAACCTGGGTAAGATCCGCCGGCGTGCATGTCTTCGCCTTATCCCGTTTCCAGGCACCGGCGATGTCTTACTGGCTCCCACAATGATAAGCCACCCGTTGGCATATGTCGCACCTACCACCCGACAGAGTCAACACCACGTGCATCGAGCAGAACTGGTACGTACTTTTTGTACATTGATTTGCTCTTTTCCTCATGATAGTATGATACTCTTACTTTTCTCAATGCCGCACCCAAACAACAAAACCATAATGCAATAACAGATGAGAAGGATGTCTGTGCTGATGAACAAGCACCACAAACTAAAACACAAGAACGAACCAGACTGGGAAAGGATAGCAGAAAGGCCTCACAGGGTCTGCACACCAAAGCAAGAAGGAACACAATGCGGTCACTTCACGACCCAATTTGCAAAATACTATAATGGGAAAGAACTGGTCAAGGACAGAGAGGATTTTCATGTAAGTTACCAGTACATACACGTCAAATAACTTGATTTCTTTATTACTGTAATTAGTTTATTAACAATTGTGAACAACACGTAACTATAAACCATACATTTTGACATGCCTGCAGCCTAGCAAGGTCGATGCAGAATGGAAACCGGAGTACGTATTCACACTCATATTCGGTAAAACCAACCAAATAAAGCACCATCAACTTCCTGGAAAACTCAAAGATTTCAAACCAGAGACTACAAACCTTTTTTCACCCATGAAAGGTAATATAACTATTTTCATTTTTACCATCAGTCAACATGACTAGAGCTTCAAATATTTCTTTTAGAAAAAACAGCCATAATTTTTTATCTATTTTGACAGAGCGAGATGAAAAAAACCAGCATCAATCAGGGAGCAGTAAGAAATACCCGCAACACCGGCATTTGTTTATACACGTGGATAAGGCAAACGAGCTCTACGACATAGTCATGAGTGACACATGGCAGGACGAATTCAAAAGGTAACTTGGTTCCTTTTACACCTGAAATTAGTTAAAGTTAGGCAGCAATCACACAAATAAGACAGGAAACTAGAATGAACCTTAAATTCCTGTTTATCAGCTTGCTTAGTTAATGACTTTCTCAACAAAAATTTCTTCTACTGCCCTGTATGTAAGCAGAAAAGTAGTATTCTCGAGAGATCAACCACAGAGCAACATCACAACTCTTACTGGATCAAAGCTAAAGGAAATATTTGGGCCTACAAACAAGAAAAAACGTCAAGGAATGGAAAAGAAGGTGCTCGATGAGTTAGCAGAAGCATGGGAAAGCAGCAACCAAACTATACACAAAAGACATAGACTATTATTAGGCCCAAGCTTTGCAGAGGTAAATTTCAAAAAAATAATCACAGTGATCATATAAACTCATCTTTTTGCAACTATTGTTTAATCTCTTGGTACCGATCTATTTTTTCTAACTCGTTTTTATCGTTTTTTATTTTTTGCCTGCAGCATATTCTGGGTTTAAAGGATAAAAGAAAATCTATGAAGAACTTCAGAGATGATTTCACACGAGAAAAGGATATCTTGGTTCCTTTGTTACTTAAGAAATGTCAATCAGAGAAGCTCAAAACAGCGAAAATGGTAATAGCGTTTTCCATACAACAAAATAAAAATAAGCATTTCAAACAGAATACTATATTCTAAACTCTCCTCTAACAATAAAACTTTTGTACCACAGGTATTCATGCCATTTGAAAAGGAAGACCGATACACACTATTCGTGCTCAACAGATATAGAAGGAAGCTTCAAATCATCGAACCTGAAGAAACCTCTCTTGAAGAATTGAAGAGGCAAGAATACCTGAAAAATCAACGTGACCGACACGTGCATGATGGCAAACTAATTAAGCAGATTGCTACCATGGAAATCAACGAAGCCAACAAAGAAAAGGAGCATAACAAATACCACAACCATAAAGACAAACTGGTAAGAATTGTAAATAACGCCATCTTTCAGTTTTACAAATTACACTACATGTCTCTCTAAAACAAAAACAAAATGCAATTCCCAGGTGCCCAGGTTTAAAGAAGTATACGAAATATTACTGGGTGAAAAATTCGAAAAGGAAAAGACTAGATGGGAAATTCAAATTTTTACAGGGCGTTCCAAAGGTGAACAAAGGTGAAACCCCGTTTGCTGTTCTAAGGTTTGCGCATCTCTTTGATGGCAACCACTTCATCGAAGAGATAGATAATTTCGACGTAAGTTTTCGCTTAAAACTCACAACAAATCTGCTAGATATCATACAACTGCATGACCTAATACTGATGTGTTTTTCTCCTTTTTTTCACTGAACTTTTTATAGGATGGCACGGAACAATGGAAAGCACAACAACTGTGCAGGCTAATATTTAGCGATCAGAATACAATCGAACCCAGCGAAATGGGCGATGAGATTAGAAAGATCTACGACGACATCACGGAATAAAAAGTTGTTGATAAGCGAACGAGCCTAGCTCCATCGAAACATCAGAAAACGGTTTAACCGCACATTATACTGTGATAATGAAGCAACAGACTCTTTTTATTAATGTAGTTCCTTGATTCTTCAGTAACCAAGCACTCGAACACAAGCCGGTGCCCCTAGACACTTCACAACTATCAATCCAGGTGGTTGATGACCATGCCCCATAAAGCTCCAAGTCCGTCCCTAGACATACGTGCGTCACGTCGACGCGCCGTGACTCTACATACTACTCACGCGTGACCGCCGGTGACTTTGATGTTTCACAAACATTCCCCCTCTCTGCAACCGTGTGCTGCCGAATGCCACCAACCTACAACATGCATCTGGCGTGAGTACAAACGTGACTCTCTAAATGAGTATTCAAACAAATGCATGTGGTGCCACCCACTCGCGCCATTAGAGACCTCACACCTGTGCATCCACAATGGTGCCTCCCTACCTTAGTATTACCAAGCAAGCCTCTCCTACCACACCACCATGCATCCAGAGGGTTGAGGGCCAGTGATGCCTCTCAAAGCCCCACACCACTCCATGCCCGTGATGCCAGACATGCGTGACTCTCTAGAGGCTTCACAACCGTGACTCCCTAACTGCGTATTCGGAAGCATGCCTCTAGTACCACACTTTTGAACATCCACAGGATTGATAGTTGTTCGCAACAACAGAAACCCCACTTCCATGCCTCTTGAGTCTTCACCTCCATGCCTTTCATGCCTGCATCCACGTGCCTAACGTGTCACGCCCCGCGACTCTTACATGGTCGCGGTACCACACCCGTGTCTCTTCACAAACGTCACAACAGTGCATCTCTAACCGAGCATTCCGACACATGCCTTTGCCACCACACTATTGTGCATCCGCAACGTTGATACCCGTGCATCGAGAAGTCGCAATCCCGTGCCTTGCGTACCTGCATCCAGGTGCCTCTCTCACATGACACTTGCCATGACTCTTACATGCCCCATGGTGTCGCACAACCTTGGCTCTGCACACTTCCAAACCGTGACCCTGTAACTATGTATTCGGAGCTCACCTCTGCTACTCCGTCGATGTGCCTCTGGATGGTTGTGATGCCTTCATTTCTGTAGAGACTTCAATTCCGTGCCTCCGGCCCCTGTAGTAACACACGCTTGTGGCTCTAGAGACTGCAAACCTGTGCCTCTCTAACTACGTATTCCGACCCATGCCACTCCTGCCACTCCTCAAGAAGTCGCGCTTGTGTGCACAACTAAATTGTACTTAGCGTAAAAAGACTACTTTGTATTTTGTTGTTTTTAGAGTAAAAAGCAACATTACTACTTCAAAATCACATGATTGCTGAATAAACATAGTACTTAGCAAGCTAAATAACTTGTTCAATCACATAAACAAACTACAAACTTGACATAAGCAAACTTGTTTAACCTGATACAGATGACATTAGAAACTGCTTCGTTCTAACAGAAGTAAACTACGGACCTGAAACAATAGAAAGGACAAGCAGAAAACAAGCAACTCCACAACCAGTTTTCTATGTTTTTGTCATCACTAGTAGCCGTAGTAAGGATCGTCGTAATTCTTCTCTGCCTCTTTTGCACTCTCCAGACCTTCTCTGATGTTTTCAATTCTCTTCCAAGACTCATAGGTGGCGTACGCATCTATCTCTGCATACTCGATGAGGTAATTTGGCAGTGGGTTGATCCCCCATAGTTTATGGTCTTCAACCTTGTCAGTCTTATCCTTCATCTGTTTGTAGAATGGGTGGATCACGTTGCCTGCAACATCAGCCAAAGAGTGGTACCTCTTTCTTCCCTTGAACGGAACTCTCCATTTGCGTTGGATGTCGATGTACTTGTCGGGGTTGATCTCCAAACCAGATCTTCTTAGCATCTCTTTGTCACCTTCAATACTGAAGCCGGCAAAGGTGTAGAACCTGTCCTCCTTCAGGAACGGGTGCAGGCTCTTGGGCCTACAAGGGGGATGACACATTTAAGGTGGATCCATCAAGTATCCATGAACTACATGCTTATATAGTACGTATAATTCATGGACGAATTTTTTTCAGAAACTGCTATGCAGAGTTCAGAAATAAAATACAAGCACAACATGTTATTTTTATTTTTGGTATTTACACTTGAATCAATGACCTATGTACTTCTTAGCCACGTTAACACATCAATTCAAGAAACTGGACTACACTAGAACATCAAATATAGAAATTACACTAGATTAATTTATGAATACATAAACTGATCTGGTGAGTCAAGTTCAAAATCTATTCTGCTGCATCTACTTCAGAAACTTCACTGATACATCAAGTCAATAAACCAATTTAATCAAATTTTAGGGTGAAAAGCTAATTAAACAGAAGCATGGAGAGGTTGAAACTGTAGGATGGTTCACCATTTTGTTGCCGCGGTGATGTGGTATACCAGACAGAGTTCCTCCACGCATAACTGCAGAACCGCTGCCCTCTGCGGAGGTTCGTCTTCCCTGGTATACTCGACATCAACGCCAATGTATTGAGGGTACAAGCCGCAGACCCTCTTCAGGATCCTGCTGATCATCTTGTCGGCTTCGTCAGGATTGCTGGTGCATACGACATCCAGCTTTTCCTTGCCGTGGATGTCAACCTCCTTGAGGTGCCTTTTGTAGTCGTGCTTCTGACCGGGGACCTGAACGCCGTCGACCTCGGTGCTCTGGTCGGACGTCTCACCACGGGGACGCTTGGCAGATGGTTCCTCCGCCATTACGCTCCTCCAGCGATGGCGGCCTTGACACAGAGATTGTGAGGAGTTGCTAGTTGAGATGGAGCGGCAATAGTGTTTTCGGAATTGAGCGGCTATGGAAGCGCGGTTGCCCTTTTGTGGCAAGGTTTGGGTCGTGGAGGAGGCGGTTGGACGTGGCCTCGTCGTGGTAGTGAGGGCGGAAGACATGCGCTCGCCGTTGCTGTGTGTCGAGGCAACCGCCGAGTGCCAGTGCTCGCGGTTGTCGGGAAGAAGCAACCGTCAAATCGTCCGATTAAGCACTTAACAAATGTTTTTGCATAAACCATGTAAGCACACACTGCACTGGCACACTTGGATAGTGCGCACTTCGTTCAGATACTAAGCACGTACTATGTTGAATTGCTCGCACCTTTCCCGACGCACGCTGCTACTACCACACGACCAATGCTACACAGACTTCACACATGTGGACCCACAACCGATACTCTCTGAGTACTATTCGCACCGATGCCTCTGCTACCAAACTTCCCGACGCATCACTCTCACGTGCCCGTGGTGACACATGCGCGTAACTCTAAAGACTTCACAACCGTGACTCTCTGAGTAAGTCTTCGGATGCATGCCCCTGCCACCACACATTTGTGCATCCACAAAGTTGATACCAGTGCCTCTATAATTCCAACGTCGGTGCCTGTAGAGCCTGGTGTTCCGTGCCTCACACGTCTATTAAGATGCTATGGAGAACAAAAATCAAAGCCAGGCGGCACGAATGTTGATGCTAAACTCAGACCGTCGAAGATTACAGACGGTTCCATCATTTCCATCTCTCCCACCTCCACTACTCTCTTGCTTCCTCTCTTCCACAGTAAATCTCAAAACATTCCACACTCACACAAGGTCTCCTAGGTTCAGTACACGGGCCCAAATTCGAAGTAGAGTTCCCCTCACAAAACAACCGCCACCGCGCTTCGCCAACCACCCTCCCACTTCGAGGTACACATCGTCAAACGGTGCGCCCAACAACACAAAGTACCCACCCGACGGCGACGAAGCGAGGACTTCAACACCGCCGGCAGAGATCACAAAAAAAGACGAACAGACAGAATAGACCAATGGAGGCGAGAAGCCGAACACAAGCAATCGAAGGTAAATACCAATCTATCCCATTGCATTCCTCGAGGTAGATCGTAGTGATTTGTCCATTTCCAGGGACAGCACCCTAGCCACCACAAAAGCTAAGTTTTGCACTATCCAAAATCAACTTGTCTAAAAAATTGAAGTACCGTACACACGACATTTAATAGAAACGCTACTGCTCCCCGCTACGGAATTTTCACCACACGATATGTGCTTAAAAGTACTATACCTGCCACATCACTAACTAGAATACCTCAAACGATTCAAATACTGCAAGCATACTGAGAGCTCAAACTTGGTAATTACACCAAATTTTCTCTGCCTGTTGTCCCTTGATTGTAACTGTTTTCAAATTAAGCGCCTCATGTCCGTCACTGCAGTGTTTTTACTTCAGTGCCTCCTGTACCAGCATCCGTGCCTCCTGTGCCTTCAATGTCGTGCCTCATGTGCGTACATCCAAGTGCCTCGCGTGACACTTGCCGTGACTCCTATAGGGCCCGTCGTGCCACACCCACGTCACTTCACAACCGTGGTTCTCTAACCGAGTAGTCGGGCCTCTGCCGCCACACTTTTGTGCATCCAGAGAGTGCACACCCGTGACTTCAGAAAACACACGTACGTGCCTGTTGTGGATTCACCATTTTTGCCTTCCGTAACTGCACCCACGTGCCTAACGTAATAACATGCACCGTGAATCTTACATGGTCCCACTGCCACGCCCGCGTCGGTGCTGAGACTTCACAACCATGCCTCTTTAACCGAGCATCCTGACACGTGCGTCTGCCACTGCACTCTTTTTGCATCCGCAGGGTTGATACCCATGCCTCCAGAAGCAGCATGTTCGTGCCTGTGTTTGCTGCATTTCCTTGCCTCCGATGCTTACATCCATGTGCCTCACGTGACACTTGCCTGTCCCGTGGTTCTCTAACTGCCTGTAGAACCCACAATTCAATGCCTCATGTGCCTGCATCTACGTGCCTGTAGAACCTGCACTTCCATGCCTCGTGTGCCTGCATCCACTTGCCTGTAGAGAGGCTCCACTTCAGCACTACCACATGACTTCACAAACGTGGTGCCTTCATTTCTGTGCCTTACGTCCCTGCACCCACGTGCCTCACGTGACACTTGCCGAGACTCTTACATACCCCGTAGTGCAACACCCATGTGACTTCACAACCGTGGTTCTCTAACCAAGTAGTCGGACCCATGCCTCTGCTGCCACACTTTTTGTACATATAGAGAGTGCACATACGTTCCTATGGTGCCTGCATTTCTGTGCCTTACGTACCTACACCCACGTGCACAGCCTGACACTTCCCGAGACTCTTACGTGCCCCGTAGTGCCACACCCACGTGACTTCACAATCGTGGTTCTCTAACCGAACACTCGGACCCATGCCTCTGCCGCCACACTTTTGTGCATCCAGAGAGTGCACATACGTATGTGTGGTGCCTGCATTTCTGTGCTTACACGTACCTGCACCCACGTGCGCAACGTGACATGTGTGGCTCCTGAGACTTCACAACCGTGCCTCTGTAACCAAGTATACTGACACGTGCATCTGCCACTGCACTCTTTTTGCATCCGCACGGTTGATACCCCATGCCTCGAGAAGCTGCAAGCCCGTGCCTGTGTTGCCTTGAATGCCGTGCCTCCTGTGCCTACATCCACGTGCCCAACGTGACACTTGCCGCGACTCTTACGTGCCCCGTAGTGCCACACCCACGTGACTTCACAACCGTGGTTCTCTAACCGAGTACTCAGACCCATGCTTCTGCCGCCACACTTTTTGTGCATCCAGAGAGTGCGCGTACGTGCCTGTGGTGCCTTCATTTCTGTGCCTTACGTCCTTGCACCCACGTGCGCAACATGACACTTGCCGAGACCCTTACGTGCCCCGTAATGCCACACCCACGTGACTTCACAACTGTGGTTCTGTAACCGAGTAGTCGAACCCATGCCTCTGCCGCCACACTTTTGTGCATCCAAAGAGTGCACACCCGTGACTTGAGAAAACACACGTACGTGCCTATTGTGGATTCACCTTTTCTGCCTTCCGTGCCTGAACACACGTGCCTCACGTGCCTAACGAAACATGCGCCGTGACTCTTACATGGTCCCACTGCCACGCCCGCATCGCTTCTGAAACTTCACAACCATGCCTCTTTAACCGAGCATTCTAACACATGCCTCTGCCACCGCACTCTTGTACATCCACAGGGTTGATACCCGTTCCTCGAGAAGCAACATGTCCGTGCCTGTGTTGGCTTCATTTCCATGCCTCCGATGCTTACATCCACGTGCCTCATGCGACACTTGCCTGTCCCGTGGTTCTCTAACTGCCTGTAGAACCTACACTTCCGTGCCTCCTGTGCCTGCGTCTACGTGCCTGTAGACTATAACTGCCTATAGAACCTACACTTCCGTGCCTCCTGTGCCTGCATCTACGTGCCTGTAGAACCTGCACTTCCGTGCCTCGTGTGCCTACATCCACATGCCTGTAGAGAGGCTCCACTTCAGCACTACCAGTCTCAACACTAAAAAAAATACGGTAGCACACAAAAAAACCGAAGCCAAGCATAACGAATCTTGATGCTCAAACGGACGGTTGAAGATTAGAGACGGTTCGATGGTTTCCATCTCTCCCTCCCTCTTCTACTAGATTGCTTCCCCTTCCGCAAAGTAAATCTCGAAACCTTCATCACTCCTGCACGCTCTCCTCCTTCCTTCTGCACACAAACACAAATTCAAAATCGAGTTCGCGTCACCGGACAACCGCCACCGCATTCGCCAACCACCCTCCAATCCGACATACACATAGCCACACACTGCCCGCGACAAGACCAATAACCCCGCCGGCTGCGGCGACCGACGGCGAGGACTTCAACAGCGGCGGCGGAAATCACAACAAAAAAAGAGCAACGACACAATAAGCGGATGGAAGCGAAGAACACCGCACAAGTAATTGAAGCTAATTATCATTCTATCCCACTCCATTCCACCGGGTAGATCGTAGTGATTTTTCCACTTCCAGGAACAGCAACCCTAGCCACCGCTACTAAGGAGGTTTCCAATAACCTAAATCGATTTTCCTAACAAATTGAACTAGCGCAGAGATGAGATTTAATAGAAATGCTACTGCTCTCCGCCCTGGAATTTTTGCCATATGATTTGTGCTCAAAGGTAAAAAACCTGAAACGTCAGTAACTAGAATACGTCGATAGATCCAAACCCCGCAAGCATCCTGAGAGGCCAAACCTGATAACCGTACGAGATTTTCTACATCCCTTGTCCCGTCAATGTAACCGTTTTTCAAATTAAGTTCCTCTGGTGTGAAAAACGAACAAAGAATAGCTGTACCCTGTGCTTCTAGGGTAAAACAACCCGTGCCTCTCTATCCATGCAAATTTGTTTTCACACCACACAGGTTTTTCCTGTGACACTCGACTCTGCTTCTAGCACCTGCCCATTTTTTATGCAGCAATGAGAAATCCTCACGAAGAAGCTAAAACCCAGCAAAATACTGACGAAGACCCTGCTGAAGAGCATGCAATCCAGCAAGCTCCTGTCAAAGGTTTGAACAAAAGTGTTCACTGTCCATCTACAAAAAACTATATTGAGACATTAATAACTTAACTGCTATCCTTGACAACAATAACTTAACTATGTCTACAAATAAAACTACCTGCCACTTTTTATATATTTCTTTATAGAAAACATTAAAAATGTTCGCACACTATCTTATTTTTAATTCAAAAACAGTTTAACTTACCCAATAAATCTTCAACTATCATTGATGATATTCCTCCCATTATGAAATATCACCTGCAGAGTGCATTTTTGTCTCAGAAAATGCTTCACCCTAACTTCACTTCCCCAGCTGCACTCATAACCATAATTAATATTTTCTTCCATCCCCTGATTAGCTCAGTCGGTAACAGTAGTAATAACCTTTCTTAACCCAAAAAAAGAAAACTAAAAATCCCCTTTGGGAGTTTCACATTTCTTATGCATAATCGTGGAAGATATATATTTTAAATGTGTATCAATTATTTTCGGACAAAAGAATATCCTTTTTTGTTACCTGGTCATTATACAGGACACGAAGACGGTGATATTGAAAGCGCAGAAACACACAACATGTCTCCTCATTCGTCAGAAAAGGACAGAGAACAAAACATGAGGAACAAACCACCTGCGGCAGAAATGGTAACATATACCAGGCTCAACAGGATTAAACATCTAGCAACAAGCAAAAAAAAGAGAAAATCAGATACCATCACTGTTTTTACTCCTCAAGCAAAAAGGCAAAAGCAAAAGGACAATGTTGAAAACATCATCGACACTAGTACCTTGCAGCATCAGCCATTACCTCTAATGGTACTCCCGTCAACAGCACCAACCACCACGAAGAAACAAGGTGAACGCGAGAAGAAAAACAAACGACAAAGGGTAGAAAAAGAACAAGACGATACCAACATCAAAGGTTCAGATACCAATGATGACGACGATGACAGAGAACATGATGCAGATTTCATTCCAACAGACGGCGATGATGCCGAAGAGCACGACAGCGACGCAGAACATGACGACGATGTAAAAACACACTTATGTACTAATTTTGAATACCACTATTCAGCACTCAGGATCTAACGTTCCTTTCTAATGAAACCCTTTCTTTTTTTCTTCTGAAACAGCCCAAATCAGGCCAGAAGGACAGAAAGAGGAGAAAGACAAGCGGAAAAGAATTGGCAGCACCAACAGTTGACGAAGAACAGCAAGAAACAAACGAAGAGAAATGCCAAATCAAGGCAGGGGCAGCATTCGCTCATGTCAAGAAAGCCTGGAATTTACTTAAAGATCGTCACAAGCAAGATATTAGGACGGCAGGATTTGGCAGCATAGAGAACTGCAAAATAACGGGCTCCATCTGCAGACCGCTTGCAGCACACATCTACGACAACCTGGACACAGAAAGCATGACAATAACCTTCGGTGATGATACCGAAGACAAAAAAATCAAGATTACCAAGGAAGCTATACACAGGGTGTTTGGATACCCAAACGGCACGGAAAAGTCAGCACCAAGGCCAGCGAAGAGCCCAACTTCAATGAAAGAACTGATGTCAGACCTTGGCTTCAAACATACAAATTTCACGCCAAAAGAACTATTCATGGAGTTAAAAAAATTGTTGGAACTAGATGACGAACATTCAAACAGGAAATCAGTTAAAATATTTTTCCTTATTTTTTTCCACAACGTTGTCTACGGGTCAAGCGCCGCTATCTCCGCCCTACAAGCTATAATGGTAGAGGACATGGACTATCCAGAAATGGCAAAGATGGATTTCTGCGAGGTAATCGTCGAAAGTATTAAGGAAGGAGCCAAGATATGGCAGAACCACAGGATGTTGCCTCAGGAAGAAAAGAACAAAAAGCATGTCAATGGTTTGGCACAGGGACCAGTAAACATGTACCTCGACTCCCTGCTGCTGCCAACCGACACAAAAGAAATGCGGAAGATTGCAAAGACAATGGACTATACCTCATTACCATGAGCAAACCATATCAAAGAGAGTGACCTAGCGAAAATAGCTAGAGCAGACATGAAAAGGGACGGAAAAGCACGACCAGATGACTATGAATTTGGCAAAATACAGGTATAGCTATATTGTACATAAATCAGTCCTTCCCTTTTTGAAAACGGTTTCCATTCTAATCAACTCCATTCCATCGAAACGATGCAGACATGGAAAGGAACAGCAGAGGAGGATCTTCTATGACAGCACAGCATCAACTTCGTCTTCAATTCACCAGATAGCAGGAGAACATCGCAAACAACAGCAACACCAGAACACGACCAAACTGCTACCACCTCCACCCAAACGCCGGCGCGAACCACGTGTCGGCACCAGTGGAAGCAGGGAACCAAACAAAAGCATCAGCACAGGACCAGAAGAAAGATTCCAAAGGATAAAGAAATTGTTGGAAAAAGTGCTCCATGAAGCAGAATAGATACCCGCAGTAACCACCAGGGCTGAACACCAATGCAACGAAAAAGAAGAGAGATTGGATGAAAAAAACAAGAACTCAATCGTGCAACAAACAATTGCCCTAATGGATACTTTAGAACAACTCAGACAATTTCAGGACATAGTTTGCACAAGGTACCTGACAGACAACGCGACCCTGCAGACACTAGAGCAAGCAGATCCAGCAGCCTCAAGTAGACTAGCCGATGCCAACCGCACGAATGAAATCGTAGCCACAACAGAACCAAGAGAAAGGAGAAAAGGAAAGAAAGAAGAAGAAGATGAAGAGAGGAAGAGAAGAACAAAATCAAGGGACATGGGCATTGACAAGAAGAAGATAAAGTGGCAAAAACAGGTAAATAAATAGTAATGCATGGTGCCATCCGCACCCTAAAGCAAACTTCTGTTTTCATACCTCAACTGAAAAGAACTGTCTCAATGCTTTCAGGAACGTACCAATAGCACGCCAGGCCAAGATGAACTCCAACAGCAGGATGGTGTCAACAACCTCAAAAACAAGAATGAACGCAACAAACAAAGCAACCTCACAACAGACAATGCTACAACAACAACTACCCCAACACAAGCACAAGATACGATCGACGTCAGAACCAGTGAAGAGGTCAGTATGAACATCCATTTTTCCTTTCGAAACTGGATAGAGTTATAAGTTAACTGACAAACCTCCAACAAAATATAGGCTCAGCTGGAGAACAATCAAGCAGCAGTCCCGCCAACCAAATGCAAGAGGCTGACCCACAATCAACCATTAGCATAACAAACGACAAAGAAGAAGAAAACAACAAAGAGGAGGTAAACTTCCATAGCCCACTATACCCCACACCGGAAACTCATAATGGCAGGAAAGAAAGTCAACCGCAAACTCATATTGTTTGATCTCCAGGTATCACAAGCACTGCAAGACCAAGAGACAACCCATGTTGAAATTGAACCCCATAGTGAACCTCAAACAGACGAAGGCGTCACAGAATAGGAACTTTGTGTACAAGAGATTTCCAGTGCCACAACATTGCAGATCACCATCACGAGTAGAAAGGAGAAAGCCCAAGATATCCCAGCCGATGAGAAACTAGAGACTGTTATACCTGACAAAGAAACAGTCGATGCAGGGACGAATAACCCAGTCATCATCACAGAGGTAAAAATTCAACAACAACAACCACTTTTCAAAATATTTATCATGTCTGAACTACCTAATACACCCCGCCACCGCAATACAAGGATTATAAGGGATGTCTCACCCTTTTCTTTGAACAAATGCAGGAAACAAACGAGTACGCTGATCTCAAATATCAAGAACTTCAAACAACAACATCTGAAGAGGTGAGGTTACAAAGCTCAAACACAAATGAAGTTCAATCTATAATTTCAATTTTTATTAAACAGGAAGAGGAAGCAAGCGAAAGCACTGGCATAGACATTCAACAAGAAAAACAAGAGGACAACACGAGACAAGGAGAAGCCGTAGTTCCAGCAGTAGACAGTCCTGCAACTCCAGAGAAAGAGGTCTTATAAAAAAATTGTAACTGAACAGTCAGAGATGCACCCATTTCTTAAATATTTTTTGTGTTGGTGCAGGCACAAGAAGCTCAAGAGACCACCAACAATCAAGACCATCAAACACAACTAGAGGAGCCCAATGAACAACCCGAATATGTTCTTCAAACGGTAGACAATAATGCCACTGAAGACCAAGCCACAAAAAATTCACTCACCAAACAACAGGTACCAGAGACAGCAGCAGCGTCAATGACTGAAAAGGTAAACTTACAAAACCTGCAACTATGAAATTATAAAATTGTTGCGTGCACAATCAAATAAAATCCAACCTACCACATTTGTATTCACTCCAATGCGCTCTCACTTTGCCACCTCTATGTTTGAACAGCTGCAAGAAAAAAACAAGGTCAGTGACGATGAACAGCAAAATAAAGAGCAAGAGAAGGACCCAAAACCACCACTCAACGAAGAACACGTAGAACAATCAGCAGTAACAACAACAAATACAGAGGTGAAAACACATAATAACTCTTCACGAACTTATAGTTCAAAAACACGCATTTGACATTTCACTACTTTCCTGCATCGCAGAGAGAGGAGACCAATGAGCAAAAGGAGGGCACTGAAGAAGGGCAACATGTTCTTCAAACGGCAGACATCAACGTCACAGAAGACCAAGCCCCAAAATATTCACTCACCGAAAAACACGCAGCAGAGACGGCAACAGCGACAACGGCTGAAAAGGTAAAGTTACATAAGCTGATCCTATGAAAGTATAAAATAGCTACGTGGAACCTCAAATGCGCTGCCACTTAGCCACCTGTGTGTTTCAAAAGCTACAAAACAAAAACGACGGCAGCGGCGATGAACTACAAAAGAAATAAAAAGAAGATGCCCAAAAACCTCCACTCAACGAAGAACAAGCACAACATTCAATAGCAGCAACGAGAACAGTAGCAGAGACAACAGAAGCAGCAACGATTGAGGAGGTAAAGTTACATAAGCTGATTCTACGAAAATAAAAAGTAGTTCCATGAGAACTCAAATGCACTCAAACTTAGCCACCTTTATGATTGAACAGCTGCAAGACAAAAACCATGACAGTGCCGATGAACACCAAAACAAAGAACAGGAGGATCCCCAAGAAACTACACTCAACGAAGAACGGGTGGAACAGTCAGCATCAACAAAAACAGCTCAACAGGTGAAGTTGCACAAAAAGTTTTCACAAAATTACGACTTAATCACAATCAAAATAGCTCAAACCACGCACCGAACACTTCGCTATTTTCCCATAACAGCTGCTATAATTAAAATAAAGTAGCAAGTTAAATTATTCCAATGCTTTTTCAATGATAACGCAGAAACACGAAGAAGGCGACAACGGAGATACAACCAATGAAGCATGCACACAGATTGTTCCAGAGAAAGAAGCAGAAACCATCAAAGAAAACCCTACACCGTCGTACGATGCCAATTCCCCTGGCAGAGAGGTCAGTGCCAACCAGGTCGAGACTGAAAAACAAGACAGAAAATACCACCAGCAAGACATGACGGTTGACAAAGAAAAACATGATGCTAAGAAAAGCACAGACGACTCAAATGAGGATGGAGCAGAAACTGAACAAAAGGGTACAACGCAAAAAGAAGAACATAACATGCTGCAAGAAGCAGAAGAAGAACAAGAAAGGAACAACACTGGACGGGACATATCTTCTAGCATCGAAGCAGGCAAGACAATAGAAACTTAATTGCTATCTTGTGATCTTGTGACTTGGAATTATTTACATTAAATTCAAAATCATCGTAGGCACAATGGAGAAAGGGGGCAAAGATAGTGATTCCGTCAACAAAGCCATCGAAGACCTGTACAACGCTGTGTGCGAGCCATGGACACAGAGAGAAATGTAAGTTCATGCAACTAACACAAAACACATTATTACACACGATCATTTTGACTGTATCATGTGTAAACTAAAACATTTTTCTAAATATACTTTGCAGGGATGAGCTTTTCATTACAACGAACAAGTTTGATGTCAATCTAGGCCATGTCGCCGAAAGCTTCAAGGTCGGTAAATCAGTACGCACCGAAGCAATCGAGCCCATGCTAACAATCTTGAGAAAACAACTAAATGGCATAGGGAGAAAGATTATGTCGTTAAGCAACACTGTAAGTAAAGATCACGGCAAAAGAATCACGATTAAAACAATATATATGACTTTATAAATAGATAAACTTCCCCTATAACTTAACTGACAAATTCCCTTTGTGTATCTGTGACAAAACAAGCAGCACTCGATAAAGGAAGCCGACGATGAAGATCCAATGTGCTACAGAAATAATGATCAAGAACACATTAGAAAAAAATTACTGCCTGCCAGGCTTACATCATTTTTCAACATGCAAGAAGAAGAAAAACTGCAAGACTATAACATGGTAAGCAGATCAGCTTGCGTATATGTTATGCAAAGTTCTCTTTTTACTTTATGTTTCTAAATATAAAAAGATTTCCAAATGTTTTCTTTATATTTTTTGTTTTGCAGTTCCTTCTACCATGTTCGTTGCGCGGGTTTGAGCAAGACGAAACTATAAGTCATTACTTCACCATTACAGTTAACATGCAAAAACAGCGCTTTGAACTCCTTGACTCTTCAACTGCATATCCAGGCACAATAGAATTCTTCAACAATGTAACCAGGAAATTAATGAAAATATGGAAGCACGTAAGCACAGAGCTACAGCTTTCACAAAAAAGCATCGACCATTTCAAAAGGGTCAAACTGCAGGTGCCACTTCAAGGAGAAGACACGTAAGCACTTCCAAGATTTCACTTGTTTCTTTTTTTCAATGCAAGATTCACTACTACAATTACTGAAATAATTCTGTTCTTTCGTCTTTTCAATGCAACAATTACCACTACCATTGCTCCAACATTTCTCTTCTTTCTGTTTCTTGAATGCAACAATCTTACTAGTACCATTCCTCTACATGCAGAATGGACTGCGCATTCTATATGTACATGAACCTGAAGCACCACTCCAATGATGGAACAGCAGCAACCTTAGAACCAGAACAAGTACCAAAGTTGAGGAAAAAAATTCTATATCAACTAATCAGTCAACACAGAGGGAATACCAAACTGTCATTAATCAAGTGTACAACAGGTTAGTCTTTTCAGAAACTAAACCTTACAATTTTGTCACACTAGAAGAAGTAATATTATTTTTTTAATTATTATTTTTTGATTCTAAAAGATATGCTGAAGTATGAAGTCGATATGGGAGACAAAGAAATGCAACAGACAGAATGTTGCGTACTAGAAGAGTTTGCGCCAAATCCCGAGCCAAAAGAACATATTATGCATGCGACAACCACAAAAGAGCATGAAGTTATTGATATATCCCGTAAACACAAAGAGGTTATGGATGTCAGCAGCCACGCCGTCGCCCAAGAATCTTGCATAGACCACGAAGAAAAGGATCCACCAATAGAACCAGATCAACCACCACCAGACGACAAGATACCACACCAAGCTGAAGAGGAAACAGACGAGCAAAATATCAACAGCAATATCCCGAGCACAGAGCAACTAACAGGTACTGATTTAAAAGAGGATGACAGAAGCAACGACGTACCAAATACACAACAACAGGTTTCCGAGCAGAAGAAACAACCTGTTCTTCTTCAAGAAGAAACAGGCTCGACAAGCAATCAGCAAGGCACCTCCAGCACCATCTCTTTAGACTTCCTAAAACCCAAAACAATGGAAAAGCATGAAGAAGTTGATGAATTTATTTCAAGCCTTAACCCGCTCCAGTTAGACGAATACAACGAGCATGTAAAGATGGGCTTTAAATTCGATGTAATCAAAACATGGCTGAATGACCATGAAAGCTATGAATTCAACAAAGATGCCAAGCCGTATTTGACAATCTTGCAGCAAGAATCAGGAGAACATCCAATGCCTCAATCATCTGAGAACAGCTCAGACAAGAAAATCTCGGTCAAGAAGAGGGCGGTAAAGCCTTCAAGAAGGCTCCATGGAAAAATCATGATTCCTACTTTTGTCCCAGGAGATTTCAAATTTATGAACAAAGCCAGAGCACTTCATAAATACCTATTCAGCAAAGAAGGACAGGACGAATGCGGAGAGTAAGTACTTTCTCTTGTCACAACAAAAAACAAAGAAATATTGCCCATTTTTAAACCAACCTAACTAATGTATAAATTTTTTTCTGCTTGTAGTCTAAACGTATATATTAGCTCGAAGCGACCCGATTGGATTACAGGAAAACAAATAATGGAACAGCTACAGAAAGGAGATCATGGACAGATGGAGGGCTCCATCGCAAACGCATTGTTCGAAGAATGGACAGTGCAGCAACAATACAACACAACCGATAAAGCCATACTTCCCGCATAATTTGCAAACGTATGAAGTCCAATTTGACAAAAACACTTGCACCATTTCAGTGATTATAAAGATTGAACTAAAAAGTAGAAAACTTTTTGGTCGCAGATCGTGCTCGGTGTTAAAACTGGAGAAGAAGAAGGACTAGCAGAATTCAATGAGGACGAAGCATTGAAACAGTTTGCACCCCTTGTAACAGGGAAGGAACTTTTAAAGAAAAGGCTGGTAAGTTAATAGAAATATACAAACATAATTCATTCTTCCTACAGATTGCACATTTACATGTCATTTAATTCTCCTGACAAGAATGAACTTTAACTCACTATGTCTCCAAACACCGCAGATTATTATACCTCACAGCACAGCTAAACACTACACACTGTACGTGCTCAACAAGTACACGAGCTCCATCGACATACTTGACTCACTGAATTACAGACACGGAGGAGGAAAAAATACATGGAAAACACACCATAAGGATCACCAAGAACTGGTACGTCAGTTCAACCTTGGTTTTGTAATTGGTTTTCCAATTCCTGCATTCCCTTTATTAATGGCAAAACCCAACAATAAAACCAAACCGTAATCACAGATTAAAAGGATGCACGCACTCATGAAGAAGCATTACGGCGAAGCGGAGCTACGAGCCAACAGCGAACCAAACTAGTCGAGGATAGCAGAAACACCTAACCGAGTTTGCGTTCCAAAACAGCAGGGTACCCAATGCGGACACTTCATGGTTCAATTTGCAAAATACTGGAATGGCATTGATCTCATAAAAGATGATGAGGATTCCAATGTAAGTGAATAGTACGAGAGAAACAATTTTAATTTTTGCAAGAAGCACTACTTGAATACTTCAATTATCTCGTGAAAGAAAAATAAAATAATATCCAATGACCTCCATGCAGCAAAGCAACGTAGATGCCGAGTGGAAACCAGAGTTCCTTTTTACAGCCATATTTGGTGAAACAAACCAAGTAAAGTGCGAGCAACTACCTGGAAGAATCAAAGAATTCAAACCAGAAACTTCAAACTTCTTTTCCACCAACAAAGGGTAAGAAAATAATTTATGGTTATCTTTTTTTTTTGTAATGACCTACCCATCCCACGGTTCACCAATGTCTTTCGTATCACGAGAGCTTACATATTAGATATCTGCTTCCGCTGACAGAAACAGATGAAACAAAAAGGAAAAAAAGACGAAGCACCAGTCCATACCCAAAACATTCTCATTGCTTCCAACACACAAAGGAGGCATCCGACCTCTTCCAACTAGTCATGAGCGACAGCGGGCAGGAGGAATACAAAAAGTGAGTTGTTTCCTATTGCACCTCAAAATAGTTGGACGGAGGCGAAAATTATGTAAAAATCTGTTTCTCACTGACCGTGACCTCCAAAATTATTTTATCTCCCTGTCGCAGCAAAACTATATTTAGGCGCATCCGGAGGGACAGTGAAAGCACGCAACTTACTGGAGCCCCAACTGAAGGCAGTATTTGGTCCAAGACCAGCACAGACGAACATACCACATCATATGGAAAAGAGGCTGCTTGATGACATAGCAGAAATCTGGGAAAACAGACAAGATTCCCTCGCGCCAGCAGGAGGTTCCCTCGCGCCGGAGGCACCGTGTCACACCACGACGGACAACGCGCCGCACGAACCAGCACGCTGCATGACCAACACGCACTTCGACCTATGCCCCCCTTCAAGATGTTTATGAAAGTTAAACGAGCCGAAGGCGAGCAGGAGGTTCCCTCGCGCCGGAGGTGCCGTGTCACACCACGACGGACAACGCGCCGCACGAACCAGCACGCACTTCGACCTATGCCCCCCTTCAAGATGTTTATGAAAATTAAACAAGCCGAAGGCGAAGCCGAAGGCGCTGTTCTTGAATTTAGTAAAGTTATACAGTCATGCCTCTGCTAGTCTACACCTGTGCCTATACAGAATTCACACGATTGAACGATTCTGAAGACTGCCTTTTTGCATTAAAAAGTTGTTGTTTTTCCTTACTTGAAAGGTCACATTTGATAGTGTTGGTAGTCCCCGCCCGTAACTACCCCATAAATCTCCATTACCCGGAAATATAATGGGAACAAAAAGGGAAACGAGAAATAGAAATAGGGAACCAAGCGCGCGAACTTGTATTTTCTTTGTGTTATCGCGCCGGAAGGGAAAACGGAATTTTTTGGTAGTTCGAGGGTCAAACTGCAAAACGCACGAAACCACAAACCGGAAAGGGAAAACCGGGAACCAACCGATCGTCACGAGCGCTCCGAAGGAGCGCTCGTTAACTAGTTGCTCCCCCGTTTTAGGCATTTAAGCAATCGGGCGCACACCCTCCCACCGCACTGGGCCGGCCCATTTTCATTTTTGTTTCTGTTTTTAAAACGCATAAAAACACTAACTGGGGACCTCGCTACTATGCGCGCTGCCCTAACCAGTCGGCTACCTCATATGTTCGTGCTTACTTAGTGCTTTATCACCCTTTTCCTTTTTTCTTTTTTCTTGGAAACACTTTTGTTTGATTTTTACTTTTTTTCTTTCTTCTTTTCTGCTAAGTGTGTGTTTTTTTTCAAAATCCCTGAACTTTATTTCAAATAGATGAACATTTTTTCAAAAATGATGAACTTTTTTCAAATTGATGAACTTTTTTCCCAATTTATAAACCTTTTTTCAAATCAGTGAACTTTTTTCGAATTTGATGAACTATTTTAAATTCGATGAACTTTTTTCAAGTTTGTTGAATTTTCAAATTCAATGAACTTTTTTCAGATTCGAGGAACCTTTTTTTTTAATTCAATGAACTCATTGCAAATTTGATGAACTTTTTTTTCAAAATCAATGAACTCTTTTTTAATTATGTGAACTTTTCTTCCAATATGATGAACTTATTCAAAATAATTCAGAAAATTAAGTGATACAGTACACATGCAATAAATAGCGCGATCGCATGTACTTATATCATTGCCGCTTTTACCATTCATTATTGGTGTGTTGTTCTAGCGGTTAGGCACAAACGTATAGGACTGCAGTGGCTTGAGCTCAAATCCTGGTGGGGGAGGGGGGGCTTCTTTTGCTGTTTTTCCTATATTATAGGTTCAGTGTGCAGTGTACCGAGCGGTCTTAACAACCGGGCGCATCGGCCCTGTTGGGGCAGGCCCAGGTGAGAACCGCGTGGGCGCCAGTAAGCATTAGCGGCGCTAAAGCGCGGCTTAGGAGGTCCCCCAAGCTTACCCCACTATGTAATTTGATGGGTTTTTAGGCTATGTTTGGTTGGACTTTTTATACCAACTTCTGCTTTGAAGAAGCTAAGAGCTAATCAAAGGGGTAAATTTTCACAACAGCTTTTTAGATTTTTTTTTTGGGGGGGGGGGGGGGGGGCACCTTCTTTTGCTGTTTTTTCATTTTTATAGGTTTGATGCGCAGCATACCGAGCCCTCTTAGCAACCGGGCGCATCGGCCCTATTGGGCCAGGCCCAGGTGGGAACCGCGTGGGCGCTAGTAAGCATTAGCGGCGCTAAAGCGCGGCTTAGGAGGTCCCCCAAGCTTACCCCACTACGTAATTTGATGGGCTTTTAGGCTGTGTTTGGTTGGACTTTTTATACCAACTTCTGAGAGCTAACCAAAGGGGTTTTCACAGCAGTTTTTGAGAATTCGTAACTTCTTCATAGTGCAAATTCCATAGTTGGGGTACCCCAACTTCTCTGCTTCTAAACCAACTATTTTTAGCAGTCCCTCTGAAATCGGGTGGTATTTACCCACCACTGCCATTGGTAAGTTGTAAACCTTCGTTGCGTTTCTTCCCTTGCAGGAAAGACACGAGCAAGAGGTCGACAGGAAAGGAGCCGCCGCCGCCGCCAGCGGCGCTAAAGGCGCGGCTTAGGAGGTGCCCCACGCTTACCCCACTACGTAATTTGATGGGCTCTTAGGCTATGTTTGGTTGGACTTTTTATACGAACTTCTGCTTTGAAGAAGCTAAAAGCTAACCAAAGGGGTAAAATTTCATAGAACTTCTTCGTAGTGCAAAATCCGCAGTTGGGGGTACCCCAACTTCTCAGCTTCTAAACCAACCGTTTTTAGCTGTCCCACTCAAATCGAGTGGTATTTACCCACCAATGACACTGGTAAGTTATACTCCTTTGTTGTGTTTCCCGCCTCGCAGGAAAGACACGAGCAAGAGGTCGACGGGAAAGGAGCCGCCGCCGCCAGCAACCCACGGGGTTGGCTACCAACGTCGCCCGCCACCACCGCCACTGACGACGACCCTCCTCCCTCTTATCTACTTCCTTCCCTTCCTCACTCCTCCATTCCTCTTCCTCCCTGCTCACGGCGGCCCTATTCCCCTCGACCAGCAGTCCGGCGGCGTCGACGCCGATGCACTGTCCCTCTGGTCTCCTCCTCTCGCCCCTCCGCCATCCCTCCTCCATCCTCCCCTGAACACAGCCGACCTAGTCCGGCGGCCGATGGCGGCACCGACCCTCTGGCCACCTCCCCTCATACCTCGTACCTCCTCCCTCATCCCCACCTATCCTTCTCTGTTCATGATTTTTTTTGTTTTTTATTTAACTATTAATAGCCATAGATTGTATATTGTGAATACATTTTCATTAGTAGTTGCTACATATTGCTGCTCTCTATTGTATTTTCAAGTAAATCTATGAATGGATTGTGTTTTTTTGGAAATTGCAAATAGTGCTATGCTCTTGTGTTAGCTATGAATCACCTAAATTACAAAATAATCGTTCAATTACCTACAAATGTACATATCACCGCTTTACGGTCAATTAGCATATAAACATATTCACTCAGACCCCAGGGACACTACAGACAATTCACAACTAAATCTACAGTTTCAGTCGTTTTAACCAAACAACCTAGTCGTTTTAACCAAACAACCTCCAGCTTTTCCACAACAGCTTTTCAAGAATCTACAGCGCAACCAAACACAGGGTTAGCATCACAAGTTAATACCATCGCTTAAAGGAGCTGATTAAAAAAATTGCTTCCCTAAAAAAGAGAGCTCATTTCTCTAAAAAAAACAAGCTGGCACTTCCAAGTCAATCAAACACAGTTAAATCACCCCATGGCCCTATAAAGAGAATCAATCATCCAATGTGTTCTTATTACATCTCTTTCATACTCTATATACAAGACATGAGCAGAGTTGAGCACCCTGAGTATAACGTCTTACCTTTACAAGTGTCAACGAAAATTTGACATTATCAGGGAGGTGATAAAAGAACGTAGCACCGTTGACAGGAAAAGAGATAGCAAAGGCTGGTGCACACAAATGGCCAATCATAGAGCAAGAAATCCTCAGATATAAAGCCGCTTACACTCAGATGCCAATGCTTCGAACGGGCAATATGGGCATTTGAAAGACCGGGAGCTGCTCTTTGATAATTTCACAGTCGACTGCTTCGACAAGACATGCCCACATGGAAGAAGCATTGGAGGATTATCATCACTACCTTGCTCACGAAGCACAGGACAGATGAACACTGAGTGGAACTGAAAATCCCTGCGGAGGTCCAATGGGAAAGGAAATTCCTTCATAGAGTGCCACTCCCTTTTTGCAGTTAGTACCGTCATCAGTTTAAGAAGAATTGGCAACACTTCAGCTCCAGCTGCAACTGTCATGCCCATAGGACCTGTGGAGGATTGACCCTTCAGATTGCAGAACTGTTGAGCGAACTCCTCAGCTAGCTTCTCCCAGTTAGTTGGTACTAAGAACTCTGTATATGGTGACTGGTCTAGGCGCCCGGCCCATAATATGGAGGCTATCAGCTTCTGGATTACATCCTTGTGTATGGTAGCAAATGGCGCCAGGTATGTCCTAGCATACTGAAGAGCCTCATCTCTTTTTCCTTGCTTGAGTATCTCAACAAACTGCAACTGGTGAAGCTTAAGTTCGAGACAGGAATCGTTTTGCAGTAGTGCATCATGATTTTTCATTGCCCAACTCAGAGCAGGCTCAGATTTCTCAGTCCGCAGCGCACCAAAAATCTCATACATCTCCTGAAACAGTTGTTTCAGTTTTATAGATGCTAAGCAACTGGCCTCTCCAAGAAAGTTGTCACCTATGTCAAATAATGCCTCCCGGTATAGATGGTTTGCAATAATCTCATTAAGTACATGCGGTTCCATGTCGACATTCTTGTAAGCTTTTGAAATATCATTGATGAAGAATTTCTCGGTGGTCTTTACCCACTTGCCGAGTGCAGTGTTCATTTCTTTCTGGCAGCTCTCAAGTTGCTTCACTGGAACCAACTCTTTCAGCGTATTCTTCAGATTAGTAAGAATTTCATGGTTCAGGTTTGATGCAGCATCCCTATCTGTGCCATTTTCTTGGATAGCACCGATAGCCTGCTCAATTTCTTTCTCGATTTGGTTTACCAAATCTATAGTTCTCGAGGATGCAAGTTTCTGCTTTTTAACAACATGATCGAATTCATCCTTCAGTGTATCTACTTCCATTTCTGACTAGCTTCAGCACCTGTTATACAAAATGGAAGACAATTTGATCAGTCAAAAGTCAAAACAGTAGGTTGCAAAGAAATGAACCTTAGATTCAAGTACCAAAGTTATCACATCATATATTACAAGCAACATATTCAGATCAGTGGCATAGAGTAATTATGTAGAACACCCACTCTTCAAAAGGTAGCCTTGCAGAATTATCATCAATAAGGAGCAAACTGACAGATGCGATTCTTCTACTAAAGGAGCAGCGTTCAAGAGAAATTGAGATGAACGAATACAAATCGCATCACCACATCACACACAAACTCTCTATCTAACTCTGTATAGACGAAAATACAAAACAAACGATTGGACATATTCCCAGCAAATTGATGTAAACCGAAATCAAATGCGCAGGCTGTGCACATAGCAGTTCAACAATACTAGCTTGAAGCACCATACTAAGAGAACTGGGCAAGAACATAAAACGGGTTGCAGTATCA
This sequence comes from Triticum aestivum, assembly GCF_018294505.1. NCBI lineage: Eukaryota > Viridiplantae > Streptophyta > Magnoliopsida > Poales > Poaceae > Triticum > Triticum aestivum. The sequence goes on from NC_057811.1 coordinate 349,515,108, forward strand.
CCCCCACAAATTCTGGACATTTGATTTGGATCCCGACCCACAATTACAACTCTAGACAATACCAGCGTAGATTCCAAAGATGCTAGGTTGCTAACAATGCCCACCACATGCGCGCTTCACGAATTGCAGTTCTCATCACAGACTACAAACACACAAAATTCTATCACTTGTCCTACGAGACAGTATGTTCTCTACAAAACCTCACCGCAGAATCTACTCATAAACGGCGGCCTAAGTTTCCCTAACTGGTAAAAGAACACTAACCGCTCTTTATTCTTCAAGAAAACGCAATTCTCCTTCGGATCAGAGGAGAAGGACGCGGCGAAATCGAGAGGACCTGCGATGAGGTGGATCGACTGATCTGAATGCATAGGAGGCGATATAACCAAATCGAACCGAGACTGAAGAGGGAGACCGGAGAGGACGATTACCTGAACGCGAGAGCGAGAGAAAGCCGGTGGCGGTTTTGGGGGGCTCCTGTCCCGGCAAGCAATCTAGGCGAAACGACGAACCCTAGACCACTTTGGCGGCTGGATCTATTTAATGGGCCAGTTAGCAGCGAGGAGTCAGTCCTTGACTACTGGATCAGCTTAATGGGCTAGATACTCGTTAATGCCCAAAATCTCAGACTCTGTTTCTGCGTCTTTTCTGTCTGTCTTCTTTCGTTTTTACTTTTTTCATCTGTTTTTATTCTTTTTTTATGAAATTCATGAATTTTATTAAAAATCACGATTAAATTTCAAATTCATGACATTTCGTGCAAATCATGAACAATTTTAAAAATCGTAAGCTTTTCTGAAAATTGAGAAAATTTTCAAATTTCTGCATAATTTCAAAACTAAGATTTTTTAAATTCCTGAACATTTTTTTTAATTTCCAAGATTTTTGAACTAGCAAATATTTTTGAAATCACGAATTTTCCAAAATTCATGATTTTTTTCAAATTAATGAACATTTTTATAAAAGTGGGAACATCTTTCAAATTTTTGAACCTGTTTTGAATCGAGAACATTATTTTACTTTGGGATCAATTTTTTAATACGCTAACAATTTTTTATTCACGGATATTTTTGGAATAGGAAAATATTTTATGAAATTCAGAACAGATTTTTGAAATTTGTGAACATTTTGGAAACTCAGAATTTTTTCCAAAATTCTTGCACTTCTTTTGAAATACCAAACACAATTTCAAATTTGTGAACATTTTCCAATTTTTTATGATTTGCTTCTGAAAATTTGGAACGTTTTTGAAAATAAAAAGGAAAATGGGCTGGCACAAAGCGCACGCGGGGTGTCTGCGCTGGCCTATGGGAAGGCCAACCCTATTTGGGGCGTAGGTCACTACGGTTCGAACCAGTGACCTGCTTGTTTTAAGTACGCCACAATAACCACCCAGCCACCCCCTTTGGACATGGCTGATGACCTTCTTTTTGAGTTGATTTACTTACTGTTTTTTTAACGGTTTTGTTTGTTTGTTTTTCTTTTTACATTTTACTTTTTTTGCTCTTTTCTTACTCTTTTTGATAAACGATAAATGTGCGAATTTTTTCAATTTTGCTATTTTTTGTAAAATCGATGAAAATTTTTCAAATTGATGAACCTTTCAAACCAATGACTGTTTTCAAAATCTATGACCTTTTTTCAAATTTCTAAACTTTTTTTCGAAATTGATGACCGTTGTTTCAAATTAGTGAACTATTTTTCCAAATCCATGAACTTTTTAATTATTTGTTAACCTTCTTAGTAGATCACCCTGGACTTTTTTTCAAATGCTATGAACCCTTTTCAATGGGTGAAAAAAATTTTATTCATTTTTTTTCGGATTTGTTTTTAGATTCAACGGTTCAGAAACTGGGCCGACCCAGTCTGCAGAATGCGTGGGCTACGGTTTTCCTAGCTGGCGCTTAAGACGCCGAATAGGAGCTGGAAAAACCTATTTGGCGCTCTCTGCGTCAAACAGTCAACCGATCGCACAGGGGCGCGATAAAGTGGGCCGGCCCATCTCCCACTGTAGTTAGTTCCGGTTTTGGGAACTTTCTAGAAGTTTCCCAGCCGGTTTTTATCTGTTTCTAGAAGGTCCCTAAAGAGGGATTCTTATTTTCCTTTTATTTTCTGTTTCTGTTCCTTTTTTACTTTTTCTTTTCTGTTCTATCTGTTTCGTTTTTCTTTTCTTTTCTTTCTTTTCCTTTTTATTTTTATTTCAAAATAAGTTCGAGAATTCAAATATTGTTCGAAATTTAAAAAAACTTTTTTTGAAAATTTTCAGAGTTAAAAAAAAACGTTCCCAATCAAACATTGTTCTCATTTTTTCAAAAAAAAAATCAAAACTTTCAAAAATGTTCCCAATTTACAAAAAGTGTTCGAGAATTTAAAACATATTGCCATTTTCAATTTTTTTCGCAAATTTAAACTGTCCGTGAATTTTAAAAAATGTTCGTATTTTTAGGAAATGTTCACATTCGTCAACAATTTCTTTTCTTTTGAAAAATTTGTTCGTATTTTCAAAAATTGTTCATCGATTCAAAAAATGTTCTTATTTTCATATTTTGTTCACATCTGAAAAAATGATCATGTTTTCAATTTTTGTTCGGAGTTTAAAAAATTGTTCAGAGATTCAAAAATTGTTTTTATTTTCAAATTTTGTTCACAGCTGAAAAATGTTCATATTTTCAAATTTTGTTCGGAGTTTCAAAAAATGTTCGTGCTTCAACTTTTGTACCCAATTTCAAAAATGTTTCTATTTTTTTTACAAAAATCGCAAAATCAAGAGATGTTCTATTGTCTAAAATTTTGTTTGATTTTTCTGGAATATTTCAAGTTTCAAAAAGTATTTAATTCCTTAAAAAAATCATGTTTTAATTTTCATAAAAAAACTAACGCCCACACGTGTGGCATCTTGCACATCGTCCACACACCTTCATCACCACTCATTTTGCCAGGTATGAACAGATGACATTAGCAGGAATCTTTTTGGTTTTCTGCTTAAAAATGTTTTATCTCCTAATTAAAAAATCAAATTAAAAATCCGTCTCGACGAGATCTTCAAAACTAGACCCCATGTTGATATGTTTTGACGAAAAAAATTTGCCCAAAAGTTGCCGTGATGTTTACACTGTAGTTGCCATAGTGCTTAAACTAAAGTTGCCATGTGGAAATTTTAGTTTGTAGAGCATGGCAATTTTATTTTTTTTATGATGGCAATTCCAGTACTTTGACCACAAAAATTATTTTTTGTATGAACCATGGCAATTTTAAGTGCATGTATCATGGCAATTTTAGTTATGGTTCATGGCAAATCTAGTTTCTTAATTCCCTGTTTTATAATATGTCAAAATTTACTTTTAAATATAGAAGAAAATAGCTGAAACATATCATGGCAAATTCAGTGTAAACATCATGTCAATTCATATGCAATAGACATGGCAACTTTTAACCCAAAACAAATCGTCGAAATATATTGATATGAGATCTAGTTTTGAAGATCTCGTCGCGAGAGATTTAATGATGAAAACGGATCTTCAATCGGATTTTTCATTTAAGAGATAAAACATTTTAAAAACTGAAATCCAAAAAGATTTCCACATGCATGCATGCGGTGACGTGGCGCAGTCTGTGTGTTATAGGGCGTGTGGACAGGTTTGACACCCACCACACGTGTGGGCGTTAGCATTGTCCTTTTCATAAGACGTTCGATCTAACAATACTGCCTTATTAAAGCCCCGAGCTAGGAATTGAACAGCAAGCCTGAACCTGTTCAGGTGCACTGGTTACTAGCCGCGTGAAGTGTGAGCGGTCTTGTGTCCGAACCTGATCGAGCGCATTATTTTTTGGATTTTTCAGGTGCCCTTCCGCTGCTGGGCCGGCCCAGTTCGCTGCTTCTCTGTGCTTCGGGCGGCTACTCGCCGCAAAATACGCATAGGAGTTCCCCCTCCCCCCCCCCCTCCCCGGCCATTACGTATATTAGGCCGGGCCCATTTAGTCTTTCAGGTTTTGGTTCATTTTTTCTGCTTTTTTATTTTCGTTCTTTTTTTTATTTCATTTGTTCTTTTCTTTGTTCACGGTCTTTTTATATTTGTTTTTCTTATTTTTTGAATTCGTGGATATTTTTTGAAATCATGAACATTCTTTAAATTTGTGAACATATTTTGAATGAACAAACAATTTTTACAAATTTGTGAACCTTTTTTATGAGATAAGTGAACATTTGTTTTGAATTGGCAATCTTTTTTTAAATTGGGGGAACAATTTTTGAAGTTCACTAACATTTTTTTGTTTTGACAAACAATTTTGAAAGGCATGAATATTTCATAATACATTAACATCTTTTCAATTGGTGAACTTTTTTTTAATTGACAAAGATTTATTGAATTTGGTGAACGCTTTTAAAAAAAATTATGAATTAGCAAACATTTTTTTTAATTTCATTTAGATTTTTCGATTTCCTGAAATTCTTTTTCAAAATCATGAACAGTTTTTTGAATACCCAAACATTTTTTAAGTCACAAACCTTTTTTGAATCCGTGAACATTTTATGATTTTTTGAATATTTTTTCTGAAAAAATAAATAATAAATAAATTACGGAACTTTTTTGAAATCTCAATTTATTTGAGAAAGAAAAACAGAAAATAAGAAATAAAAAGAAAAAAGGATGAAGAAAACAGGGTACCGCATCTGGGCGGTCCAAACGGGCGCACTTGGAGAGTGGGGATGCGTGTTAAACCGCCTCCCCGTGCACACTGCGCCAATTAGGCGTCCCTCCCTTGGTGAAATAGGGGGTGTCCTCTATCTGTCGAGCTATATATGATACGAAGTCCACTCCATAAAAGCTGGGCCGGTAACATACTTATTGTATTATTGTGTTTCGCAATTGAGATTAGGTGGTATCTCTCAACGTGCAGTTACTACACACAAGACAAAGCGAATGAGAAGAAGGTGTAATGTCGTTATCCACATTAAAAAAATTGACACTTGATTCATATACTTTTCGATATTATAAAAAAAGTGCTTCATTCATATACCCAGTAACAGCCTTATTGTATTACTTTGTTTTTCCACTTCTACTTCATTAATAACCCTAAAGAAAATTCTACTTCATTCATGTACTTTTGAATAATCTTGATTTTAAATTAGGATTTTTGTGTAAATACATACAATTTCTATATATACGTGTTCTTTTAGAGACTTTGTTGCCCCCAGCGAGACGACATGAGATTAATAAGTATCTCCCAACGTGTTGTTAGAACACAAAGTTAATGAGTACGAGGCATGTACTATGGCCTCCTATTTGTCACATTCCAAAAATAAAATAAAATTGGATGTGAACAGATAATTCAGCCCTTTTGAGACGAACAGATGATTGGCGCTCTCTCTCTCGTTGATAGCCCGGCCCTATGCCTTACCCCTAACCTCCGGCTGATGCGCACGCACGCACGACCCGGTGCACTCCCCGCGGCCGGCTCGCCCAAGTTCACCGCCATCCTATGCACGATTGGGCATGCCACCGTGGGCTTTTACCCCCTTCTGCTCATCGCCCTCATCATTTCCTCCAAAATCCACACCACGACGCCACAAGGCGGCCGCAAATCGACGCCGTGGTCGCCGCCTTTGTCACCATCGCATCCAGCTCGATTCCGGTTAGAGAAGCCACTACATGCCTCGTTATCTCACCATGTGCATTTCTCACGCCCTTGATGTCATGCCCATGTCCATAAACTACCGTAGGCCGCCCATGTCAACGCACGACTTTCACCGCCGCCACTCTCTCGATTCCGACATGGTGAGGAAGAAACCGACGTCGTCACCGTGTCCTTTTTCTTCGCCGCACTCTGGTACATCGTCCTGGTCAGCTGTGGGACCATAGAGGCCCTAGGCCCAAAGCCCTCCGTCGTGTTGCAGCTCCGGTGAGGCACCCCATCACGCCCGTCGTCCTTGAGCTCCGTCGAGGTCATGCCGGACACCGCTGGAATGCGTTGTTGGAATGCCCTAGAGGTAATAATAAATGTTATTTGTTTATTTCCACGTTTGTAATTTTTATTATTTTGTGCTATGGTTCTTGAATGTTAGATTCAGAGGAAAACTCATAAACATATGTGGAAACGTAAACACAATAATAGGTTCCTAGTTTCGCCTCTAAAACTAGCTCATATGTTGCGTAATGATCCCATTTTCTTGATCATAGGGCATTATTAAAATAACAAATATAGGGCTAAGGCGCTGGAAGTAATTCCATAAGTTATCCCTATGACCAAGTTGGGAGTTGTCGCGTCTGATACGGAAACTCCAGACAATTTGTAGCTGAACGACGCGGGTGGGCCATGCCAAGAGTCCCCTTTTTCGGTTCAAGAGTGGGCCATATCAGGTGGCCCATGATGCATGGATGGAAGGCTCCAGAAGACTTGTCATGTACTCCAAAATGCTAGATTCATCGGGGGATCTGTCTCCTCGTACGTAACCGACTAGGATGTTGTAACCCTAGACCCCCATGGTATCTATATAAACCGAGGTGGTAGGGCTTGTAGAGGACACACAACAATCTTAGGGTAGAACATATGTATTTTGTACCCAGTCCAACGCAATTATCTACTCGTAGAGCCCGAACCCGGGTAAACCTCGTGTCTAGATGCTTAGCTTGGGATCCCCTACCTCGAGATCTGCCAGATTTAGCTCCGTCATTGGTGGCCCATACATGTCACACCAAGCGATAACCACGGTACGATGTGGATCAAGATCACCGAGCAGATCAACACCGATGGAACCTTCATACCGAGGCAGATCTTCGTATTAAACGGCATCTCTCTCTCTTTGCCGACTTGATCGGCCACCTTGGCCAGGTCGAAACCTTCACTCCAGGCCAGATCATTAGATTTGGCACCATGAAATTGACCACAAATTCCTGTGGAGAGCTGGTCTTCACATGCTGGGTGTCACACCAAGCCGAGGATGAGCTCAAACCGTTGCCCCTGAGCCCGGTGCTCAATCCGGCTTAGGTCGAGCATGAAGATTCCTCATCGGGCTCGACCTTGAGTCAAAGACTGACGTCACCTCCCATGACCTTGTCCAATTAGGATGAGGTGGAGGGTGAGGAGCCGAGGTCCATGCCATATCGGATCTTGGAGAAGCTTCCTCTCATCCCGGAGTCATATCAGGCCCGAGAAGAATGTGAGAAACTTCTTTTGAACGAGATGCTAGATCGAATTCAGAAGCTCGCGATTTCAAACGACCCGGTCTCTGTCTACAAACGGATCTAGGAGTCTCCGGGAAAAGTCAATTTTCTTGACCCACCCACCACCCATCTAGTCGCAAATGTTGAAGACCTAACTGAAGTCCTTGAGAGCGCCTCCGATGAAGTCAAATATATGGAAAAAGGAGATTTGTGTTGGAAATATGCCATAGAGTTAATAATATTTGTATTATGATATTGAGTTTATATTCTATGATATAACTACTATGATCCTGGAATATACGATTCAGTGGAAAACTCATAGGCACGTGTGGAATGATAAACGGTTAAAAAAAGTTCCTGGTCTTGCCTCTAGGACAAGCTCAAGTATTGTTGGTGATCATGTTTTCCAGATCTTAGGATATCGCTAAATATTAAACCATAGTCCTAAAGCAACATTGAGATTATGATGTTGGAAGAACGATCATACTGAATCGACCCAAACTTGTTTGTTATGAATTGAGTTTGTATCATCTGTATTCAATTGTAATAACATGTAGTGTTAACGTGTGATTTTGCTCCTTAGGCCATGAGAATGTCGTAGTCACTTATTACCATATGATGGACCTTGGGGTTGCTCAAACGTCACCTGTAACATGATGATCACAATGACAACTTACAGGCTCATCGAAAAGTTTGACAAGGGACTAGATAGCTCGAGAGTGGGATTTTCTCCTCTGACGATGAAGAGATATTCTTAGGGCCCCCCTTGGTGTGACAACATCCATCATCGTCTATCCAAACACAAGTGACTACGTCACGGGGATGCCGGAACACGATAACAAGAAAGAAGAACAAAACCGGTGACGAGGATAATGGCATAGTGAGCACGTGATGACTTAGGAGGATACCGATGCATCCTGGGTTTTATGAAGTATCGTGAAGCAAAGGGAACATCACATGATAAACAAAGGTTCACTCGAATATCATTCATGTCACTGGTACGCTTCGGTGCTATACAACGGTTTTTAACCCCTTTCCGCGATGGTATTTGGAACCGTCGCCTAGTGAGTGACGGCGATAGGGGGTCCCACACGACCCAGAAACCGCCGGGTATCAACATGCCGTGGTAAATTTTTTGTCCCATTTGGGGTAGCTTTGGGCATAAGCTTCTCACAAACCAGAGCTTCTCACAACAAGTGTGATGGTTTCGGTAGGGAACGTGCCACCTTTGGGGACGAAACAATATCCGTTGCCTCTTATTGTTTTCAAATTTTTTCCAGTGTCAACATAGAACAACAGGGGTGTTGTGTTTAATTTTGGAATTTTTCAGGGTTTGTTTGGACATTTTTATACATTAACTGGGTTTTCCAGGCATTTTATATGCATAATTCAAATTTGAACTACATGCACATGCTCCAGTGCATATAAATTGGTTGAAAAATCAAATTTGTGTCCTTCGGTGCATGCTTAGGTCCCATGCAAGAAGTGGGAGTGCATTTCAAACACCCTGCCACCGTTACTCGGGCGCAAACATTGAGATACCTGGTTTCAAAATTCTAGTAAATCCAAAACTCATTTGAAATTCATGAAACTTGGCATGCTATCGTGGAGCGGCATCAACATGCCGTGGTAAAAAAATTGTCCCATTTGGGGCAGGTTTGGGTATAAGCTTCTCAGAAACCAGAGCTTCTCACAACAAGCGTGATGGTTTCGGTAGGGAACATGCTACCTTTGGGGACGAAACGATATCCGTTGCCTCTTATTGCTTTCAAAATTTTTCTAGTGTCAACATAGAACAACAAGAGTGTTGTGTTTAATTTTGGAATTTTTTGGGGTTCGTTTGGACATTTCTATACATTAACTGGGTTTTCTAGGCATTTCAGGTGCATAATTCAAATTTGAACTACATGCACATGCTCCAGTGCATATAAACTAGTTGAAAAATCAAATCTGTGTCCTTGGTTGCATGCTTAGGTCCCATGCAAGAAATGGGAAGGAATTTCAAACACCGGGGCACTGTCACTCGGCCGCAAACATTGAGATAACTGGTTTTGAAATTCTAGTAAATCCAAAACTCGTCTGAAATTCATGAAACTTGGCATGCTATCATGGAGCGGCATCAACATGCTGTGGTAAAAATTTTGTCCCATTTGGGGCAGGTTTGGGTATAAGCTTCTCACAAACTAGAGCTTCTCACAACAAGCGTGATGGTTTCGGTAGGGAGCGTGCCACCTTTGGGGACGAAACGATATCCGTTGCCTCTTATTGCTTTCAAAAATTTTCTAGTGTCAACATAGAACAACAGGAGTGTTGTGTTTAATTTTAGAATTTTTCAGGGTTCGTTTGGACATTTTTATACATTAACTGGGCTTTCTAGGCATTTTATGTGCATAATTCAAATATGAACTACATGCACATGCTCCAGTGCATATAAATTGGTTGAAAAATCAAATCTGTGTCCTTCGGTGCGTGCTTAGGTCCCATGCAAGAAATGGGAATGCATTTCAAACCCTGCCACCGTCACTCGGGCGCTGTAGCGATCAGACCTCAAATAGTCTGATCTACCGTGCACCAGTGTCATCCCTGGATCAGTAATGCTAACACGCACAGTACAAATGGAGGATTTATAACAGAGTAGCAATCACACACTTATTACAACGAGTATCTCAAGAGAGAAATAAGTATGACAAATATGGCTTAAGGCCATCTAATATGATAATAGCGGAAGACTTGGAAGATAAGTGAGTCCATCAACTCCAACGGCATCACTGAGTATAAGACCATGACCTAAGGCACCTTACTCGTCGTCTGAAAAGTCTGCAACATAAAACGTTGCAGCCCGAAAACGGGTCAGCACATGGAATATGCTGGCAATGTAACACATAGAGAGTAATGAACATAATAATGCTATACTACATGCATATATGGCTGGTAGAAGGCTCTATGGTTACAGTTTTGCAAAAAGCCAATTTTTCCCTACTGCAAAGGAATAAATTTTATTTAACTATCATGGTGGTTGTTAAACATTGAGAATGGTTGACAGCATCCTCAATCCCAATTAAGTATCATCATTAACCCAACAAAATTAATTAAAGTAACATGATGAGATTCACATGATAATCCAAGTACTAGATACTCAAGATGTCCATAACCGGGGACACGGCTAACCATGATTAGTTTATACACTCTGCAGAGGTTTGTGCACTTTTCCCCACAAGACTCGATCTCCTCCATTGGGATTCTCGCACTTCATGGTGTTTGAGAAACGGATGACCGAGACACAGTCTTTCAGAAGCGTTAACTCTCTACTCCGGGTAGACTGTACCACCTACATCCCCTACATCTGCTAGTCTACCTCTTCAAGAGCTCACACAACCTACTCAACTATGCTAGAGCCCATAATAGCTTGCGGCTGCACACAGAAGTTTCTAGCATGAATAATCTCATGATCCCTTTGAACCTGGGTGGCGGTCCAAAAGAAAACAGGCAATCCTGGAATACCCAGGTACCTCAATCCACCCAGATGTGAGTTTTAGTTGCCACCTTAGGGTTAACCATTAATTAACAATCTCACATCTGTCATGGTAACACTCAAACCCAATCCACGTCTACTAGCATAGCATAGCAATATAAGCAAACGTAGAAGTAACTCCCAAAGGTTTGATAATAAACAGGTAATAGGTACTACCTCAACTACTTCCCAATTCCCACAGCTTAATTAGATCCTAACCATGCAATGTTTGAGGGTTGGTCTAATGCAATAAAACTGGGTAGTAAAAGAGGTATGATCAAAGTGTTACTTGCTTTGCTGATGATCCGTGAAACTTAGAGATTCGAAGTAGCAAGCGGCGCACTCCGGGTACTCTATCGCAAACAAACAAGCATACAATAAGCACTCATCTAATGCACAGGTAAAACTCAAATAAAGATCTAACCAGAAAGTTCAACTTAAGAACTCCGGTTTGCAAAAAGAATCGAATCAAACGAAGCAACGAAAGTCAAACAGCGAAAGAAACAAGCTTCATTTACTAATCTGGATCTAAGTCAAATTTTACAGTAGCAAAACCTTGTTTGAATAGGTTAAACGGAAAGAGAATTTCGAGACGAAACTCTAGGCGCTTGAATCGCCTGATTCCGATAAACAAGCTAAAAGATAAACCAGAATGAAAATCTGATCAGAAATCGCGATCTGGAATAATCGCGGAAAATCCGACGAAAAAGAAAACTGACGAACAGTTAAACGAACGGACGTTCGTTAACTGCGACTAACCGGCGAACACGTTCGTTAAAACGAACGGATCGGTGAACGTTCACTAACTAACTAAACCGAAGAAGAAAAAAATAAACCGATCTATATAAAAAAAATGAATCTAGGGTTTCGAAAAGAAAAAAAATAAATAAAAAAATAAATCAGTCGGCGCGCTTCGCGAGTTTTTTTTAAATAATTCACCGAACCTAAAAAAATCGTAGAAAAATAAATACAATTCCAAAAATGCCAAAACAAATTTTCACCATCTAATTAAAATAATTAGAACGAGATGAACATTTTCTTGGCCCAAAAATGCAGTTTTGAAAACGTGCAATTTTTCTAATGCAATTAAAATTGCAAATAAAATCCGAATAAAATCAAATATTTGATTTTAATATTTTTCCTCCAATATTTCAATTATTTTGGAGAAGTCATATTTTCTCCTCTCATTTATTTTAATACGAAATATTTTTTGGAGAGAAAAATAATTAAAACCAAAAATCCTCGTTTCATCATTTGATAAAAAATCAAATATAAAAACCACGAAAAATCCCCAACTCTCTCCGAGGGTCCTTGAGTTGCTTAGGATTTTCGAGGATTTGCCAAAATGCAATAAAATATGCTATGCAATGATGATCTAATGTATAACATTCGAAATTGAAAATTTGGGATGTTACAAACCTACCCCCTTAAGATGAATCTCGCCCTCGAGATTCGGGTTAGCTAGAAAATAGGTGAGAGTGGTTCTTCCGTAGATCTTCCTCTCGCTCCCAGGTGGCTTCGTCCTCGGTATGGTGACTCCACTAAACTTTGCAAAACATGATAACCTTGCTGCGGGTGACTCGGCTGGCATACTCAAGAATCTTAACTAGTTTCTCCTCATAGGTCAAGTCACTATCCAGCTGAATCGCTTCCAATGGCACCGTATCTCTCAGTGGTACCTCAGCCATATCTGCGTGGCACTTCTTCAACTGGGAAACGTGAAATACATCATGAACTCCTGACAATCCTTCAGGCAATTCCAGCTTGTAGGCAACTTCTCCCATACGCTCCAAAACTTTGTATGGTCCTACAAAATGTGGCGCTAACTTTCCCTTAACTCCAAAGCGCTTCACTCCTCGAAGTGGTGATACTCGTAGGTAAACTCTGTCTCCGACTTCGTAAACTGTCTCCTTGCGTTTAGAATCCGCATAACTCTTCTGCCTAGACTGGGCTACCTTGAGCCTATCGCGAATCAATTTCACCTTCTGTTCTGATTCCTTAATCAAGTCTGGTCCAAACAACTGGCGGTCTCCAACTTCGTCCCATAACAATGGTGTTCTACACCTCCTTCCGTATAAAGCTTCGAAAGGGGCCATCTTCAAACTGGTTTGATAACTGTTGTTGTAAGAGAATTCTGCATACGACAAATTGTCGTCCCAACTAGATCCATAATCTAGCGCACAAGCTCTCAGCATATCTCTTATTGCTTTCAAAAAATTTCTAGTGTCAACATAGAACAACAGGAGTGTTGTGTTTAATTTTGGAATTTTTCGGGGTTCATTTGGACATTTTTATACATTAACTGGGCTTTCTAGGCATTTTATGTGCATAATTCAAATATGAACTACATGCACATGCTCTAGTGCATATAAATTGGTTGAAAAATCAAATCTGTGTCCTTCGGTGCATGCTTAGGTCCCATGCAAGAAATGGGAATGAATTTCAAACACCAGGGCACTGTTGATTGCCGGCAAAACGTTGAGATACTTTGTTTTTAAATTCTAGTAAATCCAAAACTCGTCTGAAATTCATGAAACCTGGCATGCTATAATGGAATGGCACCCGACATGCTGTGGTATTTTTCGTGTCATTTTGAGAGAAGGCACACTCGAATAATAGCCAACAAAGGCATTTTGAAACAAATAGCTGCCACTGTAACATCTCAAACGTTTTGTATAATTTAAATTGTGTGCGTTGTGTTAACCATTCATGTGACGCCATGCCTCACTCTTTTAGTGGCTAGGAGGTGCCGTGCGGACAGGTGCTTGAGTGCTTGACTAAACGGGAGACGTGCGAGCTGTACGCCGCGCAGGCTCACCGAGAAGCGAGCCCTTTGACTTCCATGGCGGCCCGCCTTGCTCGCATCCTCTACATTAATGATGCCCAAGCCGCAGTTTAATATGGGTTTTAAATATAAAACACTCATCGCAAACTTTTTAGTTAGAACACCCGTATGCAAAACCGACAACTTCCCCAGGAAGCCAAGGGAAAATGTGCCTAGCAGGATTTGTGCAGCTCTTGATCGCAAACGTTTTAGTTAGAACACCCGTATGCAAACCGACAGCTTCCCCAGGAAGCCAAGAGAAAATGTGTCGAGCAGGATTTCTGCAGCTCTTGATCGCAAACATTTTAGATAGAACACCCGTATGCAAAGTGAGAGCTATGGTCTTCCCCCTGAAGTCGATGGAAACTTCACAGCGTAGGATTTGTGCATCCCTTCAATGCAAAGGGTTGTTTTGGATGACCCGTGTGCAACCACGTACAAACAATTTGGTAAGATTTGCATCTGTCATGTTGGGTATGTTGCCATTTGTCAAACTGGAAAGATTGACATTTGTTGATCTATTAACATTGCCATTTTTCAATCCTTGTAACACTACGATTTGTCAAAATATGCAGCTAGAAATCACTAGCACTATCTAATTTTTGCAACTAAAATTCAGTAATTAAGCATAGATTTCATTCATAGATTAAACAGTCGTTCTTAATTTATACAAATAATTCAACTTGACAGCTGAACTGACCAAACTTTTCCCCAATTGTTGCCAACCACGTACTGAAATAGCTAGTTCAACTATATATACTAGCTGATTTTAAGTATGTTGTACAGTTCCACCACATCTCACTACAAAAAAAAGACACATCCGTGACATTTTGGGTCGAACGAAAATCTTTTCTGTCAAACTTATGACACTTCTATGACGATAATTGTGACAAAACCCGGTATCATCATAGATGTGGTGGGGTCCTACTTCTATGACAAAAAATCATGACAGAAAATGGGCTTTTCGTCCTGGGCGGGCCGGAGACGCAACTGCATGACATTCTTTGGGCCGTCCATAACGGAAAAAACCATGGTAGAAGCGAGGGCGTGGAAAATATTGAGGAGTCCCTGGTTACGGTGGGTGGTCGGGGGCCGAGCGATGCGCGTTTCTCTCGTACGTACGTGCGTGTGTGTGAGGCGTTGGGCTCTAACTGAACCCGAGCGAGGCGTTGGGCTCTAACTGAACCCGAGCGATTGCACTGCAGGCTACGCGTTACTGAAACCGAGCGATCGATCGATGGCTGTTAACTGAACCCGATCGAGCGATTCCTTCGCTACTGCTGCTAACTGAAGCCGATCGATGCTGCCTCTGGATGAACAGTGAGCGCTGCTGGGGGGTTTGGATGAACAGTTCCCGGTGGGGGTGGATGAACAGGACCCCGTGGCGTTGCCTCTGGATGAACAGTGAGCGTTGCTGGGGGGTTTGGATGAACAGTTCCCGATGGGGGTGGATGAACAGGACACCGATCGTTTGAGCCGGTTAGGGCTGGATGAACAAGACCCCGTGGAGGGCAGGATGAACAGGACCACCCCGTGGAGGGCAGGATGAACAGTAGACGGTGGAGGGCTGGATGAATAGTAGCCCGTGGAGGGGTGGTTGAACAGGAGCCCCTGGAGAGGGTTGGTTGAACAGTAGCCGGTGGAGTAGTGCGCGGTGGAGGCTGGATGAACAGGAGCCCGTGGATGAACAGTCGCAGGTGGAGGCTGGAGGAGGTCGACGGTGGATGAACAGTAGCCCGTGGAGGCTGGAGGGGGTCGACGGTGGAGATGAACAGTATCCCGTGGAGTCCCGTTTTGCGGTATGCCACACCCCTCCCGATGAACAGGACCCCCGTTTCGACCGTAGCGCTCCAACACAAGTCCGTTTCCTCCGTTTTGCGGTACGCCACACCCCTCCCGATCAACAGGACCCCCATTTCGACCGTAGGAGGTCCATTTCCTCCGTTTTGTGGTACGCCATACCCCTCCCGATGAACAGGAACCCGTTTCGAACGTGGCCGGTCGAACACAAGGCCGTTTCCTCCGTTCTGCGGTACGCCAGGCCTTGTTCCATCGGCTGTTCCGTCCAAGCCCTCCCGATGAACACGACGACGCATTCCGTCCCGACCCAGCTGGTTGGCTCCCCATGAACACGACGATGACGCTGTTTCTCCGTTCTGACCGAACCATGTACACGAGCCTTGGCCGTACGTATGCGCGAGTAGGCGTTCGAGACCCTGCCCGTATGTACGTACATGGCCGCATTTTCTTTCTTGCACACTGGCCGCTGTACGTACGTGTACATGCTACGTGCGCGCCTCTACTACGACATGTGCGCCTCTACATCGACCAGTATGTACATACACGTTCGCGACCAGAATGGCAACGCTACGTACGTTTCGACCAGGTGGGTCCCGACTGTCAGGCACTTCCTTGCCTGCGAAGATGTAGCTGGTGGGTCCCAGCAGTCAGGGGGCGAGTCATTTTTTTTGCCCGGACGCACTTCCTTGTGTGCGAAGATGTAGCTGGTGGGTCCCAACAGTCAGGGGGAAATACTTTTTTCATGAAGTACGGTGGCCCGTCCGGTGGGTCCCCGCTGTCAGGTGGAGGAATAATTATTTTGCGCGTAATAAGGAGGCACTTCCTTGCTGCGGCCGTGGACCCAGCTGTCAGCCTCTCCACGTACAGTCCACGTCCGATGGAAGCCGTTCCTTGACCACGTTCACCATGCCGCGCCGAGAGCACCAGGGCGGTGGACGACGGCGAGGCCTAGGAAGGGGACGACGCGGAGCCGGGGAAGACGCGGTAGTGGATGCCCACGCGAAGAGGAGTACGAGGGTTCACTGGTCGCTGCGGTGTGAGGCTGCCGTCGCCGCAGAATAACAGGGGGTGTGGGTGAGTAGAGGGATGGCCTGGCCAGCGGTGGGAATAGTAGGGGGCGGTGAGGCTTCCGCGGCAGCACAGCAGGCCACGGGAGGTAGGAGCATGCGGCACGACCGGCGCTGCTTTGGGCGGCTGGAGCAACAAGACCAGAGGTTGAAGAAGCACTACAGCCATTGGATGGACATCGTATGGTCACTGGAGCTAGAATCGTTCATATTGACTAAGTTGACAAAGCACTCCGTCCCTGTCAACTTAGTAGGCCCACAAGTCAGCCTCCCACCAAGGTGGGTCCCAACTAGCAGGGGGAGTATTCATTTTTTTGTGCGTAATAAGGAGGCACTTCCTTGCGTGCGAAGATATAGCTAGTGGGTCCAACCTGTCAGCGGTGGGAACGTTTTTTTCGCGAAATACAGAGGCCCTTCCGGTAGGTCCCAGCTGTCAGGTGGAGGAATCATTATTTTACGCGTAATAAGGAGGCATTTCCTTGCGTGCGGCCGTGGACCCAGCTGTCAGCCTCTCCACGCACAGTCTACTTCCGATGGTGTCGTTCGTTGACCACGTTGACCACTCCGCGCCGAGCGCATCCAAGGTGGTGGACGACGGCGAGGCCCCCGACAGCAACGAGCCGGAGATGGGAAGATGCGGGAGTAGAACCGCAGACGGAGAGGTGTACGAGGGTTAATTGGTTCTGGTGCGGTGTGGTTCGGCAGTCGGTGGAGAAGAACAGGAGGTGTGGAGGGGTGGAGGGATGGCCTGGCCAACGGTGAAGTAGCGCTTCACAGCGAAGCGTGCTAAGCAGAGCTGCTAGCAGCAGGAGGCGGGAGCAGGTGGTCCCGGCGGCGCTGGAGGAAGAAGACGAGAGATTGAAGATGGATGCCGGTCGTTGGATGTAAATCCAACGGCTAACGATGTCAGAATCATTTGTTGACTAAGTTGACAACGACTTGCATTGGCTTCGGCCTATTGGCCCACATTTCAGCCTCCAAAAATGTGGCACGTATTCAACCCATTTTTTCAGAATTTACAGTCTTTTTTTTGCGGGGTAGAATTTACAGTCCATTTGATCTTTTTTTTTGAATTACAGTCCATTAGCTGGGCTGGGTGAACAAATAATGTAGCGTCCATGCGGCCCATTTATGTTTTTCCTAAAAAATTACAGGCCATTTGCACTTTCTCGAAATACACGATTTTGCTGGGCTGATTCTAATTATAATGTTGGGGTGGGCGCAGCAATGTTATCAAAAAATAAACAGGGGCTGAGCATTTTGTTATATATATATATTTAAATAATAAGTGATTTATTATTACATTGGTCCTTAAATCTTACCAAGCTTTTGTACACAATCACCAGGATTTTCGTTGCCAAAAAAATTCCAGGATTTTATTGTTAAGAAATTATTTTTATAAGTTAACAAGATGTGGGATATTGTTTTCTTACATATGTAAGTATCTGTTAAATATATGATGACAATAAAATAATATATAATAACATATAAAATAATTTAAATATATATAATATAGTTAGAAGGGAAACATAAGTTGGACCAGGCGTTCCTATTCTTATATAGAAAAATAGAACAGACCTCTGCGTTTTCTTCAAAAAAAAACATAAATTGGGCTGCCGATGTTTCAGGAAAAATAAAACCTCGGATGGGAGGTCCATAGGCCGGTCGATACATGACGGCCCTCAAGAAAATACAAACAGCCTTATGGACCTCCCATCCGAGGTCGTGGGCTGCGCATGTTAAAAAAGAAAGCCTAGACGGGGCAGCTGTTCCGCCCGGGTTCGATTCCACCTGTGCAGAGAAAATATCTCCAAATTTTTTGCCTCTGCCTTTATTGACATGTGGGTCCCAATTGTCATCTACGCGCACCACGTCCTACACTTGTCAAAACTTCGTCCCTCGTTTTCTCTGTTTTTCGCACACTCGACATTGCGTGGGCATTTTGAAAATAGCATATCTTTTTGACTGTGCATCATATGAAGATGTGCTATGCATGAATGTTGATCAGCATGATGTTAACTGGCTGGTAGTTCCAGTTTCGACCATGAATAAAACTTCCAGCATGATGTTAACACTGTTTGAAAAGGCCGTGTTAATATAAATGCTCTGCCTCTGAAAGTTGCAGTTTCTTATCTGAAACTGAACTTGGAGTTTCTTATCTGAAACTGAAACTTGCAGTTTCTTCTCTGAGAATCACATTGTCTGCACTTTTATACTCCTATGAAACTACATTTTTTAAGTGCTAAAAATAGATCTCTAGAATTCATAAAATACTTCATATGCTCAATACTGCAAATCTGAAATTCAAAAGACATTCATATCTGAAAGTACTCTCAAAATACACAACACAAAACACAATTCACAACCTGCAAATACTAACAACCCTAAGCTCCTCCTGACAATTCACAACCTGCCCGACTATTGGTCTGGGGGGGGGCAATCCCTCCTATTCCTCGGCGGCAGACATCCGCCCCGTGAGACGATGTGAACGGCGAGGGAGAGGATGGCGGGGAAGCGTCGTCGGGCCAACTATTTTTCTCCTCTTGCAGTTGGGTTCGGTCGACGAAGACTCCACCGGCTCGCTCTGGCACGTCACCCTCACAAACGGCACCCTGTAGATGCTCGATCCTTCAATCTCTGGTGGATGCTCCATCTGGGATCGATACTCCCACCACCGCTCCCTCACGATCGGATTCGGTGAATCTGTTTGCTCCATGGCCCAGAGGAGCAGCTCTATGTACTCCCGCGCGACTCCCTCCGGGAGTATCACCGCCTTTTCGCTCTGTTGCAGATATTTGGCCATGGATGTCACCGTCGCTGCTAGTTGGTCCTTGTTGTCAAACCAAGACTGTATCTCCAACATCCTAGCTAGCTTCACAGGGTCGCCGTCTGCGATCCTCACGTATCGGTTGTACTCCTCCATCGATCTACTTCTCCACAGCACCTTCACTCGCCGACGGTGGTTTTTGAATGGAAGAGGAGAGGAGCAGCGCTGGTTTTGGTTTAGAACAGGAGAGGAGCGACGCTGGTTTTGGATTGGAACAGGAGAGGAGGGGCGGTGGTTTTGAAATGGAAGAGGAGCGGCGCTGGATTTAGATTGGAACAGGAGAGGAGCGACGGTGGTTTAAGAGGAGAAGAGCGGAAGAGCGGCGCTGGTCTTGGAAGTATTTTTTTGTTTTGCGTATTTTGGGTCAAAGTTTGACCACGTACTGTATTTGACAAGCAAAATGTGAATGCATGTCACCAAAAATTGTATCGTTTGGTTCGTATCTGAATGTACTTTCAAATTATATTATTTTTGCAACGTATAACATATATTTTATTTGCGAAAGTCATGGTCAATTATGACCCAGAATAAAAGGGAGACTAGTTAATGTGGGGTCGCTTTCTTAATTGAAGGGTAAATTGATTTTGATTTTGATCCAGTCACAGCGCGCCGGCCCTCTCGTCCAATCCTAAATCGCTGCTGCACGCTCCTCTCCCTCTTCTCCATTGCAAAACCACCTCCTCTCCTCTCCATCATCTCCATTCCAAAACCACCGTCTCGCCTCTCCGTCTTCTCCATTGCAAAACCACCTCCTCTCTCCTCGGACGAGGATCCCCTAATGTAGCCCATCCTGCCATTGAGACACTGACACATGGGTCCCACCAAGCGCGGGGCCCACCTGTCAGCGACGAAAGGCAGGGGAACCTCTCCTCTCCATCATCTCCATTCCAAAACCACCGTATCGCCTCTCCCTCTTCTCTATTGCAAGACCACCGTCTCTCCTCCCATCTTCCAAAGCTAGCACCGGACCACTCAAAAGGACATCTATGGAGGGGATGCAGCAGCGAATCTGGCAGATCGCCGACGGCGACCAGGCAAAGTTAGCCAGGTTGAAGGAGATCCTTACTTGGTTTGACAATGAGTGGGAGATTTCGAGGACGGTGAGGGCCATGTGGCAATGTATGCGAAAGAGCGAGACGACGGCGATGAGGGCGGCGATGTACTCCTCGGCGGCAGTCACGCCGCAGTCCTTTGAGTTCATTGAGTATCTCCTCTGGGCGATGGAGCAGACAGATTCGCCCGAGGCGAAAGTCAGGCGGAGGTGGTGGGCGTACAGGTCGAAGGTCGAGCACCCAGAGGATAACGAATCGATCGAGTACGGTATGCCATTCGTGAGGGTGCAGAGCCGGCCGGAGCCACAAGTGTATTCGTTCTCCCACCGCATGAGGAGGCCGGATGGCGTGACGTTGCGTCCCCGCCGTTCTCCACGGTTCCCTCGACGATCGCCTTGTTTCAACGGCGTCGGTAGGGTTTAAGGTAAGCTTCGCACTAACCTAATCTTTCATCTGCTCATGCTTACAATCAGTGTGACAACTAATAAAAATCATGCTTACAATCAGTCTCCGAGTACTACGCCAATCACCCTAAAATAGCTCTGGACCTTTGTGTCAAAGTTGTGACACTGTGTACAAATAAAGAAAAATAGATTGGTGCTTCTTTCAGAAAAGAGTACACCCCTAGAAAACTGCCAATATAAGCTACTAGTATTTTTTTAAGTCTAAGCTACTAGTATTTGGTTAGAGGATTTGCTGCCGAGAAAGATCCGTCCACAGTGAGCGCCACACATCCCACTGATGGTGGTGGATGCCAATGCTTAGATGGAGCAGGGTTGGTGTCGGTAATTTTTACTTGGCACCTAGCACTCTGCATATATGTCGGTTCCATCCGTACATTTGTGCAGTTCCACCAAAATGCAGCTGAATAACCCTGTTTGCACAGATAATGAAAAGGCGTGATTACATTATAGTGGCACTAGTTGATGAAACATACACTAATAAACAGAAGAAAATATTACATCATACTGGAAATCGACCCAAGTCTCCCCGATACACCTTCTGCCAGTGATGAACATCAGTGTACAACGGTAGTACAAGGAGGGGCCTTGAGACATTCAAATCTCTATTTTTGTGCAGATCAACTAAAATTAAGCACCCCAGTTTGCAGAAACGCTTAAACATTAACAATGGGACTAGTTGATGAAACATACATTAACAAAGAGAAGCACTTTCTTTATCTACATTGGAAATGAAATGATAGAGAGGACACTCGCTCTATTTTAACTGTATTATTACTTCATTTTATCAGTGACACTAGGGTCGAGCAGGTGGCAAATGAGGTGTACCTGCGTGCAAGGATGAAGGCCGGGGGTGCTTAGACTGGGATGCTGAAGTTGGCTCTTTCAGTCCCTATCTCCCCCCTGATGTTTCTGTGGTAGCATTTGGGTTGTAATCCAAACTTGGTCGAGCTGGTGCTGCATCCCCCTACCTGCCTAGCTTATGTGGTGAACTTGTCTCCTGCTAGTACTCAGTCCGTTCTAGTAGAAGTTGCATAACTGCCCGTTTACACTGAGATGTTGTCGGATAATGGTTCTCTATGGTTGGGTTTCTTTAATGAAATCGGAGGTAACCCCCTCTTTCGATATATATAAAAAAACAGTGGCACTAGCGGTGCCAAAACATTGCCTCAAATTAATAGTGCCACTAGATTAAGGTGCAAAATAATAACATTACTGCTTTATCATGGCAGTGCCAAAACAGTAGCACAAGAGCAGGATCAACATGCAGGATCTTTGGCAAACGGTCAGACCAAAAAGGAACATACCTCATGATGGGAACCATATCTGCAGTCAACGCTGTCATAGAAGGGATGACACCAGTCACCAACATGGATGATTCAATTCATGGGAGCTTTTGGTGCAGTTCACCTAAAATGAAGCAATGTCCAATGAACTAGCAGCTTCTTTTTTTAAGAAAAGGGCTCCAGCCCCGGTTCCATTTCCATCAGAAAACGAAACCCACAGAGCTTCTTTATTAGTTGCAATAAAATTGAGCAACATCAAGGTTGGTCGTGAAGCTCCTGGAGAGTAGATGGACCAGGACAGTTGCATCTCTAACGAAAAGAAGCAACTTATCTTAATGGGAAATTTAGCAGGACATGAAAAAAGTGCCATTGATTCGTATTACTAGAGGCATTACATTGAAAACAACATTGGTTTAATGTGTCCTTACTTTTAACAGTGCGACTGCTACATTTTACCAGTGGCATTACATAAGAGCGGCTCGGGGCAACAAACATCAGAAGAGGATATCTGGGTTGGTCCCATTTTTGTTTATATAGCCACCTTATACTATGTGAGGCTAGCAAATCTAGTGCTAGACTTACTCTGTTGACTTGTCCCCCAGTCCCCACTTTCTTTCCTTTTTCAACCAATAGATCGGGTTTATATTGAGTTTGTACTGCGTTCCCTTTATTTCCCTATTAGACCTAGAGACCAGTTGGATAGCCAGTCTCTGCTACTTTTCGCCCCCATTATTTCCTCTTTCGACCAAGTCCTAGATTCAGGTAACAAATCTTCCCCCACCCCCACCCCCTTTCTTCCTTGTTTGAACCAAGTACTACTAGATTCGAGTGCATGAACTAGTTTTACCTCTTAACAGTAAAAAATTAGGTGGTTTTCGAACAGCACTACGGCATCAAGGAAGAAGGGGTGGGAGGCCCTCCCTCGCCAGCGATGCTGGGAGAGAACGGCAAGGCACGCTGATCGGGACGCGCCGGCAGTGGGTAAGAGCTGTCGCCGAGGACGACCCCGTGAACGTTGCACCTTCTCACCTTCCCCGACGGAGAGGATCCGGCTGATCTGTGACCAGCAGTGAGTAGAGAGAGAGAGAGTGTGTGGCCACCGCTGTCGTGTTTAGATCTGGAGAGGACGAGACAGTGTGAAGAGAGCAACACTAGCAAGCAAGCGCGGAGGCTCCTGCCTATATAGTGGAGTACTAGTTTTCTTTTGTCTACCGGCCGGAGCCGGCTTGACCTCGGCAATGACTGTCAAGAAGTCTTCATGCACGTGCCCCGGAGGCTCAGTTGTCGTCATTTTGATCTGAAGCACCGGATTATAACATATAACACGAAAAAATGCCACATGACAAGAAATCGTAACCTCACTGCCCAAAGGAGACAAGACGAGGATCAAAGCTCAAATTAAAGATAAACTCGTAGAAAAGGGGTCCGTCTATAGTAGCCTTCGTGCATGTGCCCCCAATGACTAGCCCAA
Organism: Triticum aestivum; assembly: GCF_018294505.1. Classification (NCBI taxonomy): domain Eukaryota; kingdom Viridiplantae; phylum Streptophyta; class Magnoliopsida; order Poales; family Poaceae; genus Triticum; species Triticum aestivum. The sequence continues at coordinate 349,538,570 of NC_057811.1, forward strand.
CTCAGTTGTCACTGTTTAACCCTCGTAGTGATCCGAAGCACATGACACCTAATTTTGCGAGATGACAAAAACCTTTTTTTAGATTTCTCACCAGAACTACAGCCCTGTACAACACAGCCTGCACGATATGTAGACGATAGCCAATCCAGGCGTGTCTACTGGAGTCTGGTCACATGCATGGACGAACTGATCTTCCGTGTCTTGCAGGGATCGTCCAGGTACCAAGGTGGAGTATGTGCTTCTATTAACTCAGCCGACTTGCGGGGCCGGGGAGTGTGCCCATGGTCGGTTCTCAATTGCGGTCCCACATGTGTGTGCAAACACAATATGATGCGCGTTCCATTCGGAGAGCGGCGTGCCAGACCGACCGACCGTCTGTGGTGCGACGCGAACGCGACGGGCGTGCTGTATACTCCGTACATGTGTACCACCGTTTTCTTGAGGCTTTGCTCCATGGCGCAATCCATGGATACAAAATTAGTATACTGTACTATTTAAAAGTCGAGGGCGGGGCTTTTCCCGCACGGTAGGCGGGGCAGTTCCGCCTAGTCGGTTCGACAGAGACACGAGAAGATGAGGGAGTAGGCTGCTGCAAAAGTAGGGCTGTGTGATTTGATAGTGAGTTATTGCTGGACAGGTGGGGCCCGGTGATTTGACTTGCCATTATCATTTTAACTGCGGCGCTACGACCGGCTTGAGTCTCCCGATTCCTCACCACCTCCATACAGGTGCCTCTCCCGATGCTCCACCATGTAGAGGCTGGCTCTTGCTTGAGAGCCCACTCCTCCACTTTTTCCTTGCCCCTTTCCCCCACATATGCAAAAATGCCATGTAAAGCGGGCTTATAGCCCACTATTGTACTTGATCCTATAGGTGCTAAGCCTGCCACATAGGCATAAAGTCTGATGTGGCAAGTTAATTAAGAAGAGAGAGACTAGTTTGGTGACCCTAGGAAGAAATGGTGCTAAGCGCGTGTACCTAGATGATAGACTAGTTTGGTGGTAGGCGCGACCATGATACGAGCTGCTGGCAGCCCTTGGATCTGAGATCGAACGGTCGCATGCTAAGTTGCTAAAAATTTGCAGAATAACCCTCCAGGATAGGATATTCACCCATAGGTCTAGAATCACGCCATGCAACCGTTCGATCTCAGATCCAAGGGCTCTCAGAAGCCCGTATCATGGAAGAATGGAAAGCTTCGTATCACCTATAATTTTCCTGACGCTTGACATGACATCAAAAGCCATTTAATTGGGAGTCGAGTAGACATGACATCTAATTGGGCCCCCATAGTACTGTGCATGAATCCATTTATCCACCAGGCAAGCCACTACACTGCCATTCACACGCGCCCCCCACTCGACATTTTTACAATCAATAAACCGCTCCTAGTCGTCCTGTCCTTTGACATTACGGCAGTTCCACTAATACTAACCCTCCTCCCAAATCCATGGCGTCCCAAATCTCCATGATCGGCGGTGAGTACAAGGTTAGAACCATCACCGGCGATGAGTTCGACGTCATCTACACCCATTCTTCCGCAACGGTGAAAGAATGCCTTGCTCGCTTCAAACGCATGTTCGAAAACTCAAATGATGAGTGGGTCGCTGGGCTAGATGTTGAGTACACCATAGTCCTGGGAAGCAAGAATAAACTAAAGGAGGCAGAGAAGAAGAAGCCCGCCGTGATCCAGGTTTGCGTGCATGACTTATGCTTGGTCTACCACATATGCCATGCCGACGTTGAGTGCGAGGAATTTAAGAAGTTCCTCAAGGGCGGCCGAGCCAAATTCGTTACTGTAGACTTTAGGAACGACAAGGAAATCCTAGGTCGGATAGGCCTCCTTGTAGGCGACCCCTTCGACCTCCAGAAGGAAGGGCTGGTGCCCTCCCTTGATCAGCCTTCAACGCTGACCCTGGCAGGAGCCATGGTTCATCCTTCGTACGGTAAACTAGAGAAACCTCCGTACACGTTTCATCGTCATGCATGGCAGTGGAATGTACTAGATATGGACCACATCCACTACGCTGCAATGGATGGCTACCTTTGTTTCAATATCTACAAGGGTTGGATGAAGAGCAAGAGCCAAGTGTGCGGTTCAAGCAAAGAAGTATTGCCCAAGAGGAGGAGGGACAAGGACGAAGTCGAGGACGTGGACAAGGACTCCGAGTAAGGTGGCAGTGTCGTTGCTCATGGTGGTTCTAATGCAGTGTCTACCGGATCAGTTGCTTAGTTTAATTTCTGGTGTGCTTAGTTTTATTTGAGGGGTGTGTTGTGCTGAGCCCTCAGCAGAACTATGTTATGTTTCTTCTCGTTATATTTTGTACATTTCATCTTTTAGTTGGTATAGTACTACCACTCGTTTCTTGACATTATATACGTACAATATATATGGCCAACATCATATAGCCAGCAGTTTAGTTGTCAAAGAATTTCAGGATGCTTAGTTTTGTCAAAGAATTCCAGGGTGCTTAGTTTTATTTGAGGGGTGTGTTGTGCTGGACACCATTAACTTATCATTGTGAGAATCGGCTTATTTTTGTCATGTAACATGGTCAACGGGGTTTGACGTGAAAATAACAATGTTTAATGGCATTTATGAGCAAACATCTAACTTAACGATGGCATTTTTTAGATATCTAATTGCATTTTTGAGCAGGCATCTCATGGATCGATGGCATTTTTTGAGTAGTTGTAACTTCTAATGGCAAAACTGAGTAGTGATACACAACTAGTGGCATAAATAATAAGAACCCAAGAATTAAATAGGGCTAATTTCTTTATTTCTTTATACCTTTGTGTGCGAAACAATATACGCTGCCTACCGCCAGATTTTCTCTACAGAGGCAACATAGAACTATATGAGTGCCCTGTTAAATTTTGGAATTATTCTGGGTTCGTTTGGCCTTTTTATACATTAATTGAGTTTCTGGTCATTTAATGTGCATAATTCAAATTTGAACTACAAGCACATGCTCCCGTGCACCAAAGTTGACTGAAAAATCACATGTGTGTCCTCGGGTGAATTTCTAGGTCCCATGCAAGAAATGGGAATGAAATTCAAACATCTGGGCATCGTGGTTCGGCCGAGAACATTGAGAAGCTTGGTTTTAAAATTCTTGTAAATCCAATACACGCCTGAAAATCATGAAACTTGGCATGGTGTCATGTCATGGTACTACCATGCTGTGGTAAAAAAATGTAGAATAGGAACAAGTTTTGGTATAAGTTTCTTGCAAACCGGAGCTTCTCTCAAGAAGGCTCGTGGTTCTGAGAGGGAACGTGTCACCTTTGTGTGCATAATTCAAATTTTAAATACAAGCACATGCTCCAGTGCACCAAAGCTGGTTGAAAAATCACATGTGTGTCCTCGGGTAAATTTCTAGGTCCCATGCCAAAAATGGGAATGAAATTCAAACATCTGGGCGTCATGGCTCGGCTGGAAACATTGAGAAACTTGGTTTTTTAATTCCCGTAAATTCGAAACACGCATGAAAATCATGAAACTTGGCTTGGTGCCATGACATGGCACCAACATGCTGTGGTAATTTTGCTGTCCGATTTGCGAAGGCGCACACATTAACAATCAACAAAGTCATTTTGGAACAAGTGTTGTCACGTTACAATTGGAAACACAAGTATTATTGAAACCGTGGGCGTTCTATTTACCATTTACGTGCCGCCACGCGTCCCCTTTTTTATTAGCTAGGAGGCGCCGTGCAGGGTAGCTATTTGAGTACGGGAGGCGTGCGATCAGACCCCTGCGCGTGCTTATCGGGAGGAGAGCCCTTTGACCTCCATCTGCCGTCCACCTCTATCCCAAGGTGCCATTAATGGCGCTCGAGCCTCTGTTTAATGGCGTGGCAATGTCTCACTCGACTGAGATTTAAGAGAGAAAAAAGGAAATCTGAAAAGAAATTTTTGCACGGATCTTGATGTAAGATCCGATGGACCTATATAGCATCTACTGCGACTTATAGCAAGACTGATGAATATATATAAGGACAACGAGAGTGGATAATAATTGTCTTACATAATTAGGAAGATAATTAAAAAAGCCACATGCGGCTACGCTCGAAATAAACAAGGGCAAAAGAAGAAGGAAGACGCATACAACGATCTGGCTCGCTGATCTCTACTTTCTTTATGCGCTGCAGGTCGCGGAGACTAGTTCTCACGGCGGGCGATGATCTCTTTCATCAGTTTCATGTCCTTAATACGTTACTTGGCAGCATCCATGGATTCCTCCACCAGCCTGTTGCGCTCGATGCGGAGCATGGCATTCTCGTCCATAAGTTTCTTGATGATGACGCCCGTCCTCTGCAACACGGTAGCGGTCTCCTCCTCCCGCTTCGCCGTTCCGGCGATCTTCGCCCTCAGCAGGTCGCGCTCGGCCCAGAGCTTCGCATTACCCTCCCCGAGTTGCCGGATGACGCCAGTAGCCTCATCCTGCATCCTCGCCCAGCCGGAGATCTGATCCATCTGGCTATGGACTATCGCATGCATGCGCCTGTAAGAGTCCTCGCCTGCCCGCGAGAAATTTTCCCAGGACGCCGCGGTGTGGCGGGACCTCCCTGCTGCTTCGGCGGCGTGGCCGGACCAGTCTGCTACATCGACGGCGCGGCGGGACCTCCGTGCTGCTTCGGCGGCGCGGCGGGACCTCTGTGCTGCTACTGCCGCGCGGCTGGACATGTCGGCTGCTTTTGCGGCGAGGCGGGACATCTCTCGTGCTTCCTCTTCCATGCTCACCTCTCCCTGGTAGAAATCTCTTGACCCAGAACTCACGCTGGCTATGGCTTGATTGTTTCTTGTGGATGAGGAGTTGAGGAGGAATGTGCAGTCATCTTAGCATAGTAGTATTTATAACCGAGTACTACTAATACGCTCCTAAGTGGGAAACCGTTTAGGTTGTGATCGGTGTGAACAGGTTTGCAATTAAATATAGCGTGGTAGTAGTAGTAATTTGGAATGTGACGAGACGCGCTCAAGATTTATTGACGGTTCTAGTTTCGAAGTGCGGCACTATTCCCGGATGGCGTAACGTCGGCACGTTTTCTCGGCCGTGGTGTAGCATATGCCATGGTACTACTAGTTCTTTTTCTACTGTTGTGTACGTGCAAAAACTGGCACTGTCGGATACATATCTTACGCTTGGCGTTCGATAGGAATAGCCTCGTGGCGAGCTATAGACTAGTCTTTTTTTAGACGCATTACACCTATCTCTCAAGACTTCTCGCACGCACCATCACTGCTCCCTAGGCCGATGCCACCCACATACAGTTGTACTCTAAGAAGAAGTGCACGCACGCACTCGTCCTCTCTCACACACGCATCTGTAGCTACAAATTGTAGTGTTCTCAACCATCCGATTGGCTCTATCATAGGTTTCACGTTGCTCCTTGGCCTTGAGATTGAGATGTTTTAAACGCGGAGGCTAAGATGGAGGCGCGAGGTTTTGGTTAATGTGCGGGCCGCACACGGCACCAACACGACACGAGCTTCGTCTGCCTGGTGCACATGCAGTCGGGTGAGTTGTCCAAGTATAGACACAACCAGGCCCTTGTTGGTATCCGCGCCTCGACTTTGGCTGGTCATAGTGGAGAGTAACATAGACCAGTTACTAGTCTATGTTACTAGTACCTTCATAGTGGGTAGTGTCATATACGTAGTAGTATATGCATATTTTTTCTCCATGGCGCAATCCATCGATACTACTACTGTACAAATGTATACATTTTTTAAAAGGCTAGAGGGAGGGGTAGTCTAGCTTGGTCCTTTTCATGAGAGGCGAGGGCCTTTGTGATTTGATGGCTCATTACTGCTGGAAGGCGGGGCCTTGTGATTTGACTGCTCGTATAAATGTGCCGACGACCTGAGGAGGAGCAAAGAACCGTGCAGTATACTCAAGTTTTCCACTGGAGTACGACGGAGGAGCACGAAACACGGCAGCCCAGTGCCATATCCTCTACTCTCTACTCTTATTATATATTACTAGCAAGAGACATTGTTCTATTGGCGATAAAGAATGATCTAATTTGCTAGTCATCTCATTTTTAGCATTGTTCTATTCATGCCTCGCAGAGAAGGTGACACGTGCGGCGAAACACCCGAAGCAAAATAAGAAACACAGGAGCAAAAGAAGAAGGAGGATTATCACCCAAAAAGAAGAAGGAAGACGCACACACAAGTCTGGGGCGCTGCTCTCACTACATGAAGGGTTGCTGGCCGCGGAGTCGTAACTGCTTCTTCATCGCCTCCACGACCTCCATCTCCTTGCGCGTCTCCTCTGCCATCTTCATCATTGTGTCCATGACGCGGGATTTCTCGACGCGAGCCTTCATCATCTGTTCCACGGCCGCATTACGTACCTTGAGAGCAGCCGGGTGCTCGATGTGGAACTTCGCCAACTCCTCCTTCTGTTCCATGACGAGGGCCTGCAACATTTTCATCGAGGAACTACTATTCTCATGCAGCTTCTTCCAGCCGGCGTTCTCCTCCTTCAGCAGGTCGAGCTCGTGGCAGAGCTTCGCGTTGTCCTCCTGAAGTTGCAGGATTTCGTTGGTTGCCTTCTTCTCCGAGGCAATGCTCTTCTTCAGCAGCATCACCAAGCCGGCGATCAACTCCCCCTGCTCATTGAGCTCAGCGGGCATGTCGTCGAGGCTCTCCTTCAGCAGCTCCACCAAGCCGTGGATGAACTCCTTCTGCTTATTGAGCTGATCGAGCATGCCATCGAGGGATAATGACTCCAGCGACGCCAGCTCGGCATGTTCGCCTCCGCGTCTAGGGCACTCCTGGGAGCCATCGCCTGCCCGTGAGAGATCTTTCGAGGTCTCTGCGTGGCGGCGAGCCCTCTCTTTTTTTCCGCAGCCTTGGTTGCCGCTCCCTTGTTACGAGTAGTTCTCGACCTAGAGCTCTGCACACCGGCCATGGCAAGGACGGACGAAGAAGCATGACTTATGAGGAGGAAGGTAGAGTAATTTTCGATTAGGTAGTTCCCCTTTTTATAGCCTAAGTACTAGCACTAGTACTAAAACCTCCATAGTGGGAACACATTCAGGTTTGGTACGTACTGGTAGGTGTGAGCAGGCTTGCACTTAATTGTAGCACTAGTACTTTCGAATGTGATGGGAACAAGGTAAAGATTAATTGATGGTTTTTGGTTTCGAGGTCCGAAACGGCTCCCGATGAGTTTAGTGGAACATAAATTTCAAGTAGACTGCATTGCTCAGATGCGTAAATATTATGTTACTGTCAAAAATTGGCACAAAATACGAAGGAGACCAATGGAAGTACTACTAGCAACCCATGATTTAACTACTCGCATGCACATAGTGGACTAGTAATGTCTTTCTTCCGCCCTCACGTCCACTCAATTTGCATGCGCTGTATTAATTGACCATCAATGAAGTGAAGGACTTTACATGCGTCAAATTATCACATGGGGGTGGATCTTGGTACAAAATTGCGTCCGCCCATGTACCCGCATGTGCGTGTGAGGGAATGAGTGCGTGCGTGGCATGCGTGCACATCTTCGCTTCGTGCATGTACCGCCAGTGCGGCTCAGGGAGGACGAGTACATTCTTCTAGAACCAGCAGCACGTCACTGTGATCAATCCACACAAGGATGTTGCGACAACGCCTCCACATGTGCCATTGTGTTTTGCACATACTCGAAGTACTAGTAAGGTACACGTGCATTGCACGCGTCAGATTTTGCAACCAAATTACGAATAAATACCACACTGTAGCATGTAAGCTCTGAGTCATATATGCCTGATGTAGACCTTCGTTTAATTCTTATAGTTCATCTCATTCAAAATCAATTAGTTTTTATAAAAAAACCTAGGGCCTCTTTGATTCGTAGGATTTCCAAAACGCGGGAATAGGAAGAACATGGGATTAGAGTGGAATGTCGTCTTGAATCCTACAGGATTGTACGAGTGTTTGATTGTGCATAGAAAAAAGCAGAATTCTTTCAAAGAGGATTGAGTGGATGGGATGTTTCCTATCAAATCTAGTGCAAATGAATCATATGGAAAAATTCCTATGGTTTACAATCCTACGAATCAAACAACCAAGATACGTAGGAAAAATTCCTAAGTATTAGAATCCTCCAAAATTCCTTCAAGAATCCTTTGAATCAAAGAAGCCCTTAATCTATTTTATGATTCATGGAATTGTGCGTTGTAAAGCATAAAGTACAAACAAAGAATGGCAATTCAACTAGAAAAAAAGTTTGGGCAGTTACGATACGAAAGATTCTAGAACAAAGGAGAACCACTTTTGTTTTGAGATTTGTGCATTATGCTTAAGTTCAACCATGGAGTCTGCTAGATTGTACATCTGGCAAAATCCAGTGGGGGGCTAGAAGATGGTGCGAGGGGCCGAGTGGAGGGAGACTATGAAGGAGTGCACAACTGCGAGATCGATATTTAGAGAGAGGGGGCGAGAACGTGCGCTGTTGCGCGCAGTGGCGGAGCCATGAAAAATGTCCCATGAGCTAGGGGGCCAAGCATTGCTAATCCTTTACGAGGAGGGCCAATTCATCAACTTAAACCATTTTTACCAGCAATTGTCTAATGATCACATTCATATTAGCCTCGATATATAGTGATGTTAGGGGGGCAGGGCCCTTGCTGCCCCCTGTGTTGGCCATTCTGCGCGCGTCTGAGAGATGAAGCAGAAGGCATGGATGATGAGAGGGGGGCGTTGGATATATAATTAATTTGGGTGTATTAGCTATATATGTAATCCTATATAGAGAGGTATAGATTGATCGATGTGGACGTGAGAAAGAGGGTGAGACCTCACTAGATATATAGATTGATCGGTTTATGTGGAGAACTATGAAAGACCTAGCTATATACACACACACATAGAGGAACATCGATCGTTGCGCATTCACGTCAGAGATAAAGAATGCCTGATATGATGGAGAGGGGGATGTGTGTGTGTGCCTTCATGGGAGACCGACCTGAAGAAAAAGATTGCATGTGTGCGATGGATAATGCCGACTGGTAGTGTGTGTGCATGCATGCACAAGCGAAAGTTAGTGGTACAATTATAAAGAGAAGACCAATGTGTGGGTGTAAAAGACTAGGTGAGGTCATAATCAATGTAAAGTTGAATTCAAATATTTGAATAAGAAATCATGATGTTTGAAACCCATGCATGCATGAATATAACGGAGATCTGCGCGGTGTGGTTTGGAAACGAGCATGTTGCAATGTATACACATTGAACAAGGTCAGATTGGTTTGAATTTGAGATACTGATGGCAGACATCGTTTGGCCACATTGCATCCGTGCATGGACAAACTATTCTAATTGGAGATGATGCGTGGCTTTCGCATCACATATCTATATCTATACCCCTATATATATTAAATTAATTTTTTTTATATAGTGTGCGGATAACTTTAACTTTGAAAGATGGTCGTTGGATGAGGCCAATCCGATGGTGCAGAGCTGGCAAATTTGAGCACTACTGGCCGTTGGATATCATCTAGATTCCACCAGATTTTGCCACATGTACAATCTAGAAGACTCTATGGTTGAACTTAAGCATAATGCACAAACCTCAAAACACAAGCACTTCTTCTTTGTTCTAGAATCTTCCGTATCAGAATTGCCCAAATGCTTTCTTATAAAAACTAGATGATTTTGAATGAAATGAACTATAAGAATTAAACGAACATCTACATCATGCATATATGACTCAAAGCTTACATGCTATAATGTGGTATTTATTCATAATTTGGTTGCCAAATCTCATGTGTGCAATGCACGTGTACCTTACTAGTCTAAATGGTGTCTGTGTGTGTGTTGTGCATGTTAAACACATTGTACGTAGTATATCATACTAGTCTAAATTGTCTTTTTTTCTTTTGGGTACACATTAAGCTTGTTCTCCCGAAATTTCAAGCCGCGCCTTGTTATGCCGAAATTTCAAGCTAGCGTCTCTGTCTATCGTGCTGCGAAACTCCCGCCTCTTCAACTTGCACCTTGTTAGCCCGAAATATTTAAGATATATCTTTGTCTCGTTGTGCTCCGACAACTCCCTCCATCTCAACCGACGCCTTGCTATTCCAAAATTACAACGCGCGCGAAAACTCCCACCTCCTGTGAAATCCCGACACGCGAAATGCCCGTGATACCCCTAAACCAAAAGAACCGCCTCAAATCGGTGGGGGTACTTTCGTAACTTACCCCACATTTCGGACAAGCGCGTCCCTAAGCCATGGTTCCCCACTCCCATCCCATCCGCCCACCCATTCGTACACTGAGGTCGGGAAAACCCGCGAAGCCCCACACCCTCCTCCGTCCGCCACCCTATCCGGAGCCTCTTCCCCGACGACGTCGTCCACAACAACACCTCGACGTCCCTCGTCCACCGTACCAGATGAGGATCCGTCGTTGATCTGGTCGTCCCGCCGGTTCAGCCACCCCGTCCTCCACCTCCAAGGAGCTGCCCCGATGTCCCCCTCGTGTTTCGCGCCACCTCCATTCCCACACCGCCATCTTCACTTACACCACCGGAAGAGCATCAGCATCACCGTTTCCTCGGATGAAGCTGCGGCCTAATCGGCGCCACCAAAGAGGTTGTACACTAATCGCCGCATTTTCTTCTTGATTCGATCTCACGATGCTGCCGGCGCTCGGTCCCGAGCCGACACGGCGCGACTCCATCCACCGCGGCGTCGCCGGCCACTTCCTCCATGGCGTCGCTCCCTCAGCGGCGACGTCCACATCAGTAGGAGCTGCTACTGCTTTAGCTCTCGCTCGCGCTGCTGCTCTGCTCTTGCTCTCAGTCCCCTGCCTGGTCTGCTCTTGCTCTTGCTTGCGCTGCTGCTCTCGCTCTTTCTCTTGCTTGCGATGCTGCTCCGATTTAGCTACACTTCAGTCGACTGAATCGACTTTGGGTCAGTCGATTTTCAGGGGGTGGGGGGGGTGCAACGCCCACAATGCGGCTATATCTCCCACGTGTCGAGGCACGACTTAGAGGCATAACCGCATTGTAGGTATTGTCGCAAGAAGGGTCATCTTCACACAATCCCATGTAATGAACAAGAATGGGATAACGAGAGTTGGCTTACAATCGCCACTTCACACAATGCATAAATTAAATCATACATCAACCAAAGTCCACACATAGACCGACCACAGTCAAAATCCAAATGAAAATAAGATAACCCCAAATGCTAGATCCCCGATCATCCCAACTGGGCTCCACTACTGATCATCAGGAAACGAAACATAGTAACGACCACGTTCCTCGTCGAACTCCCACTTGAGCTCGGTTGCGTCACCTGCGCTGGCATCGTCGGCACCTGCAACTGTTTTGGTAGAATCTGTGAGTCACGAGGACTCAGCAATCTCACACCCGCGAGATCAAGACTATTTAAGCTTATAGGAAAAGATGGGGTAATGAGGTGGAGCTGCAGCAAGCACTAAGCATATATCGTGGCTAACATACGCAAATGAGAGCGAGAAGAGAAGCAACGCAACGGTCGCGAAGCTAGAAATGATCAAGAAGTGATCCTGAAACTACTTACATTCATGCATAACGCAAACCGTGTTCACTTCCCGGACTCCGCCAAAAAGAGACCATCACGGCTACACACACGGTTGATGTGTTTTAATTAAGTCAAGTGACAAGTTCTCTACTACCGGACATTAACAAATTCCCATCTGCCTCATAACCGCGGGCACGGCTTTCGAAAGATAATACCCTGCAGGGGTGTTCCAACTTAGCCCATTATAAGCTCTCACGGTCAACGAAGGATAAACCTTATCCCGGGACGACCCGACAGTCTTGGAATCCCGGTTTACGAGACATTTCGACAATGGTAAAACAAGTCCAGCAAAGCCGCCCGATGTGCCGACAAATCCCGATAGGAGCTGCACATATCTCGTTCTCAGGGCACACCGGATGAACACTACGTACAACTAAAACCAGCCCTCGAGTTTCCCTGAGGTGGCGCTGCAAGTGGCTCTAGTTTGGACCAGCACTCAGAGGAACACTGGCCCGGGGGTTTAAATAAAGATGACCCTCGGGCTCGCGAAAACCCGAGGGAAAAAGGCTTATGTGGCAAATGGTAAAACCAAGGTTGGGCCTTGCTAGAGGAGTTTTATTCAAGGCGAACTGTCAAGGGGGTCCCATAAATCACCCAACCGCGTAAGGAACGCAAACTCAAGGAACATAATACCGGTATGACGGAAACTAGGGCGGCAAGAGTGGAACAAAACACGAGGCATAAGGCCGAGCCTTCCACCCTTTACCAAATATATAGATGCATTAATTAAATAAGAGATATTATGATATTCCAAAATATCCATGTTCCAACATGGAACCAACTTCAACTTCACCTGCAACTAGCAACGCTATAAGAAGGGCTGAGCAAGAGCGGTAACTTAGCCAATCAACGGTTTGCTAGGAAAGGATGGTTAGAGGCTTGACATGGCAATATGGGAGGCATGATATAGCAAGTGGTAGGTGGCGCAGCATAGCAATAGAACGAACAACTAGCAAAGCAAAGATAGAAGTGATTTCGAGGGTATGGTCATCTTGCCTGCAAGGTTCTCAGAGTTGTCGAGAGCTTGATCCTCGTAAGCGTACTCAACAGGTTCCTCATTCACGAACTCGTCTCCCGGCTCTACCCACAGCAAGAACACAAGCAATGGAACCACAATCAATCACGGGAAATGCGCAAGCAACATGATGCAAAACATGCATGATATGCGAGACAAGATATGCGATGCATATGCGTGCTTCGGGAGAAAAATGATGAACAAGGCAGTAACTTGGCAACCCAAGTATGGCACTGGAAAGATGAGATGCTTCCGGTCAAAATCGATATAAAGATCGCCGAAAACGGATGCACGGTTTGCAAATGGCAAGCAAAACAAGAATGACATAAATCTGCGATTAACAGCACGATAGCACTTAGAATACATCAAGTAACTATGCTACAGCACCCCAACATAGCAACAAAGTATATGACAGTAATCTACAGGAGATGCTTGACAAAAGATGAACACTCAGCTACGGCTAGATCACAACATAACAGGTTCAAACAATCATGGCAAAAGTGCAAAAGATAACAGCTTCACAGACTTGGTGAAAATTACTGAACATGGCTGAAACAGCATGAGGTAGCAATGTTCAGAGCAAGAAAAACACATGCTAGAGGAACTTAACATAGCAAAACAAGGCATGGTATGAATCTACTAAATTCATAGAACAAAAGTACCATACTGATCAAGAGCCAAAAAGGCACAGAAGATATGATGGCACCCATGTAAACATAGCAAGTTTCGTTAACAGGTTTCAGACTTGGCAGAAAATAGAACATGGCGTTAACAGAATTATGAAGGCATCTTTGTGAGCTTGATGCACTCATCACAAAGCAATGCATGACAAAACAAGCATACCTACAGAAATATGGCATGTTTATGAAGCTACCCATGGCAATAGAATGTTCATAGCATGTATGGATCAACTTTCACAACCTTGGCAAAATTGAATATCATGTTAACATTCTGCCAGAAATATTTTATAGCAAATGTAGAGCAAGATTAAGACATGCTAGGGCACTCCATAATTTCAAAAAGTAGCATGAATGGATAGAGCACAACTATATCTACAAAACTTCCTTACTGAACATACTCAAAAGAAGCATGGATCTCTCTGTAGACACATGGATACATGGCAACAAAATAACAGCAGTAACAGACAGCAAAAATCCTAATTCCCTGGAAACAGAAACATCACGAAGCCTAGTTTGCATGCTTGTACTAGTCACCACATAGATCACAAAAATACATGGCATACACCTCTGTAAAGATGGCATGGCATAGATCAAAACACTTGTAGAGCTCATGCCCATAAGATGCACACATCAAATGCAACAAAAATAATAAAACATCAAGTTCTGATAAGTAACAGAAGTAAACATCGTATAGCACTCTTGCACCAGAGATTTGGGTATCAAGATGGACTCAAACGAGCATGACACAATGGAACAAAATGAAGAGCATCTTGTATCGAACATTTCGATATATCATGCACGCAAAACGGAGCAGTATACAATGAGATATGATGCGATGAACATGAGCACATAATGCAATAATTTCGAGACTTAGCAGAAACGAGGGGGGAGTTAATCTTCGGTCCAGATCTCGTCAGCACGCGAACCGAGGCAAGGCTGCTGCTCGCTGGAGATGGGGAAGGAGGAGGGCGTCGGCCGGAGATGAAGAGGAGGGAGAGGCGCGGTCGCCGGGGTTTGTCGGAGGAGAGGAGCGGGGCGGCGAGGAGCTCGGGCTCCGGCGGAGCCGAGGCGCGCTGGGGCGCGGGCCGGGCGGCGCGCCGGCGTCGGAGGCGGGCGGCGACCGGAGCGGAGGGACGCCGGGCGGCGAGGCGCGGGGTCGCCGGAGGAGGACGGGCGCGGAGGGAGCCGGGCGGCGGGGTCGGGAGGGCCCCGCGCGGGCTCGCGGGCCGGCGGGCGGAGGAACGCGGCGGCGCGCCACGTGTCACGCCCCGATTGGTCGGGCGCGTCGGCGGGATTCGTCCGGCGCCGGGCGGACGTGTCCGGCGCGCGGAGGGAGCGGGACTAGGGTTTCGAGACTCGGGATTTGGAGGAGGGAGCACATATTTATAGGTACAGGGAGCTAGGAGACTCCAAATGGAGTGCGGTTTTCGCCCACACGATCGTGATCGAACGACCGAGAGCATGGTGGGGACTTAGATGGGTTATTGGGCTGTTTGGAGGGGGTTTTGCTGCAACACACAAAAGCCCTTTGCGGTTACCCGGTTAACCGTTGGAGCATCAAACAACCTCCAAATGGAACGAAACTTGACAGGTGGTCTACCGGTGGTATACCGAGGCCACTTGGCAAACCTCGGTCCATTCTGAGAACGTTTAACACCCGCTCACGAGAAGAAACAAGAGGGGTGCGCCGGTGCGCGTGGGAGTGTCGGATTGCAAAACGGACAACGAGGAAAATGCTCGGATGCATGAGACAAACACGTATGCAAATGAGATGCGCATGATGACATGATATGAGATGCATGACATGAACAAATGCAAAACGAAAGACAAAACCCAACCACGGAGGGAATATCATAACACATAGCCGAAAATGGCAAGAGTTGGAGTTACAAATATGGAAAGTTACATCCGGGGTGTTACAGGGGGGGGGGGCTCGCCGGAGTTAAGGAAGAACCAGCCGCAGCGGGGAGGGGGGCTCGCCGGAGAAGTACCCCACTATCTATCTTAGGGTTCAGGGTGGGGGCGGTGGTCGCCGGCGATGGTGGGGCGGTGGCGTGGGGATCGCCGGAGAAAAAGCTCGGCACGGGGGGCCTAGAGGGATGGCCGGGGCGGCGGCGGACCGGCGGTGGGGAGTGTTTTCGGGGCAGGCGGGGCGGCTGTTTGGCCGGTGGTGGCTGGCGCCTCAGGGGGGTGGAGGTTGAAGATGAACTGCAAGCCCTTGATTTCGTATCCAATGGCTGCAAAATCGACTGACCAGAGATGAAAAAGTCAGTCGACTGACGTGTAGCCTCACCTCTAGTGCGTTCAGTTTCGACAGTAAAATTCAGTTTCGACAGCAAAATTCAGTTTCGACAGTTAAGTTCAGTTTCGACAGTTAAATTCAGTTTCGACAGTTAAGTTCAAAGATGAGCGGCTGATGTATACATCTAGCACTTTGTGGTTATGTATTTTACATCATCTATTGGAGATGCTATTAGAATTCCACTCAGGTTAACGTTGTCTCTCTTGTCCTGCTTCAGCCTCGGCGTCATACAACTCACCGGAGCTGCTCCAACGACGAAACCCTCCATCAGAGCAGAGAAGTACCTCGGGCTCCATCTCCAGACGCCTAAGATCTTCTTCCCCACCTCCGACAGCCAAGTCAGCTGGAGCATCCTCTCCGGCCAACCCAATCACACTGAGATCGACATGGCTTCGCCAAAGAGGTTGTACACTTGTTGCATATCTTTTTTACTCTACATGTTATATATATTGTCCACTGAGCACACAGGGTAACGGGAAATACGATTATTTTATCCTACTATATGACAAGCAGTGAGGTACCAGGCAACTTAGCTATCCGTGATGGACTCTCTTGAACGCCATCATTATTTATCTCTGTGTGTTTGAGCTGTGCATTTGTCGATGGCCCTGGGAGTTGAGCTAGTAGGGCAGTGGCCTGGGTCCAAAGTAATAGAAGTAGCACAAAACATTTTTTTAGTGTAGGCTTTTCCTTGCTCAAGCCTGCCTACTAGAATCGTCAGTGCTTGAAAGGAAAAGTGAATGAAAAACATAGGAATTGGAAAGTTTCGTATGGTACTACTTTTCATGAATTTGGTGCAAAGGAATGGAGCAAAGGAAAACTGTAGGATTTGTACCTTTAGTGTCTCCTTGAAAGAAAAACCGTAGGAATTTTAATTTCCACTTGTCCTCCTTTTCAAATTCCTATTCATGAAGCACAAGACTAAGAGATAGTAGCATAATAGCATTATAACCGTGCATTTTCATGTGGTTTGACTTAATCTCACCATGCTTCTTTGCATCCTGTGATCTTCCAATTCTTGTGAACCAAACACCCAGATTGGCATAAACCCGTGTTTTTAAATTCTCTGTTTTGCACGTGCATTCCTATTCTATTCCTGTCTATTTCCTATCCCTGCATTGTTAGAATCCTAAAATTCAAACAAGCCCTTACACAATTACTTCTATTACAGATGTGTCAAAGAAAACCTTGTGTGGTTTGTCCTGCTCCTGCGGTGCTGTGTTCCACCCCAGCTCAGCTGCTCCAACGACGGAAGGGTTCACCACAGCAGGGATCCGCTCTCCAGACTGTCTTTCGCCGCCTCAGATGTTCTTCCCCGCCGCCGATAGCCACGACAACTGCATTGCCATCATCAACTGAGCAGATGACCTTGAGGACTACACGCAAGAGAGGTCGCACTCTTCCGTGTCTGCTTACGTTATGCATCGCTTAATATGATGACATGCTACTTTATCGTCGTGTTCACCTATTAGACTCCGAGTCAGGTCCAAACTTATGCTGAAACTTGAGTTTTTAAATGGTTGTGGGGTACATATTGGGGCAGCAATTAGTACTATCTATCTACTATCTGTTTAATCTCGGGTGTCTACTATGAGTTTCATGTTGGGTGCAAACAAACATTAAAGGAGCCATTATCTGTATTTTTTAACTAAAGCTATTATCTGCCTGCTATCATTGGTTTTGGGTCTATCCACAGTTTGCTACCATCACTCTGGATTTGTGCATGCACTCCTTACATAATCTCACTATGTTTTATTCCTATGCATGTCAGTTATTGTGCACAATGGAACTGAACATGTAGAGCAAAAGAGACGAGCCTTGCGTGGCAATAAAATTTCATGCAGACGTCGCTCCATGGTGGGCGCAAAGGCAGCCCCCTCCACCGATTTCGGATCGTAATCAAGAGGAAGATAACTGTTCTGAGGGGGATTCAGAAGCAGAAGACCACTCCTATTTACCCCATGAGGTCTTCTCTCTAACTTGGCATGCTGATGTTGGTTATATCATGCATATGGTGCCTTGCATTGCTTACTTTATACATCAAATATGTCAACTGCTTAGTTTAGACATGCTTTGTGTGAATACCATCTGTTTAGTTTATTCATCGTTTATGTGAATTATGCAATGCCATCTTGTTTAGCGAGGCATCATATATGTGAATTTTGCAATGCCATCCTACTTAGCCAGTCATCTTATATGTGAATTATATCAGGCCATCTTTTTTTGTTACGTATTACATTTGTCAACAATGTTAGTACATTCAACTACTCTTCGTGTGCATCAGCCATTTGACACGGTGATGGAAAATTCTGGAGTGAAAACAAGGTCTTCAGAGCAGACTATGCTATCTGACGAAGCACATATCTCGCTGGTTACGGATAGCTCCTCAGAGGAGGATTCAGAGACAGATGACCAGTCCTATTCCCCCCCGAGGTGTATGCTCTAATTAACTTGGCAGGGTTATGTTGCTCATATCGTGCATATGGTGTCTTGCATTGCGATGTCATTTGATTAGTTTAGACATGCTTTGTGTGAATGCCACCTGTTTAGTGTCTAATTACCATATATGTGAATTATGCATTGCCATCTTGTTGCAAGACATTATATATGTGAATTATGCAATGCTATCTTGTTGCAAAGGCATTATATATGTGAATTATGCAATGCCATGCTGTTGAGCCAATCATCATGTATGTGAATTATATCATGCTATCATTTTTTTGTATTACGTTTTCCATTTGTCGACAATGTTTGTATATTCAACTACTTTCCTGTGCATCAGCCATTTGAAGCGGTGATGGAAGTATCTGGAGTGAAAACAAGGTATTCAGAGCAGACAATGCTACCTGCTGAAGCAGACATCTTGCTGGATACAGAGAGCTCCTCAGAGGAGGATTCAGAGACTGATGACCAGTCCTATTTCCCCCCTGAGGTCTATGCTCAAACTTGGCAGGTTTATATTACCCATGTCATGCATGTTGTCTTGCATTGCTTAGTTTTTACATCATATATGGATTGCCATCTGCTTACTTGCTTACTATATAAATCATATATTTGAATTATATCATGCCATCATGTTTACATACACAACATCTATCTGAATTATGGCATGGAAACCCATTTAATAAAGACATCATATAGTTATATCATCTCATCCTGTTTAGTGTTTACAGTCATCATATTTTGAATTATGTCATTCTATCCGGGAATTATATCATGCTATCATGTTTCCATAGGCGACATGTATGTGAATTATGGCATACCAACCTATTTAATAAACACATTATATAGTTATATCATGTCATCCTATTTACATAGTCATCATATTTTGAACTATGTCTTTCCATCTTTTTTAGTTAGCCATCATAATGTGAAATTGTATCATGATATCCTGTTTAGTTAGCCATCATATATGTGAAATTGTGTCATGCTATCCTGTTTGGTTAGACAACATAAATGTGAATTATTTCATGCCCTCTTTTATTCCCCACTATCCATTGCACCTGTCTATCATACAATGTCTGTACATTCAATTACTTTTCTTGTTTATCAGCCATTTGAATTGGAGAGGGTGATGGCAGTATCTAAGGGAGTAACAACACAGTCTTGAGAAAAGATAGTGCTACCAGTTGATGTAGATAGAACCACGGTTGTGCTTGCCCAAGAGCCAGCCCCACCACACATAACCCAGACTCTCGCAGATTGTACCCCTACCCAGTTGGACAGAGAACCAGGTACACCCCTTCTAACCCCAACCCTAGCAGATAGTAACCCAGTTCCAGTTGACACAGCACCGTTTCCAGCACAGAGCACCCAAACACGAGCAGTTAGTAAGGGAACTGCAGTGCCCAAAGCACGAGGACCACCACTCCGAACCCCAACTCAACGCTTAAAGGAGAAGAAGAATTGTTCTCAAGTCAGGTTCTGTAGCTATGGTTCATACTCCTTTGCTCTTGCATCACTGTATTTACTCAGACCAACTATTTTCAAATTTGAAGGATGGAATTGAAACTCCAATGGCGCAACAGGTATGTTTTAAACTTGTTTCTTTAACTGGTTTGCTGTTGTAACTTGCTCTATATTGATTTCAGTTTCAATTGAATAAACAGTTATGTTCTCATGTCATGCACATTACAAGTGTCTCTATAGTTTCCCACACTTATATTCTGTCTATTCTGCTTTGTCTTGAACAAATATTATTTGAACTGTGTCTCTATCTTGATTTGGCAACAAAAACTAGAATGATATAGACCATAAAGTGACCATGGTACATAGATATATGTTTGTTTCATGTTGTTATCCTGTGCACTTTACTACTGAACTGATTTACCAAAATGAGTTTCATATACAACATGGTAAACCTGTGATGTGTCTGCTTGTTTCTCTTTTAGAATGCGGACAAAATATTGGAGAACAGTACCCCGTTATGCAATGGTGAAGGAAGTAATGCAGATAAGGTTCAAGATAGTGAGACATCCCTGTTGGTCTCCAAGAAAGCTGATGAAAACTACCTTGACGACAGTGAGAGAACCCAGAAGTCCTGTCTTGATGTAGTGTTCGAGTTACTGGCCACTACCGCTGGCACAAGCTCTTCAAACTCGCTGCCTGAATCAGTTCGTCTTCTTGAGTCTCAGCTTCAAGTTGAAAGACATCGATCAGATGTGTTGCGACAGGAAGCTGAAGGACCGAGGAAGTCCCTGCAGAATTCAGATGCATACTTTCTGGTGCAACAGCAAGCACTGGAGGATTTAAGCGCCAAACAAGAGAAAGTTAATAAGCTTGCTAAGCATCTTGCCAGCATTATGGGTACCCAGGATATTGTTTCTTGAGATCTTCTGAAGTGGTTTCAGTTCTGGACATGTGTTGCTGCGGCGTTTATTTGCACTGGTCGCCAACTTTGACAACTAGTGTATATGATATGCTGCTTTGTTCCTTATATTTGCACTGGTGGCGAACTTTGATGCCCAATGGATGTAATATGTGTAATAGCTGTGATAGCCTAGCGTAAGTTGCTTGCTTATTTATTTCCTTGTTGTCTTGTTTATTTGTTTGCTTGTAGTCAGTGCTGTTCTTTTTTCGCGGTTTGCTAGTGGCCACAATAACCTTTTTTAAACTAGGCCACAATAACCATGGGCTACATATTTACTGTAGTGACACTGGGCCTTCTATGGGCCGTAGAAACAATGGGCCTTCTACGGGGCATAGAAACAATGGGCCTTCTATGGGCCGTATCATCAATGGGCCTTCTACGGGCCGTATTATCAATGGGCCTTCTACGGGCCGTATGATCGATTGCCCAAACATGGGCCAATAACATACTGCTTTATGGCCGTAAACGGGCTAGAGTTGGAATCATCCGTTCATGTGCCGACCATAATGGGCCGTCGTTAATCGGCTGTATTTGATGACGCTATGAAAACAACCCAACGTATTAACAGGCCACAAACGGGCCGACTGTAAGCACGGGCTGAATTTGGCCCACAAGCAGAAAATGACAGTAACGGGCCGTAAGTAACCGAATGCTAGAAATGAGCCCAAGAATAAATGGGCCCTGAGAAGGCCGAAAGATAACATGGGCTGGAAACGGCCCAACGGAATAATGGGCCGTTAATGGGTATAAAGTGATACACTGTTCATTACGGGCCAGTTTTACCACGGGCCGTTAACGGGCCGAGGGTTACTAAGGGCCTCAAGTGGGCCAAAAGACGTCATGGGCCATACATGGGCCGGAAGTTAAAACGGGCTGGAATTATATTGGACGGCCCAAATGACGCTACTGGGCCTAATTCAGTTAGGCCGTAAATGGGCCCTGGGTTAGCAGGCTGTAAATGGGCTATATGCGAACAAGCCGTTAACAGGCTTGCCGTGGGCCGGCCCGCCACCTTTTGACCAAGTCAAACGGACCGGCCTTTTCACAGGAATGGGCCTCTGTTGGGCCGTGCCACGTGTCGACGTATCATAGGCGCCTCCTGTCCAATGAGTGGATGACATCTGTCCCAACGGTGAGCCGACACGTGTTTCCTCCAGCCAATGATGATTTTACACGTGAAAAATCCCCATTGGTCGGGGCTATTAACGGGTTATCGGATCCAAAACCGGACCAGATAGCTTAACGACGTTCCATTACGGTGGATGTCACGTGTCGGTCACCCTTGACGAAAGCACTTCTGTGACGCGCGATTTATCGTCATGGAAGTGGACACTTCCGTGATGATAATTTTGGCAATGTCATGGAACACTTCTATGATAGCATAGGTATGACTATCTTGATTCTGTCATAAATTTGTCATGGATGTACATGCATGACAAAAAACGCGACCTACTGTGACAAACACGTATCATCACGGAAGTGTATTTTTTTGTAGTGTCTATATTCAGATGAACTGAACAAAATAGCCCCTAAATACTACTACTACTACGGAGGGGCTTTGTGCTACTTCCGACAGCCTCTCCTCTGCCGAGCACACTCAGTAAGAGGCAGAGGAGGAGGAGGAGCCCACCGACGAGCTGCATGTTCAACGACGCTCGCCAGCTCGAACGCCCACTGCCGCTCCAGACGATCCCTCTCAAAGCGGCTGGACTGCTCATAGATCTCCTAATTCCTCGCCTCTGCGTCGGCGTGTGCTGTGGCAACAGCTGCGGTAAGGCTCTTTGCGTGCTCGACGAGGCGCTCCTCCTCCTCCCGCAGGAACTCGATGTAGCGCGCAAGGTCGCTGACGCAAGTGCGGGCCTCCACCTTGCCTCCCTCCTTCGGGCGGCGGTGGCGGAGCGGGTGATGATCCCAGCGGTTGACGGTGGGCTGGCGGCCACGGCGGCCGACAATGGGGTGGCGGCCACGACGGGCACCTCCCGCCTTCGGGCCACGGTGGCAGACCGGGTGATGGCCTGCAGTGAGGTGGCGGTCGCGACGGCCACGTCCCGCCTACGGACCGCGGCGGCGGAGCGGGCGACGGCCCTGGCTTTTGACGGTGGTGTGGCGGCAACGGCGGCCAGCAACAGCTGCCGACGGGCAGCGGCGGCGGAGCGTGTGGTGGGTGTTCCGCGCACACCCAGCAGGGACGCCACGCGCACTACACTACGCCGGGGACTGAGCCGCCGCCGCGGTGTAGCCTCCCAGCTGGAGCTGTCCTCTGATGATGGTGGAGTGGCTGAGCGACGACGACGGACCGGTGCCATTGACGATTGTGGTAGAAGCAGACGAGATAAGCTATAGGGAGGGAGAGGAAAATGCAACGCAGGACTCGCCGGCCGTGAGGGTTTATATAGCAGGCCGGTAAGCATTGGGATTTTGGGCGATTTCACCGAGTCCGGCGGGAAGCTTGCGCGGGAACGGGCTCACCGACGATTCATTGGCGCCACTTCGAGCCACCGTTTGGCCAAAAGAACGCTCCCGCGCGCTGCGCAAGCTTGCGCTGTAAGCCGTCTGCGGTAGCGGGGTGACAAGACGTGCGAGAGGAGGACGAAAGGACACATACGCGTATGGTTAATTACCTACTATACCCCCATCCTGGTTTATAAGTAGGATTTAATAAATAAAATACGAATGCATGTCGCCAAAGATTATATTGTTGGATTCGTATTTGAACATAGTTTCCAGTTATAAATTTTTTGTAACATACATTAACACTTTTTTGATTAAATTTAAGGTTATATACCAGCAAGCGTTTACCCGCAACACACACGGCTTATTCCATCACAAATAGCTCGGATGGATCAACTATATGCCACGTATTGCACACGCAACTCTAATCTGATTTGTGCTTGATCTCTCCGACAACGCTCACACAATTCATCTTATTTGCCACGTATCACTGTGTCGGCCTCTGCTCGCGTCCCTCGGCAAGCTCTGCTCACCGTTAGGCGCCGCAGCGCGCTCTGCTCGCGTCCGTCGGCGCGCTCGGCTTGTGGACAACTTTTCCTTGCGTGTTCAACTGCTATATACATATATATATATGGTTGCTTGCCGTTGAGGCGACCGCGGAGCGCTCTGCTTGCGTCCCTCCACGCGCGCTCTGCCAGTGGTTGGGCGTGTGCACGATCACGTCGGGGCCCCCATATGCATGTGGCTGCGTCGCGCGCGTTGCCACGCGATGCAGTTACGTGCGGCACGATGGAGTTACGCGCTGCAAATTAGAACTGCCATCAGGGTCTGCCATTATTCCAGGCCATCCGGCTTCCCCTTTAATTCCCGCGGCCATTATAACCTTAGTCTCTTCAACCTTTCGATCGCGCCCCACAAAACAACAAGCACACCCACAATGACACATAGAGAGGGGATGTCTAGCGGCGCTCCAATGGAGTTCGACGAGCATAGAGTGGAGACCCAGGCGAGGGAGACGGATCTGTCGGTGGTGTACATCAACAGCGTTGAGCAGTTACTTGCTCGAGACAAGTACAAGGTGGTTGGCATCGACCTCCAGTACACCGTCGGTCGTCCCGGCATAGATCAGAAGGTTGTCGTCGCCAGTTGTGCGTGCGCCATCATGTCCTCATCTACCACTACTGCATGGCAATAGAGCCTTGCGACCGTTTCAACAAGTTTGTCGACAGCACCAACTACAAGTTCGCCACGGTGGAAACCACCGACGATGTAAAAGCGCTCAGTGTTACGGGCTTGGCCTGCAAGAACCTTGTCAAAATCCGTGACCACTACAGGGTCTGGGGCAGCACGAAGAAGGAATCCTCGGTCGAACTTACCTCGGCCATCATCGACCCCTACTACAAAAAGATGAAGCAGGATGCCCAGAGAACAAGTCCTGTATCCTGGCACAGGGCCTGGATGCGGCAACTGGATGAACCTCACCTCAGGTTCGCGGCCAAGAGCACGTACACATGCTACGAGATGCACATGTGGATCATTGACATGAGGAAGTGCCTCATTACCCAAATCGACGAGCCCGGATCGATCCACAAGCAGAGCAAGCGTCACAAGAAGTAGATGATGATCAAATGATCGTTTATGCTAGTTAATCATGCATGTAATATATAGTTTACTTTATTGGTGCGTGGAAATGTCATGTGTGTAGTAGCCACCTATGTAATTATGCATGTAATAGTTTACTTTGGTGTGTGCAAATGCCATGGTTGTAGTAGCCACCTATGTAAGTGGATGTTTAATTTGGTTATGCAACAATGTCCTTATAAGTGTGTGTGTATATATATATGTGTGTATATATATGTTGTTGTTCTATATGCAATCCCATGACACAACACACACGTCTTATTAGCAGCAACCGTCTGTGTTATTATCGGTCTTCGCACACATTTCTGATTACAAACTTGTTTGTCGCGTATCACACACATCTTATTATATTGAACCGTTTCTGTTCTCTTGTCTCAACACAAACAGTTCATCTGAGTGAACTGCATGCTGTATATCGCACACACCTTGATCTGGCTGACCGTTTCTTTTGTGTTGCCTAATCACAAACAGTTCATCCGAGTGAACTGTATGCTGTATATCCCACACTCCTCCATCTGGCTGCCCATTTCTTTTGTTCCTCCTCATCGCAAATAGTTAATTGAAATGAACCATATGCCCTACATCGCACACGCAACTAAAATCTGAACCGTGTTTGATGCATCCTCCATCGCAAACGTTTTGCACCTTTTTGACGGTTTTTTTACACCACCGATTGAGATTATTGCATCGCACATAGTTTCATCGAAGGGTCTCTGATCGTAGTGTCGCATTAGCAACATCCTGCAGTAGTGTGTGCTCATAGGGATCGATATGGACACCCATGGTTCCGCTATCGATCATTGAACGAAGGAGTTTTGTTCATGCCTATGAGTTACCGAACCTATGGGGTCACAAGCTTAAGGAAATCACAATCTGCTGACTATTAGTAGGACGGTAGCGATGAGAATATATTTTTGGAATTGTTCAATTATATTCGGAATAGTTCCGAGAGGATCAAGAAGCATTTCGGGGCCACCGGAAGGGTTTGGGAGACTATCGTGTAATACCGTGTATTACCGAGAAATGATATATAGGTGGAAAATGTTTCCGAGGCTCTTAAATTATATATAAAAGGGTTTGGAAATATTTAGGACACTTTTATATTTCATTTAATATCAATGGGCTGATGAGTGATATTTTTACACTCATTTCACCTTTGTTTAAACTGAGATATTTCATTTTAAATGAGATATTCGCTCCGATATTGCTAGTAATGACTGATGAATGCAAATGATTCCACAAATCCTGTATTTGATGTGTTTCCACAGGAAATGGGCTAAAAAGGGAAGAAATCACGTGTGGAAATGGAATGGAAGGAAAATAGAAGAAAGAGGAATCAACACGAGGAGTTTGCGCGAAGACAACATGAAAGACGGTGTTCCATACGGGCGTGAGTGCCTGTATGAGCGCCCGTTTGGCATGGATTGCGAGGTAGATCGTCCACTTGAACAAGTTTTATTAAAGGGACCCCGTTAAAATATCAACAGAGCGACGAGCACAGAAGCCAGAACCTCTTAGCCACCGCCATCTCCATCTCCATAGCCATCTCCACCACCACCATAGTGCTCTCTCATCTAGTTCATACTTTTAATCATGCATCACACAAGGCATCCATTGTAAGACATATTGCAATCACTCAATCTCGAGATGTGTTCTTTAATGTTTTCTTCCAGCGATGTGATCTCCATGTGGGAGTAGTTCGGTAAGGTATGGTTTGAGGCATGAGCCTTGCAACCCAAGGTATTTGTTGAGGGGATCAATGGAAGACTTTGACATAACGTCCCATATGTGTGAAATAAAATTGTTTCGTGAAGATGTCTCTTGTCCTGTCCGTGATCTTCATCCCTGCACATACCCAGGATCATGGAGATCGAGCACCGGTGAGGGTAGGAGCAAGGAGACCGTGAAGTGTTATTCCGAACACCAGTGACAGTAAGGTTCAGTAGGGTAACATGGATCATATCCCTAGGGATAAATGAGGTGTAGTCATTAAATGCCCAATGCTCTTGTCTGATTTCATTATCTTAATTGTCGAGGCAACCCCACGCGATAGATAGGTGATACGTCCATTTTGCATCATGTCTTCGTATTCATATTTATTGCAATTTGGACGGTTATTTCACTTTATGATACAATTCTTATGCCTTTTCCCTCTTATTTTGCAAGTTTCACATGAAGAGGGAGATTGTCGGCAACTGGAATTCTAGACCTGAAAGGTCTATATCGGAGTTACCTATTCTGCACAACTCCAAATGACCTTAAAATTGACGGAGAATTATTTTGGAATATATAAAAATTATTGGCGAAAGAAACATCAGCAGGGGACCCACCAGACATCCACAAGCATGGGGGGCGCGCCCCTAGATTTGTGGGGACCCTCGCAGGCCTCCGAAGCCCATGTTGTGCTATATAATTTCATTTCACCTAGAAAAAAAATCAAGAGGAACATTTCGGTGTGAAGCGCCGCCGTCTCGAGGCGAAACCTGGGCAGGAGCAGTTTTGCTCTCAGCCGAGCGATTCCGCGGTGGAAACTTCCCTCCGGGAGGGGGAAATCGAAGCCATCGACATCACTAATGATCCTCTCACCATGGGAGGACCAATCTTCATCAACATCTTCACCAGCACCATCTCATCTCAAACCCTAGTTCATCTCTTGCATCCAATCTTTATCTCAAAACCCCAGATTGGTACCTGTGGGTTGCTAGTAGTGTTGATTACATCTTGTAGTTGATGCTAGCTGGTTTATTTGGTGGGATTATATGTTCAGATCCTTAATGATATTCAATACCCCTATGATATTTAACATGAATATGATTTGTGAGTAGTTACTTTTGTCCTTAAGGACATGGGAGAAGTCCAGTTATAAGTAATCATGTGAATTTGGTATTCGTTCGATATTTTGATGATATGTATGTTGTTGCTTCCTTTAGTGTGCCATGTGAACGTCGACTACATGACACTTCACCATACTTGGGCCTAAGGGAAGTCATTGTGGAGTAGTAATTATATGATGGGTTGCTAGAGTGACAGAATCTTAAACCCTAGTTTATGCGCTATTTCGTAAGGGGCTTATTTGGATCCATATGTTTCATGCTATGGTTGGATTTATCTTAATTCTTCTTTTGTAGTTGTGGATGCTTGAGAGAGGGGGTAATCATAATTGGGAGGCTTGTTCAAGTAAGAACAACAACCAAGCACCGGTCCACCAACATATCAAATTATCAAAGTAGCGAACGCAAATCAAATGAACATGATGAAAGTGACTAGATGAATTCCCATGTGTCCTCAAGAACGCTTTGCTTGATATAAGAGAAAGCCCTGCCCTTTGCTATAAAAAGGATTGGGCTAGCTTGCCGCACCTTTGTTACTGTTGCTACTTGTCATTTGTTACGAATTATCTTGCTATCAAACTATCTGTTACCGATAATTTCAGTGCTTGCAGAAAATACCTTGCTGAAAACCGCTTGTCATTTCCTCGTTGGGTTCAACACTCTTACTTATCGAAAGGACTACGATTGATCCCCTGTACTTGTGGGTCATCAAGACTCTTTTCTGGCGCCATTTCCGGGGAGTGAAGCGCCTTTGGTAAGTGGAATTTGGTAAGGAAACATTTATATTACGTGCTGAAATTTACTGCCACTTGTCATAATGGAAAGTAATCCTTTGAGGGGTTTGTTCGGGGTATCTTCACCTCGACCGGAAGCTCAAATAGTTTCTACTGAATCTACTGAATATATTTATTATGAGATTCCTGCGGGTATGTCTGAGAAACTGCTAGCTAATCCTTATGCATGAGATGGAACAGTACATCCTGATATGCACTCGATATATATATATAGATGAAATTTGTGGATTGTTTAAGCTTGTAGGTTTATCCGAGGATGGAGTTAAGAAGAAGTTATTCCCTATATCTTTTGTGGGAAAGGCCTCGAGATGGTATAGGCTATTGGATGATACTGGAACGTCGGTCTGGAACCAGTTGAAATTGGAATTTCATCAGAAGTTTTATCATATGAATCTGGTTCATCGTGATCGGAGTTATATATATATATATATATATATATATATAGAGAGAGAGAGAGAGAGAGTTTTTGTCCTCGTGAAGGAGAAAGTATTTCTCAAGCTTGGGGGATGCTTAAGTACATGATGCACACGTGCCCATGAGCTCTCAAGATAAATTAGTATTTAGAATTTTTATGCTCGGCTTTCTCATAATAATCGATCCATGCTTGATTTTCTTCTATTGGTTCTTTTATGAGGAAAACTATTGAATTCAAGTGGAATCTCTTGGAAAGAATTAAACACAACTCTGAAGATTGGGAATTTGACAAAGGTAAAGAGTCAGGTATAAATCTTGAGTTTGATTGTGTTAAATCTTTCATGGAAACTAATGCTTTTCATAAGTTTAGTACTAAATATGGACTTGACTCTGAGATAGTAGCTGCATTTTGTGAATCTTTTTCTGCTCATATTGATCTCCCTAAGGAGAAGTGCTTTTAATATCATCCACCTATTAAGGAAAAAAATTGAGCAATCCATTATAGTTAAAGATGAAACAATCATTTACAATGTTGATGCAGTTGTGCATCTCCAATTACTTAATGCTTCGCCTGATCATCCTCTTAATAAAAATGAAACACTTGCTATCTTTTATAATGGACTAACCGATGCTTCTAGGGATTACCTAGATAGTTGTGTTGGTTGTGTTTTTAGGGAAGCTATTGAAAAGGCTGAAGAACTATTGAATAATATATTGAGAAATTAAAATGATTGGACACTTCCTGGTGTTGGGGAACGTAGTAATTTCAAAAAAATTCCTACGTACACACAGGATCATGGTGATGCATAGCAATGAGAGGGGAGAGTGTCGTCCACGTACCCTCGTAGACCGAAAGCGGAAGCGTTAGCACAACGCGGTTGATGTAGTCGTACGTCTTCACGATCCGACCGATCCAAGTACCAAACGTACGTCACCTCCGAGTTCAGCACACGTTCAGCTCGATGATGTCCCGCGAACTCCGATCCAGCAGAGCTTCACGGGAGAGTTCCGTCAGCACGACGGCATGGTGACAGTGATGCTGCTACCGACGCAGGGCTTCGCCTAAGCACCGCTACGATATGACCGAGGTGAAATATGGTGGAGGGGGGCACCGCACACGGCTGGAATAGATCAATAGATCAACTTGTGTGTCTATGGGGTGCCCCCTGGCCAAGTATATAAAGGATAGAGGGAGGAGGAGGCAGCCGACTAGGAGGAGGGCGCACCAGGGAGGAGTCCTACTCCCACCGGGAGTGGGACTCCCTCTTTTCCTAGTTGGAGTAGGAGGGGGAAAGGAAGGGAAGGAGAGAGGGGGAAGGAAAGGGGCGCCGCCCCCCTCCTTGTCCAATTCGGACTAGAGGAGGAGGGGGCGCGCAACCAGCCCTAGCCGCCCCTCCTCTTCTCCACTAAGGCCCATCTTGGCCCATTAAACTCCCCGGGGGGTTCCGGTAACCCCCCGGTACTCCGGTATATGTTCGAAATTCCCCGAAACCATTCCGGTGTCCGAACATAGGCGTCCAATATATCGATCTTTACGTCTCGACCATTCCGAGACTCCTCATCATGTCCGTGATCATATCCGGGACTCTGAACTACCTTCGGTACATCAAAACACAAAACTCATAATACCGATCGTCATCTAACTTTAAGCGTGCGGACCCTACGGGTTCGAGAACTATGTAGACATGACCGAGACACGTCTCCGGTCAATAACCAATAACGGAACCTGGATGCTCATATTGGCTCCTACATATTCTACGAAGATCTTTATCGGTCAAACCGCATAACAACATACGTTGTTCCCTTTGTCATCGGTATGTTACTTGCCCGAGATTCGATCATCTGTATCTCAATACCTAGTTCAATCTCGTTACTGGCAAGTCTCTTTACTCGTTCCGTAATACATCATACCGCAACTAACTCATTAGTTACAATTCTTGCAAGGCTTATAGTGATGTGTATTACCGAGTGGGCCCAGAGATACCTCTCCGACAATCGGAGTGACAAATCCTAATCTCGAAATACGCCAACCCAACAAGTACCTTTGGAGACACCTGTAGAGCACCTTTATAATCACCCAGTTACGTTGTGAAGTTTGGTAGCACACAAAGTGTTCCTCCGGTAAATGGGAGTTGCATAATCTCATAGTCATAGGAACATGTATAAGTCATGAAGAAAGCAATAACAACATACTAAATGATCAAGTGCTAAGCTAATGGAATGGGTCAAGTCAATCACATCATTCTCCTAATGATGTGATCTCGTTAATCAAATGAAAACTCATGTCCATGGCCAGGAAACTTAACCATCTTCAATTAACGAGCTAGTCAAGTAGAGGCATATTAGTGACATTATGTTTGTCTATGTATTCACACATGTATTATGTTTCCGGTTAATACAATTCTAGCATGAATAATAAACATTTATCATGATATGAGGAAATAAATAATAACTTTATTATTGCCTCTAGGGCATGTTTCCTTCAGTCTCCCACTTGCACTAGAGTCAATAATCTAGATTACACAGTAATGATTCTAACACCCATGGAGTTTTGGTGCGGATCATGTTTTGCTCGTGGAAGAGGCTTAGTCAATGGGTCTACAACATTCAGATCCGTATGTATCTTACAAATCTCTATGTCTCCCACCTGGACTTGGTCCCGGATGGAATTGAAGCGTCTCTTGATGTGCTTGGTCCTCTTGTGAAATCTGGATTCCTTTGCCAAGGCAATTGCACCAGTATTGTCACAGAAGATTTTCATTGGACCCGATGCACTAGGTATGACACCTAGATCGGATATGAACTCCTTCATCCAGACTCCTTCATTTGCTGCTTCCGAAGCAGCTATGTACCCCGCTTCACACGTAGATCCCGCCACTACGCTTTGTTTAGAACTGCACCAACTAACAACTCCACCGTTCAATGTAAACACGTATCCGATTTGTGATTTAGAATCGTCCGGATCAGTATCAAAGCTTGCATCGACGTAACCATTTACGACTAGCTCTTTGTCACCTCCATAAACGAGAAACATATCCTTAGTCCTTTTCAGGTATTTCAGGATGTTCTTGACCGCTGTCCAGTGAGCCACTCCTGGATTACTTTGGCACCTCCCTGCTAGGCTAATAGCAAGACACACATCAGGTCTGGTACACAACATTGCATACATGATAGAGCCTATGGCTGAAGCATGGGGAACATCTTTCATTTTCTCTCTATCTTCTGCAGTGATCGGGCATTGAGTCTGACTCAACTTCACACCTTGTAACATAGGCAAGAACCCTTTCTTTGCTTGATCCATTTTGAACTTCTTCAAAACTTTGTCAAGGTATGTGCTTTGTGAAAGTCCTATCAAGCGTCTTGATCTATCTCTATAGATCTTGATGCCTAATATGTAAGCAGCTTCACCGAGGTCTTTCATTGAAAAACTCTTATTCAAGTATCTTTTTATGCTATCCAGAAATTCTATATCATTTCTAATCAGCAATATGTCATCCACATATAATATAAGAAATGCTACAGAGCTCCCACTCACGTTCTTGTAAATACAGGCTTCTCCAAAAGTATGTATAAAACCATATGCTTTGATCACACTATCAAAACATTTATTCCAACTCCGAGAGGCTTGCACCAGTCCATAAATGGATCGCTAGAGTTTGCACACTTTGTTAGCTCCCTTTGGATCGACAAAACCTTCTGGTTGCATCATATACAACTCTTCTTCCAGAAATCCATTTAGGAATGCAGTTTTGACATCCATTTGCCAAATTTCATAATCATAAAATGCGGCAATTGCTAACATGATTCGGACAGAATTAAGCATCGCTACGGGTGAGAAAGTCTCATCGTAGTCAATCCCTTGAACTTGTCGAAAACCTTTCACAACAAGTCGAGCTTTATAGACAGTAACATTACCGTCAGCGTCAGTCTTCTTCTTGAAGATCCATTTATTCTCAATGGCTTGCCGATCATCGGGCAAGTCAAGCAAAGTCCACACTTTGTTCTCATACATGGATCCCATCTCAGATTTCATGGCCTCAAACCATTTTGCGGAATCTGGGCTCATCATCGCTTCCTCATAGTTCGTAGGTTCGTCATGGTCTAGTAACATGACCTCCAGAATAGGATTACCATACCACTCTGGTGCGGATCTTACTATAGTTGACCTACGAGGTTCAGTAGTAACTTGATCTGAAGTTTCATGATCAATATCATTAGCTTCCTCACTAATTGGTGTAGGTGTCATAGGAACCGGTTTCTGTGATGAACTACTTTCCAATAAGGGAGCAGGTACAGTTACCTCATCAAGTTCTACTTTCCTCCCACTCACTTCTTTCGAGAGAAACTCCTTCTCTAGAAAGGATCCAAATTTAGCAACAAAAGTCTTGCCTTCAGATCTGTGATAGAAGGTGTACCCAACAGTTTCCTTTGGGTATCCTATGAAGACACATTTCTCCGATTTGGGTTCGAGCTTATCAGGTTGAAGCTTTTTCACATAAGCATCGCAGCCCCAAACTTTAAGAAATGACAACTTTGGTTTGTTGCCAAACCACAGTTCATAAGGCGTCGTCTCAACTGATTTTGATGGTGCCCTATTTAACGTGAATGCAGCCGTCTCTAAAGCATAACCCCAAAATGATAGCGGTAAATCAGTAAGAGACATCACAGATCGCACTATATCTAGTAAAGTACGATTACGACGTTCGGACACACCATTACGCTGTGGTGTTCCGGGTGGCGTGAGTTGCGAAACTATTCCGCATTGTTTAAAATGTAGACCAAACTCGTAACTCAAATATTCTCCTCCACGATCAGATCATAGAAACTTTATTTTCTTGTTACGATGATTTTCCACTTCACTCTGAAATTCTTTGAACTTTTCAAATGTTTCAGACTTATGTTTCATTAAGTAGATATACCCATATCTACTCAAATCATCTGTGAAGGTGAGAAAATAACGATACCCGCCGCGAGCCTCAACATTCATCGAACCACATACAGCAGTATGTATGATCTCCAACAAATTTGTTGCTCTCTCCATTGTTCCGGAGAACGGTGTTTTAGTCATCTTGCCCATGAGGCATGGTTCGCAAGTACCAAGTGATTCATAATCAAGTGATTCCAAAATTCCATCAGTATGGAGTTTCTTCATGCGCTTAACACCAATATGACCTAAATGGCGGTGCCACAAATAAGTTGCACTATCATTATCAACTCTGCATCTTTTGGCTTCAATATTATGAATATGTGTATCACTACTATCGAGATTCAACAAAAATAGACCACTTTTAAAGGGTGCATGACCATAAAAGATATTACTCATATAAATAGAACAACCATTATTCTCTGATTTAAATGAATAACCGTCTCGCATCAAACAAGATCCAGATATAATGTTCATGCTCAACGCTGGCACCAAATAACAATTATTTAGGTCTAAAACTAATCCTGAAGTTAGATGTAGAGGTAGCATGCCGACCGCGATCACATCGACTTTGGAACCATTTCCCACGCGCATCGTCACCTCGTCCTTAGCCAATCTTCGCTTAATCCGTAGCCTGTTTCAAGTGGAAATATTAGCAATAGAACCAGTATCAAATACCCAGGTACTACTGCGAGTATTAGTAAGGTACACATCAATAATATGTATATCACATATACCTTTGTTCACCTTGCCATCCTTCTTATCCGCCAAATACTTGGGGCAGGTCCGTTTCCAGTGACCAGTCTGCTTGCAGTAGAAGCACTCAGTCTCAGGCTTAGGTCCAGACTTGGGTTTCTTCTCTTGAGCAACAACTTTTTTGCTGTTCTTTTTGAAGTTCCCCTTCTTCTTCCCTTTGCCCTTTTTCTTGAAACTGGTGGTCTTGTTGACCATCAACACTTGAAGCTCCTTCTTGATTTCTACCTCCACAGCCTTTAGCATTGCGAAGAGCTCGGGAATTGTCTTATTCATCCCTTACATATTATAGTTCATCGCGAAGCTCTTGTAGCTTGGTGGAAGTGATTGAAGAATTCTGTCAATGACACTATCATCCGGAAGATTAACTCCCAGTTGAATTAAGTGATTGTTATACCCAGACATTTTGAGTATATGTTCACTGACATAACTATTCTCCTCCATCTTGTAGCTGTAGAACTTATTGGAGACTTCATATCTCTCAATCCGGGCATTTGCTTGAAATATTAACTTCAACTCCTGGAACATCTCATATGCTCCATGGCATTCAAAAAGTCGTTGAAGTCCCGGTTCTAAGCCGTAAAGCATGGCACACTAAAATATTTAGTAGTCATCAGCTTTGCTTTGCCAAACGTTCATAACATCTGGTGTTGCTCCTGCAGCAGGTCTGGCACCTAGCGGTGCTTCCAGGACGTAATTCTTCTGTGCACCAATGAGGATAATCCTCAAGTTACGGACCCAGTCCGTGTAATTGCTACCATCATCTTTCAACTTTGCTTTCTCAAGGAACGCATTAAAATTCAACGGAACAATAGCACGGGCCATCTATCTACAACAACATAGACATGCAAAATACTATCAGGTACTAAGTTCATGATAAATTAAAGTTCAGTTAATCAAATTATTAAAGAACTCCCACTTAGATAGACATCCCTCTAATCTTCTAAGTGATCACGTGATCCATATCAACTAAACCATGTCCGATCATCACGTGAGATGGAGTAGTTTCAATGGTGAACATCACTATGTTGATCATATCTACTATATGATTCACGCTCGACCTTTCGGTCTCAGTGTTCCGAGGCCATATCTGCATATGCTAGGCTCGTCAAGTTTAACCTGAGTATTCCTCGTGTGCAACTGTTTTGCACCCGTTGTATTTGAACGTAGAGCTTATCACACCCGATCATCACGTGGTGTCTCAGCATGAAGAACTTTCGCAACGGTGCATACTCAGGGAGAACACTTATACCTTGAAATTTAGTGAGAGATCATCTTATAATGCTACCGTCGATCCAAGCAAAATAAGATGCATAAAAGATAAACATCACATGCAATCAATATAAGTGATATGATATGGCCATAATCATCTTGTGCTTGTGATCTCCATCTCCGAAGCACCGTCATGATCACCATCGTCACCGGCGCGACACCTTGATCTCCATCGTAGCATCGTTGTCGTCTCGCCAAGTATTGCTTCTACGACTATCGCTACCGCTTAGTGATAAAGTAAAGCAATTACAGGGCGATTGCATTGCATACAATAAAGCGACAACCATATGGCTCCTGCCAGTTGCCGATAACTCGGTTACAAAACATGATCATCTCATACAATAAAATATAGCATCATGCCTTGACCATATCACATCACAACATGCCCTGCAAAAACAAGTTAGACGTCCTCTACTTTGTTGTTGCAAGTTTTACGTGGCTGCTACGGGCTGAGCAAGAACCGTTCTTACCTACGCATCAAAACCACAATGATAGTTCGTCAAATTAGTGTTGTTTTAACCTTCTCAAGGACCGGGCGTAGCCACACTCGGTTCAACTAAAGTTGGAGAAACTGACACCCGCCAGCCACCTGTGTGCAAAGCACGTCGGTAGAACCAGTCTCACGTAAGCGTACGCGTAATGTCGGTCCGGGCCGCTTCATCCAACAATACCGCCGAACCAAAGTATGACATGCTGGTAAGCAGTATGACTTGTATCGCCCACAACTCCCTTGTGTTCTACTCGTGCATATAACATCTACGCAGAAAACCTGGCTCGGATGCCACTGTTGGGGAACGTAGTAATTTCAAAAAAATTCCTACGCACAGACAGGATCATGGTGATGCATAGCAACGAGAGGGGAGAGTGTCGTCCACGTACCCTCGTAGACCGAAAGCGGAAGCGTTAGCACAACGCGGTTGATGTAGTCGTACGTCTTCACGATCCGACCGATCCAAGTACCGAACGTACGGCACCTCCGAGTTCAGCACACGTTCAGCTCGATGACGTCCCGCGAACTCCGATCCATCAGAGCTTCACGGGAGAGTTCCGTCAGCACGACGGCGTGGTGACGGTGATGATGCTGTGGAGGGGGGCACCGCACACGGCTGGAATAGATCAACTTGTGTGTCTATGGGGTGCCCCCTGGTCACGTATATAAAGGATGGAGGGAGGAGGAGGCGGCCGGCTAGGAGGAGGGCGCGCCAGGGAGGAGTCCGGGAGTAGGACTCCCTCTTTTCCTAGTTGGAGTAGGAGGGGGAAAGGAAGGGAAGGAGAGAGGGGGAAGGAAAGGGGGCGCCCCCCTCCTTGTCCAATTCGGACTAGAGGGGGAGGGGCGCGCGGCCAGCCCTAGTGATACGTCCATTTTGCATCATGCTTTTATATCGATATTATTGCATTATGGGCTGTTATTACACATTATGTCACAATACTTATGCCTATTCTCTCTTATTTTACAAGGTATACATAAGCAGGGAGAATGCCGGCAGCTGGAATTCTGGGCTGGAAAAGGAGCAAATATTAGAGACCTATTCTGCACAACTCCAAAAGTCCTGAAACTCCACGAAAGTTATTTTTGGAAATAATAAAAAAATACTGGAAGAAGAATCTACGTCAGGGGGGCCTCCACCTGTCCACGAGGGTGGGGGCGCGCCCTACCCCCCTGGGCGTGCCCCCTGCCTCGTGGGCCCCCTGTTGGCCCTCCGGTGGCCATCTTATGCTATATGAAGTCTTTCGTCCAAAGAAAAATCATAAGCAAGCTTTCGGGACGAGACGCCGCCGCCATGAGGCGGAACCTTGGCGGAACCAATCTAGGGCTCCGGCAGAGCTGTTCTGCCGGGGACACTTCCCTCCAGGAGGGGGAAATCATCGCCATCATCATCACCAACCCTCCTCTCATCGGGAGAGGGCAATCTCCATCAACATCTTCACTAGCACCATCTCCTCTCAAACCGTAGTTCATCTCTTGTATCCAATTCTTGTCTCCAAGCCTGGGATTGGTACCTGTAGGTTGCTAGTAGTGTTGATTACTCCTTGTAGTTGATGCTAGTTGGTTTATTTGGTGGAAGATCATATGTTCAGATCCTATATGCATATTAATACTCCTCTGATTATGAACATGAATATGCTTTGTGAGTAGTTACGTTTGTTCCTGAGGACATGGGAGAAGTCTTGCATTAGTAGTCATGTGAATTTGGTATTTGTTCGATATTTTGATGAGATGTATGTTGTCTATCCACTAGTGGTGTTATGTGAACGTCGACTACATGACACTTCACCATTATTTGGGCCTAGAGGAAGGCATTGGGAAGTAATAAGTAGATGATGGGTTGCTAGAGTGACAGAAGCTTAAACCCTAGTTTATGCGTTGCTTCGTAAGGGGCTGATTTGGATCCACTTGTTTCATGCTATGGTTAGGTTTACCTTAATACTTCTTTGTAGTTGCGGATGCTTGCAATAGGGGTTAATCATAAGTGGGATGCTTGTCCAAGTAAGGACAGCACCCAAGCACCGGTCCACCCACATATCAAATTATCAAAGTACCGAACGCGAATCATATGAACGTGATGAAAACTAGCTTGACGATAATTCCCATGTGTCCTCGGGAGCGCTTTTCTCTATATAAGAGTTTGTCCAGGCTTGTCCTTTGCTACAAAAAGGATTGGGCCACCTTGCTGCACTTTATTTACTTTTGTTACTTGTTGCTCGTTACCAATTATCTTATCACAAAACTATCTGTTACCTATTATTTCAGTGCTTGCAGAGAATACCTTGCTGAAAACCGCTTATCATTTCCTTCTGCTCCTCGTTGGGTTCGACACTCTTACTTATCGAAAGGACTACGATAGATCCCCTATACTTGTGGGTCATCAAGACTCTTTTCTGGCGCCGTTGCCGGGGAGTGAAGCGCCTTTGGTAGGTGGAATT
Source organism: Triticum aestivum (assembly GCF_018294505.1). NCBI lineage: Eukaryota > Viridiplantae > Streptophyta > Magnoliopsida > Poales > Poaceae > Triticum > Triticum aestivum. The sequence goes on from NC_057811.1 coordinate 349,577,018, forward strand.
TGGTAAGGAAAAATTTATATAGTGTGCTGAAATTTACAGTCACTTGTTACTATGGAAAGTAATCCTCTGAGGGGCTTGTTCGGGGTATCTTCACCCCGACCAGTAGAGCAAAGAGTTGCTCCTCAACCTACTGAACCTACTGAAAATGAAAATATCTACTTTGAAATTCCTTCGGGTATGTTAGAAAAACTGCTAGCTAATCCTTTTGCAGGAGATGGAACAAAGCATCCTGATGAGCACCTAATATATGCAAATGAAGTTTGTGGATTATTTAAGCTTGCAGGTGTGCCCGGTGATGTTATTAAGAAGAAGGTCTTCCCTTTATCTTTGAAGGGAGATGCATTGACATGGTATAGGCTATGTGATGATACTGGGTCATGGAACTACAAACGATTGAAATTGGAATTTCATCAGAAGTTTTATCCTATGCATCTTGTTCATCGTGATCGCAATTATATATATAATTTTTGGCCTCGTGAAGGAGAAAGCATCGCTCAAGCTTGGGGGAGGCTTAAATCAATGTTATATTCATGCCCCAATCATGAGCTCTCAAGAGAAATAATTATTCAAAAATTTTATGCTCGGCTTTCTGATAACAATCGCACCATGCTCGATACTTCTTGTGCTGGCTCTTTTACTATGAAGACTATTGAATTCAAATGGGATTTATTGGAAAGAATTAAACGCAACTCTGAAGATTGGGACCTCGACGAAGGTAAGGAGTCAGGTATGACACCTAAGTTTGATTGTGTTAAATCTTTTATGGATACCGATGTTTTCCGTAAATTTAGCACTAAATATGGACTTGACTCTGAGATAGTAGCTTCCTTTTGTGAATCTTTTGCTGCTCATATTGATCTCCCTAAGGAGAAGTGGTTTAAATATCATCCTCCCATAGAAGTAAAAGTAGCTGCACCTATTAAAGTTGAAGAAAAGACTATCACTTATAATGATCCTATTGTTCCTACTTCTTATGTTGAGAAACCACCTTTCCCTGTTAGGATAAAGGATCATGCTAAAGCTTCAACTGTGGTTCGTAAAAGCAATATTAGAACTTATACACCTCCTGAGCAAATTAAAGTTGAACCTAATATTGCTATTGTTAAAGATCTCTTGTCTGATAATATTGATGGGCATGTTATTCATTTCCGTGATGAAACTGCTAGAATTGCCAAACCTTGTGCTAAAGATAAACATAGACCTGTGGTAGGCATGCCTGTTATTTCTGTTAAAATAGGGGATCACTGTTATCATGGCTTATGTGATATGGGTGCTAGTGCTAGTGCAATACCTTTTGACTTATACAAAGAAATTATGCACGATATTGCACCTGCTGTGATAGAAGATATTGATGTCACAATTAAACTTGCCAATAGAGATACTATTTCACCAATGGGAATTGTTAGAGATGTTGAAGCCTTGTGTGGGAAAACTAAATATCCTGCTGATTTTCTTGTTCTTGGTTCCCCACAAGATAGCTTTTGTCCCATTATATTTGGTAGACCCTTTTTGAACACTGTTAATGCTAGGATAGACTGCGAAAAGGATGTCGTTACTATAGGTTTAGGTGATATGTCTCATGAGTTTAATTTCTCTAAATTTCGTAGACAACACCGTGAAGAGGAATTGCCTAGTAAAGATGAAATTATTGGTCTTGCTTCTATTGCCGTACCTCCTAGTGATCCTTTAGAACAATATTTGCTAGACCATGAAAATGATATGTTTATGAATGAAAGAAGGGAAATAGATGAAGTATTCTTTAAACAGGAACCCATCCTGAAACACAATTTGCCTGTTGAAATCCTAGGGGATCCTCCTCCACCCAAGGGTGATCCCGTGTTTGAGCTTCAAACCGTTACCTGATACTCTTAAATATGCTTATCTTGATGAGAAAAAGATATATCCTGTTATTATTAGTGCTAACCTTTCAGAGCATGAAGAAGAGAGATTATTGAAAACTCTGAAGAAGCACCGTGCTGCTATTGGATATACTCTTGATGATCTTAAGGGCATTAGTCCCACTCTATGTCAACATAAAATAAATTTGGAGAAAGATGCCAAACCAGTTCGTGATCATCAACGACGGCTGAATCCTAAGATGAAAGAAGTGGTAAGAAAGGAAATACTAAAGCTCCTTGAGGCAGGTATAATTTATCCCGTTGCTGATAGTCAGTGGGTAAGTCCTGTCCATTGTGTCCCTAAGAAGGGAGGTATTACCGTCGTTCCTAATGATAAAGATGAATTGATCCGCAAAGAATTATTACAGGTTATAGGATGGTAATTGATTTCCGCAAATTAAATAAGGCTACTAAAAAGGATCATTACCCCTTACCTTTTATCGATCAAATGCTAGAAAGATTATCCAAACATACACATTTTTGCTTTCTAGATGGTTATTCTGGTTTCTCTCAAATACCTGTGTCAGCCGATGATCAATCAAAGACCACTTTTACTTGCCCTTTTGGTACTTTTGCTTATAGACGTATGCCTTTTGGTTTATGTAATGCACCTGCTACCTTTCAAAGATGCATGATGGCTATATTCTCTGACTTTTGTGAAAAGATTTGTGAGGTTTTCATGGACGATTTCTCCGTTTATGGATCCTCTTTTGATGATTGCTTGAGCAACCTTGATCGAGTTTTGCAGAGATGTGAAGAAACTAATCTTGTCTTGAATTGGGAAAAGTGCCACTTTATGGTTAATGAAGGTATTGTCTTGGGGCATAAAGTTTCTGAAAGAGGTATTGAAGTTGATAAAGCCAAGGTTGATGCTATTGAAAAGATGCCATGTCCCAAGGACATCAAAGGTATAAGAAGTTTCCTTGGTCATGCCGGTTTTTATAGGAGGTTCATTAAGGACTTCTCAAAAATTTCTCGGCCTCTGACTAATTTATTACAAAAAGATATACCATTTGTCTTTGATGATGATTGTGTAGAAGCATTTGAAATACTTAAGAAAGCATTGATCTCTGCACCTATTGTTCAGCCACCTGATTGGAATTTACCCTTTGAAATTATGTGTGATGCTAGTGATTATGCTGTAGGTGCTGTTCTAGGGCAAAGAGTTGATAAGAAATTAAATGTTATTCAATATGCTAGTAAAACTCTGGACAATGCCCAGAGAAATTATGCTACTACTGAAAAAGAATTCTTAGCAGTTGTATTTGCTTGTGATAAGTTCAGACCTTATATTGTTGATTCTAAAGTAACTATTCACACGGATCATGCTGCTATTAAATATCTTATGGAAAAGAAAGATGCTAAACCTAGACTTATTAGATGGGTTCTCTTGCTACAAGAATTTGATTTGCATATTATTGATAGAAAGGGAGCTGAGAACCCCGTTGCAGACAACTTGTCTAGGTTAGAAAATGTTTTTGATGACCCACTACCTATTGATGATAGCTTTCCTGATGAGCAATTAAATGTCATAAATGCTTCTCGTACTGCTCCATGGTATGCTGATTATGCTAATTACATCGTTGCTAAATTTATACCACCTAGTTTCACATACCAGCAAAAGAAAAAGTTTTTCTATGGTTTGAGACATTAGTTTTGGGATGACCCACATCTTTATAAAGAAGGAGTAGATGGTGTTATTATACGTTGTGTACCTGAGCATGAACAGGAACAGATCCTACGCAAGTGTCACTCCGAATCTTATGGAGGATACCACGCTGGAGATAGAACTGCACATAAGGTATTGCAATCCGGTTTTTATTGGCCTACTCTCTTCAAGGATGCCCGTAAGTTTGTCTTGTCTTGTGATGAATGTTAAAGAATTGGCAATATTAGTAGATGTCAAGAAATGCCTATGAATTATTCACTTGTTATTGAACCATTTGATGTTTGGGGTTTTGATTATATGGGACCTTTTCCTGCCTCTAATGGATATACACATATTTTAGTTGTTGTTGATTACGTTACTAAGTGGGTAGAAGCTATTCCAACTAGTAGTGCTGATCATAACACTTCTATTAAAATGCTTAAAGAAGTTATTTTTCCGAGGTTTGGAGTCCCTAGATATTTAATGACTGATGGTGCTTCACATTTTATTCATGGTGCTTTCCGTAAAATGCTTGCTAAGTATGATGTTAATCATAGAATTGCATCTCCTTATCACCCTCAGTCTAGTGGTCAAGTAGAATTGAGTAATAGAGAGCTCAAATTAATTTTGCAAAAGACTGTTAATAGATCTAGAAAGAATTGGTCCAAGAAACTTGATGATGCATTATGGGCCTATAGAACTGCATATAAAAATCCTATGGGTATGTCTCCGTATAAAATGGTTTATGGAAAAGCATGTCACTTACCTCTCGAACTAGAACATAAGGCTTATTGGGCTATTAAAGAGCTCAATTATGATTTCAAACTTGCCGGTGAGAAGAGGTTATTTGATATTAGCTCACTTGATGAATGGAGAACCCAAGCTTATGAGAATGCCAAATTGTTTAAAGAAAAAGTTAAAAGATGGCATGACAAAAGAATACAAAAGCCTGAGTTAGTAAAGGTGATTATGTATTACTATACAACTCCCGTTTAAGATTTTTTGCAGGAAAACTTCTCTCTAAATGGGAAGGCCCTTACGTTATCGAGGAGGTTTATCGTTCCGGTGCCATAAAAATCAACAATTTCGAAGGCACAAATCCGAAGGTGGTGAACGGTCAAAGAATCAAACATTATGTCTCAGGTAATCCCATAAATGTTGAAACCAATGTTATTGAAACCGTAACCCCGGAGGAATACATAAGGGACACTTTCCGGAACGTTTCAGACTCCGAAAAGGAATAGGTATGTGGTACGGTAAGTAAACCGACTCCAAAACAGCTCTTATGGCATTATGTCTCCGTTTTGGAATATTTAGAAAAATAGAAAAATAAGAAGCAGTCCGGGAAGGACACGAGGCCTCCACAAGGGTGGAGGGCGCGCCCTACCCCCCTGGGCGCCCCCTCCTGCCTCGTGGGCACCTCGTGTGCTCTCCGGACTCTGTTTTCGTGCACGATGCGTATTTTGGTTGGTAAAAATTCATTATATAATCTCCCGAAGGTTTTGACTCCCGTATCACGCAAATATTCTCCGTTCTTGTTTCGAGCTGTTGCTGCTGTAGATTAGAACAAGATGTCTTCTCAAGAGTCAGTCGGGGAGAGCCGGGTGTCTCATCCGGCATCGAGACCAAGGACAAACAGCGATGCTGACCACTTTGGGCCAGCAACGGAGGAAGAAATGGAGGCTGATTTGATGAGGATAGATGCCATGGAGGAGGATCAAGAATTCACTTCTCGCTTCCGAGCTGGATTCACGATGGGGGAACTACAAAGCTCGGCTATTCCAAACTCGGTTATCCCTTCCAATGTTAGATTTCTTTCTTATGAAAATACGAAGAAGAGTGTCACTTGTTCTCCCGCAGCTATGCAACACCCTTGGGTGAAAGGGGCTTTAGCCGTTACAGGGAAGCTTCGTAAGGATATAATGGATCTCAAGCAGCAACTCAATAAGCTCGAGGAAGAGAATCGTATCCTGAGGGGCATTATCGCCAAGAATATCACATCACCATCACCGAAGAAGGAGACATAATCACATGGGTATGAGCACTCCCCTTGGCAACTGCCAAGCTTGGGGGAGATGCCCCGGTATCGTATCACAACCACATCTCCTTTGTTTACCGTTTTTCTTAGTTCGATCCTATTAAGTAGTATCTTGACCTAGTAGAATAAAAAATTTGGTATGATCTAGTTTGAGTTTTGCTTTTTGATCCCTCTTTGTAATCGAGTCCGTGAGCTATATAATAAAGATTAGTGTTGAGTCAAGGGCTTGATTATTTTTCCATGATCTTAAGGGAATAAAAAGAAAAGAGAAAAAGTATAAAAAGAAATAAAGAGATCATATTGACCTTATTGAGAGTAATGACTTCACATAGAAAGAGTATGATGATTAAAAATTGTTGGGAGATGGCAAACATAGCTTTGGTCATCGTTGCAATTAATAGGAAGTAATAAAGAAAGAGAGGTTTCACATATAAATATACTATCTTGGACATCTTTTATGATTGGGAGCACTCATTAAAATATGACATGCTAAAGATTTGATGTTGGACAAGGAAGACAACGTAATGGGTTATGTTTTCTTATATCTGAGATAAAGTATATTGTCATGGATCATCCAATGTGTTGAGCTTGCCTTTCCCCCTCATGCTAGCCAAATTCTTTGCACCAAGTAGAGATACTACTTGTGCTTCCAAATACCCTTAAACTAGTTTTTGCCATGAGAGTCCACCATATCTACCTATGGATTGAGTAAGATCCTTCAAGTAAGTTGTCATTGGTGCAAGCAATAAAAATGGCTCTCTAAATATGTATGATTGATTGGTGTAGAGGAAATAAGCTTTATACGATCTTGTGATGCGGAAGAAATAAAAGCGACGGACTACATAATAAAGGTTCATATCACAAGTGGCAATATAACGTGACGTTCTTTCGCATTAAGATCTTGTGCATCCAACCCTAAAAGCGCATGGCAACTTCTGCTTCCCTCTGCGAAGGGCCTATCTTTTATTATTATCTTCTACCTTATGCAAGAATCCTGGTGATCTTCACCTTTCCTTTTTACATTTTATCCTTTGGCAAGCACAGGGTGTTGGAAAGATCCTGATATATATATATCTAATTGGATGTAAGTTAGCATGAACTATTATTGTTGACATTACCCTTGAGGTAAAAGGTTGGGAGGCGAAACTATAAGCCCCTATCTTTCTCTGTGTCCGATTAAAACTCCGTAACCACAAGTATTGCGTGAGTGTTAGCAATTATGAAAGACTAAATGATAGTTGAGTATGTGGACTTGCTAGAAAGCTCTAACATAGACTCTTTCTGATGTTATGATAAATTGCAATTGCCTCAATGACTGAGATTATGGTTTGTTGGTTCTCAATAAAGTTTCTGATTCATACTTTGCATTGTGAATAGATTATTACTTAAGCATAAGAAATCATATGACATTATCCATATATGTTGCTGTTATGAGAATAATCATGATGCCCTCATGTCCGTTTTTTATTTTATCGACACCTCTACCTCTAAACATGTGGACATATTTATCGTCATCGGCTTCCGCTTGAGGACAAGCGAGGTCTAAGCTTGGGGGAGTTGATACGTCCATTTTGCATCATGCTTTTATATCGATATTTATTGCATTATGGGCTGTTATTACACATTATGTCACAATACTTATGCCTATTCTCTCTTATTTTACAAGGTTTACATAAGGAGGGCGAATGCCGGCAGCTGGAATTCTGGGCCGGAAAAGGAGCAAATATTAAAGACCTATTCTGCACAACTCCAAAAGCCCTGAAACTCCACGAAAGTTATTTTTGGAAATAATAAAAAATACTGGAAGAAGAATCTACGTCAGGGGGGCCTCCACCTGTCCACGAGGGTGGGGGCGCGCCCTACCCCCCTGGGCGTGCCCCCTGCCTCGTGGGCCCCCTGTTGGCCCTCCGGTGGCCATCTTCTGCTATATGAAGTCTTTCGTCCGAAGAAAAATCATAAGCAAGCTTTCGGGACGAGACTCCGCCGCCACGAGGCGGAACCTTGGCGGAACCAATCTAGGGCTCCGGCAGAGCTGTTCTGCCGGGGACACTTCCCTCCGGGAGGGGGAAATCATCGCCATCGTCATCACCAACGCTCCTCTCATCGGGAGAGGGCAATCTCCATCAACATCTTCACCAGCACCATCTCCTCTCAAACCCTAGTTCATCTCTTGTATCCAATTCTTGTCTCTAAGTCTGGGATTGGTACCTGTAGGTTGCTAGTAGTGTTGATTACTCCTTGTAGTTGATGCTAGTTGTTTTATTTGGTGGAAGATCATATGTTCAGATCCTATATGCATATTAATACTCCTCTGATTATGAACATGAATATGCTTTGTGAGTAGTTACGTTTGTTCCTGAGGACATGGGAGAAGTCTTGCTATTAGTAGTCATGTGAATTTGGTATTCGTTCGATATTTTGATGAGATGTATGTTGTCTATCCTCTAGTGGTGTTATGTGAACGTCAACTACATGACACTTCACCATTATTTGGGCCTAGAGGAAGGCATTGGGAAGTAATAAGTAGATGATGGGTTGCTAGGGTGACAGAAGCTTGAACCCTAGTTTATGCGTTGCTTCGTAAGGGGCTGATTTGGATCCACTTGTTTCATGCTATGGTTAGGTTTACCTTAATACTTCTTTTTTAGTTGCGGATGCTTGCAATAGGGGTTAATCATAAGTGGGATGCTTGTCCAAGGAAGGACAGCACCCAAGCACCGGTCCACCCACATATCAAATTATCAAAGTACCGAAGGCGAATCATATGAACGTGATGAAAACTAGCTTGACGATAATTCCCATGTGTCCCAGGAGCAGCTTTTCTCTATATAAGAGTTTGTCCAGGCTTGTCCTTTGCTACAAAAAGGACTGGGCCACCTTGCTGCACTTTATATACTTTTGTTACTTGTTACTCGTTACCAATTACCTTAACACAAAACTATAACCTATTATTTCAGTGCTTGCAGAGAATACCTTGCTGAAAACCGCTTATCATTTCCTTCTGCTCCTCGTTGGGTTCGACACTCTTACTTATCGAAACGACTACGATAGATCCCCTATACTTGTGGGTCATCACCTAGCCGCCCTCCTCTTCTCTACTAAGGCCCATCTTGGCCCATTAAACTACCCGGGGGGTTCCGGTAACCCCCCGGTACTCCGGTATATGTCCGAAATTCCCCGAAACCATTCCGGTGTCCGAACATAGTCGTCCAATATATCAATCTTTATGTCTCGACCATTTCGAGACTCCTCATCATGTCCGTAATCATATCCGGGACTCCGAACTACCTTCAGCACATCAAAACACAAAACTCATAATACCGATCGTCATCTAACTTTAAGCGTGCGGACCCTACGGGTTCGAGAACTATGTAGACATGACCGAGACACGTCTCCGGTCAATAACCAATAGCGGAACCTGGATGCTCATATTGGCTCCTACATATTCTATGAAGATCTTTATCGGTCAAACCGCATAACAACATACGTTGTTCCCTTTATCATCGGTATGTCACTTGCCCGAGATTCAGTCGTCGGTATCTCAATACCTAGTTCAATCTCGTTACTGGCAAGTCTCTTTACTCGTTCCGTAATACATCATCCCGGAACTAACTCATTTGTTACAATGCTTGCAAGGCTTATAGTGATGTGTATTACCGAGTGGGCCCAGAGATACCTCTCCGACAATCGGGGTGACAAATCCTAATCTCGAAATACGCCAACCCAACAAGTACCTTTGGAGACACCTGTAGAGCACCTTTATAATCACCCAGTTACGTTGTGACATTTGGTAGCACACAAAGTGTTCCTCCGGTAAATGGGAGTTGCATAATCTCATAGTCATAGGAACATGTATAAGTCATGAAGAAAGCAATAGCAACATACTAAATGATCAAGTGCTAAGCTAACGGAATGGGTCAAGTCAATCACATCATTCTCCTAATGATGTGATCTCGTTAATCAAATGACAACTCATGTCCATGGCCAGGAAACTTAACCATCTTCGATTAACGAGCTAGTCAAGTAGAGGCATACTAGTGACATTATGTTTGTCTATGTATTCACACATGTATTATGTTTCCGGTTAATACAATTCTAGCATGAATAATAAACATTTATCATGATATGAGGAAATAAATAATAACTTTATTATTGCCTCTAGGGCATATTTCCTTCACCTGGACCACCACCTAAACCAACTCCGAAGAAAGTTATTCTATTCCTCAGTCCTAAAGATATGCAAGAGGCAAAGAAATCTACGAAGAAAAGGGTATTAAAGCTGAAATTGTTAAGAATTTACCACCTATTGAAGAAATACATGGACTCGATACCCCGACACAGGTAGTAGAGGTAAATTCTCTTTATAGATTTGATGAAGGTTATATTCCTTATAATAAATCTCCTAGTCAATGCCTAGATGCATTTGACAATTACATTGTTAAGCAAGAACACTTCAATATGCATGTTAAGAATCAATTGAAACTGAATGTTATTTTGATTGATAGCTTGAGTGACTTGTGTTCAGAATTGCTAATGATGTTTAAGGTTTAGGTAAACATGCATCCATGGTTCGTACTCAGCTAGAACAAGTCGTTAAGTCACAAAATGATTTGCTTAATGAGATGAATAATAAAATGAATGATCATGTTGTTTGAGTAATGACTAGAGGAGGTAGAATGACTTAGGAGCCACTTTATCCTGAAGGTCATCCTAAATGAATTGAGAAAGATTCCCAAAGAATTAATATTGATGCACCTAGTTCATCTAGGGAGAAAAATAAAAAGAAAAATGGTAGAACTTTGCATGCTTCTAGTGAACCAGAGATAGAAAAACCTTCTGAGGATCATAATGGCGTTTCTGTTTCTGATGTTGAGACACAATCTGGTAATGAACATCCACCTAGTGATAATGATAATAATAATAATGTTCATGTTAATGCTCAACCAGATAATCATAAAGAACCTGATAATGATGTAGAAATATAACCTACTATTGATCTCGATAACCCATGTCCTAAAAATAAAAAAGATATGATAAAAGAGATTTCATTGCTAGAAAACATGGTAAAGAAAGAGAACTATGGGTTCCAAAACCCATGCCTTTTCCTACTAAGCCTCGGAAAAGTAAGGATGAGGAAGATTTTGAGTGCTTTGTTGAAATGCTTAGACCTGTCTTTTGCGCACTCGCTTGACTGATATTTTGAAAATGCCTACATATGCTAAATATATGAAAGATTGTGTCACTAATAAAATTTCCACCATGCTTGCAATTACTCTTTTAAGGATGGAGTACCTAAGAAGCTAGGAGATCTAGGAATACCTACTATACCATGCTCCATTAAATGAAGTTATGTCAAAATTGTTTTATGTGATTTAGGAGCCGGTGTTAGTGTTATGATTTCTCTTTATATAGAAGACTTGATTTGAATAAACTCACACCTACTGAAATATCTTTGCAAATGGCTAATAAATCAACTACCATACCTATCGGTATTTGTGAGGATGTGCCTGCTATAGTTGCAAATGTTACTATCTTGACAGTCTTTGTTATAATTGATATGCTTGAGGACGACAACATGTCGATTATCCTTGGTAGACCCTTTTTGAATACTGCAGGGGCTGTTATTGATTGCAACAAAAGCAAGATCACTTTTCATGTCAATGGTAATGAGCATACGGTTTATTTTCTGAAGAAACAACTCCAAGTGAATGGTATCAATTGTATTGAAAAAGTTTCGACAATCACTATTGGAGGTTTTCAATTCCCTCTTCCTACTTTCAAAAAGAAATATGAAACTATTATTGTTGGGAAGATGCAGATCCCCATTGAGGTAACCTAGTGTTATACGAAGATTCTTCGGTTTCATGTTACTCGAAAATAGTTTGTTAATAAGACTTGATCAACCTTATTAATGGATTCTTTTTGAGGAGCATGTGGTCGATGAATTATTTATAGTTTAATAAAGTAAAACCATGATTATCCTGTTTTCTGAATTATCCATGCAATAAAAAATGGCCCAAAAATAAAAGTGCTCAAAATGTCGTAAAATTTTAACATGATTCTTTCTGGAATATTTAAGCATTTTTGGCACTGAATACATCCCAGGGGGTGCCCCTGTTGCTTAAAAGGCAACAGGGCACGACCACCCCCTCGGCGCGCCAAGATGCCTTGTGGGTCCCACAGGACCCACCTCACTTAGTACTTCAGCCCACTTCATCCCTTACAATTACATCCAGAAAAAAAATCCTGGTTGCTCTCTCTCTCATGTTCTTGCTCCCAAACCTGAGATTTTCGATCTCTTTGCTCGGAGCTCCGTTTCCGAAACTGTTTTGAGTGATTGCTCCTTGGTATGTGATACGTCTCCAACCTATCTATAATTTATGAAGTATTCATGCCATGTTTATAATAGTTTTATATGGTTTTGGTGCACTTTTTATATTACTTTTATATGATTTTCATGGACTAACATATTGACCTAGTGCACAGTGCCAGTTGCTATTTTCCGCTTGTTTTTGGCTTTCCAGAAAATCCATATCAAATAAAGTCCCAATGCAGCGAAACTTTTTGACAATTTTTTTGGAACCAAAGAAACCCCTGAAGCTTCGTGGGAGGACCAGAAGAGCCACGAGGCCCCCACAATCCACCAGGGCATGCCCAAGGGGGTGGCCGTGGCCTAGTGGCTCTTGGGCCCATCTTGGCCCCTCTTCGCGTGATTCCAACTCTGAAAACACTTATAAATATCAAAAACCCCATAAATAACCCTAGAACTTCTACTCCGTCGCCGCAAGCCTCTGTACCAAAGAGATCCCATCTGGAGCCCTGTTCCGGCACCCTACCGAAGGGGGAAATCATCACCGGAGGCCATCTTCATCATCCCGTGGTCTCCATGATGAGGAGGGAGTAGTTCTCCCTCGGGGCTGAGGGTATGTACCAGTAGCTATGTGTTTGATCTCTCTCTCTCTCTCTCTCGTGTTCTTGATTTGGCATGATCTTGATGTACCGAGCTTTGTTAATATAGTTGGATCATATGGTGTTTCTCCCTCTCTATCTTATTGTGATGAATTGAGTTTTTACCTTTGAGGTTTTTACCTTTGAGGTATTATATTAATTCACTTGATGTATGTTTTGGCACTCAACTCGCGGATTCCCGAGGTGACATTGGGGTAATCTATGCATAGGGGTTGATACACGTTTTCGTTGTACTTTCTCTGGTAGAAATCTTGGGGCAATCTTTGAAGTTTTTTGTGTCAGATTGAATACTATGAATCTGAAGTTGTTTGATGCATATCGAATAATCAACTCACGGATACTTGTGGTGACATTGGATTATCTTGGTGACATTAGAGTTGGTTGATGTGTATCATATGGTGTTATTTTAGTACAAACTCTAGGGTTGTTTGTGACACTTATAGGGATGGCTCAATAGATTGATCGGAAAAGATAACTTTGAGGTGGTTTCGTACCCTACAACAATTTCATCTTATGTTCTCCGCTAGATAAGAACTTTTGAGTGATTCTTTGCTGCATGTGGAGGGATTGTTATTTGATCAATTATGTTAGCATTGTTGAGAGATTGCACTAGTGAAAGTGTGAACCCTAGGCCTTATTTTCAAGCATTGCAATATGTGCTCCATTTTATCACTTGCCACCTTGATGTTTTTGTATTTTTAGACTACAAAAACCTATATGTACTATCCATATTGCACTTGTATCACCATCTCTTCACCGAACTAGTGCACCTATTGTGGCATCCGACTCAGAGAAACCGGAATGCCCCGTATTCTAGCCCAGAGATCGAGGAGAAGTCTTCTGGAATACATCACTGGTTAGCATAGAACAAATCGACTCTTTATTACAATCCATATGGGTACAAGGGGATTACATCGGCACAAAGACACTACGCCTGCAACAGTTGCTCTATGCAAGCAGCAGAACAACTCGAAGCAGCGGAATAACTCTAGCAGCGGAACATCGACGATGGTGATGAACTCCACTCTGCAGGGACTCTGGCTGGAACGCTTATCCTAACTCGCAAACAAGGGATCCACGGCAAACAAGCAATCAAATTTGGCATGACCTGCAAACTGGCATGACACGCCAGGTCAGTACATTGAATGTACTTACAAGCTCAGAACAACCAAGAGCAATCAAGACAGACAATAGCATGGCAATTACAGGTTAACGAGGATTCACATGATATTATCAGATTAACCATAGCATGAACAAGATCATCATGATACTGCTAGAACAATACGAGCATGGCATGGACATATGAACATGATGATACTAACATGCAACATGATGAAGCTATCATGCACCAACTTACTCTACTCGGGTTACCTCGTAACCATCACATATATCAACTTACCATCACGGACATCACACGATCATCTCAGGATCCAATCAAGCTTGGTATTATACCGTAGTAATCATTACATGACCACAAGGAGCTTGACCTTTACCCTTGACTCTCGCACAATATCACAAATATCCATCAACTCGGTATCCATGATACCACGGTGATCCTCTCGCGATCACAACCAATCTCTTTCTCATCAGCGAAGTAGGGTTGTTATTAAACTTATTACTGTTGACACACAGTGTGACCGACTACGAACTGGGCCCATGTCCACGGGCGCGGCTATCGATAGATTTAACACACACTCTGCAGAGGTTAGTACACTGTACCCACACCACGGAACCCATGGCCTCGCATTCCCATTCGGGTGGACCAACGACGTTCCGACAAAACCGATCTACTGCCATGACACTCTCCCGGCCACTCCGACACACTCCCCTCTTGGGCTAAGTCATGGGTGGCCCCGTGTTTACCAAATACACCCAACGGCCACCGTCGTAGCAAAACAATAAACAGTCCCAAACGGGGACAATGGTATACCAATCACAACAATGGGCACACAAGGCTTATGCCGTCCTACCCGGCCAAGGTAGCGCCCGCACATAACCTTCCCTCTTTGGAGGCACCGGCGAGAGGCATGACAATAGACCCAGTCAGGACCTTCCCATAAAAGGCAAATGTGGTTGTACTGGTCAGCTCGATTCGATGGCACCATGACTTAGCCAACAGTTGTTCAAGTTCATTTAAGTTCGGTTAAGCTTGAGTGCAAATGATGTTGAGTCCTATAATATAGCATGATGCAACTATCATGCATGATATCAACATAAGCATGGGGGTACAACATAATCATCAAGCATATCAACAATAATAAAGCATATATCCGAATGAGCATGACATATTGACTAGCATGAACATCACAAGTATAACACTACTCATAGCATAACATGACCACTAGCATCAACAATAAATACTAAGCAAGAACATATCAAGAGTACTACCAAGTAAGCATATAACCAGCTAGATGCAAAGGAACATGCATATTCACGGTACTCGGTAGCAGACGATAGTCATGCACCGAAGAACATGACCAACACCAACATGTACTAGTACCAAGCATGACATACGACAGAAATGCTAGCAACTAGTACAAGATAACCAGGTGCATAAAAACATAGCATGAAAGTGAACACAAATCCATAAGCATCACCAAAACAACGATAACCGTATCAAAACAAGCAGACATTTATTAAATATTCAAGTTGAAAAACCATGGCTACTGCATGGCCATCATGCAAGTGGGTGTTATGGCTTGCCTGGGGATGAAGAAACCATCAGGGAGAAGTGTGGGAAGCTCGCGGAACGAATCGCCAAAAAAGTTTCTCTCTCGAAGGGGGCTGATTAGGGGTAAGGGCAATAAGGTCATTTACATTATGTCAAACCATAGTGAAAATGATAGGAACAGAACGGGCTCGATGAGACGAAGACATGGGCGCTGGAATCACCTCGATTGGAGTTACGAGCAAAAAGTTATGAAGGTTGAAGACCAGGGACTATTTTGTAAATAAAATATTCGCAGACAGGCCCCTGGCAGCTCGGCGGGTTGCGCACTCCAGCAAAATACGCTTTCCCACGGGAAAGCGTAAAGCACAGAATGCGCTTCCACTTATCCCAGTCAACAGAGGCGGGGCCGGGCGCCTGGGTCGCTGACGTGTGGGTCCCGTCGGCCTCCCTCCTCTTCCTTCTTCCCGACGGAAAACAGAGGACGGCGAGGCCACGCGACGCTGGCGCCGGCCCGGCTAACTCCGGCCGCCTCCAGCGCGGGCGCGGGTACCGGCATGCTCGGCAAGGAGTGCCGCGCCCAGCTGGCCTGATTGGGAACGCCGGGGAGGGGCGGAGCGGTGGCAACACGAGGGGCAGAGGGCTTGTGGCGGCGGCCGATCCTTGAGGGACGCGGCCAGGAGCACTCCGGCGACGAGCTGGTTAGAGGGGGAGGTGCGCCGGAGTGGTGGGGTTCTACTGGTGGTTAAATGAGGGAGGGAGGGGCTCGGCAGTGACTGAATTTAGGCGGAGGACCGGAGCGGCCATGGCGGCATTGGGCGGGCTGTGGAGCTCCTCGAGCTTGTTGGAGCGGTCGGGGAGGCTAGAGGGGGAGTGGGGAGGAGCTTGGAGTGCTCGGAGGGGCTCGGGGATGGCCATTTATAGGTGGGGACGAAGGGCCGAGCTGGCCGTCGTCGCGGACGCGTGGCTGGAGCCACGGATGCGTGTGCGGTCGAGCTCGGTCAACGAACGGCGACGGGGAGCAACAGGGAAGAGTTCACGGGGGCAGAGAGGGCCAAGGGACACGGGGAAGAAGAATTCGGGCGCCATTAAAGCCTTGTCGGCACTGTACGTCCGTGGGCGCGCGGCGATGAGCGCCAGTGAGCGTTCTACAGGAGGGGGGGTGAGGTCAGGGAGGAAGAGGACAACACGAGCGAGTTGTTGGACACGCTCACGCACGCGAAGATGACGAGAGGAGGAGTGGACGGAGCTAGAAGACGTCCTGGACGCATCCAACGACAGTGCCAAAACCCGTGATCACCGCGTGCGCTAGTGCACACAGTGCCACCCGGACGGCCAAATGTTGTCTGGGGTGGAGTCCCTCCAGGATAGGTTGCAACTGTGGTGATAGCTTGGTTAAATACGTAGTGGTTTGGTTGGAATTAAGCTTTGAAGTTTGGTGTTGCAAACTAGAGCATGAAACTGTGATCAACTTAGTGAGGTTAAGATGCAAACAATATGTCACATAGGTTTAGGATAGGAAGGACTATAGTCCTATGAATTATGAATAGATTTGGACCATTAATTAATACACTTGCTTTGCAACTGCATAATTTAGTCCAGAAGAAAAACCATGAAGCAGCACTCACATAGAGTGATGGATTGGGCTGAAAATGGACATGGCAGGATGATTTGATCATATGAAGGTGGCATAAAAATTTCAGACCATTTGGACAAGCCAAAGTGGTACTTCCTTCATAAACATCCCCACTATCCAGAAACTTGCAATAATATTGGTGATAAAATGGCTTAATGAAATGGTCCCAAATTTGGTGGAGAGGTGTTATTTGGGTAGGAGCATGATCTGGTAATTTTTCATAATTATGAAGCAGTATAATTTATACTTGCTTCACAACGTGAAAATATTAACATAATCAAAGATTTGAAGCTATGCTCATATAGATGATTGGATGGAGCTAAAAATTGGAGGAGTGGTATTATATGAGCATATGAAGGAGTGTGCAAAATTTCAACTTATTTGGATAACCCTAGCTAGTACTTCCTTCACAAAGGCTTCCCTCAGACAGGAACTTTGAAAAATTGCTCAGGAATATTTACTCGGCAAATGGAGTTGAATTTTGGCATGAGACAATGATTTGGACATGAAAAGGTGTCCAAAAAGTTTGGGGTCAATCAAGCAAAGATAAATGACACTTCCTTCTCAACAAGCCACTTAGGACAGAATTAGAAAAGGAATATTTGTGAATTATGTTTGATGATGCCAAGGAAGGATTTTGACATATTTGAGCAAGATATGACCCAAAAAAAATATGAGAATTATTTGGGAATTTTGGGAGTGATAGGAATAGGTTGCTTCATAACCTAGGGAAAATGGGGTTATTCCTTTAGCAGAAAAAGGAATATTCCCAAGGAAAAGAGTATTAGGGTTTGGTCCAAGATGGAAATGGCAAAGTCTTGGGATGGATATGAGGATGACAAGCCACTCTGGAAAGAAAGAACAGGTCATCTTCTTCAGTTTCCAGACCACATAGCCATAGAAAAAGAAAACTCAAGCAAAAACCTCAGAACATCAAAAGAAAAAGAAAGGGCCAAAAATCAGGGTGTGACACCTATACAACTTGCCATTGTATTGGGTGTGTTAAGGACACAAGAGATTTCTTGTATTTGGTTGCAGGGTTGTTTGAGAGAGACCATCTTCATCCTACGCCTCCCACGGCTTGATAAACCTTAGGTCATCCACTTGAGGGAAAATTGTTACTATCCTACAAAACTCTACGCTTGGAGGCCCAACACGAGAGTCTACAAGAACAAGTTGCGTAGCAGTCATCAAGCTCTTTTCTGGCGTTGTTGTGATACTTCTTCAACGTATTTATAATTTTTGATTGTCCCATTCTATTATATTATCAATCTTGGATGTTTTATATGCATTATTATGCTATTTTATATCATTTTATGGGACTAACCTATTAACATAGTGCCCAGTGCCAGTTGCTGTTTTTTCCTTGTTTTTGTCTTTATAGAAAATCAATACCAAATGGAGTCCAAATGGAATGAAACTTTTTGACGATTTTTCTTGGACCACAAGACACCTTGCAAGCTTTGGGAGGAGGCCAAAAGAGCCATGAGATGGCCGCATGCTCGGAGGGCGGGCCCTAGGGGGCTCCCCCAAGCTTGTGGGCCCCCCGTGGCACTTCCAACCCTAATCTTTCTTCTATAAATACCCAAATATTCCCCGTAGACCAGAGGGCACACCAAAAAAACTTTTCCGCCACCACAAGCTTATGTCCTCATGAGATCCTGATGACCCACATGTATAGGGGATCATTCGCAGTCCTTTCCATAAGTAAGAGTGTTGAACCCAACGGGGAGCAGAAGGAAATGACAAGTGGTTTTCAGCAAGGTATTAGTCGGTAACAAGTTGTTTGATAGTAAGATAATTTGTGACAAGTAAATAATGGTAATGGTAACAAAAGTGCAGCGAGTTAGCCCAATCCTTTTGAGGCAAAGGACAGGCCAAAATGGTCTCTTATAATAAGGAAAGCGTTCTTGAGGGTACACGGGAAATTCATCATATCACTTTCATCATGTTGGCTTAATTCATGTTCGCTACTTTGATAATTTGATATGTGGGTGGATCGGTGCGTAGGTGCTATTCTTAATTGGGAAAACCTCCTACTTATGATTAACCCCCTCGCAAGCATCCTCAACTACGAGAAAAGTATTAATATAAAATCTAACCATAGCATCAAACTTTTGGATCCAAATCGGTCCCTTACGAAGTAGCGCATAAACTAGGGTTTAAGCTTCTGTCACTCTCGCAACCCATCATATAATAACTACTCCACAATGCATTCCCTTAGGTTGAAATATGGTGAAGTGTCATGTAGTTGACGTTCACATGACACCACTAAGGGAATCACAACATACATATCATCAAAATATCGAACACATATCAAGTTCACATGATTACTTGGAACATGATTTCTCCGGTGACTTCAAGAAAAAAAGTAACTACTCGTAAATGATAATCATGCTCAAGATCAGAGGGGTATTAAATAGAATAATGGATCTGAACATATAATCTTCCACCAAATAAACCATATAGTAATCAACTACAAGATGTAATCAACACTACTAGTCACCCACAAGCACCAATCTAAGGTTCCGGTACAAAGATTGAACACAAGAGATGAACTAGGGTTTGAGAGGAGATGGTGTTGTTGAAGATGTTGATGGAGATTGCCCTCCCAAAGATGGGAGAGTTGTTGGTGATGATGATGACGATGATTTCCCCCTCCGGGAGGGAAGTTCCCCCGACGGAATCGCTCCGCCGGAGGGCAAAAGTGCTTCTGCCCAAGTTCCGCCTTGAGATGGCGGCACTTCGTCTCGAAAGTCCCCCCCCTTAATTTTTTGTAGGTCAAAATAACCTATGTACCAGAAGATGGGCACCGGAGGTGGGCTGAGGAGGGCACAACCCACCAGGGCGGACTTGGGCTCCCTGGCGTGCCCAGGTGGGTTGTGCCCACCTGGTGGGCCCCCTCTGGTAGTTATTTGCTATAATAATTCTTAAATATTCCATAAAAAATCTCCGTGAAGTTTCAGCTTATTTGGAGATGTGTAGGATAGTCAACAAATTTGACACAAAATATTTAATGGGGGCTCACAATCATAAAAGATGTCCATGATAGTGTATTTGCATGTGAATCTTCTCTTTCCTTATTAATTCTTTCATGAATTGCATCATTGACCAATGCTATGTTTGTCAATCTCCAATAAATTTTACCACTTATACTCTTCTTTATGTGATGTCATTACTTACCATAAGATTAGCATATGATCTTTTTATTATTTATTTTTATTTTTATTGAAACATAAAAGTAAAGAAAGCAAAACTTGAACTAATCTTTATTATATATCTCGCACACGATTACATAGATAGATAGATAGATCACTAAGCAAACACTCGAAGAGAAAAAATTCGAACTAAACTTTTATTCAACTAATTCAAAAGATAACTAAGGATCGAACTAAGATAAGTAAGGGCAAAGATAGTGATGGTGATACGATACTGGGGCACCTCCCCAAATCTTGGCACAAGCCAAGGGGAGTGCCCATACCATGAACTCAAGTCTCCTTTGGTGATGAAGGAGGAGGTGGTGATGATGAGGTAGTAGTGAGCTTATCCCCCTTTTCCATCTTGCGTCGGAGGGTAAAATTGTCTATCCTCAACTCATCGTTCTCCATCTCGAGCTTTAATATCCTCTTGCATAATGCTTCCTTGCTTTCCTTCAGGAAACGAGGTGGAATAGGTTAATGTTCATCCTCCTCATCTGTAAACCACATGTAGGGAAAAGTATTCTTGAAGATGTTTGGGTCCATAGGGTGGTAAGAAACAGGGCTCTCTTCCTTCGAATCTTGAGAAGACATTATTTCAGATCTGCCAGACAACAGCAAGAAATAAGAACAGAAGATTTCTCCGTGATACGGTGGTCAATGCATTCGGGGGGTATATAAAGATTTTTTATCTTGGGAGACAAGCAAACGGGAGAAAAATGGAGTCCAGAAGGTAACCATGGTGGGCACAAACCACCTAGGGTCTTGTGGCCACCAGGGATTGCCTTCCTAGTTGTTTCTTATTTTCCTTTTTTTTGTAATATTCCAAAACTGACAGAAAATATTTTTGCGGATTTTTCAGAGTCCGTTTACTTACCGTATCACGTACCTCCTCTTTTTCGGTTCTTCTGGAGTGTTCCGGAAGGTTTCCTTTATATGTTCCTCCGGTTTCATGGTTTGGATAATATTGCTTTCAACATGAATAGGCGTACCTGAGATATAGTGTTTAATTCTTTGACCATTGACCACCTTCGGGTTAGTACCTTCGGCATTATTTATCTTGATAGCTCCAGAGCGGTAAACCTCCTCGATAATATATGGTCCTTCCCATTTAGAGAGAAGTTTTCCTGCAAAGAATCTGAAACGAGAGTTGTACAAAAGAACATATTCACCAACTTTGAATTCCCGCTTTTGGATTCTTTTGTCATGCCATCTTTTAACCTTTTCTTTAAACAGTTTGGCATTTTCATAGGCTTGGGTTCTCCATTCATCTAGTGAGCTAATACGAAATAACCTCTTTTCACCGGCAAGTTTGAAATCCTAGTTGAGTTCTTTAATTTCCCAATATGTTCTAACTCTAGAGGCAAATGACAAGCTTTTCCATAAACCATTTTGTAAGGAGACATACCCATAGGATTTTTATATGTTGTTCTGTAAGCCCAAAGTGCATCATCTAATTTATTAGACCAATTCTTTCGGGACCTATTAACAGTCTTTTGTAATATCAACTTTAGTTCTCTATTGCTAAGTTTAACTAGACCACTAGATTTAGGGTGCTAGGTGTCGGTGTCAAAACCGGCGGATCTCGGGTAGGGGGTCCCGAACTGTGCGTCTAGGATCGATGGTAATAGGAGATGGGGGACACGATATTTACCCAGGTTCGGGCCCTCTCTATGGAGGTAATACCCTACTTCCTGCTTGATTGATCTTGATGAATATGAGTGTTACAAGAGTTGATCTACCACGAGATCGTAATGGCTAAACCCTAGAAGTCTAGCCTATGTGAATATGGTAATGAGTATCTGTATCCGGACTACGCTCTCTGGTTTATATAGACACCGGAGAGATCTAGGGTTACATGGAGTCGGTTACATAAGAGGGAATCTTCATAGTCGGTCGCCAAGCTTGCCTTCCACGCCAAGTAGAGTCCAATCCAGACACGGGTACAATCTTCGGCCTTCATGTCTTCACAGCCCATCAGTCCGGCCCAACGAATAACAGGCCGGACGCCTGAGGACCCCTTAGTCCAAGACTCCCTCGGTAGCCCCTGAACCTGGCTTCAATGACGAGGAGTCCGGCGCGTAGATTGTTTTCGGCATTGCAAGGCGGGTTCCCCTTTTTTCGAACTCCAAGATAGTCTTCGGACGTGATGATTGTATCCGGACCTGTTATACACCATACACAACCGCAGAGAGAATATAATATTTGCACGAATCTAATCTGTTGACAGCTTCTTTACAACACGACATCGCGTCTGTCCGGTCATAATTTCGAACCATTTTCCATCTGCCATCCCACGTTTCGAGACGCGGTTGCCATTGGCACGTCTTGTCGAAGTAGAGATCATGTCCCCTTATTGCAGGATTCTCATCAATGCGGGCATGGGTAATTCAACCGTGCCGTTTATACAGCCCTTGGGAATAGGCAAATCCTAAGGCGAGTGGGGAGGCGCTTCATATTTGCTGCCTTTATAAGGGGATAAGGATTCCCTTCTTCCTCCTCTCACGCTCTCTCTCTGTCTCCGCCTTTCCGATCTCGAGCTCCAGCGCCCAAGTTCTCATCTCCTTTCCACTCAAGCAACCATGTCCGGATCTGGCGGTCAGGGCAAGTGGATGGTCTCCTCCGTCAAGGAGGAGGACATTACTAAGCTTCGGGCGACCGGATATTTGGCAAAGGAGATCGCCCACTGTCTACCGGCCGAGGGACAAGTCGTCCCCACGCCGGAGCCCATAGAGAGGGTAGTATTCATCCCCAATTTCTTCCGCGGGCTAGGGTTTCCAATCCACCCCTTCGTCCGCGGGCTGATGTATTATTACGGGATAGATTTCCATGATCTGTCCCCGAATTCCTTCCTCAACATCTCGGCGTTTATCGTCGTGTGCGAGGCCTTCCTCCGCATCCAACCCCACTTCGGGCTGTGGCTCAAAGTCTTCAACGTGAAGCCGAAGGTGGTGGACGGCCAGCATGCGGAGTGCGGAGGATCCATGGTGAGCAAGCTACCCAATGTCTCCTGGCTGAAAGGTATTTTTGTGGAGATAGTGAAGGAGTGGCAGAAACAATGGTTCTACATCACAGAACCCCGCGGCACCTCCTGGGCCGCGGCTGCCGAATTCCTCTCCGGTGCTCCCATGCGGCTCACCTCTTGGGTCGAGAAGAGTCCAGACTGGTGTTCGTCTGATGAGCTGATAGCGTTGCAGACGCGCGTCCAGAGCATGATAGCCAAGAACGTCAAGCTCGTCGATGTGATCCAGGTGATGCTAGTTCGCCGGATTCTTCGATGCCAGTGCAGAGGACGGCCTCTATGGGATTTCAACCCGAAGAAGCATCGGACCCTGGCGAGGCTCTTCGAGACCACCCACGAAGATGCCTGGAAGTTGCTTTTTAAGGGCAACGAGAAACCGCCAGCCACGGATTCAGACCGTGGTCACGACTGTAAACACCCCGCCAGCAAGGTATGTTACTTTTGACGTATCCCCAACATAAATGTTTCGAGGATGATGTCTGAGATTTTATTATTGCTCCCTCAGGACTGGATGGAGAGGGCAAAGCGGATCCAGTGTCCGGCTCCGCTGCCCGAAGAACCGGTCATCCCACGCCTAGCGAAGATGCTGGTGCCGGCGCCATACAAGGCGCCGGAGAAGAAGGCCAAGGGGGCCAAGAGTGGCCCCCGTCGCAAGGGCGCTTCGGACGCGACGTCCGAAAACGACGAAGCCCATTCCTCTGTCCCTGAGGACAACAACGAGGAAGAGGATGAGGAGGAGGAGGAGGAAAAACAACCCTCCTCCCGAGGAGAAGAAGAAAAAGAGGGCGGCCTCGGTGCAACCGGAGGCGAAAGCGCCCAAAAAAGGGAAGGGCGCCCCAGCGGTCAATGCCGCGTGGGACGTCGACAGTAGTCCGGAGCGACGCCCCCGTACTAAGCCCTAGGCCGCATCGTAAGTGACATGGCTTATTCATGCGCACGTCCAGCCCTTTCTCTTTATTATTTTAACATGGTTAGCTACACTATTGTAGTCCGGCCCGTGACCTTATCCAGCGATCCTCATCTGGAGGTTCGTTGGCTCCGTCGGAGATGGCGAGCATGTCGCCCACCGGCCGCTTACTCCCCTGGGGCTAGGGACGACACTGAAGTGTTGTCCCGGAGGACCGCTCCGAAGGGAGGAGCCCAAGACGCTGTCTGGGAGGCGCCACAAGGCGAGACCTCCACTGCCGGACACATGGGGGAGCCAATCCTTATGGAGTCTGGCGAAGAGGGCCGTATCCAGTTCGGCCCTCAGCCGATATGATTCCGGTGACCCATATGGCTCCGGAGTCGGGCAAGCAGCCCCCTTTGAAGGAGGGGGGTGTGCCGCTTCCGCCGGTGGCTCCCGTCCATCCGGGGGCGCCGGATATCTTGATGGAGGCACTGCAAGGTGCCTCCGTTATGGACGAGCACTATGTTCTTATGGGCGCGGTGATCGAGAAGGTTCAGTCCGCCAAGAGCGGACTGAACGAAGCCTGCAGCAACCTGTTAACAGGTTTCGAGGTAAGTGACATAAAAAGAAAAAACCCCATGTAGTCAGTAGCCCCTGAGACACTGTCCGGTGTTCGGCGAGAAGAACCGGACAGGGGATCAATCCTCTATTGTAGGAGACTAACAAAATTTTGATGCATAAGCAGGCGTCGCTGTTGGCCGCAACCTCGCATGCTGCCGAAGTCTCTGAATTGAAGCAGAGGCTGGAGCGGACCGAGAACGAGCTCGGCGAGGTTACAATTCGGCTTCAAGAGAAGCAAGGTGAGTAACGTCTTGCTGTGTGTTTGGAAAGCGTAGGCGCTGTGTATTGACTGTAATGTCGTAATATGTGCAGGAGCCGCGACCGAGGTCGAGGCCCTGAGGAAGGCCTTGGGCGAGGCCGAGGAGAAAGCTGTCCAGCAGCAGGCCGCTCGTAAGAAGCTCAAGGCCCGGGTCAAAGAAGTCCAGTAGGAGCTCCAAGATGCGGTGAAAAAATGTGAGACCTTGGAGAATGATGCATCGGCTCAAGAGGCCGAGCTCACCAAGGCTCGTCAGAGCGAGGAGACCGCACGGAATGAGGCCCAGGCCGCCCTCCAGGAGATCCAGGAGGCCAAGAAGATCACGGCGGGTAAGGCATTTAAGATGCAAAGCAAGTATGCGGCGAAGCAGTACCTTTTACTAACTCGGGTTCGGAGTTCCCCAGGGGCTTTTGCGGATCTACCACGCAGCGTATCAAACGCTGCGGAGTTCTACGGAGCCGAAGAAGGAGGTTCTACTGAGAGGCTATTCTAGTCGCAGTATGCGACGCCAGAGCATCCCGTGTGGCCGAACTAGCCATGAAGCAGCTGGTGGAGCTGCACCGGGTGCTGTCAGACTATACGGCTTAAACTGATGACTGGCCAACCCTCAGATTACAAATAACACGGCCGCATAGGAGGAGACAATTAAAGCATAACAAATTTTCATTACAGGCTTTGTTTCCATAATACAATGCGGGGGCAACATGAATACATTTATTCAAACACAATGTCCTATGAACATTGAGCTGCCACAAGCCGAGACCCTTCTATGACATCCGCAAAATATCTCTCGGGTGTGCGGTGCTCCTTGCCCTCCGGCGGCCCGCTGGAAACTTCAACGGCGTTCATCTTCACCCACCACATCTTGCAACGGGCGAAGGCCATACGGGCACCTTCAATATAGGCTGAGCGCTTGACGACGTCCAACCGTGGACAGGCCTCCACTAGACTCCTCACGAGTCCGAAGTAGCTGCCGGGCATAGCTTCGGCTGGCCATAGCCGGATCATCACATCCTTCATGGCTACTTCGGCCACCCGGTGCAGCTCCACCAGTATGCAACGAACAAGGCAATCAGACTATACGGCTTAAACGCCCTCACTTAGCCATATGAGTTTTATAATTAAGCAAGTGTGCAGCCCCTGGTCCAAGCCAGGGTGCTGTCAGCATCTGATCGGGAAGTGTCGATCCTTCGCATGACGCGGAAAAAATCTCCAACGATTTTGTGACCCTCGAACAGCTGACCGGCTCTCGCTGTATCATGACAGCCAGTTTTCGGCTTTCTCTACTGAGGTGCTCATCCGGTCAAGGCCAGGGCACAATCGCAGTAGTTCTCCCTTTACTACCCTAGCCGATAGAGCGGAACGTAGGGTAGCAAGCATAGGAGCCGGGCAACCGAACTATTGACCAAAGATATGATTTGGAGCCAATGCATATAATGCTAAATTCGGGGTGCCGAACCTATATAGAAGAAGTGTTCGGACTTTGCTGCCTTATTGTGGGGCGATAAGTAGCCCCTGGAGAATATGAGACGTAAAAGAGAGTACCGATGCAACCGATAAGCAGATCGAAATAAAATGAAGCAAGAGGCGAAAACCACAGAAACTGGGCCGCAAGCCATTTTCATTATAACTGGGTGGATACCTCCAGGCGTACCTTGTACAAATAGTGCGATAAGCCTCCGGGCTATTTAACATGCCGGAATCAAGAGGGCGCAGCGTGCGGGTCCTGGGAAATAAATATAAATATCGTCAAGAAGACGTATGGAGGTTACTCTACACACCTATGCTGCTTGCATCCTTTGTATGCCAATCCTTCAAAGGGACTGGTCAGCAGGTCCGTGGGAAAAGGAACCTGGAACAAAAAGAAAAAGGTGAAAAGTATGTGTGTCCGGGATCGGTCTAGCGGAACTGTAGATCCCGGGTTAGCTTCTGCCTCCGTCGATGTCCATGGGATTTTGAGTGCGTAATTATGTACGCGTGGTGCGAATGCCACTACTTCATCGGGACTGGGACGGAGGCTGAATTGCTAATCGAGCTCTTGACGAGCCGCGCTGTCCTGCTGCAGTGTAGTCCGGAACCTCTTGATGATGTCCAGGGGCTCGACAGCCGCACTATGGTGCTTCTTGAGAAGGCCGCTCTGTACCTCTGCTGCTAGGGCGGCGGTGTGCTCCACTGTTCAGAGGGAGCGTTCCGTATTGCCATTGACTGTTATGACGCTGCGTGGACCGGGCATCTTGAGCTTTAGATAAGCGTAGTGTGGCACTGCGTTGAATCTAGCAAACATTGTTCGTCCGAGCAGTGCGTGGTAGCCGCTGCGGAAGGGGACGATGTCGAAGATTAACTCCTCGCTTCGGAAGTTGTCCGGAGAACCGAAGACCACTTCCAGCGTGATTGAGCCCGTACAGCGGGCCTCTACGCCTGGTATGACTCCTTTGAAGGTAGTCTTTGTTGGTTTGATTCGTGGTGGGTCAATGCCCATCTTCCACACTGTGTCTTGATAGAGCAGGTTGAGGCTCCTACCACCGTCCATCATGACTCGTGTTAGGTAAAACCCATCAATGATTGGGTCGAGGACTAGTGCGGCTGAACCGCCGTGGTGGATACTAGTTGGGTGGTCTCGACGATCGAAGGTGATCGGGAACAACGACCACGGATTGAATTTTGGGGCGACTGGCTCTACCATGTAGACGTCCCTAAGCACTTGCTTACGCTCCCTTTTGGGGATGTGTGTAGCGTATATCGTGTTCACCGTTTTGACTTGAGGGGGAAATTTCTTCTGCCCCCCAGTGTTCAGCTGCCGGGGCTCTTCGTCCTCGTCCTCACTTTGTGATCCCTTTTCTTTGTTTTCGGCATTTAATTTGCCAGCCTGCTTGAAAACCCAACAATCCCTGTTGGTATGATTGGCTTGCTTGTCCGGGGTGCCGTGTATCTGGCACGGACGGTCGAGTATGCG
Source organism: Triticum aestivum (assembly GCF_018294505.1). NCBI lineage: Eukaryota > Viridiplantae > Streptophyta > Magnoliopsida > Poales > Poaceae > Triticum > Triticum aestivum. The sequence continues at coordinate 349,604,813 of NC_057811.1, forward strand.
GTCCAGGCTGGTAGGTCCTTCATTGTTTCTTTTGTAGGGCCTCTTCCTTTGGCCAGACTTGGAGCCAGTGAATCTGGCGTTGACTGTGGTGTCATCGGTGTTGTTGCCATTGTTTCAGCGTTTGTGTCTATTGTGCCGGAGCTTGCCAGTGCTATTCTTGGCCTCGGAGGGGCCTGTCTCGCTGGCTGTGTTGTTACTATGAGCCAACCAACTGTCCTCTCCCACGCAAAAGCGGGTCATGAGTGCTGTGAGGGCTGCCATGGACTTCGGCTTTTCTTGGCCGAGGTGGCATGCTAGCCATTCATCACGGATGCTATGTTTGAAGGCTGCTAAGGCCTCGGCATCCGGACAGTCAACGATCTGGTTCTTTTTGGTTAGGAACATAGTCCAGAATTTTCTGGCTGATTCTCCAGGTTGTTGAACTATGTGGCTTAAGTCATCGGCGTCTGGCGGCCGGACATAGGTTCCTTGGAAGTTGTCCAGGAAAGCTTCTTCTAAGTCCTCCCAGCTGCCGATAGAGTTTTCAGGCAGGCTGTTAAGCCAGTGCCGAGCTGGCCCTTTGAGCTTTAGTGGGAGGTATTTAATGGCGTGGAGGTCATCTCCTTGAGCCATATGGATATGGAGAATGAAATCCTCGATCCATACTGTGGGATCGGTTGTGCCGTCATATGATTCGATATTGACGGGCTTGAACCCCTCGGGGAATTCGTGATCCAGTACTTCATCTGTGAAGCAGAGAGTGTGTGCGGCACCTCTATACCGGGCCGCATCGCGGCGTAGCTCTGATGGAGTTCGTCTGCAGCATTCGGCCCGGGCGTGCCTAGGTTTGTCACGTCCGAATAGGTATCCTTCGTCGTGCCTCGAGGCACGGCCTCACGATCCGTAGATCGACCATGTATGTCCTGCTCTATCGTCCAGGATCTGTCGGAGGTCGTACGTGTGACCCCGAACTCTTTCGTCTCTATTTTTATGAGGCGGTGGGGCAGGCTGCTGTTCGGCCTGAGTTGCCGCTTTATCCCGGCCGCGGGGTGGCCGGTCGGCCGCCCTGTCTCGACCACGTGGTGTTCATTCCGCATTACGCGAGGGAGATGTGTGCTCCGCTGCTTCCTCATCGAATTAAGGTAGCAGTCTGCGTTTTGGGTAGCTCTTGGCTGGGCGCTTGAGGCCGTATTCTTCAGCTGTCAAGACAGCAGTCCATCTGTCGACGAGCAGATCTTGTTCGGCTTGAAGCTGATGTTGTTTCTTTTTCAGGCTCCTTGCAGTGGCTATGAGCTGAAGCTTAAAGCGCTCCTACTCCAGAGGATCCTCAGGCACGATGAAATCGTCGTTGCCGAGGCTTGTCTCCTCCTCGGAGGGTAGACGGTAACTATTGTCCTCCGAGTCATCTTCTATGGCCTGTTCATCGGGGTTATCTTGCCCGTTGTCGTTTTCTTCCTGTTCGGATGTGGCTCCGACAGGGTCCTCGTTGTTTTCGGCGTTGCCCGGAATACTATTTTCTCCAGTGCCAGTGTTGCTATCTTTTGAGCGACGAGGCTTAGAGCGGCGTTTGGGGCGCCGACGCTTGGACTGCGTCTCAGAGGGTTTATTCGCGTCTGGCTCTTCTTTGTCGTCGCTAGATTCTTTAGGTGTATCAACCATGTACACGTCGTACGAAGAGGTGGCCGTCCAACGTCTAGTAAATGGCGGGTCTTGGCCTTGATCCTTGTCGGCATCGTCGTCCATATCGCCGATGTCTTCGGAGCCATAGTCAAGCACGTCGGTTAAGTCATCGACGGTGGCTATGAAGTGGGTGGCGGGTGGGAAGCAAAAGTCCTCGTCGTCCGCCTCTAGCTCGAACCAAATATAGTTCGGCTGTGAGTCCTTCTCCAAGGACAAGTTCTGTAAAGAGTTTAGCACGTCACCCAAAGGTGAATGCTGGAAGACGTCTGCGGCGCTAAATTTGAAAATCGATAACTGATCCAGCTCGGTGTCCACAGGCGTGCCTGGTCCGGAACGTATAGCCGGAGACGAGTCCGGAGTTCCATTGACACAAACATTGTAGAATGTCGAGTCCGTGTGCGGCTCCAACGCCATGGACTTTGTGGCCTCGGAGGGCACGATCTGCTTCGGTTCTGAAGCCGTTGCAGCAACAGGATCCATCTCCTGGACGTAATCCGATAGCAGATTTAGGTCGTGTTCATCGGAGCGTGGGGAAGCAATCGCCACGGTCTCGAATCCATTGAAGATCAAGTCTCCACGGATATCCGCGACGTAGTTCAAGCTTCCAAATCTGACCTGGTGGCCAGGGGCGTTGCTATCAATCTGCTCCAGACGGCCAAGCGAGTTGGCCCGCAGTACGAAGCCGCCGAGCACGAAGATCTGCCCGGGGAGGAAGGTTCCTCCTTGGATGGCATCATTATCGACGATTGAAGGGGCCATCGAACCTTTCGTCGACGGCACAGTGGAACTCTCAATGAAAGCACCAATGTCGGTGTCAAAACCGGCGGATCTTGGGTAGGGGGTCCCGAACTGTGCGTCTAGGATCGATGGTAACAGGAGACGGGGGACACGATGTTTACCCAGGTTCGGGCCCTCTCTATGGAGGTAATACCCTACTTCCTGCTTGATTGATCTTGATGAATATGAGTGTTACAAGAGTTGATCTACCACGAGATCGTAATGGCTAAACCCTAGAAGTCTAGCCTATGTGAATATGGTAATGAGTATCTGTATCCGGACTACGCTCTCCGGTTTATATAGACACCGGAGAGATCTAGGGTTACATGGAGTCGGTTACATAAGAGGGAATCTTCATAGTCGGTCGCCAAGCTTGGCTTCCACGCCAAGTAGAGTCCAATCCGGACACGGGTACAATCTTCGGCCTTCATGTCTTCACAGCCCATCAGTCCGGCCCAACGAATAACAGGCCGGACGGCCGAGGACCCCTTAGTCCAGGACTCCCTCAATAGGGTGATGCAATTCTATGGTTAAAGTCATACTTAGCAAGCATTTTACGGAAAGAACCATGAATAAAGTGTGAACCACCATCCGTCATTAAATATCTAGGGACTTCAAACCTCGGGAAAATAACTTCTTTAAGCATTTTAATTGAAGTGTTATGATCAACACTACTAGTTGGAATAGCTTCTAACCACTTAGTAACATAACCAACATCAACCAAAATATTAGTATACCCATTAGAGGAAGGAAAAGGCACCATAAAAATCAAAACCCCAAACATCAAATGGTTCAACACAAGTGAATAATTCATAGGCATTTCTTGACGCTTACTGATATTACCAATTCGTTGGCATTCATCACAAGATAAAACAAACTTACGGACATCCTGGAAGAGAGTAGGCCAATAAAAACCAGATTGCAATACTGCATGAGCTGTTCTATCTCCCGCATGATGCCCTCCATAAGCTTCGGAGTGACATTTCCGTAGGATTTGTTCCTATTCATGCTCAGGTACACAATGTCTAATAATACCATCTACTCCTTCTTTATAAAGATGTGGGTCATCCCAAAAGTAATGTCTTAAATCATAGAAGAATTTTTTCTTTTGTTGGTATGTGAAACTAGGTGGTATATATTTAGCAACAATATAATTAGCATAGTCAGCATACCAAGGAGTATTATGAGAAACATTTATTGCAGCTAGTTGTTCATCAGGAAAGCTATCATCAATAGATAGTGGGTCATCAAGAATATTTTCTAACCTAGACAAGTTATCAGCTACGGGGTTCTCAGCTCCTTTTCTACCAGTGATATGTAAATCAAATTCTTGTAGTAGCAGAACCCATCTAATGAGTCTAGGTTTAGCATCTTTCTTTTCCATAAGGTATTTCATAGCAGCATGATCAGTGTGAACAATTACTTTGGAATCAACAATCTAGGATCTGAATTTATCACAAGCAAACACGACTGTTAAAAATTCTTTTTCAGTGGTAGCATAATTCTTTGGGCACTGTCTAGAGTTTTACTAGCATAATGGATAACATTTAATTTCTTATCAGCTCTTTGTCCTAGAACAACACCAACAGCATAATCACTAGCATCACACATGATTTCAAAAGGCAAGTTCCAATCAGGTGGTTGAACAGTAGGTGCAGAAATCGAGGCTTTCTTAAGTGTTTTAAAGGCTTCTACACAATCATCATAAAAAACAAATGGAACATCCTTTTGTAAAAGATTTGTAAGAGGCCTAGAAGTTTTAGAGAAGTCTTTAATAAATCTCCTATAGAAACCAACATGACCAAGGAAACTACGAATACCTTTAATATCTCTAGGACTTGGCATTTTCTCGATTGCATCAACTTTAGCTTTATCCACCTAAATACCTCGTTCAGAAATTTTATGCCCCAAGATAATACCTTCATTTACGATAAAGTGGCACTTCTCCCAATTCAAGACAAGATTAGTTTGCTCACATCTCTGCAAAACTCGATCAAGGTTGCTCAAGCAATCATCAAAAGAAGTTCCATAAACAAAAAATCATCCATGAAAACCTCAACAATCTTTTCGCAAAAATCAGAGAATATAGCAGTCATACATCTTTGAAAGGTAGCAGGTGCATTGCATAAACCAAAAGGCATACATCTATAAGCATAAGTTCCAAAAGGGCAAGTAAAGGTGGTTTTCTCTTGATCGGGTTGTGAAACAGGTATTTGAGAAAAACTAGAATATCCATCAAGAAAGCAAAAGTGTGTGTGTGCTTAGATAGTCTTTCCAACATTTCATCAATAAATGGTAAAGGGTAATGATCTTTTCTAGTTGCTTTATTTATTTTTCTAAAATGAATTACCATTCTATAACCAGTAACAATCATTTGTGGAATAAGTTCATTTTTATCATTAGGAACAACAGTAATACCTCCCTTCTTAGGGACACAATGAATAGGGCTCAGCCATCTACTATTAGCTATGAGATAAATTATACCTGCTTCCAAAAGCTTTAATATTTTAGTTCTTACCATTCTTTCATCTTAGGATTCAAACGTCGCTGATGATCAACAACGGGTTTAGCATCAGGTTCCATATTTTGTGCTGACAGAGAGTGGGACTAATGCCCTTAAGATCATCAAGAGTATATCCAATAGTAGAACGGTGCTTCTTCAAAATTTTCAATAATTTTGCTTCTTCATGTTCTCAAAGGTTAGCACTAATAATAATAGGATATATCTTTTTCTCATCAAGATAAACATATTTCAAAGTGTTAGGAAATTGTTTTAATTCAAACAGAGGATCACCCTTAGGTGGGGGAGGACCTCCTAGAGTTTCAATAGGCAAAGTGTGTTTTGGCAGAGGTCGTTCTTCAAAGAAAATTTTATCTATTTCATTTCATTCATGCATATGCATATCATTTTCATGGTCTAGCAAATATTGTTCTAGTGGATCAGTAGGAGGCACGGCAATAGAAGCAAGACCAATTATTTTGTCCTTACTAGGCAATTCTTTCTTATGAGGTTGTCTATTAAACTTGGAGAAATTAAATTCATGAGACCCATCACCAAAGCGAACACTTACAGTTTGTTTATGACAATTTATAGTAGCATTGACGGTGTTCAAGAAAGGTCTACCAAATATAATGGGACAAAAGTCATCTTGTGGGGAACCAAGAACTAGAAAATCAATAGGGTATTTTATTTTCCCACATAAGACTTCAACATCTCTAATAATCCCAAGTGGTGTGATGGTGTCTCCATATGCAAGTTTAATAGTGACATCTATGTCTTCTATTTTAGTGGATGCTATGTCATTCATAATTTCTTGGTATAAGGTAAAGGGAATAGCACTCACGATAGCACCTAAGTCACATAAACCATGATAACAATGATCTCCTATTTTAACGGAGACAATAGGCATGCCAACAACGGGTCTATGTTTATCTTTTTCTTCGGGTTTGGCAATTCTAGCAGCTTCATCACAGAAGTAAATAACATGGCCATCAATATTTTCTACCAGTAGATCTTTAACCATAGAAGCACTAGGTTCTACTTTAATTTGTTCAGCAGGTTTAGGTGCTCTAATATTACTCTTGCGAACCACAGCTGAAACCTTAGCATGTTCCTTTATCCTAACAGGGAAAGGTGGTTTTTCAATATAAGCGGTGGGCACAACTGGATCAACATTGTAAAGTATAGCTTCATCTTTAGCTATGACCGGTTCTTTAATTTCTTCTTTAATAGGGGGATGATATTTGAACCACTTCTCCTTAGGGAGATCAACGCGAGTAGAAAATGATTCACAGAATGAGGCTACTATCTCAAAGTCAAGGCCATATTTAGTTCTAAACTTTTGAAAAGCATCGGTATTCATAAAATATTTAACACAATCAAACTCAAGCTTAATACCTAACTCTTTACCTTCTTGAGTTCCCAGTCTTCAGAGTTGCGTTTAATTCTTTCTAAAAGATCCCACCTGAATTCAATAGTCTTCTTCATAAAAGAACCAGTACACGAAGTATCGAGCCTGGATTGATCATCACGAGAAAGCCGAGCATAAAAATTCTAATGATAATTTGTCTTGAGAGCTCATGATTGGGGCATGAATATAACATTGAATTAAGCCTCCCGAAGCTAGAGCGATACTTTCTCCTTCACGAGGCCAAAAATTATATATATAACTCCGATCACGATGAACTAGATGCATAGGATATTTTTTTGGTGAAATTCCAATTTCAATCGATTCCAATTCCAAGGTCCAATATCGTCGCATAGCCTATACCATGTCAATGCATTTCCCTTCAAAGATAAAGGGAAAACCTTCTTCTTAGCTTCATCTCCGAATAAACCTGCAAGCTTAAATAATCCACAAATTTCATCCACATATATCAAATGCATATCAGGATGTTCAGTTCCATCTCCTGCATAAGGATTAGTTAGCAGTTGTTCTATCATAACCGGAGGAATTTCATAACCAATATTTTCAGTAGGTATAGTAGGTTGAGGGGTAACTAATTGTGGTTCTGTTCAAGGTGAAGATACCCCGAACAAACCCCTCAAAGGATGATTCTCCATAGTAACAAGTGACAATAAATTTCAGGACGTAGTAATAATTTTTCCTTACTAATTTCAGCTTACCAAGAGCGCTTCACTCCCCGACAACGGTGCCAGACAAGAGCCTTAATGACCCACAAGTACATGGGATCAATTTTAGTCCTTTCGATAAGTAAGAGTGTTGAACCCAATGAGGAGCAGAAGGAGATGACAAGTGGTTTTCAGCAAGGTATTAACAACAAGCATTGAAATAGTCGGTAACAAGTAGTTTGATAACAAGATACTTTGTAACGAGCAAGTAACGGTAATGGTAAATAAAGTGCAGCAAGGTAGCCCAATCCTTTTGTGGCAAAGGACATGCCAAAATGGTCTCTTATAATAAGCAAAGCGTTCTTGAGGGTCCACGGGAATTTCACCATGTCACTTTCATCATGTTGGCTTGATTTGTGTTCGCTACTTTGATAATTTGATATGTGGGTGGATCGGTGCTTAGGTGATGTTCTTACTTGAACAAACCTCCTACTTATGATTAACCCCTCACAAGCATCCACAATTATGAGAAAAGCATTAAGTTAAAATCTAACCATAGCATTAAACTTTTGGATCCAAATCGGTCCCTTACGAAGTAGTGCATAAACTAGGTTTTAAGCTTCTGCCACTCTAGCAACCCACCATCTAATAACTACTCCCCAATGCATTCCCTTAGGACCTAATAAGGTGAAGTGCCATGCAGTCGACGTTCACATGACACCACTGCTACCTCTTGAGCATGCGTTGGTTTTCCCTTGAAGAGGAAAGGGTGATGCAGCAAAGTAGCGTAAGTATTTCCCTCAGTTTTTGAGAACCAAGGTATCAATCTAGTAGGAGGTTACACGCAAATCCCTAGTACCTGCACAAACAAATAAGAACCTTGCAACCAACACGATAAAGGGGTTGTCAATCCCTTCACGGCCACTTGCAAAAGTGAGATCTGATAGAGATAATAAGATAAATATTTTTGGTATTTTTATGGTATAGATTGGAAAGTAAAGATTGCAAAATAAAACAGATTAGAAACTTATATGATGGAAAATAGACCCGGGGGCCATAGGTTTCACTAGTGGCTTCTCTCAAGATAGCATATTCTATGGTGGGTGAACAAATTACTGTCGAGCAATTGATAGAAAAGCGCATAGTTATGAGAATATCTAGGCATGATCATGTATATAGGCATCATGTCCGTGACATGTAGACCGAAACGATTCTGCATCTACTACTATTACTCCACACATCGATCGCTATCCAACATGCATCTAGAGTATTAAGTTCATAAGAACAGAGTAACGCATTAAGCAAGATGACATGATGTAGAGGGATAAACTCAAGCAATATGATATAAACCCCATCTTTTTATCCTCGATGGAGAACTTTGTATTGAGATCCAAAGAGAGAGAAGAAGCCATCTAGCTAATAACTATGGACCCGAAGGTCTGTGGTAAACTACTCACACATCATCGGAGAGGCTATGGTGTTGATGTAGAAGCCCTCCGTGATCGATTCCCCCTCTGGCGGAGCGCTGGAAAAGGCCCCAAGATGGGATCTCACGGGTACAGAAGGTTGCGGCTGTGGAAAAAGTGTTTCGTGGTGCTCCTCCATGTTTTCAGGGTATAAGAGTATATATAGGCGCAGGAAGTAGGACGGTGGAGCCACGAGGGGCCCACGAGGGTGGGGGGCGCGCCTACCCCCGTGGGCGCGCCCTCCTACCTCGTGGCCGCCTCGTTGCTTCCTTGATGTCCACTCCAAGTCTCCGGGATTGCGTTTGTTCCAAAAAGATCCTCGCAAAGGTTTCATTCCGTTTGGACTCCGTTTGATATTCCTTTTCTGCGAAACACTAAAATAGGCAAAAAACAGTAATTTGCTCTGGGCCTCCGGTTAGTAGGTTAGTCCCAAAAATAATATAAAAGTGCATAAAAAAGCCCATTAAACATCCAAAACAGATAATATAATAGCATGGAACAATAAAAAATTATAGATACGTTGGAGACGTATCAACCACTAAGGGAATCACAACATACATATCGTCAAAATATCGAACACATATCAAGTGCACCTGATTACTTGCAACATGACTTCTCTCGTGACCTCAAGAACAAAAGTAACTAATCACAAATGATAATCATGCTCAAGATCAGAGGGGTATTAAATAGCATAATGGATCTGAACATATAATCTTCCACCAAGTAAACCATATAGTAATCAACTACAAGATGTAATCAACGCTACTAGTCACCCACACTACAAAAAAAAGACACATCAGTGACATTTTGGGCCGAACGATTTTTTTCTGCCATGGTTATGACACTTTTATGACGATAATTGTGACAAAACCCAATATCATCAAAGATGTGGTGGGCTCCTACTTCTATGATAAAAAATAATGACAGAAAATGGGCTTTTCATCCTGGGCGGGTCGGAGACGCAGCTGCATGACATTCTCTGGGCCGTCCATGATGGGAAAAACCATGGTAGAAGAGAGGGCGAGGAAAATATCAGGGAGTTCTCGGTTACAGTGGGTGGTCGGGGCCGAGCGATGCACGGAGGGCTTTTGCGTTTCTCTCGTACACGTACGCGCGTGGGTGCGAGGCGTTGGGCTCTAACTGAACCCAAGCGAGGCATTCGCCTACTGAACCCGAGCAATTGCACTGCCTACACGTTACTGAACCCGAGCGATCGATCGATCCCTGGCTGTTAATTGAACTAGATCGAGCGATTCCTTCGCTACTGCTGCTAACTGAAGCCGATCGAACCTGCTGCCTCTTGATGAACAATGAGCATTATTGGGGGTTGGATGAACAGTTCTTGGTGGGGGTTGGATGAACAAGACCCCGTGGTAGTAGAGGCCGTTGCCGCCTGATGAACAGGACCCTGATTGAGCCGGTTGGGGGTGGATGAACAGGACCTCGTGGAGGGCTGGTTGAACAGTAGCCGGTGGAGGGCTGGATGAACAGTAACCCGTGAAGGGGTGGTTGACAGTAGTCGGTAGAGGCTGGATGAACAGGAGCCCGTGGATGAACAGTAGCTGGTGGAGGCACGAGGGAGACGCCGTGGATGAACAGTCGCAGGTGGAGGCTGGAAGAGGTCGACCGTGGATGAACAGTAGCCCATGGAGGCTAGAGCGAGGCAGTAGATAGTGGACGAACAGTAGCCCGTGGAGTCCTGTTTTATGGTATGCCACACCCCTCCCGATGAACAGGAGCCCCATTTCGACCATAGGAGGTCGAAGAGAAGTCCGTTTCCTCTATTTTGCGGTTCGCCACACCCCTCCCGATCAACAGGACCCCGTTTCGACCGTTGGAGGTCGAAGAGAAGTCTGTTTCCTCTATTTTGCGGTACGCCAGACCCCTCCCAGTGAATAGGATCCCGTTTCAACCGTAGGCGGTCGAACACAAGTGCGTTTCCTCCATTCTGCGGTACGCTAGGCCTCGTTTCGGCATTCCGTCCAAGCCGGTTGGCTCCCGATGAACACGACGCATTATGTTGCCTCCCGATGAACACGACGACGCAGTTTCTCCGTTCCGACCCAGCGGGTTGGCTGCCAATGAACAGGACGCCATTGTTGCTCTCTGCTGCCTCTCCATGTACGAGCCCTGGCCGTACATATGCGCGAGTAGGCGTTCGAGACCCCGCCCGTATGTACGTACGTGGCCGTATTTACTTTCTTGGACCCTGACTGTACATACGTGTACACGATATTGACGGGACTGCATGACATGCTACGTCCGCGCCTCTACTACGACACGTGCCCTTCCTTACTCAGCCACGGTTCATCGCTGTAGCCTGCAGACAGACCGATCGACCAGTATGTACGTACACGTTCGCGACCAGAATGACAACGCTACGTACGCTTTGACTAGGTGGGTCCCGACTGTCAGGGAGGATAAGGAGGCACTTCCTTGCGTGCGAAGTTATTGCTGGTGGGTCCCAGCTGTCAGGGGGAGAATCATTTTTTTTGCCCGTAATATGGACGCACTTTCTTGCGTGCGAAGAAGTAGCTGGTGGGTCCCAGTAGTCAGGGGTGAAGCGTTTTTTTGCGAATCATTATTTTACGCGTAATAAGGTTGCACTTCCTTGTTGCGATCGTGGACCCAGCTGTCAGCCTCTCCACGTACAGTACTCTTCCGATGGAAGTCGTTCTTTGACCACATTGACCACACCGCGCCGAGAGCACCAAGGCGATGGACAACGGCGAGGCCTAGGAAGGGGACGACGCGGAGCCGGGGAAGACGCGGCAGTGGATGCCCACGGGGAGAGGAGTACGAGGGTTGACTGGTTTGGCTGCGGTGTGAGGCTGCCGTCGCCGCAAAATAACAGGGGGTGTGGGTGAGTAGAGGGATGGCCTAGCCATGTTGGATCCTTCAATCTCTGGTGGATGCTCCATCTTGGATCGATACTCCCACCACCGCTGCCTCACGATCGGATTCGGTGAATCTGTTTGCTCCATGGCCCAGAGGAGCAGCTCTATGTACTCCCACGCGACTCCCTTCAGGAGTATCGCCGCCTTTTCACTATGTTGTAGATATTTGGCCATGGATGTCACCGTTGCCGCTAGTTGGTCCTTGTTGTCAAACCAAGATTGTATCTCCAACATCCTAGCTAGCTTCGTAGAGTCGCCGTCTGCGATCCTCACATATCGGTTGTACTCCTCCATCGATCTACTTCTCCAGAACACCTTCACTCGCCGGCGGTGGTTTTTGAATGGAAGAGGAGAGGAGCGGCACTGGTTTTGGATTAGAACGGGAGAGGAGCGGTGCTGGTTTTGGAATCGAACAGGAGAGGAGGGCGGTGGTTTTGAAATGGAAGAGGAGAGGAGCGGCGTTGGATTTAGATTGGAATAGGAGAGGAGCGGTGGTGGTTTAAGAGGAGAGGAGCGGCGCTGGTCTTGGAAGTATTTTTTGTTTTGCGTTTTTTCGGTCAAATTTTGACCACGTACTATATTTGACAACCAAAATGTGAATGCATGTCACCAAAAATTGTATCGTTTGGTTCGTATTTGAATGTACTTTCAAATTACATTATTTTTGCAACGTATAATATATATTTTATTTGTGAAAATCACGGTCAATTATGACCCAGAATAAAAGGGAGACTAGTTAATGTGGGGTCGCTTTCTTAATTGAAATGTAAATTGATTTTGATTTTGATCCAGGCACAGCGGGCGGGCCCTCTCGTCCAATCCTAAATCGCTGTCGCACGCTCCTCTCCCTCTTCTCCATTGCAAGACCACCTCCTCTCCTCTCCATCATCTCCATTCCGAAACCACCATCTCGCCTCTCCCTCTTCTCCATTGCAAAACCACCCCCTCTCCTCCATCTTCTCCATTGCAAAACCACCGTCTCGCCTCTCCCTCTTCTCCATTGCAAGACCACCGTCTCGCCTCTCCCTCTTCTCCATTGCAAAACCACCCCCTCGAGGCGAAAGTCAGGTGGAGGTGGTGGGCATACAGGTGTTCACACACGAACACGCCACCGTGTACCTCCAACGCCGAGGGTGATGCACCGCAGCTCACATCGAAGGAGACCCGTCCGGAAGCGCGGTACGCAAGCAATCCGGCGGGTGCTTTTGGGCACCCGAAACCCCACGCGCCCGGGAGGGACCCTGTCAGGGCGCGCGGCGGCTATGGGATGCCCTAAGTCGACCTGATCGCCCCTAGGGCCTCGAGGTTCGCCGCCCTGCAATGAAGAAGAACGAACGAAAAACGAGGAAGAAGAAGAACAAGGGAGAGAGATAAAAGTAAACGTAAAAGTGGCAGATGATTTGTTCGATTGTGTGTTGTTGTTCAATCGGCCGTCACCTCTTATCTCTATAAGAGGCGGATGGACTTCTCGTACAAGAAAAGGACTTGTCTTGCCGTCCAAATCATCAAAATCTAACCAAACTCGGACTTCTCACGACCTCCGGCCCGGATGTCCGGCTCTAGGCCCGGATGATCCGGCCTAGCCCAGTTTTTTGACAGCAGCTCACTGTTTTGGCTCTAGAATCCACGTACTACCTCGTATTTGGACGTCTTTTATATCAAAATCAATCGTCTCGATGAGACGCACAACTTTTATGTTGAACACTTTTCGATCCGAGGCCATCTTGATGCGGTTTCGGGCCGTTTTCTAAAGTCTGTAGCAGAAAAAGCTGTCCGGACGTCCGGACTTCTAACCGGATTGTCCGGCGTCCACCCGGATCATTCGGGACTGGACCAGATCATCCGGCTTGGTCATAAACCTTCTGTTGTTTTCGGTGCTTCAATTTCCCGGATGATCGGGACCCCGGCCCGGATGATCCGGCCGAACACTGCTGCAGCGCACGATTTTGCCTGTAACTTTTGCATAGGACCTTGGATGGGGACGATTCTTATATCAAAATCGTCCGTTTCGACGAGACGAGGAACTTTGCGGTTGTAACTTTTTCCATCAGATGCCATATTGGGGGCGTAATCAGCCAAATACTGTTCTGAATACAAAATCTCAGTCCTTCGAACACAACTTCGGCCTTAGAGATGAGATCGGATGGCTATGGCCCAAATATCAAAGTTTCTCCTTTTGACGATATGGAACTTTCTCACTTTGATCACTTTTCAATTTGAGGCCTTCTTAATTACGTTTTTGACTATGCCAAAATCTGGTGTCAACAACAGGTCGAAGGTCGAGCATCCAGAGGATAACGAATCGATCGAGTATGGTGTGTCGTTCGTGAGAGTGCAGAGCCAGCCGGAGCCACAGGAGTATTCGTTCTCCCACCACAAGGGGAGGCCAGATGGCACGACGTCACTTCCCCATGGTTCTCCATGGTTCCCTCGACGCTCGCCTCGTTTCAACAGCGGCGGTAGGGTTTAAGGTAACCTTCACACTAACCTATCTTCCATCTGCTCATGCTTACAATCAGTGTGACGGCTAATGAAAACCATGCTTACAATCAGTCTCCGAGTACTACGCCAATCACCCTAAAATAGCTTTGGAGCAAAAACAAAGTTGTGACACTGTGTACAAATAAAGAAAAATAGATTGGTGCTTCTTTCAGAAAAGAGTACTCCCTAGAAAAGTGCCAATATAAGCTACAAGTATTTGGTTAGAGGATTTGCTGCTGAGAAAGATCCGTCCACAGAGAGCGCCACACATCCCACTGGTGGTGGTGGATGCCAATGCTTAGATGGAGCATGGTTGGTGTCAGTAATTTTTACTTGGCACACCTCGCACTCTGCATTTGTGCAGTTCCACCAAAATGCAGCTGAATAACCCTGTTTGCACAGATAATGAAAAAGCATCATTACACTATAGTTGCACTAGTAGATCAAACATACACTAATAAATAGAAGAAAATATTGCGATAGTATCATAGTATGCCATGCTGCGAGGGCGAGATGGGCCCTGCAACGCCTCATACGGTAGGCCTCATACTTGACATCGACCCAATTCTCTCCCATACACCTTCTTCCAGTGATGAACATCAGTGTACAGCAGTAGTACAAGGAGGGGTCTTGAGACATTCCAATCTCTATTTTTGTGCGGATCAACTAAAATTAAGCACCCCAGTTTGCAGAAACACTTAAACATTAACAATGGGACTAGTTGATGAAAGATATACTAACAAAGAGAAGCACTTTCTTTATCTACATTGAAAATGAAATGATAGAGAGGACACTCGCTCTATTTTAACTATATTATTACTTCATTTTATCAGTGGCACTAGGGACAAGCAGGTGGCAAGCGAGGTGTACCGTGCGTCACAACGATGGAGGCCGGGGTGCTTAGACTGGGATGCTAAAGCTGGCTCTTTCAGTCCCTATCTTCCCCCTGATGTTTCTGTGGTAGCATTTGGGTTGTAATCCAAACTTGGTCGAGCTGGTGCTGCGTCCTCCTACCTTCCTAGCTTATGTGGCGAACTTGTCTCCTGCTAGTACTCAGTCCGTTCTAGTAGTAGTTGCATAACTGCCCATTTACACTGAGATGTTGTCAGATAATGGTTCTCTATCCACTACTGCAGGATGCTGCTAACACGACACTACGATCAGAGACCCTTTGACGAAACTGTGTGTGATGCATTAATCGCAAACGGTGGTGTAAAAAAACGCCAAAAAAGGTGCAAAACGTTTGCGATGGCGGAGCCATCAAACACGGTTCAGATTTTAGTTGCGTGTGCGATGCAGGGCACACGGTTAATCCATTCGAACTGTTTGCGATGAGGCAGAACAACAGATACGGGCAGCCATATCAATGTGTGTGTGATATACGACATACATTTCGCTCCGATGAACTGTTTGCTATTAGGGAGTGCACCAGAAACGGTTAGCCAGATCAAGGTGTGTGTGATATACGGCATACGGTTCACTCGGACGAACTGTTTTCGGTTAGGGAACACAAGAGAAACGGTTCAACTTAACAAGATGTGTGTGATATGCGGCATATAGTTCACATGGATGAACTGTTTGCGATGAGAAATTACGACACAGACGGTTAATATAGTAAGTTCGTGTGCGATTCTGTGTGTACAAAAAACTTTAAAAAATGCAAACTAGTTGCTTGCGGTGGCTAGGAGTATCACACACGATGCGTCAGCGAGTACCCGTGTGCGATGATTAGTAAGTTACACATACGTTTCCTTATGTTAACATGTGTGTGAATTTGCAATATGGACAGTTAATATGCAAATGCTATCTAGACATCGGGCACACGCTTAAACTCAATGAACTGTGTACGATACTAATACTTTCCATGAAAATTTAAGAACTTGGGTAACAACATTTGAGTAACATATATATAGTGGTTACACTATTCGACAAAAGGAGGATCTTCGTAACACGGTTTTGACAACCATATGGTCCATATCTATATACTTAACATAGTAACAACTATCACATTTTAAGAGGCTAAGGGCCAAGAACTATATGGTCCATATCTACATACTTAACATAGTAACGGCTAGCACATTTTAAGAGGCTGAGGGCCAACAACCACAACTATCCGCTGGAAGCAGCTTGATCACGGCGACTCGGCATCTCATCAATGAAAAGGAAGAGCCCTCCTGTGCCTTGGTAGAGCATGAGTAGAACCGTATCTCCAATTTTCCAATATGGATGCATTGCCATGACAAGCGAGAACTTGTTAATATGAACGGTTCCATTTCTGCGGGAAATGCAGTACCTTGCAATCACTTTGGCATTATTAGCAGGCACAAGTGTAATTTGACCATGCTAGGAAATCGATCTAGGAACATATCTACATACTTAACATAGTAACGGCTAGCACATTTTAAGAGGTTGAGGGCCAACAACCACAACTATCCGCTAGAAGCAGCTTGATCACGGCGACTCGGCATCTCATCAATGAAAAGGAAGAGCCCTCCTGTGCCTTGGTAGAGCATGAGTAGAACTGTATCTCCAATTTTCCAATATGGATGCATTGCCACGACAAGCGAGAACTTGTTAATATGAACGGTTCCATTTCTGCGGGAAATGCAGTACCTTGCAATCACTTTGGCGTTATTAGCAGGCACAAGTGTAATTTGACCATGCCAGGAAATCGATCTAGGAACAGCTACAGCGGGCAATTTCTGTTGAAATGCAGAATAAAAATCAATTGTAACATATCGTTGAAGATATATATATATATATATATATATATATATATAGTTTATGAGCATCAACACTAAAATAAGACTTTTTACCATCGTTTTATGCACACAATTGGTCTTGTTCAGTGTGTGCACCATAGGTATAATTAATCCCATCCAAAATCCAGTGTTCATACGCTGTGCTATCTCTGTCAGATTATCAACAAAGTTTATGACATGCTTCAAGTCCTTCGAGTGAAATTTGGTACGCTTAGTAACATACAGATCATTTACTATGCATCCAACATATCCTGCTTAAAAGGTGGAAAGGTATTATTTATTCAAAACATTGCAGAAGAATATATAGTGCGCATAAATTGGTAAATATAATTTGTTACTACCTAGGAATGGAGTCAGAAAATGAAATCACAATTGGTTGTTTAAATAGAGATCAATTAGTCAGAATAAATACCCTGATTTTGCTAAGTAATATGACAGCATGGAGAAAGTTGAAAGGACACTAAACTCGATCAGACTTTGATTGGCTGATGACTTTGGGGAAGTAAACATCCATGTTAATTACACCAGGTTGTGGTGCACGCACTAGAATTTTATTGCCAGCTTTCAGTTCATAACACTTAGACATTTTTCTCCAAAGGTCCGCATTAAAATAGGAGTGACCATCTTTATCAAGTTTTACGCTAACCCTCATTGTAAATCCATGCTGCGTTGTCAGTATGACATCCCGGGAGTCATCAACAAAGTAAAGCCCAAGATTTCCTTCTACTCCTATTCTTGCAAAGCAAGGGATGTACTACTTGAAAGGAAAATTAAGATTGTAAATTAGATATATTGAAATAACAGAGCAAGATGCAAATATGGGAGTAACTGATAGAACAGATCAATATATAGATGAAAGCAAAGTACAAACATATATAATTAAAATAGAAATGTATCATAGATTTGATGCAAATATATAGATAATGTAGCAACAGACGGTATATGTTCACAAATTTAGGCCATGCGGATCGTGGTAGGTTGAGATTGAACATACCGAGCGCTCCCTGAAGTCATCCGGAATGGTGAGATAGAACTTGTTTCGACTGGCCGCGACAACACTTGCCCGATTTGTGCTCGCACCATGGACACATGAATGAACACCCATGAATCAGCTAGAACAAAAATGATTCCACGGCGATTTCCGCTGGTTGATTAACAGTGACAGACGGACTGCGATAAAGAGATGAGTGAATATTTTGCTAAGTTGATTACCTTCTCCATGAGAAAAATCCCCGGCCCAATTCGGCAGAAAACCCCAGTCGACTAGAGTCTAGAATGTCGGTGAGATACGTTGGAGACGTATCAGCATCCCTAAGCTTAATTCCTTCTCGTCCTCGAGTAGGTAAATGATAAAAACAGAATTTTTGATGTGGAATGCTACCTAACATATTTATCAATGTAATCTTCTTTATTGTGGCATGAATGTTCCGATCCGAAAGATTCAAGACAAAAGTTTAATATTGACATAAAAATAATAATACTTCAAGCATACTAACCAAGAAATTATGTCCTCTCAAAATAACATAGCCAAAGAAAGCTCATCCCTACAAAATCATATAGTTTGTCCATGCTTCATTTTTGTGACACAAAATGCTCCCATCATGCACAACCCCGATGACAAGCCAAGCAATTGTTTCATACTTTAGTATTCTCAAACTTTTTCAACTTTCACGCAATATATGAGCGTGAGCCATGGACATAACACTATGGGTGGAATAGAATATGATGACGGGGGTTGTGTGGAGAAGAACAAAAAAGGAGAAAGTCTCACATTGACGCGGCTAATCAACGGGCTAGGGAGATGCCCATCAATTGATGTCAATGCGAGGAGTAGGGATTGCCATGCAACGGATGCACTAGAGCTATAAATGTATGAAAGCTCAACTAAAAGAAACTAAGTGGGTATGCATCCAACTTGCTTGCTCACGAAGACCTAGGGCATTTGAGGAAGCCTATTGTTTGAATATACAAGCCAAGTTCTATAATGAAAAATTCCCACTAGTATATGAAAGTGACAAAATAAGAGACTCTCTATCATAAAGATCATGGTGTTACTTTGAAGCACAAGTGTGGAAAAAGGATAGTAGCATTGTCCCTTCTTTTATATTTTTTGGGCCTTCCTTTTTTTATTTGGCCTTTCTCTTTTTTTATGGGACAATGCTCTATTAATGATGATCATCACACTTCTATTTATTTACAACTCAATGATTACAACTCGATACTAGAATAAAATATGACTATATGAGTGCCTCCGGTGGTGTACCGGGATGGGCGACGAATCAAGAGCGACATGTATGAAAAATTATGCATGGTGGCCTTGCCACAAATACGATGTCAACTACATGACCATGCAAGGCAATATGACAATGATGAAGCATGTTATAATAAACGGAACGGTGGACAGTTGCATGGCAATATATCTCGGAATGGCTATGGAAATGCCATAATAGGTAGGTATGGTGGCTGTTTTGAGGAAGATATAAGGAGGCTTATGTGTGATAGAGCGTATCATATCACGGGTTTTGGATGCACCGGCGAAGTTTGCACCAACTCTCGAGGTGAGAAAGGGCAATGCACGGTACCGAAGAGGCTAGCAATGGTGGAAGGGTGAGAGTGCGTATAATCCATGGACTCAACATTAGTCATAAAGAACTCACATACTTATTGCAAAAATCTACAAGTCATCAAAACCAAGCACTACCCGCATGCTCCTAGGGGGATAGATTGGTAGGAAAATACCATCGCTCGTCCCCGACCGCCACGCATAAGGAAGGCAATCAAAGAACACCTCATGCTTCAAATTTTTCACACAACGGTTACCATACGTGCATGCTACGGGACTTGCAAACCTCAACACAAGTATTTCTCAAATTCACAATTACTCAACTAGCATGACTCTAATATTACCATCTTCATATCTCAAAACAATCATCAAGCATCAAAATTCTCATAGTATTCAATGCACTTATATGAAAGTTTTTATTATATCCCTCTTGGATGCCTATCATATTAGGACTAATTTTATAACCAAAGCAAATTACCATTATGTTCTAAAAGACTCTCAAAATAATATAAGTGAAGCATGAGAGATCAATAATTTCTATCAAATAAAACCACACCGTGCTCTAAAAAGATATAAGTGAAGCACTAGAGCAAACGACAAACTACTCCGAAAGTTATAAGTGAAGATCAATGAGTAGTTGAATAATTATGTAACTATGTGAAGACTCTCTAACATTTAAGAATTTCAGATCTTGGTATTTTATTCAAACAGCAAGCAAAACAAAAGAAAATAAAATGATGCTCCAAGCAAAACACATATCATGTGGTGAATAAAAATATAGCTCCAAGTAAAGTTACCGATGAACGAAGAAGAAAGAGGGGATGCCATCCGGGGCATCCCCAAGCTTAGGCTCTTCGTTGTCCTTGAATATTACCTTTGGGTGCCTTGGGCATCCCCAAGCTTAGGCTCTTGCCACTCCTTATTCCATAGTCCATCGAATCTTTACCCAAAACTTGAAAACTTCACAACACAAAACTTAACAGAAAACTCGTAAGCTCTGTTAGTATAAGAAAATAAATAACCACTTAGGTACTATTCTGAACTCATTATAAATTCATATTGGAGTAATATCTACTGTATTCCAACTTCTCTATGGTTCATACCCTCCAATACTACTCATAGATTCATCAAAATAAGCAAACAACACATAGAAAACAGAATCTATCAAAAACAGAACAGTATGTAGTAATCGGACTTAAACAAATACTTATGGAACTCCAAAAATTGTGAAATAAATTGGTGGTCGTTAGGAATATGTATATTAATCATCTGCAAAAAGAATCAACCTAAAATCACTCTCCAGTAAAAAATGGCATCTAATCTCGTGAGCGCAAAAGTTTCTGTTTTTTACAGCAAGATCGCAAAGACTTCACCCAAGTCTTCCCAAAGGTTCTACTTGGCACAAACACTAACTAAAACATAAAACCACATCTAAACATAGGCTATATGAATTATTTATTACTAAACAGGAGCAAAAAGCAAAGAACAAAAATAAAATTGGGTTGCCTCCCAACAAGCGCTAACGTTTAACGCCCCTAGCTAGGCATGATGATTTCAATGATGCTCACATAAAACATAAGAATTGAAACATAAAGAGAGCATCATGAAGAATATGAATATCACATTTAAGTCTAACCCACTTACTATGCATAGGGATTTTGTGAGCAAACAACTTATGGGAACAATAATCAACTAGCATAGGAAGGCAAAACAAGCATAACTTCAAAACCTTTAACACATAGAGAGGAAACTTGATATTATTGCAATTCCTACAAGCATATATTCCTCCCTCATAATAATTTTCAGTAGCATCATGAATAAATTAAACAATATAACCATCACATAAAGCATTCTTTTCATGATCTACAAGCATAGAATTTTTACTACTCTCCACATAAGCAAATTTATTCTCATCAATAGTAGTGGGAGCAAAATCAACAAAATAACTATCATGTGAAGCATAATCCAATTGAAAATTAAAATCATGATGACAAGTTTCATGGTTATCTTTATTCTTTATAGCATACGTGTCATCACAATAATCATCATAAATAGGAGGCGTGCTTTCATCATAATAAATTTGCTCATCAGAACTTGGGGGACTAAACATATCATCTTCATCAAACATAGCAAAGCTTGTGGCTTTGCATATCATTAGCATCATGGGTATTCAAAGAATTCATACTAACAACATTGCAATCATGCTAATCATTCACATATTTGATGCCAAGCATTCTATGTAATTCTTCTTCTAGTACTTGAGCACAATTTTCCTTCCCATCATTTTCGCGAAAGACATTAAAAAGATGAAGCATATGAGGCACCCTCAATTCCATTTTTTGTAGTTTTCTTTTATAAACTAAACTAGTAATAAACAAGAAACGAAAAGATTTGATTGCGAAATCTAAAGATATACCTTCAATCACTAACCTCCCCGGCAACGGCGCTAGAAATTGCTTGATGTCTACTACACAACCTTCTTCTTGTAGACGTTGTTGGGCCTCCAAGTGCAGAGGTTTGTAGGACAGTAGCAAATTTCCCTCAAGTGGATGACCTAAGGTTTATCAATCCGTGGGAGGCATAGGTTGAAGATGGTCTCTCTCAAACAACCCTGCAACCAAATAACAAAGAGTCTCTTGTGTCCCCAACACACCCAATACAATGGTAAATTGTATAGGTGCACTAGTTCGGCAAAGAGATGGTGATACAAGTGCTCTATGGATGGTAGATATAGGTTTTTGTAATCTGAAAATATAAATACAGCAAGGTAACTAATGATAAAAGCAAGCGTAAACGGCATTGCAATGCTAGGAAACAAGGCCTAAGGTTCATACTTTCACTAATGCAAGTTCTCTCAACAATAATGATCATACAACTATCCCTCAACATGCAACAAAGAGTCACTCCAAAGTCACTAATAGCGGAGAACAAACGAAGAGATTATTGTAGGGTACGAAACCACCTCAAAGTTATCCTTTCTAATCGATCTATTCAAGAGTCCATAGTAAAATAACACGAAGCTATTCTTTGTTCAATCTATCATAGAGTTCGTCCTAGAATAACACCTTAAGACACAAATCAACCAAAACCCTAATGTCACCTAGATACTCCAATGTCACCTCAAGTATCCGTGGTTATGATTATACGATATGCATCACACAATCTCAGATTCATCCATTCAACCAACACAAAGAACTTCAAAGAGTGCCCCAAAGTTTCTACCTGAGAGTCAAGACAAAAACGTGTGCCAACCCCTATGCATAAGTTCACAAGGTCACTGAACCCGCAAGTTGATCACCGAAACATACATCAAGTAGATCACGTGAATATCCCATTGTCACCACAGATAAGCACATGCCAGACATACATCAAGTGTTCTCAAATCCTTAAAGACTCAATCCGATAAGATAACTCCAAAGGGAAAACTCAATCCATTACAAGAGAGTAGAGGGGGAGAAACATCATAAGATCAAACTATAATAGCAAAGCTCGCGATACATCAAGATCGTGCCGAATCAAGAATGCGAGAGAGAGATCAAACACATAGCTACTAGTACATAACCTCAGCCCCGAGGGTGAACTACACCCTCCTCGTCATGGAGAGCACCGGGATGATGAAGATGGCCACCGGTGAGGGATCCCCCCTCCGACTGAGTACCGGAACAGGGTCCCGATTGGTTTTTGGTGGCTATAGAGGCTTGCGGCGGCGAAACTCCCGATCTAGGTTTCTTTCTGGGGCTTTCTATATTTATAGGAATTTTCGGCGTAGGTTCCACGTCAGGGGGGTCTCCGAGTTGTCCACGAGATAGGGGCCCGTGCCCAAGGGGGTAGGGCGCAGCCTCCACCCTCGTGGACAGCTTGGGACTCTTCTAGCCCAACTCTTTTACTTCGGGGGCTTCTTTTGGTCCATAAAAAATCATCAAAAATTGGCACGTTAATTGGACTCCGTTTGGTATTCCTTTTCTGCGATACTCAAAAACAAGGAAAAACAGAAACTCGCACTGGGCTCTAGATTAATAGGTTAGTCCCAAAAATCATATAAAATAGCATATAAATGCATATAAAACATTGTAGATGGATAATATAATAGCATGGAACAATAAAAAATTATAGATACGTTGGAGACGTATCACGGTGCAGATAGGCGGCGGAAACCGATAGGGGAGAAATCCTGTGCCGTTTGGAGCGCGACCTCCGCCCGCCGACAACAGCCGTCGAGCTTAGGGTGGCCGCCATGATAGAAGTTGATGAGGTGCAGAGTTACGGAGGAGTCCGCGGCAAGTGGGTGGGGACGAAGTGGGCGAGGGTTTTCTTTTTTCCTTTTTTATGTGTGAGTGAACACAGATGGTTCGCAGAGGCGACGGAGATGAATCATGTGCGATAATAAATCATGGAGATTCAATGGGAATCCAAATTTCCCTTGTCCTTTGTCCATGAGTTTTTTTACAATGAAGATAAACCCTGCTAATCACCGTGTTCAAATTTGGCAATTTTCCGGGTTCATTTACAATATTTAGGGGATCACGTGCATTTTCTAGGCATTAATGCACATAATTCAAATTCAAACAATCGGTGCTTGAAAAGGTGCACGAGAACGGTCTGGAAAACCATGATCGTGCTATTTGGTAAATTCTCATGCCTTTTACAAGGAATGGGCAGATATTTCAAGGAAATGTATTTACTGGGTACTATACAAAAATGAAATACATTCTTGGAAAACATGACGCCTGGCGTGGTGCCATGGTATGGACTCACCATGCCCTGGTAAAAATTTGAGAATGTTTGTCTTATGTCGTCAACTCGTCATGCACACCATTCATAAATCGAACCATCACCGAGGAAATTTCATGGTTTCGAGGGGAAATCAGCAAGATTGAAGGGGCCAGGAATCCAAATTTCCTTCCTAGCTTGTCATTCAGTTTTTCTTACAATCAACATACCCCCTCGAATGCAACATGTTCAAATTTGGCATTTTTCCAGGCTCATTTACCATATTAGGGGATTATGTGCATTTTCTAGGCATTAATCCACATAATTCAAATTCGAACAATCGGTGCATGAAAGGGTGCACAAGAACGGTCTGGAAAAACCATACTCGTGGTATTTAGTAAATTCTCAAGCCTTTTACAAGGAATGGGCAGAGATTTAAAGGGAATGCGTGGCAATAGTCAACCACAAACGCGTCATTTATTGGGTTATCAACTATAGAAAAATGAAATACATGCTTGAAAAACATGACGCTTGGCATGGTGCCATGGTATGGTCTCACCGTGCCCTGGTTAAAAGTTGAGAAGGTTTGATTTATGTCATCATGCACGGCCTTCATAAACGAACCATCACCGAGGAAGTTCCATGCTTTCGAGAGGGAAATCACCAATATTGAAGGGGAATCCAAATTTCCGTCCTAGTTTGTCATTCAGTTTTTTCCAACGATCAACATACCGCCTCAAATGTAACGTGTTCAAATTTGACATTTTTCCGGGCTCATTTACCATATTTAGGGGATTATTTGCATTTTCTAGGCATTAATGCACATAATTCAATTTTGAACAATCGGTGCATGAAAAGGTGCACAACAACGGTCTGGACAACCATGCTCATGCTATTTAGTACATTCTCATGCCTTTTACAAGGAATGGGCAGATATTTCAAGGAAATGTGTGGCAATAGTCAACCATAAACGCGTTGTTTACTAGGTTAAAAACTATACAAAAATGAAATACATGCTTGGAAAACATGACGCCTGGCGTGGTGCCATGGTATGGCCTCACCGTGCCCTGGTAAAAATGTGAGAATGTTTTCCTTATGTTGTCATGCACGCCTTTCATAAATCGAACCATCACCGAGGAAGTTTCATGGTTTCGAGGGGAAAATCACCAAGATTGAAGGGGGATACAAATTTCCTTTGTCCTTTGTCCATGAGTTTTTCTACGATGAACATACACCCTGCAAATCACCGTGTTCAAATTTGGCAATTTTCCGGGTTCATTTACCGTATTTAGGGGATTATGTGCATTTTCTAGGCATTAATGCACATAATTCAAGTTCAAACAATCGGTGCATGAAAGGGTGCACAAGAACGGCCTGGAAAACCATGCTCATGCCATTTAGTAAATTCTCATGCCTTTTACAAGGAATGGACAGATATTTTGATGAAATGTGTGGCAATAGTCAACCACAAACATTTGTTTATTGGGTTTTCAACTATAGAAAAAATGAAATAAATGCTTGAAAAACATGACGCCTGGCATGGTGCCATGGTATGACCTCACCATGCCCTGGTTAAAATTTGAGAAGGTTTGGCTTATGTCATCATGCACGCCCTTCATAAATCGAACCATCACCGAAGAATTTCCATGCTTTCGAGAGGAAAATCACCAAGATTGAAGGGGAATCCAAATTTTCTTCGTTCTTTGCCCTGGAGTTTTTTTCTGCGACGAACATACACCCTGCAAATCACTGTGTTCAAATTTGGCATTTTTCCGGGCTCATTTACCATATTTAGGGGATTATGTGCATTTTCTAGGCATTTAGCGCATATAAATCCAATCCAACTACAGCTGCACGGGTGTGATGTGAGGGACGTGGATTGCCGTTTGAGCACGGTGCATCCTACGATGCACACGCGTGATCCGTGTGGCTGGGGTTCCAGCCAATCATAACGCAACACCTAATAGGCTCAGTGCACACTATTTCTCGCACACAGTGACAG
This sequence comes from Triticum aestivum, assembly GCF_018294505.1. NCBI lineage: Eukaryota > Viridiplantae > Streptophyta > Magnoliopsida > Poales > Poaceae > Triticum > Triticum aestivum. The sequence continues at coordinate 349,630,703 of NC_057811.1, forward strand.
AGATGAACCGTGTGCGACAATGAATGAGCAAAATTGTAAGGAAGCCAAATTTCCTTTGTCGTTTGTCGTTGAGGTCTTAAATACCACTGCACTGTACGGCTGCCTGGCCCCTCCGTCCCATAGCTCTCTCCAAGCATCATTCATGGCACTGCGACACACAGTAACTGGTAAGGAGGCAATGGCATCCCGCCGCGCCGCGTTCCTCACCGCCCGCGACCGCACACATGGTAAGGAAGCGATGGCATCTCGCCGCGCTAAGTTCATCGCAGCCGGCGACCACACAGTTACGTGGGCGGACTTTGAGGCTGCCATGGCCGAATGGGCGGTGGATCTAGAGGCGGCCAAAGCCGCACAAAAGGAGCAGAAAGCCAGAAAGCAGTCAAGAAAAGAGACTCCCGGCGCCACAAGAAAGAAGAGGCCGCACGCCATGGGGAGGAGAGCTTGGCAGAGATCGAAGCACGGTGGGCTGCCGCCTACAAGGCCGGGAAGGAGAACGCCGGTGTCTGGCTAAGATGCCCCGATGGCAGGATGCGAGAAGTAGTTTTGTAGTATTAGAGAAAATTACCAGTAGTACTTTAGGTTTGTAGTATTAACGTACAATTTCGGTAAGAGCATCCTTTGAGGGCTTTGAGCGTTGATTAGCATGTGTGCCCGTGTGCGTTTTTTTGCATTAATCATTAGAAGATCACAAAACACACAATTTCTATGCCGTACCCGTGTGCGTTTTTTTGCGTTAATGATCCATAAGTCAGTTACCTATGCGATGTTTCCTAATAAACCAGGCGTACCATTGACCGAAAAAATCAACTACACGTGTACATTTTTTGGAGACGGGATCTGCCAATTTTCTGTTTTCTCGGACACGAGTATTTTACGCGCTTCGTCTGTGTTGTGTGTTTCCCCTGCCCAAGTTTCAAGTTTCGCAACGAAATTTTCATTAGGCGCACGATTTCAGAATTATTCCTCCAACCACATCCCGACCCATCAAATTTCCTCAGTATCTCCCCCCCCCCGCGCCTCCCCCTACCGGCAGCTCAAACCGCCGCCTCCGCAACCACAGCTTCAACCACATCTACGTTCTGCTCAGATCCGGTCAGGTAACCCACCGATCTCTATCACGGCCCCAGCCTGATTGCTTAAATGGCGCCTGCGAAGCATCCTCATGCCTCCAAATCCCCGCCGCCGGGAGCTAATGGCGGTCCATGGCGCGATGGCCGCTGTGCGTGTTGACCCGGAGGAACACCTCGCCTCCGCCGCCGCTGACATGGTGCTGGCTCTGGCCCAGATGAAGTGCCCCAGCGACTACCCCCAGGACTTAACAGGCATGATCTGACCAGCTAAATCTTACCAATACCACTTGCAATGGCTATGTTTTGTAGGTTGATGTATTAAGCATGTTCGCGCCTTGTTTATTTCAGTACTGCACACTGTGTGATGTTCAAGTATTAACTGTCCAGCTCAATTTAACCAATACCAGCAACAAACTTACAATACATGACTCGGGATATCACTACAGATGCTACCCATGTGCTATTTTTGGTGGATGCTAACCCTGTTGTACTTAACATGCCTGTCCATGTACTCATGCAGGGTCATAATGGTCGATGCTTTTATTTGCCATCGAGGTTAGCTGCATCCCATGTCTTACAATATTTCACATCATTTGTGCAATTACATTATAACTTCTACCATTTACTGGTTGCTTGTAGGTACACATGTCAGTGACACTGATCCACGCTTCGACCCAGAGTAACAGCTCGCCTCCGCCGCCGCTGACTTTGGGCGGGCTTTGGCCAAGATGAAGTGCCCCAGCAACTACCACTCAGGACATACCAAGTATGTACTGACCAGTTCAATCTTACCAATGCCAGTTGCAATTAATGGCTATGTTCTGTACGGTTGATGTATTAAGCATGTTCTAGTAAACATGTCTAACACATTTTAGCTACTTTCCCTACTTTTTTATAGACAATTGGGCCATTCTCTCATCTCACAGCACCTGCCTTGTGATGTTTAACTCTGCCAATTGCATTTTTATCAGTACCGGTTTCAATGGCTATTAAGCCTCTTGCAATTAATAGTTGAATCCATTTTTAAGCAGTTGTATTTCAATGGCTACAAACTTACAAAACATGACTTAGGATGCTGTTAAGCCTGTTGCAATTAACAGCTGTATCCATTTTTTAATCTGTCCCTTTGCTACCATGCTACTCTCCGCAATGAAGATATACTAGAGATGCTGCCCATTTGCTATTTTTGGTGGATGCTAACCCTGTTGTACTTAACATGCCTGTCCATGTACTTACGCAGGGTCATAACTGCCGATGATGTTGTTTGCCGTCGAGGTTAGCTGCATCCCATGTCTTAAAGTATATCACATCATTTGTGCAATTGCAGTTTAACTTCTACCATTTATTGGTTGCGTGTAGGTACACATGTCAGTGGCACTGATGCACGCTTCGACCCAGAGGAATAGCTCGCCTCCGCCGCCGCTGACTTTGGGCGTGCTCTGGCCAAGATGAAGTGCCCCAACAACTACCTCTCAGGACTTACCAAGTATGTACTCACCAGTTCAATCTTACCAATATCAGTTACAATTAATGGCTATGTTTTGTACGGTCGATGTATTAAGCATGTTGTAGTAAACATGCCTAACATGGTTTAGCTATTTTCCCTACCTTTTTATAGACAACCGGGCCATTATCTGCTCTGGCAGCACCTGCCTTGTGATGTTTAACTCTGCCAATTGCATTTTTATCAGTACCAGTTTCAATGGCCATTAAGCCTGTTGCAATTACAGTTGTATCCATTTTTAAACAGTTGTATTTCAATGGCTACAAACTTACAAAACATGAATTAGGATGTTGTTAAGCCTATTACAATTAACAATTGTATCCATTTTTTAATCTGTCCCTTTGCAACCGTGCTACTCTTTCGCAATGAAGATATCACTACAGATGCTGCCATTTTATTACCATTTGCTATTTTTGGTGCATGTTAACCCTGCTGTAGTTAACATTGGCTCTCCATGTACTTACACAGAGCTACAATGGGTGATGCTATTGTTTGCCGTCGAGGTTAGCTGCATCCCATGTCTTATACACCATCTATTCCTAAATATAAGTATTTTTAGAGATTCCAATATAGACTACATAAGGAGCAAAATGAGTGAATCTAGATTCTAATTTAAACTATATCTATAATTCTATGTACATCCGTATGTAGTTCATATTGAAATCTCTAAAAATACTTGTACTTAGGAATGTAGGTAGTTGTATTTTACATTATTTGTGCAATCTCAGTTTAGCTTCTAACATTTACTGGTTGCTTGTAGGTACATATATGAGCAATACTGATCCACGCTTTGATCCCTTTTGTGTATGGGGCAATGAGATATTCATGAACAAGCGTCAAGTGAGGAAACTAAGAAAGATTGTTAGGAGAAAGAAACGGGTGATGGAAATTAAGCTCTTTATTTACACTTTGTCCAAGACAACAGTGAACTTTAGGGTGGTAAGTAATGTGTTGCCTTTTCCCCTGCCCACAACAAGTTACTCTATTAGACCTTAGTATCTGATATTTTTCTCTTTTCAGTGGTTTCCGAAGCTATTTACTGATGATTACCTTGCAAACTACATGAGCGGAGTGGAGGCAACTAAGGTTAAAGTATATAATTCATGCTACCATGATAATGCTCTAGAAGTCTTCCTGAAGCTGGTGATCGTCACAAGGGGTTGGACAAAAGTTGTTCGTGCCTATGGCATGCAGGAAGGCACATTATGGGCATTCCGCTTCTTCAACACCATCGACAGTCAAAATGATTTACAATTGTCTCTTCACCTTTACTGCCTGTAAAAATTGTGGTTCATCATAGTTAATTGCTGTCTAATCCTGTAATTACTAAACATATTGTACTGACAATTTTATTTATGGGTTCGTTGTTGAACCATTATGCTGAGAATTTGAATTGCACGTTTCATATTTCAAAATTTCCAATTCGAATAATAAATTACAGGCAAAAATAAAAATATACAGGAGCGAATAAAATAATGTGCACACGGTTAGAAAGAAAACATCGTGTGCGATGAAAAAAGAGAACAGACGGTTCTTCGATGTGAAACGTTTGCAATGCCCGACGGACGCACACACGGTTTTGTCTCATATGCGTGTGTAATTCATGGTAATACAACAAACGTTTCAAACCAGTGTGCGTGTGTGATAGGAATACCAATCGCACACAGTTATGAAAATGGACACGTTGGCGTTAGTAGAGGCACCACACACATTTTACATTCTTCAACCGTGTGTGATAACGTACCTATCACAAACATATCGGCAAATTAAATGTTGATGTCCACCTTTTTCACACGACTATAGCGGCGTAATCGTTTGGGATGTCTCTCTGATCAGAAACGTAACGTCGAGATGTAACGTGTGGGACTGGGGCGGCTTCACATATGTTTATTCTATGGCGATCGTCAGTAGCCGCTCGCCCATCCCCGACGTTTTTTTGGTCCTATGGGAAGGACCCCCTAGCGCCCACACTCACTTGGCGACGGTTAAAAATGCCGTCATGGAAAGGGGTTAAAAACCGTTTGTATAGCACCTTACGGTACCAGTGATCGTTGGGTTTCTTTAATGAAATCGGAGGAAAACCCCTCTTTCGATATATAAAAAAATCAATGGCACTAGCGGTGCCAAAACATTGCCTCAAATTAATAGTGCAACTAGATTAAGGTGCAAAATAATAACATTACTGCTTTATCATGGCAGTGCCAAAATAGTAACACAAGAGCAGACTCGACATGCAGGATCTTTGGCAAGCGGTCGGACCAAAAAGGAACATACCTCATGATGGGAACCATATCAGCAGTCAACACCATCATAGAAAGGGATGACACCAGTCACCAACATGGATGATGCAATTCACGGGACTTTTTTGTGCAGTTCACCTAAAATGAAGCAATGTCCCATGAACTAGCAGCTTCTTCTTCATTAGTTGCAATAAAATTGAGCAACATCAAGGTTGGTTGTGAAGCTCGTGGAATGTTCAACTATAATTTGGATATCATTTGTGTAGTTCAACTAAGATCAAGCATGAAATGTATATCTCCGTTTGCACAAAAAGGTGGAAAGGAGGGTGACTAACAAGTGATGAAACATACATCGAATGAAAAGAAGCATGTTCCTTATCTGAATGGCGATCCTACAAGGACAATAGAAATTTCTAAAGCAGCAGCATTGCTAGATATTAGTGTGGGCATTAGGATTAACTATGACAACCATTAAATAAGACATTACTTTAATGGTGCCATTGATTCATTTTACCAGCAACATTACATTAACAGCTGCTAAAGAGATGGTATTTGGGCACGGCAGAGTAGGCGGACTAGGGCAGTTGCATTTCTAATGAAAAGAAGCAACATATCTTAATGGGAAATTTAGCAGGACATGAAAAACAATGCCATTGATTGATATTATTGGAGGCATTACATTGAAAACAACATTGGTTTAACATGTCCTTACTTTTAATAGTGCGACTGCTACACTTTACCAGTGGCATTACATAAGAGGGGCTCGGGGCAACAAACATCAGAATAGGATATCTGGGTTGGTCCCATTTTTGTTTGGTATAGCCACCTTATACTGTGTGAGGCTAGCAAATCTAGTGCTGGACATACTCTGTTGACTTGTCCCCCAGTCCCCACTTTCTTCCCTTTTTTAACCAATAGATCGGTTTATATTGAGTTTGTAATGCATTTCCCTTTATTTCCCTATTAGACCAAGAGACCAGTTGGATAGCCAGTCTCTGCTACTTTTCGCCCCCATTATTTCCTCTTTCGACCAAGTCCTAGATTCAGGTAACAAATCTTCCCCCACCCCCACCCCCTTTCTTTCCTATTTTAATCAAGTAGTAGTAGATTTGACTGCATGAACTAGTTTTACCTCTTAATAGTAAAAATTTAGGTGGCTTTCGAACAGCCGATCGATCCTATCTACGAGGGGCCTGAGAAATAGTAAAAGATACAAATGCAGCGACGTCAGGAGCTGGGGAAGTAGAGCAAGGCCAGTTTCGAAGGAAGTTATACATGAGGGTCGCCCGTATGTCGCTAGGTGGGCGGCGGGAGGCCGGATCTGCCACACTATGGCAGCGAGGAAGAAGGGGTCGGAGGCCCTCCCTAGCCGGCACTGCGTGGGAGAGAACGGCAGGGCACGCTGATTAGGACGCACCGGCAGTGGGTAAGAGTAGTCGCCGAGGATGACCGCGTGAAGATTGCACCTTCTCACCTTCCTCGGCGGAGAGGATCCAGCTGGATCTGTGACCAGCAGTGAGCAGAGAGAGAGAGTGTGGCCACCGCTATCATGTTTAGATCTAGAGAGGACATGACAGTGTGAAGAGAGCAACACTATCAAGCATGCGTGGTGGCTCCTGCCTATATAGTGGAGTAGTTTTCTTTTATCTACCGGAGCCGACTTGAGCTCGTCAATGACTGTCGAGAAGTCTTCATGCACGTGCCCCGGAGGCGCAGTTGTTGTCAATTTGATCTGAAGCACCGGATTAACATATAACACGAAAAAATGCCACATGACAAGAAACCATAACCTCACTGCCCAAGGAGACAACATGAATCCCGATGGACAAACTAGACGAGGACCAAAGCTCAAATTAAAGATAAACTCGTAGAAAAGGGGTCCATCGATAAATGTCCTAATTAACATAGCTGGCTTGACCTAGATGGAAGCCGAGTAGTCTTCGTGCATGTGCCTCCAATGACCAGCGCCTTGGAGGAACTCAGGTGTCGCTGTTTAACCCTCGTAGTGATCCGAAGCAGATGACAGCTAATATTGCGAGATGACAAGAAACCTTTTTTTAGATTTCTCATCAGAACTACAGCCCTATACAACATAACCTGCACGATATGTAGACGATAGCCAATCCAGCCGTCTGCTGGAGTCTGGTCACATGCATGGACGAATTGATCTTCCGTGTCATGCAGGGATCGTCCAGGCACCAACGTCTGTACAAAACTGCTCTGGTACTATCGCTTGTCTCTCTCTTCTATTAACTCAGCCGACTTACAGGGCCGGGGAGTGTGCCTATGGTTGGTTCTCAATTGCGGTCCCACATATGTGTGCAAACGCAATATGACACGCGCTCCATTCGGAGAGCGGCGTGCCAGACCGACCGACCGTCTGGGGTGCGACGCGAACGCGACAGGCGTGCTGTATACATGTGTACCACCATTTTCTTGAGGCTTTGCTCCATGGCGCAATCCATGGATACAAAATTATATTTAAAAGTTGAGGGCGGGGCTTTTCCCGCATGGTAGGCGGGGCAGTTCTGCCTAGTGGGTTCGACAGGGAGGCGAGAAGATGAGGGAGTAGGCTCCTGCAAACGTAGGGCTGTGTGATTTGACGGCGAGTTACTGCTGGACAGTGGGGCCCTGTGATTTGACTTGCCATTATCATTTTAACTGCGGCGCTACGACCGGCGTGCAGTCTCCCGATTCTTGACCACCTCCATGGTATACAGGTGTCAAGTACTGTACTCCTAGCTGGTTGTAATGGGGAGTATCATATACTAGTATCATGCATATGATACTAGTATATGATACTACCTCCGTAATGCATAGTATCATACTCCCTCCATTCCTAAATATTTGTATTTCTAGAGATTTTAACAAGTGAATACATACGAAGTAAAATGAGTGAATCTACATTCTAAAATATGTCTATATACATCCGTATGTGGTGGTCCATATGAAATCTCTAAAAAGACAAATATTTAGGAATGGAGGAAGTAAGTTAGTATTAGGTTGCCTTATTAATTGCCATGCATGACACAAAGTAGTACAACATTTAATATGATACCACACCCTCTCTAATTGTGTGCCACATCATCCAAAAAGTATACTTGGCATGCATGATACCGCTTGGCAAATGCAAAAAAATACTACTCCCTCTCTCTCAGTTTACAAGGCATGCGCGTACCCCTAGGTCATCAATTTGACCAACCTAATAGAAGTCATATATTACAAAAAATACTACCATTATAAACTTCAGATGTTCTATTTTCAAACGGTATAATTTTTGTGTTATATAGTTTATATTACGGTGATAAAATTGACAACCTAGGTATACGCGCAGGCTTGTAAACTGAAATAGAGGGGTACGAAGAAAGAGATAGAGAGAAGTAAAAAAATTACTCTTATAGCCAACCTTACAGCTAACCTTGTTGTATGAGTGACTAAGTGATGACTATGTATGACATGCCAACATCAGATAGCCTAAGAGCATGGTTAATAATATAGCCAACTGATGGCTATAAGGAACCGCAATGTCATCTATAGCCATCATCTATATGAACTCATAGAATAGTGTGGGCTATAAGGTTGGCTACTCCCTCTGTCTAGGTTGTGCACCGCGACCAAGGCGGAGGGGAAAACGAGAGAACTTAATGGTTTTTGCTAATTAATAGCATTGCATGCAATGAACTAACCACTGCATGTCATGTTTGGTAGTCTCAAGTAATTGAAAGCATGCATGGCCCACATCTCTTATTGGTTGATATGTCACGAAACAAGAAACGAGAAGGGATTTAATGTACCGTGCCTAAGTGTTTTGGGATTATTTGGTTTTCGTAAGGTGACTTGCACACCTAGACGGAGGGAGTACTACATTAGTACTTGTTCCCATCTTTTCTCTATCTCTTTCTTCACATTTATTACATTTACCTAGGAATGCGGATATAGCTAGGCTCTTGCATGAGAGCTCACTTCCCTTACTTTTTCACATCTCTCTCCTCCACATAGGAAAAAATGCCATAAGCGGGCTATAAGCCCACTATTGTACTTTCTCTAATGCACCTAGACGGAGGAAGTAGTTTCATGCATGCGATGTAGGCAAAAAAATGCTCATTTAGAGCCGTTTGAAATCTCCAAGGGCGCGACCGTGCGAGCGAGGCGACGGTCGTGGTAGGTGCGACCATGATACGGGCTGCTGACAGCTCTTGGACCTGAGATCGAACGGTCGCATGCCAAGTTGCTAAAAATTTGCAGAATAACCCTCCAGGATAGGATATTCACCCATAGGTCTAGAATCACGCCATGCAACCGTTCGATCTCAGATCCAAGGGCTCTCGGAAGCCCGTATCATGGGAGCATGGAAAGCTTCATATCACATGTAATTTTCCCGACGCTTGACGTGCGAACACGCAGATGCATGAAGCCATTTAATTGGGCGTCTAGTAGACATGACATCTAATTGGGAATCCATAGTACTGTGCATGAATCCATTTATCCACCGGGCAAGCCACTACCCTGCCGTTCGCACGCCCCACTCAGCATTTTTACAATCAGAAAACTGCTAGCAGTTCGCTCCTACTCGTCCCCGGCCGTTCTTTAACACTACGACAGTTCGCTCCTAGTCGTCCCGTCCTTTCACATTACAATAGTTCCACGAATCCTAACCCTCCTCCCAAATCCATGGCGTCCCAAATCTCCATGATCGGCGGTGAGTACAAGGTTAGAACCATCACCGTCGATGAGTTCGACGTCATCTACACCCGTTCTTCTACGATGGTGAAAGGATACCTTGCTCGCTTCAGACGCATGTACGAAAGTCAAAGGGTGATGAGTGGGTCGTTGGGCTAGATGTTGAGTACATCACAGTCCTGGGAAAAGAGAAGAATCTAAAGGAGGAAGAGAAGAAGAAGCCCGTCGTGATCAACGTTTGCGTGCATAACTTTTGCTTGGTCTACCACATATGCCATGCCGACGTTGGGTGCGAGGATTTTAAGAACTTCCTGGGGGGAGGAAAAGTCAAATTCATTTCTGTAGACTTTACGAATGACAAAGAAGTCTTGGATCGGATAGGCCTCATTGTAGGCCAGCCCTTCGACCTCCAGAGGAATGTGCTGGCGTCCTCCCGTTAGCCTTCAATGCTGACCCTGGCAGAAGCCATGGTTGATCCTTCGTATGGTAAACTGACGAAACCTCCGCCCAAGTTTCATCGTGCATGGCAGTGGAATGTACTAGATATAGACCACATCAATTACGCTGCAATGGATGCCTACCTTTGTTTCAATATCTACAAGGGTTGGATGAAGAGCGAGAGCCAAGTGTGTGGTTCAAGCAAAGAAGTATCAACCAAAAGGAGAAGGGACAAGGACAAAGTCAAGCACGTGGAAGAGGAGTCCGAGTAAGGTGGCAGTGTCGTAGGTCATGGTGGTTGTAATGCAGTGTCTACCGGATTAGTTGCTTAGTTTAATTTCAGGGTGCTTAGTTTTATTTGAGGGGTGTGTTGTGCTGAGCCCCCAGTAGAGCTATGTTATGTTCCTTCTCGTTACTTTAACTCTTCAGTACGTACATACTAGTATTTCTTATAGTTCATCTTGTAGTTGGTAGTACTACCACTTGTTTCTTCACATTATATACGTACAATATATATGGCCAACATCATATAGCCAACAGTTTAGTTGTCAAACAATTTCAGGGTGCTTAGTTTTGTTTGAGGGGTGTGTTGTGCTGGACACCATTATTGTGACTCAAATCTCTTTTGCCATGTTATAATGACATAAATACCTATGGACCAACATGCCAGCTCTCCCTCTATCTCACTACAGTACAATAAAGTGTGGGGCCTACTTGATCCCAACAGCGTTCTTATTTTCCTGTAAAATTATTTGCTTGGTTATTCCTCACAAGCGGGGCCACACTTATCATTGTGAGATAGAGAGAATCGACATGTGGGTCTATGCTTATTTTTGTCATATAACATGGTCAACGGGTTTGACGTGAAAATAACAATGTCTAATGGCATTTTTGAGCAAACATCTAACGGAACAACGGCATTTTTGAGATATCTAATTGCATTTTTGATCAAGCATCTCATGGATCGATGTCATTTTTGAGTAGTTGTAACTTCTAATGGTAAAACTGAGTAGTGAGACACAACTAGTGGCATAAATAATAAAAACCCAAGAATTAAATAGGTATGCTAATTTATTTAATAGAATTTAGCACCCCATCTAAGCACGTACTAGCTTTTTTAATAGTACTATATGCATAATTTGGCGACGAGCGCTCTCTATATGTACCACCTTCTTTCTTTAATTTCATCTTGTTAGTTTTCCTGCATGGCGCAATCCATTGATACTACTACTATACAAAATTATACATTTAAAAGGCTAGAGGCGAGGGCCTTTGTGATTTGACGGCTCATTACAGCTAGAAGGCGGGGCCTTGTGATTTGGCTACTCGTATAAATGTTGCTGACAACCTAAGGAGGAGCTAAGAACCGTGCGGTATACGAAAGTTTTCCACTGGAGTACTAGTATGACGGAGGAGCACGAAACACGACAGCCCAGTGCGATATGGCGACAAAAAATGATCTAGTTTGCTAGTCATCGATCCCACGGCGCCTCTCATCGTTTGCATTGTTCTATTCATGCCTCGCAGAGAATGTGACACGTGTGGCTAAACACCCGAAGCAAAAGAAGAAACACAGGAGCAAAAGAAGAAGGAAGATTACCCCCCCCCCCAAAAAAGAAGGAAGACGCACACACAAGTCTGGGGTGCTGCTCTCTACTACATGAAGGGTGGCTGGCCGCAGAGTCGTAACCGCCTCTTCACCGCCTCCATGACCTCCATCTACTCGCGCATCTCCTCCGCCATCTTCTTCATTCTGTCCATGACGCAAGATTTCTTGACGCGAGCCTTCATCATCTCTTCCACGACCGCATTACGTACCTTGACAGCAGCCAGGTGCTCGATGCGGACCTTCGCCAACTCCTCCTTCTGTTCCATGACGAGGGCGTGCAACATCTTCACCGAGGAACTACTCTTCTCACGCAGCTTCTTCCAGCCGACGTTCTCCTCCTTCCGTAGGTCAAGCTCGTGGTGGAGCTTCACATTGTCCTCCTGAAGTTGCAGGATTTTGCCGGTCGCCTTCTTATCCGAGGCAATGCTCTTCTTCAGCAGCATCACCAAGCCGGCGGTCAACTCCCCCTGCTCATTGAGCTCAGTGGGCATGTCGTCGAGGCTCTCCTTCAGTAGCTCCACCAAGCCTTCGATGAACTCCTTCTGCTTATTGAGCCGATCGGGCATGTCGTCGAGGGATAACGACTCCTGTGCTGCTAGCTTGGCATCTTCGCCTCTGCGGGAGCGCCGTCGCCTGCCCGTGAGAGATCTTTCAAGGTCTTTGCGAGGCGGCGAGCCCTCTCTTTTTTATCCGCAGCCTTGGTCGCCTCTGCCTTATTACGAGTAGTACTCGACCTAGAGCTCTTCACACCGGCCATGGCAAGGACGGACAAACAAGAAAGACATATGAGGAGGAAGGTAGAGTAATTTTCGGCTAGGTAGTTCCCCTTTCTATAACCTAGTACTAGCCCTAGTACTAAAACCTACATAGTGGGAACATGTTCAGGTTTCATACGTACTAGTAGGTGTGAGCAGGTTTGTACTACTTTGGAATTTGATGGGAACAAGCTAAAGATTAATTGATGGTTTTGGTTTCGAGGCCCGAAACGGCTCCCGATGAGTTTAGTGGAACATAAATTTCAAGTACTACTGCTCAAATATGGTCGCACAAGTCAGTGATGTAACTGGTTGTACATGTCATACCAAGCCGATGCGTGTCCCTTCGGTGAGACGCGGGTCTGACCGACCGTCTATTGGTGCAACCGACCGTAAGTATTACACGATGGAGACTTCTGGTTGTGGTTACAGGTGATTGTCACGACAAAGCATTCAAAACTAGTGATAAATCAATTACCATATTTTTTCAAACGACCAAGTATTTTCACAGGAATACAATATATATAGATGGAGTGATTGTCAAGGTTGCAAACTGACATGGCGTTGCAAGTTCACTGCAGCAGCAACCGAGTAGGTCACTGCATCACTGGCGGGGAAGGAGGGCAGCTCACCTGGCCTAGGATGCATGCCCAGCGGCGCCGCCGTAGCTGGTCCCGGAATTTGGCTTCTCCTACCGCCCATTTGAACAGTTGCACCGGCTGCTCATGCCATTCCGCAGGCATGCGCGTTCTTTCCTCCGCAGTCGACTCCGTGAATATGATCTCTGCCATTAGCCCCATCTCGAAATCAACGTGATGCTGCCAGATGCGGACATACCTCAGGATCTCTCCCCTGAGATCGACTTGCGCATCCGCCTTGTGCTTCGCCAGGCACAGCTCCTTCAAACTTGTCTCCAATCGATGCGACGCTTCCTCGATTTGATTTGCCTTTGCTGCCCACCACCTGAAATGCAGCCCTGGCATGTCCTCCGGCGTCACCGACCTGTGATTCCAGAGCAATGGATCCCCTCTGAAACACATGTGAGTTTCGCTCAAAGGCGGTAGTGTTGCGGGCCGCAACAAGAGGGCAGCCCGCGGGATCCTGGGATCTAAGGGATTATCCATGGCGGGATTCGGTGGGCGAGGCGGGGAGGTGAGTGTAGGCGCTTGGAGAGCCCTAGGCTAAGATAAAGATAGTACTACTCCACTCATCCATATTTAAATACAAAGTCCATCAACAGTAACCGAGGCAAAAATTGATCATCCTGCCTGCATCCTGGTTTATTGGCCCCCTTTTTATTTTGTGCCAATTTTTGATCAAAAATTTAACTAACAACTAGCAAGATGCCTGTGCATTGCACAGAACATTAAGATGCATTTTTTTTATAAAACACCTATTGTGATTGACCCATGCGGGAGTAATCCCATGTGTCAGAACTAACGATATCCCGAGAAAGAGGAGATATAAGGTGAGGAGGAGTGGGCGTGGTGGTGATTGGTGGTCGGACTGAGCGGAGGCATGGGGATGGATGACGCCGGCAACATCCACCAAGCCAGATTGTTCGAGAGGCTTCCTTTTTAATTGCTCCAATGAGGTTGTGGGAGATAAGGATGAACGAGGGAATGCCTTATCTGCAAATGTGGAGAGAGGTGCGGGTATCTTTTTGCAAAATTGCCATAGTTTGCTTTCTATCCGTCAGATATAGATCGGACGTTCTATATTGCACGATGGCAGGCACACCATCATCACCAACTCGGTCTTTTATAAGAGAAATTCAAGCACTACAACCAAAGTTTCCGTTTTTGCACTGCACAAACCAAACAAGCAATCTAATCATCCTAAAGGCAAATCTTGGCACATTATTTTTATAGTAGAAAGGATTTGTACAAGGGGATAATTATTTTTGTTGAAATGTTTCTGTAATCAAGGTTCACAAAGTTTCCATGGGCATGAACAAAGTTCAAGGCTAGCTCCCACTTTAACAATGCTCGTCTTTCTCACTTTCGCTTTTCTTTTTGAAAAGTTTTAGGTTCCCCTCTATATTTTTTTGTTTTTTAACTTTTTAAAAGCACGCAACAGAAAAATGACTCTCTAAAACTTCCGGGTTGTCTCCCTGGCAGCACTTTCTTTAAAGCCATTAAGCTAGGCATATAGTGCTCAAGTAATGGATCCACCCGGATCCCAAGGTATATCAAAGCCAATTTTAATTAACAATGATTTGTGATTTTGTAGTGAGCACAAAGTAACATATATCTTGCACAAACGAAGTCTAACTCTCTTCCTATGCATCGGCATGTCATAAAAGAACAATTCAGGCACACGAAGAAAAGGCCAATGCATAGTATAAACAGTTTCTTGCAATTTTATCGTATTGGAAACATAGAGAGGCGGAGATGTAGTTCCTATATCATAATAATTGCAAGTAGGAGCAGCAAGCACATGCATATTATATTTATCAAAATCATCATGTGCAATAGTAGAACGCAATATAGTGTAGTTGGGATAATTCAAAAAGATAATAGGACTATCATGTGTGGGTGGAATAGCAACAATTTCATTCTTAACATAAGGAACTATAGCAAGTTCATCTCCATAAGCATAATTCATATTGGCATCATGGCCATAAGCATAGCAAGCATCAAGTTCATCAAAAAGGGATATTTCAAACAAATCCAAGGGATCATAGCAATCATCATAGCAATCATCCTTCGATAAGCATGAAGGGAAATTAAACAATGTATGAGTTAAAGATTTACTCTCATTAGAAGGGCACTGGTAGCTAATCCACTCTTCCTCCTTTTGTTCTACGCTCTCCTCGTCATCTTTTTCGTCTAATGAGCTCACAATGTCATCTATTTCTTCTTCCATAGATTCAAGCAAAATATTAGTCTCTCCTTGGACAGCTGAGACTTTCTCAATAAATGCATCAATATTGGAATTATATTCATAACTCTCATAGCAATATTTAAGTTAAGCATAATTTTCAGGTCTGTAAACATCGTCATCATAATTTTCACACTTTTCAAACAAAGATTCAATTTCATAAGCACCCTTAAAAGCAACTAACTCTTCTATTCGTTCCACATCACAGTAATCATATATACCATTAGCATAAGAAGCTAAGATTTTATTATCATTAAATTTACATGAAAAGGGAAGGTGCGGAGCCTTCATCCTAGCACCACTGGCCATTGGATATCATCTACATTCCACCACTTTTTGCCACATGTACAATCTAGAAGACTCCATGGTTGAACTTAAGCATAATGCACAAACCTCAAAACACAAGCACTTCTCCTTTGTTCTAGAATCTTCCGTATCATAATTGCCCAAATTTTTTTCTACATGAATTTCCATTATTTGTTTTTACTTTATGCTTTACAACGCACATTTCCATGAATCTTAAAATAGATTAGCTTTTTTATAAAAACTAATCGATTTTGAATGAGATGAACTATAAGAATGAAACGAACATCTACATCGTGCATATATGACTCAAAGCTTACATGCTATAATGTGGTATTTATTTACAATTTCGTTGCCAAATCTCATGCGTGCAATGCACATGTACCTTACTAGTCTAAATGGTGTTTGTGTGTGTGTGTGTGTGCGTGTTAAACACATTGTACGTAGTATCATACATGGTTTAGATTCCGAACATCTAGCTAGAGAATACATGTACTATGATTTGAATTCAACATAAAATGGATACATATATATTTGAATTTGAGATCGTATGTACATGTAGTTCGTATTTATATAGGAATTTACTACTCCTATATTCATGTCATGTGTTGCGAAGATAATATTTAGATGGTTGTATAACTAACCCGAGTACAATCCCATTCAAACAGGGAAAATGTACTCAAATTTAGTCCATATGCTAGACAACACGAATTGTTTTTTTATTGTTGAGGGAAGTGCAAATTTATTTGGTACTGTACACGTTATGTTTGTTGTCCCGATTTTTTTAAGTTTTTTTGTTGTTGTGTTTGAATGCATTTCTAGTTATATAGTAAAACGGGATAAGGCTCTCTCTAGTGATGAGGTGCGAATTGTCTTTTTTGTTGTACACGTTAAGCTTGTTCTCCCGAAATTTCAAGGCGCGCCTTGTTATGTCGAAATTTCAAGCTAGCATCTCCGTCTATCGTGCTGAGAAACTCCTGCCTCTTCAACCCGCGCCTTGTTACCCCAAAATATTTAAGATATATCTTTGTCCTGTCGTGCTCCGAAAACTCCCTCCATCTCAACCTGCGCTTTGCTATCCCAAAATTACAACGCGCGCGAAAACTCCCACCTCCTGCAAAATCCCGACACGCGACATGCCCGTGATACCCCTGAACCGAAAGAACCGCCTAGCTCAAATCGGTGGGGGTACTTTTGTAACTTACCCCACATTTCGGACAGGCGTGTCCCTAAGCCCTGGTTTCCCCTCCCATACCATCCGCCCACCCATTCGTACACAGAGGCCGTGAAAACCCGTGAAACGCCACAGCCTCCTCCGCCCGCCACCCAAATGGAGCCTCTTCGCCGACGACGTCATCCACAGCAACACCTCGACATCCCTCATCCACCGCACCGGATGAGGATCCCTCATTGATCTCGTCGTCCTGCCGGATCAGCTACCCCGTCCTCCACTGATACGTCCATTTTGCATCATGCTTTTATATATATATTTATTGCATTATGGGCTGTTATTACACATTATGTCACAATACTTATGCCTATTCTCTCTTATTTTACAAGGTTTACATGAAGAGGGAGAATTCCGGCAGCTAGAATTCTGGGCTGGAAAAGGAGCAAATATTAGAGACCTATTCTTCACAACTCCAAAAGTCCAAAAACTTTACGGAGGCACATTTTGGAATTAATAAGAAATACTAGTGAAAGAATCAACCAGAGGGGGCCCACACCCTGGCCACGAGGGTGGGGGCGCGCCCTACCCCCTGGGGGCGCCCCCTGTCTCCTAGGCCCCCTGGCAGGCCTCCGGTGCCCATCTTTTGCTATATGAAGTCTTTTGCCCTGGAAAAAATCAGAAGGAAGTTTTCAGGACGAAGCGCCGCCGTCTCGAGGCGGAACCTGACGAAACCAATCTAGGGCTCTGGTGGAGCTGTTCTGCCGGGGAAACATCCCTCCAGGAGGGGGAAATCATCACCATCATCATCACCATCGATCCCCTCATCGGGAGGGGGTCAATCTCCATCAACATCTTCACCAGCACCATCTCCTCTCAAACCCTAGTTCATCTCTTGTATCTGATCTTTGTCTCAAAACCTCAGATTGGTACCTGTGGGTTGCTAGTAGTGTTGATTACTCCTTGTAGTTGATGCTAGTTGGTTTATTTGGTGGAAGATCATATGTTCAGATCCTTTATGCATATTAATACCCCTCTGATTATGAACATGAATATGATTTGTGAGTATTTACGTTTGTTCCTGAGGACATGGGAGAAGTCTTGCTATAAGTAGTCATGTGAATTTGGTATTCGTTCAATATTTTGATGAGATGTATGTTGTCTTTCCTCTAGTGGTGTTATGTGAACGTCGACTACATGACACTTCACCATTGTTTGAGCCTAGGGGAAGGCATTGGGAAGTAATAAGTAGATAATGGGTTGCTAGAGTGACAGAAGCTTAAACCCTAGTTTATGCGTTGCTTCGTAAGGGGCTGATTTGGATCCATATGTTTCATGCTATGGTTAGGTTTACCTTAATACTTCTTTTGTAGTTGCGGATGCTTGCAAGAGGGGTTAATCATAAGTGGGATGCTTGTCCAAGGAAGGGCAGTACCCAAGCACCGGTCCACCCACATATCAAATTATCAAAGTAAAGAACGCGAATCATATGAGCGTGATGAAAACTAGCTTGACGATAATTCCCATGTGTCCTCGGGAGCGTTTTCCTTCATATAAGAGTTTGTCCAGGCTTGTCCTTTGCTAAAAAAAAGGATTGGGCCATCTTTCTGCACCTTATTTACTTTTGTTACTTGTTACCCGTTACAAATTACCGTATCATAAAACTATCTGTTACCAATAATTTTAGTGCTTGCAGAGAATACCTTACTGAAAACCGCTTGTCATTTCCTTCTGCTCCTCGTTGGGTTCGACATTCTTACTGATCGAAAGGACTATGATAGATCCCCTATACTTGTGGGTCATCAAGACTCTTTTCTGGTGCCATTGCCGGGGAGTGAAGCACCTTTGGTAAGTGGAAATTGGTAAGGGAAAATTTATATAGTGTGCTGAAATTTACTGTCACTTGTTACTATGGAAAGTAATCATTTGAGGGGCTTGTTCGGGGTATCTTTACCCCGACGAGTAGAGCAAAGAGTTGCTCCTCAACCTACTGAACCTACTGAAAATGTTTACTTTCAAATTCCTTCGGTATGATAGAGAAACTGCTAGCTAATCCTTTTACAGGAGATGGAACATTACGTCCCGATTTGCACCTAATCTATGTGGATGAAGTTTGTGGATTATTTAAGCTTGCAAGTATGCCCGAGGATGTTATAAAGAAGAAGGTCTTCCCTTTATCTTTGAAGGGAAAGGCATCGACATGGTTTAGGCTATGTGATGATATGGGATCATGGAACTACAACCGATTGAAATTTGAATTTCATCAGAAGTTTTATCCTATGCATCTTGTTCATCGTGATCGTAATTATATATATAATTTTTGGCCTCGCGAAGGAGAAAGAATCGCTCAAGCTTGGGGGAGGCTTAAGTCAATGTTATATTCATTCCCCAATCATGAACTCTCAAGAGAAATTATTATTCAAATTTTTATGCTCGGCTTTCTCTCAATAATCGCTCCATGCTCGATACTTCTTGTACTGGTTCTTTTATGATGAAGACTATTGAATTCAAATGGGATTTATTGGAAAGAATTAAACGCAACTCTGAAGATTGGGATCTCGACGAATTTAAGGAGTCAGGTTTAACACCTAAGTTTGATTGTGTTAAATCTTTTATGGATACCGATGTTTTCCGTGAATATAGCACTAAATATGGACTTGACTCTGAGATAGTAGCTTCTTTCTGTGAATCCTTTGCTACTCATGTTGATCTCCCTAAGGAGAAGTGGTTTAAATATAATCCCCCCATTGAAGTAAAAGTAGTTGCACCTATTAAAGTTGAAGAAAATACTATCACTTATAATATTGATCCTATTGTTCCTACTGCTTATATTGAGAAACCACCTTTCCCTATTAGAATAAAGGATCATGCTAAAGCTTCAACTGTGGTTCGTAAGAGTAATACTAGAACACCTACACCCCCTGAGCAAATTAAAGTTGAACCTAGTATTGCTATGGTTAAAGATCTCTTGGCCGATAATATTGATGGGCATGTTATTTACTTCTCCGATGAGGCTTCTAGAATTGCTAGACCTGATACTAAGGGTAAACATAGACCTGTTGTTGGCATGCCTATTATTTCTGTTAAAATAGGAGATCATTGTTATCATGGCTTGTGTGGTATGGGTGCTACTGCAAGTGCAGTACCTCATTCCTTATACAAAGAAATTATGCATGATATTGCACCTGCTGAGATAGAAGAAATTGATGTTACAATTAAGCTTGCCAATAGAGATAGTATTTCACCAATTGGGATTGTTAGAGATGTTGAAGTCTTATGTGGGAAAGTTAAATATCCTACTGATTTTCTTGTCCTTGGTTCCCCACAAGATGACTTTTGTCCCATCATATTTGGTAGGCCCTTCTTGAATACTGTTAATGCTAAGATAGATTGCAAAAAGGATGTTGTTACTATTGGATTGGGGGATATGTCTCATGAGTTTAATTTTGCTAAATTTCGTAGACAACCCCACGATAAAGAATTGCCTAGTAAATATGAAATTATTGGTCTTGCTTCTATTGTCGTGCCTCCTAATGATCCCTTAGAACAATATTTGCTAGACCATGAAAATGATATGTTTATGAATGAAAGAAGGGAAATAGATGAAGTATTCTTTAAACAGGGGCCTATTTTGAAACACAACTTGCCTGTTGAAATTCTAGGGGATCCTCCTCCACCCAAGGGTGATCCCGTGTTTGAGCTTAAACCATTACCTGATACTCTTAAATATGCTTATCTTGATGAAAAGAAAATATATCCTCTTATTATTAGTGCTAACCTTTCAGCGCAGGAAGAAGAGAAATTATTGAAAACTCTGAAGAAGCACCGTGCTGCTATTGGATATACTCTTGATGATCTTAAGGGCATTAGTCCCACTCTATACCAACACAAAATAAAATTGAAGAAAGACGCTAAACCGGTTGTTGATCACCAACGACGGTTAAATCCTAAGATGAAAGAAGTGGTAAGAAAAGAAATACTAAAGCTTCTGGAGGCAGGTATAATTTATCCCGTTGCTGATAGTTAGTGGGTAAGTCCTGTCCATTGTGTGCCTAAGAAGGGAGGTACTACTGTTGTTCCTAATGATAAAGATGAATTGATACCACAAAGAATTGTTACAGGTTATAGAATGGTAATTGATTTCCGCAAATTAAATAAAGCTACTAAAAAGGATCATTACCCTTTACCTTTTATTGATCAAATGCTAGAAAGATTATCCAAACATACACATTTTTGCTTTCTAGATGGTTATTCTGGTTTCTCTCAAATACCTGTGTCAAAAGAGGATCAAGAAAAGACCACTTTTACTTGCCCTTTCGGTACCTTTGCTTATAGACGTATGCCTTTTGGTTTATGCAATGCACCTGCTACCTTTCAAAGATGCATGATGGCTATATTCTCTGACTTTTTGTGAAAAGATTGTTGAGGTTTTCATGGATGATTTCTCCGTATATGGAACTTCTTTTGATGATTGCTTAAGCAACCTTGATCGAGTTTTGCAGAGATGTGAAGAAACTAATCTTGTCTTGAATTGGGAGAAGTGCCACTTTATGGTTAATGAAGGTATTGTCTTGGGGCATAAAATTTCTGAAAGAGGTATTGAAGTTGATAAAGCTAAAGTTGATGCTATTGAAAAGATGCCGTGTCCTAAGGACATCAAAGGTATAAGAAGTTTCCTTGGTCATGCCGGTTTTTATAGGAGGTTCATTAAAGACTTCTCAAAAATTTCTAGGCCTCTGACTAATCTCTTACAAAAAGATGTTCCTTTTGTCTTTGATGATGATTGTGTAGAAGCATTTGAAATACTTAAGAAAGCCTTGATTTCTGCACCTATTGTTCAGCCACCTGATTGGAATTTACCCTTTGAAATTATGTGTGATGCTAGTGATTATGCTGTAGGTGCTGTTCTAGGACAAAGAGTTGATAAGAAATTAAATGTTATCCAATATGCTAGTAAAACTCTAGACAGTGCCCAGAGAAATTATGCTACTACTGAAAAAGAATTTTTAGCAGTTGTATTTGCTTGTGATAAGTTCAGACCTTATATTGTTGATTCTAAAGTAACTGTTCACACTGATCATGCTGCTATTAAATATCTTATGGAAAAGAAAGATGCTAAACCTAGACTTATTAGATGGGTTCTCTTGCTACAAGAATTTGATTTGCATATTATTGATAGAAAGGGAGCTGAGAACCCCGTTGCAGACAACTTGTCTAGGTTAGAGAATGTTCTTGATGACCCACTACCTATTGATGATAGCTTTCCTGATGAACAATTAGCTGTCATAAATGCTTCTCGTACTGCTCCATGGTATGCTGATTATGCTAATTACATTGTTGCTAAATTTATACCACCTAGTTTCACATACCAGCAAAAGAAAAAGTTTTTCTATGATTTAAGACATTACTTCTGGGATGACCCACACCTTTATAAAGAAGGAGTAGATGGTGTTATTAGACGTTGTGTACCTGAGCATGAACAGGAACAGATCCTACGCAAGTGTCACTCCGAGGCTTATGGAGGACACCACGCTGGAGATAGAACTGCACATAAGGTATTGCAATCCGGTTTTTATTGGCCTACTCTCTTCAAAGATGCCCGTAAGTTTGTCTTGTCTTGTGATGAATGTCAAAGAATTGGTAATATTAGTAGACGTCAAGAAATGCCTATGAATTATTCACTTGTTATTGAACCATTTGATGTTTGGGGCTTTGATTATATGGGACCGTTTCCTTCCTCTAATGGGTACACACATATTTTAGTTGCTGTTGATTACGTTACTAAGTGGGTAGAAGCTATTCCAACTAGTAGTGCTGATCATAACACCTCTATTAAGATGCTTAAAGAAGTTATTTTTCCGAGGTTTGGAGTCCCTAGATACTTAATGACTGATGGTGGTTCACATTTTATTCATGGTGCTTTTCGTAAAATGCTTGCTAAGTATGATGTTAATCATAGAATTGCATCTCCATACCACCCACAGTCTAGTGGTCAAGTAGAATTGAGTAATAGAGAGCTTAAATTAATTTTGCGGACTGTTAACAGATCTAGAAAGAATTGGTCCAAAGAACTAGATGATGCATTATGGGCCTATAGAACTGCATATAAAAATCCTATGGGTATGTCTCCGTATAAAATGGTTTATGGATAAGCATGTCACTTACCTCTCGAACTAGAACATAAGGCATATTTGGCCATTAAAGAGCTCAATTATGATTTCAAACTTGCCGGTGAGAAGAGGCTATTTGACATTAGCTCACTTGATGAATGGAGAACCCAAGCCTATAAGAATGCCAAATAGTTTAAAGAAAAAGTTAAAAGATGGCATGACAAAAGGATACAAAAGCGTGAGTTTAATGTAGGAGATTATGTGTTGCTATTCAACTCTCGTTTAAGATTTTTTGCAGGAAAACTTCTCTCTAAATGGGAAGGGCCTTACGTTATCGAGGAGGTCTATCATTCCGGTGCCATAAAAATCAACAACTTCGAAGGCATAAATCCGAAGGTGGTGAACGGCCAAAGAATCAAACATTATATCTCAGGTAATCCAATAAATGTTGAAACTAATGTTAAATTGAAACCATAACCCCGGAGGAATACATAAGGGACACTTTCTAGAACGTTTCAGACTCCGAAAAGGAATAGGTATGTGGTACGGTAAGTAAACCGACTCCAAAACAGTCCTAATAGCACTTTTTCTCCATTTTGGAATATTTAAGAAAATAGGAAAAAAAATAAGAAGTAGTCCGGGAAGGACACGAGGCATCCACGAGGGTGGAGGGCGCGCCCCCCTGCCTCGTGGGCACCTTGTGTGCTCTCCGGACTCCGTTTTCTTGCACGATACTTCTTTTGGTCGGCAAAAATTCATTATATAATCTCCCGAAGGTTTTGACCCTCGTATCACGCAAATATCTCTTGTTTTTGTTTCGACCTGTTTTTCTGACAGATCTAGATCACCATGATGTCCCCAAGTTCCCCCAAGGACAAGTTCTTCAAGAAGGTCATCAACCCCTACCTCGCGGAAGTGCTGCAACGTCGTCAAACCATTGAGATGCATGAGGGGTTGCTGCACATCCGCGATGTTGAGGGACCAAGGAGGACCGGAAGCGTGGAGACAAGGCTTGAAGCAATGGAGCAACAAGTATTAAAGTGCCAGGAGATGGTGGAATGTGGACTCGACGCCAATCACATAATGATCACGGAGTTCACCAACAACCACAAGCTGGACGCCAAGAACATTGGGGAGGCCATCTTCAAGCTTCACGAGAAAATCGAGCACCTCCAAGCCCAGATCTATGACTTGCAAAACCAAAACTGTGAGTATGAATATAGATTCAAGAGGATGAGTTTGGCTGCAGATTTGAGGATCCCGGAGACTCGATCATCCTTCTATGATGGTGAGCCTATGCCTTGGAAGATGGACGACAAGCCTACATCATCAACAACTCCATCATCACCACCTCCGAGGAAAGAGATATAATTACATGGGTATGGGCACTCCCCTTGGCAACTGCTAAGCTTGGGGGAGGTGCCCCGGTATCGTATCACCATCACACTCCTATCTTTACCGTTTTTCTTAGTTCAATCCTTTTGGTAATATCTTGATCTAGTAGAATAAAGTTTTAGTATGATCTAGTTTTGAGTTTTGCTTTATGATCCTTCTATGTAATCGAGTCTGTGAGCTATATATAATAAAGATTAGTTTTGAGTCAAGGGCTTGATTAGTTTGCTATGATCTTGAGGGGATAAAAGAAAAAGAAAGAATAAAAAGAATAAAGAGATCATATTGATCTTATGGAGAGTAATGACTTCACATATAAAGAGTATGATGAATAAAAGTTGTTGAGAGTTGACAAACATAGTTTTGGTCATCGTTGCAATTAATAGGAAGTAATAAAGAAAGAGAGGTTTTCACATATAAATATACTATCTTGGACATCTTTTATGATTGTGAGCACTCATTAAAATATGACATGCTAAAAGTTGATGTTGGACAAGGAAGACAACGTAATGGGTTATGTTTTCTTATATCCGAAATAAAGTATATTGTCATGGATCATCCAACATGTTGAGCTTGCCTTTCCCCCTCATGCTAGCCAAATTCTTTGCACCAAGTAGAGATACTACTTGTGCTTCCGAATATCCTTAAACCCAGTTTTGCCATGAGAGTCCACCATATCTACCTATGGATTGAGTAAGATCCTTCAAGTTAGTTGTCATTGTTGCATGCAATAAAAATTGCTCTCTAAATATGTATGATTTATTAGTGTGGAGAAAATAAGCTTTATACGATCTTGTGATGTGGAAGAAATAAAAGCGACGGACTGCATAATAAAGGTCCATATCACAAGTGGCAATATAAAGTGACGTTCTTTCGCATTAAGATTTTGTGCATCCAACCATAAAAGCACATGACAACCTCTGCTTCCCTCTGCGAAGGGCCTATCTTTTATTCTTGTCTTATACCTTATACAAGAGTCATGGTGATCTTCACCTTTCCTTTTTACATTTTATCCTTTGGCAAGCACATTGTGTTGGAAAGATCCTGATATATATATATATCCAATTGGATGTAAGTTATCATGAACTATTATTGTTGACATTACCCTTGAGGTAAAAGGTTGGGAGGCAACACTATAAGCCCCTATCTTTCTCTGTGTCCGATTAAAACTTCATACCCATAAGTATTGCGTGAGTGTTAGCAATTGTGAAAGACTAAATGATAGTTGAGTATGTGGACTTGCTGAAAAGCTCTTATATTGACTCTTTCCGATGTTATGATAAATTGCAATTGCTTCAATGACCGAGATTATAGTTTGTTAGTTTTCAATGAAGTTTCTGATTCATACTTGACATTCTGAATAGATTGTTACTTTAGCATAAGAAATCATATGCCAATATTTATATATGTTGATGTTATAAGAATGATCATGATGCCCTCATGTTCGTATTTTATTTTATCGACACCTCTATCTCTAAACATGTGGACATATTTTTCATTATCGGCTTCCGCTTGAGGACAAGTGAGGTCTAAGCTTGGGGGAGTTGATACATCCATTCTGCATCATGCTTTTATATCCATATTTATTGCATTATGGGCTGTTATTACACATTATGTCACAATACTTATGCCTATTCTCTCTTATTTTACAAGGTTTACACAAAGAGGGAGAATGCCGGCAGCTGGAATTCTGGGCTGGGAAAGGAGCAAATATTAGAGACCTATTCTGCACAACTCCAAAAGTCCTGACACTTCACGGAGGCACGTTTTGGAATTAATAAAAAATACTGGCGAAAGAATCAACCAGAAGGGGCCCACACCCTAGCCACAAGGGTGGGGGGCGCGCCCTACCCCCCTGGGCGCACCCCCCTGTCTCGTGGGCCCCCTGGCAGGCCTCCGGTGCCCATCTTTTGCTATATGAAGTCTTTCGCCCTGGAAAAAATCAGAAGGAAGTTTTCGGGATGAAGCGCCGCCGTCTCGAGGCGGAACCTGGCGAAACCAATCTAGGGCTCCGGCGGAGTTGTTCTGCCGGGGAAACATCCCTCCGAGAGGGGGAAATCATCACCATCGTCATCACCATCGATCCTCTCATTGGGAGGGGGTCAATCTCCATCAACATCTTCACCAGCACCATCTCCTCTCAAACCCTAGTTCATCTCTTGTATCCGATCTTTGTCTCAAAACCTCAGATTGGTCCTTGTGGGTTGCTAGTAGTGTTGATTACTCCTTGTAGTTGATGCTAGTTGGTTTATTTGGTAGAGGATCATATGTTCAGATCCTTTATGCATATTAATACCCCTCTGATTATGAACATGAATATGATTTGTGAGTAGTTTCGTTTGTTCCTGAGGACATGGGAGAAGTCTTGCTATAAGTAGTCATGTGAATTTGGTATTCGTTCGATATTTTGATGAGATGTATGTTGTCTTTCCTCTAGTGGTGTTATGTGAACGTCGACTACATGACACTTCACCATTGTTTGGGCCTAGGGGAAGGCATTGGGAAGTAATAATTAGATGATGGGTTGCTAGAGTGACAGAAGCTTAAACCCTAGTTTATGCGTTCCTTCGTAAGGGGCTGATTTGGATCCATATGTTTCATTCTATGGTTAGGTTTACCTTAATACTTCTTTTGTAGTTGTGGATGCTTGCAAGAGGGGTTAATCATAAGTGGGATTCTTGTCCAAGGAAGGGCAGTACCCAAGCACCGGTCCACCCACATATCAAATTATCAAATTAACGAACGCGAATCATATGAGCGTGATGAAAACTAGCTTGACGATAATTCCCATGTGTCCTCGGGAGCGTTTTCCTTCATATAAGAGTTTGTCCAGGCTTGGTCTTTGCTACAAAAAGGATTGGGCCATCTTGCTGCACCTTATTTACTTTTGTTACTTGTTACCCGTTACAAATTACCTTATCACAAAACTATCTGTGACCAATAATTTTAGTGCTTGCAGAGAATACCTTACTAAAAACCGCTTGTCATTTCCTTCTGCTCCTCGTTGGGTTCGACACTCTTACTTATCGAAAGGACTACAATAGATCCCCTATACTTGTGGGTCATCATCCACCTCCAAGGATCTTCCCCAATGTTCCCCTCGTCTTTCGTGCCACCTCCATTCCCACACTGCCGTCTTCACCTGCACCACCGGAAGAGCATCATCATCACCGATTCCTCAGATGAAGCTGAGGCCTAATCGACGCCACCAAAGAGGTTCTACACTAATCGCCACATTTCTTCTTGATTCGATCTCATGGTGCTGCCGGCGCTCGGTCCCGAGCCGACATGGCGCGGCTCCATCCACGGCGTCGTCGCCGGCCACTTCCTCCAAGGTGTCGCTCCCTCGGCGGCGGCGTCCACATCAGTAGGAGCTGCTGCTGCTTGGAACCCCCCTGTTGGTATGCCTCTCGATCATAAGTCCCTTTCCCACTATTTGGCACTGTTTGGGGCAAGACACAAAAGGGACTTATGATAGAAGGCAGACCAACAGGGGGGGTAATCATCAAATCTCCCGCTGCTGCTTTGGCTCTCGCTCGCGCCGCTGCTCTGCTCTTGCTCTCGGTCCCCTGCCTGGTCTGCTCTTTCTCTTGCTCGCGCTTCTGCTCTCGCTCTTGCTCTTGCTTGCGCTGCTGCTCTACTCTTGCGTGCGCAGCAACTGCACGAGCAGCAGATCCTGCTCTCCCTCGAGCCCCTGCAACTGCTACCCGAGATGCTGCTACACGACCAGCTGCCCCGGCTCTCCCACGCGCTGCTGCTACTGCTTTTCTGCTACTAGTGCGTTCAGTTTTGATAGTAAAATTCAGTTTCGACAGCAAAATTCAGTTCCGGCAGTTAAATTCAGTTTCGACAGTTAAATTCAGTTCCGACAGTTAAGTTTAGAGATGAGCGGCTGATGTATTTTACATCTTGAACTTTGTGGTTATATATTTTACGGCATCTATTGGAGATGCTATTACAATTCCACTCAGGTTAACGTTGTCTCTCTTGTCCTGCTTCAGCCTCCCCATCGTACAACTCACCGGAGCTGCTCCAACGATGAAACCCTCCATCACAGTGGAGCAGTACCTCGGGCTCCATCTCGAGACGCCTAAGATCTTCTTCCCCTCCTTCGATAGCCAAATCAGCCAGAGCATCCTCACCGACCAACCCAATCACGCTGAGATCGACATGGCTTCGCCAAAGAGGTTGTACGCTTGTTGCATCGCTTTTTTTACTCTACATGTTATATATATTGTCCACTGAGCACACGTAGTAACATGAAATAAGATTAGTTTCTCCTACTATATGACAAGCAGTGAGGTGCCAGGCAACTTAGCTATCCGTGATGGACTCTCTTGAACGCCATCATTATTTATCTCTGCGCGTTTGAGTTGTGCATTTGTAGATGGGCCTGGGAGTTGAGCTAGTAGTGCAGTGGCCTGGGTCCAAAGTAGTAGAAGTAGCACAAAATATTTTTTGAGTGTAGGATTTTCCCTGCTCAAGCCCGCCTACTAGAATCGCCAGTGCTTGAAAGGAAACGTGAAGGAAAAACATAGGAATTGAAAAGTTTCCTATGGTACTACTATTCATGCATTTGGTTCAAAGGAATGGAGCAAAGGAAAACTGTAGGATTTGTTCCTTTAGTGTCTCCTTGAAAGAAAAATCGTAGGAATCTTAATATCCACTTGTCCTCCTTTTCAAATTCCTATTCATGAAGCACAAGACTAAGAGATAGTGACATAATAGCATTATAACTATACATTTTCTTGTGGTTTGACTTAATCTCACCATGCTTCTTTGCATCCTGTGATCTTTCAATTCTTGTGAACCAAACACCCAGATTGGCAGAAATCCTGTGTTTTTAAATTCTCTATTTTGCGCGTGCATTCGGATACGTCCATTTTGCATCATCCTTTTATATCAATATTTATAGCATTATGGGCTGTTATTACACATATGTTACAATACTTATGCCTATTCTCTCTTATTTTACAAGGTTTACATGAAGAGGGAGAATGCCGGCAGCTGGAATACTCGACTGGAAAAGGAGCAAATATTAGAGACCTATTCTGCACAACCCCAAAAGTCTTGAAACTCCACGGAAGTCATTTTTGGAATTAATAAAAAATACTGAGCGAAGAAAACATCAGAGGGGGCCCACACCCTGGCCACAAGGGTGGGAGGCGCGCCCTAACCCCTTGGGCGCGCCCCCTGCCTCGTGGCCCCCCTGGCAGGCCTCCGGTGTCCATCTTCTGCTATATGAAGTCTTTTACCCTGGAAAAAATCATAAGCAACCTTGCGGGACGAGACACCGCCGCCACGAGGCGGAACCTTGGCGGAACCAATCTAGGGCTCCGGCAGAGCTGTTCTGCCGGGGAAACTTCCCTCCGGGAGGGGGAAATCATCACCATCATCATCACCAACGATCCCCTCATCGGGAGGGGGTCAATCTCCATCAACATCTTCACCAGCACCATCTCCTCTCAAACCCTAGTTCATCTCTTGTATCCAATCTTTGTCTCCAAACCTCATATTGGTACCTGTAGGTTGCTAGTAGTGTTGATTACTCCTTGTAGTTGATGCTAGTTGGTTTACTTGGTGGAAGATCATATGTTCAGATCCATTATGCATATTAATACCCCTCTGATTATGAACATGAATATGATTTGTGAGTAGTTACTTTTGTTCCTGAGGACATGGGAGAAGTCTTGCTATAAGTAGTCATGTGAATTTGGTATTCGTTCGATATTTTGATGAGATGTATGTTGTCTCTCCTCTAGTGGTGTCATGTGAATGTCGACTACATGACACTTCACCATTGTTTGGGCCTAGAGGAAGGCATTGGGAAGTAATAAGTAGATGATGGGTTGCTAGAGTGACAGAAGCTTAAACCCTAGTTTATGCGTTGCTTCGTAAGGGGCTGATTTGGATCCATATGTTTCATGCTATGGTTAGGTTTACCTTAATACTTCTTTTGTAGTTGCGGATGCTTGCAATAGGAGTTAATCATAAGTGGGATGCTTGTCCAAGTAAGGACAACACCCAAGCACCGGTCCACCCACATATCAAATTATCAAAGTACCGAACGCGAATCATATGAGCGTGATGAAAACTAGCTTGACGATAATTCCCATGTGTCCTCGGGAGCGTTTTCCTTTATATAAGAGTTTGTCCAGGCTTGTCTTTTGCTACAAAAAGGATTGGGCCATCTTGCTGCACTTTATTTACACTTGTTACTTGTTACCCGTTACAAATTATCTCATCACAAAACTATCTGTAACCGATAATTTCAGTGCTTGCAGAGAATACCTTACTGAAAACCGCTTGTCATTTCCTTCTACTCCTCGTTGGGTTCGACACTCTTACTTATCGAAAGGACTACGATAGATCCCCTACACTTGTGGGTCATCAAGACTCCTATTCCTGTGTATTTCCTATCCATGCATTGTTAGAATCCTCAAAGTCAAACAAGCCCTTACACAATTACTTCTGTTACAGATATGTGTCAAAGAAAACCTTGTGTGATTTGTCCCGCTCTTGTTGCGCTATGTTCCACCCCGGCTCAGCTGCTCTAACAACGGAAGGGTTCACCATAGTAGGGATCCGCCCTCCAGACTGTCTTTCGTTGCCTCAGATCTTCTTCCCCGCCGCCGGCAGCCACGATAACTGCATTACCATCATCAAGTGTGCAGATGACCTTGAGGACTACACAGGTCTGCAAGAGAGGTCACACTCTTTCGTGTCTTCTTACGTTATGCGTCACTTCACATGATGACATGCTACTTTATCGTCATGTTCACCTATTAGACTCCGATTTAGGTCCAAACTAATGCTCAAACTTGAGTTTTTAAATGGTTGTGGGGTACATATTGGGGCAGCAATCAATATTATCTATGTACTATCTGGTTAATCTTGGGTGTCTACTATGAGTTTCAAGTTGGGTGGAAACAAACATTAAAGGAGCCATTATCTGTATTTTTTAAGTAAAGCTATTCTCTGCCTGCTATCATTGGTTTTGGATCTATCCATAGTTTGCTACCATCACTCTGGATTTGTGCATGCACTCCTTGCATAATCTCACTATGTTTTATTCCTATGCATGTCAGTTATTGTACACAATGGAACTGAACATGTAGAGCAAAAGAGACGAGCCTTGCGTGGCAATAAATTTCATGCAGACGTCGCTCCATGGTGGGTGCAAAGGCAGCCCCCCTCCACCCATTTTGGACTGTAATCAAGAGGAAGATAACTGTTCTGAGGGGGATTCAGAAGGACAAGACCACTCCTATTTACCCCCTAAGGTCTTCGCTCTAATTTGGCATGCTGATGTTGGTAATATCATGCATATGGTGCCTTGCATTGCTTACTTTATACATTAAATATGTCATCTGCTTAGTTTAGACATGCTTTGTGTGAATGCCATCTGTTTAGTTTCTTTATCGTATACGTGAATCATGCAATGCCATCTTGTTTAGCCAGGCATCATATATGTGAATTTTGCAATGCCACCCTGGTTAGCCAGTCATCTTATATGTGAATTATATCATGACATCATTTTTATTACATATTAAATTTGTGAATAATTTTAGTACATTCAATTACTCTTCCTGTGCATCAGCCATTTGACACGGCCATGGAAAAATCTGGAGTGGAAACAAGGTCTTCAGAGCAGACAATGCTATCTAATGAAGCGCATGTCTTGCTGGTTAGGGATGGCTCCTCAGAGGAGGATTCAGAGATAGATGACCAGTCCTCCCCCCCCCCCCCCCGAGGTGCATGCTCTAACTTGGTAGGGTTATATTGCTCATATCGTGAATATGATGTCTTGCATTGGCATGTCATTTGCTTAGTTTAGACATGCTTTGTGTGAATGCCACCTGTTTAGTGTCTAATTACCATGTATTTGAATTTTGCAATGCCATCTTGTTGCAAGACATTATATATGTGAATTATGCAATGCTATCTTATTGCAAGGCATTATGTATGTGAATTATGCAATGCCATGCTGTTTAGCCAAGTGTCATATATGTGAATTATGCCATCCTTTTTTGTATTACTCATTGCATTTGTCGACAATGTTTGTATATTCAACTGCTCTTCCTGTGCATCAGCCATTTGAAATTGGTGATGGAGAAATCTAGAGTGACAACAAGGTCTTCAGAATAGACAATGCTACCTGCTGAAGCAGATATCTTGTTGGGTACGGATAGCTCCTCAGAGGAGGATTCAGAGGCAGATGACCAGTCCTATTATCCCCCTAAGGTGTATGCTCAAACTTGGCAGGGTTATATTACTCATACATGCATATGTTGTCTTGCAATGCCTAGTTTTTACATCATATACACAATATTGAATGCCATCTCCTTAGTTGACACATCATATATGCGATTACCCTATGCTCACTTGCTTAGTATATAAATCATATATTTGAATTATATCATGCCATGATGTTTACATAGATAGCATGTATCTGAATTATGGCATGCCAACCCATTTTCTAAAGACATAATATAGTTATATCATCTCATCATGTTTATATAGTCATCATATTTTGAATTATGTCAGTCTGTCTGTGAATTATATCATGCCATTATGTTTCCATCAACGGCATGTTTGTGAATTATGGCATGCCAACCACTTTAATAAACACATCGTATAGTTATATCATGTCATCCTGTTTACATAGTCATCATATCTTGAAGTATGTCATTCTATCCTGTTTAGTTAGCCATCATAGACGTGAAATTGTGTCATGCTATCCTGTTTAATTAGCCATCATATATGTGAAATTATGTCATGCCATTCTGTTTGGTTAGACAACATAAATTTTAATTATTTCATGCCCTATTTTCTTCCCTACTATCGATTGCACTTGCCTATCTTACAATGTTTGTACATTCAACTACTTTTCTTGTTTATAAGCCATTTGAATTGGAGGGGGTGATGGCAGTATCCGTGGGAGTAAAAACACAGTCTTTAGAAAAGATCGTGCTACCTGTCGATGCAGATAGAACCACGGTTGTACTTGCCCAAGAACCAGCCCCACCACACATAACCCAGACTCACGCAGATTGTACCCCTACCCAGTTGGACAGAGAACTAGCTACACCCCTTCTAACCTGTCGGCATTCTGGGAACGGAGGTCCCCAGACTTGCCTTCCTACGGCCCATGGCGTGGCTCTGCGAGCGGGCCCGTACGGCCCATCTTCATCAACAAGGCATTCAAGACCCTCGCGAGGGGCCAAGCCTCGTGAGGCGGACGACAAAAGGCCTCCTCAGGAGCGGCCTCACCAGGTTGGCTCGCGAGGGGCGGAGAGTTCAAGGCAAGGCAAACCTCGCGAGGTTCTCGTGACGTGAGCCATGACGATCAAGATCAGGCGGGCGCCAGGCGGGCGCCAGCGCGCGCACTGTCCTTGTTTCCTCTTTGATGCTAAGGAGGCAAGCGCAGGCGCGGAGTACCGAGGCGTCAAGCAAAGGTTTCCATATCAGTGTAACGAGACCAAGACCAGCAGGACGGCAAGACGGAGGTCGCCTTGGAGCCCAAGGCGGCGTCACCGCCAGAGCCTTTTGCAGGCGAAGATTGCTTTTGTCAGGATAAGTTGGACTAGCTGTCCCCTTTCAAATTGGCCGTTGTTGGCTCCCTTCCCGCTCAATATTTGGGGAGAGGACTAGGGCCTCTATAAATAGGACTAGCCACCACCGTAGGAGAGGAGGAACTGATGCGGAGGCTCATCGGATCTTTAGCCAATCCTTAGCCACACACCCACAAGAACACCTCAACCTCAGGAGGCTGTTCTTCCCTTTGTAATTGTTCATCCATAGCCCAAGAGGCAATCCACCACCACCACCACACTGGAGTAGGGTGTTACACCACAACGGTGGCCCGAACCAGTATAAATCTTGTGTCCTTTGTGTTCTGTGTTTGTCGAGTTAGTCCTTGAGATCTTAGCGAAGCTAGGACGTGGGTCGGTAGGGGGAGATCTTCGTGCGCACCCCAGTGTTTGAACCTTGAGGGTTTTGCCGGAGCCCGTGATCTGACATTTGGCGCACCAGGTAGGGGGGCGCCGTAGCTTTCCTTTTGTCGATCTACGCTCCGACGCCGCCGCGCTCCGCCCCCATGGCGGGCGTCCCGCTCCCGGCTCCGACGGCTGATGCCGACGACGGGGCCAGGGGGCTCCGAGCCCTAGCCCGCGCCCTGCGGCAGGTGCAGTGGCCGCCCAAGTTCAAGCCGGAGATGCCGCCATGCTACGACGGTGCAGCGGATCCGTCAGCTTTCCTGCTGGCATATGAGGAGGCCGTCCTCGAGGCTGGGGCGACGACAAGGTCATGGCCAACTGGCTTCCCATGGCCCTCACTGGCGCGTCGCGCGCCTGGCTGCTCAACCTCCCCAGATCCATAGTGGCATCTTGGGAGGAGCTGCGCGACCTCTTCACCGTGCGCTACGCGGCCACGGCGCCCTGCGCGGTCGCGGCCCTACTAGGTGGCTCTCAAACACCGCCTTCAGATCGCCATATCAAGTCGTTCCTTCGCCAGATCGGCACCGCTTCCAAGCGCTCGGGGGTTCTGCCGGGCTGGGCTGCGCCCAAGGCCAACCTTACCTTCGACTCAGAAGACCACCCCGTCACCACCGCCGGCTCGGGTATGCTCCCGATGCTTTGCACGCCCACCATTTGCAACGTGGCTGTCACCAAGACCCTCATCGACGGCGGCGCCGGCCTCAACGTGCTCTCCGTGGAGGCCTTCAGCCTTCTTCACGTACTGCTCGAGCGGCTCTGCCTCAGCAAGCCTTTCTCAGGAGTTGGCGGTGGCATCGCTCACTCCCTGGGGCAGGTCCGCCTCCCTGTCACCTTCGGCACACGCGACAACTACCGCACTGGGCTGGTCGACTTCGACATCGCCCGCATCGGCCTCCCTTACAACACCATCCTCGGGTACCCAGCTCTGGCCCAGTTCATGGCAGGGACGCATCCAGCCTACAACCTCATGAAGATGCCTGGAAGCAAGGGCATCCTCACCATCAAGGGGGCGCCAAGGAGGCCCTGGCGGCGCTCAAGCTTGCCCTCAAGACCGCCGCGGCGGCACAGCCGCCGGCGCGGGCACCTCCGAGGCCGAGGGAGCCGAACCAACCAAGAAGAAGCAGCTGTTCACCCAAGACAAGGCAGAAACCAAGCAGGTGCCGGTCGATGAGGACGGGTCCTCAGGGGCCACCTTTACCATAGGTGCCGACCTCGACCCAAGCCAAGAGGAAGCATTGGTGAAGTTCTTGGGCGCAAACAAGGAGATATTCGCATGGGAACCCAAGCAGCTGGTGGGGGTCCCAAGAGAGGTGATTCAGCATCACTTAAGGGTATGCCCCAATGTACGCCCTGTGAAGCAGCGGGCGAGACGACAGTGCACGGAGAAGCAGGCCTTCGTTGTCCAAGAAACCCGCAAGCTAGAGGCGGCGGGTGCCATTCGCGGGGTCCGGTACCCCGAGTGGCTGGCAAACCCCGTCGTTGTGCCAAAGAAAGGCAGGAAGGAGCGAATGTGCGTCGACTTCACCAACCTCAACAAGGCCTGCCCCCAAGATCCGTTCCCGCTTCCACGCATCGACCAGATCGTCGACTCCACCGCCGAGTGCGACCTGCTGTGCTTCCTGGATGCGTTCTCAGGGTATCACCAAATCAAGATGGTGGTAGAAGACGTAGAGAAGAGAGCCTTCCTGACCCCATGCGGGGTGTACTGCTACACCTGCATGCCTTTCGGACTGCGCAACGCGGGCGCAACCTTTCAGTGGTTGATGCACATCGCCTTAGGGCGGCAGCTCGGGAGAAACGCGGAGGCCTACGTCGACGACATTGTAGTGAAGTCTCGGGAGGCGAGAACCTTGATCCAAGATTTGGAGGAGACTTTCGCGAGCCTACGCCAGGTGAACTTGCGACTTAACCCAGAGAAGTGCGTGTTTGGTGTCCCTTCTGGCAAGCTGCTGGGTTTCCTCATATCCCATAGGGGGATCAAGGCGAACCCAGAAAAGATCAAGGCCATTGAAGACATGAGCCCACCGCAGACCCTCAAGGAAATGCAGAAGCTGGCTGGTCGGGTAACTACGCTGAGGCGCTTCATCTCCAAGCTGGGAGAGCAGGCCCTGCCCTTCTTCAAGCTGATGAAGAAGAAGGGCCCGTTCGAGTGGACCACGAGCTTTTCAAGTCCTCAAGAGATACCTGACCAGCCCTCCAGTGATGGTGGCGCCACGACCTCTCGAGCCCCTAGTCCTTTATCTTGCTGCCACCCCATACTCCGCCAGCGCGGCTCTAGTGGCAGTTCGGGAAGAGCGCCAAGCCAAAGGCGCGTTGCGCCAAGCTACGCCTCCAGCCGAGATGATGCAAGATCAGGGAGGCGCTGTAAGAGCCGTAGCAGCATCAACGGAAGACCAAGCTCGGCAGGATGCCGCCGCCGAGATCTCGACAAGAGATCAAGCATCGGGAGTTCCACTACCTCAGGAGACGCCTCAACTTCCGCAAGACACGAGTCTCACCAACGCGCCAGCTCTCATCGAGCACCCGGTGTATTTCGTCAGCACGGTGTTGCGGGACGCAAGGGCACGATATCCCATGCCTCAGAATCTCTTACTCGCGCTCTTGGTGGCCTCGCGTAAGTTGCAGCACTACTTCCAGGGCCACCCCATCAAGGACGTCTCAGCCTACCCATTGGAGAGAGTGCTCAGGAGCCCCAACTCAGCTGGAAGGGTTGCTGAGTGGAACATCGAGTTGTAGGCATTCCAGTTGGAGTTCAGCACTACCAGGGTCATCAAGGGAGCCGCACTTGCTGATTTCGTGGCAGAATGGGCGGATGCCCCGACGCTCGAAGTAGGCGAGGATCGGTCCACCTCGCCAGGAGGAAGGCATCAGCGAGGTTGGAGGTGTTGAGCAGGAACGTATTGATGGAGGAGGAAGGCATCAGCGAGGTTGTTCTTTTTCACACACGATGCGTCATGAAGGAACGGTGCGTGAATTTGACGATCGATGAAGGTTCAGCGGTCAACATGGTGAGCATCGAGGTGGTGAAAAAACTGGGGCTGAATATGGCGCCTCTTGAAAGGCCGTACACGCTGAAGTGGTTCAAAGGGGAAATCAAAATTACACACCGGATTTTGCTAATTTTTGATTTGGGAAAATATTGTTGTGCCGAATTTTTTTATGTTTGTCCAGTGCCCATGGTGTCGTGTCATCTGCTACCACTACAGGAAACGGCTATTTTGCCGTCTGCCACGCGGACGGCAAAGGCTCGAACGGCGGACGGCAAAGGCCTTTGCCGTCAGCCGCGGACGGCAAAAGGTCCGGCAAAGTAGGCTACGGTAAACAGGTCCTTTGCCGTCTGCTTTTTATGGCGGACGGCAAAGAGTCCTTTGCCTACAGTGGCGGACGGCAAAGAGGAGGGACGGCAAAAATACTGGACGTCCGCCAGCGTTAGTCCGTTAGGCGGCTAACGGCGGCCTTTGCCGTCCGCCAGCGGACGGCAAATTTGAGCGCCTCTTTGCCGTCCGCCAGTTGACGTCAGCAATGCGTCAGCGCCCGCTGTTTTTTGCCGTCTGCCACGGCGGACGGCAAAGGCAAAGTCTTTGCCATCAGCTTAGCTTTGCCGTCCGCCACGGTAGGCAAATTTGCCAAATGGCCCATCTCTCAGGAAGCACAGGTGGGCGCCACGTGCCCCCTTTGCCGTCTGCCACCGATGGCAAAGGTGTCTTTGCCGTCCGCGGCGGACGGCAAAGAGCCTGCACTGCCTCTTTTTATTCTGTTTTTCTTATATCCAACAATTATCACAGGAAATATATCACACAATATATCACAGGAGCCAGCACATATATATCCAACATAATAAATATCCAGCACATATATATCCATACATACATAGTAGGTTGCACATAGTTCCATCGATCCATACATATTACAATATGCAAAGTTTCATCATAGCAATCTAGTTTCATCATAGCAAGCGAGCAGAATACAAGAAGTGCATCAAAGGAAAAAACAAGCAATCCATCATAGAAAGCTGGCTTCCGTGAAGTGAACGAAACCTGCAAAATGACAAATAAGAAAGTTAGAAAAAGAAGACTAGAAGAAGAATTAGACTAGAAGAAAAAGAATAGAAGAAGAAGAAAAGACTAGAAGAAGAAGTATATGCCATTTATTAGCTAACCTAGGTGAAATGGATCGTTTATGAGCTATCTTAGGTGAAATGGATCGTTTATGAGCTAAGTTAGGTGAAATGGATCGTTTATGAGCTAACCTAGGTGAAATGGATCGTTTATGAGCTAACCTAGGTGAAATGGGTCGTTTATGAGCTAACCTAGGTGAAATAGGTCGTTTATGAGCTAACCTAGGTGAAATGGGTCGTTTATGAGCTAACCTAGGTGAAATGGGTCGTTTATGAGTTAACCTAGGTGAAATGGGTCGTTTATGAGTTAACCTAGGTGAAATGGGTCGTTTATGAGCTAATTATGCAATTTTTGACATAAGTTAGCTAAGTACATATCGTTTTAGAGCTAACTTAGGTAAAATGGATGGTTTATGAGGTCAGTAAGCTTATTAAGTCATTTTGGAGGAAAAGAAGCTAACTCTAGGTCATTATGGTAAGCATATTGGAGGAAATAAAGCTAAGTCTAGGTCTTTATGCATTTGTTAAGCAAAACACTAGAGAAACTTACCGTGATCAGGGAGGTGTAGGAGCGGGGTGGCTAGTGCCGCTACCTGGAGAAGGATCGTGCGATGCGTTTCTGGAGTTAAGCTGCACCAAAGATCATTTCCAATGTCTCGTTAGCATTATGACACTCAAATGTTAAGACTAGCAAGTAATGTCCATTCAAATTAAACTCACCGTGCTCCCAGGAGCAATCACTGGCATCGGCGGAGCGGGCTGACCGGACTTCTCGCACACAGACTGCACATTTGGTTTTCACAACAGAGTCATACTAGTTAGTAATGAGACTCAAATGTTAAGACTAGCAAGTAATCTGCAGAAGAAACTTACCACAAGGAGCTCGTACATGGCCCTTGCCTGCATGTCATTCCGTGCCCTCTCCTCCTCCATCATCTTTCTCGTCCTCTCCTCCATCTCCCGCTGCCTCTCCGCCGCCTCCGCCAGAAGTTTCTCCGTTCTATCTCTCTCAGTCTGTATAGCAGCCTGCAACACCACTCACATGACCATTTGTAATCATTGATGGAAGCGCACACAATGTAATGGAGAAAGATAACTGAGTACGTATCACTAACCTTGATGGCGAGTTGCACTGGCCGTTCACGAGGCCTTATCTCAGGAGCGGAGCTCGACTGGCGCGCCTTGATCTCCGGGAGAGTGCTAGGACAACGGATAAGTCCATCTCCAATGGCTATGGAGCCATGGGACCTCCCGCCACCAGATATCATCACCAGCTCTGGATCAATGGGACCCTGGCTCGGGTTAAAGTCCTCCCCTTTCCTCGCCTTCCCCTCATCTCTATATCTCACGAGCTTGTTGTGGGAGGAGATGTTGGTGAAGTTGTTTGCATCATCGAGGTCAGACTGAGAGAAAGCCTTGACTTTCTTGAAAGAGCCAGTGTGGGCCATGGCATACAGGTCGTACACCTCTGGCACCTTATCCGCCTTATTGTAGCGTGCCTGAAAGAGAGAAACAATGAAAATTAGTAATTAAAGGGCTCAAGCTAGCATGATGAATGAATTGCATGAATCATGAAGCAAACCACATACCCAGTTGCGCCCGAACTGATATAAGTTGGAGCTGCCTTGATGGTGTGGCACACCTTCCATTTGGGCACGTTTGTCCTTGGCCTCGTTGTGGAGGGCTAGCCATTCTTTTGAGCACCACTCATCGACCAACACCTCCCAACAATCCATCCGATCCGCACACCATCTCGGAGGCGCCTAAGTTAGCAAATAGAAACTTGAGCGCTACGGCTAAGAATTACTAAATGAAGGAACTTAAGTAGAAGGCCTTAAGAATTACCTTCATGTACTGCTCCTTACTCAGGAACTTATCGCGGCACGCCGGCTTGGTCTTCTTGATACCACGCAAGGCGTAGTAGTCTCGAACAGCCTGCACCCGAGCCTCGTGCCGTAAGTTCTGGAGTAGGCGCTTGCAGACGTTCTGGATAACATTTGCCGCGTCCTCCTCGTATCCCTCCTCACACCTGTAGAATGTCTGCAATCAAATGAGACAATATTGATTAGTACAATTAATAACTAGCTAGTTGAAGATTTTGAAATGTGTAAAGGAGAAATTACCCAGAACGTCCTGATCACCATGTCTGCCCTCGTGTCGCACACGACACCGTCGATAATGACATCCGGCGGGGCCGGGGCAGCCACGTAGTGCTCCCAGCTCAACCCAAGCTCTGGAAGCCGACCCTCACCAGGCAACGTGACAAACCCCGGGAAGTTTTGCCGGCAAAGAACTCCAAGGACGGAGTTGGGCCGGCGGACACTATGATGGTGGTCCCAACCCCTGCAGCATGACAAGGCCAACGCATTAGTTATTTGAAGAAACGTGAATGCAGAAGGTACAAAAATATTAAATGCACGTACGTACCTCTCCCCATCAGGGAAAATCAACCACCTCTGCTCGCGGGTCGCCGGCACGGACGGGAGCCGTGTAGCACCACGCTGGTAGACGGTGCCACCCTCCTCCTCAAGATCAGTCGGCTCCCCGCCATCATCAGCATGGCCACTCGGCTCCTCTGGCTGATCCGGCCAGGTACCCCATCCGGACGTGTGCTCCTCCGGGGTCTCGTGGGCGGAAGGCCAGTCGACCCGAGGCTCGTGGGCCCAAGACCCGTGGACCGGAGGCTCGTGGACCGAAGTCCGTGTAGCCTCCTCCTCGGACGAGTCCACCCTAGCAGTCACGTGCTCGGGTGAAACAGCTGGGGGTGGCGGCGAGGAAGGCGCCGTAGCAGTCACCCTACCTCCTCTCCCGCGACCACGTGCCCCACCTCCTCTCTTCCTACCTCGTCCCCTGCTAGGCACCGCGGTCGACGAAGAAGGGCCCGGCGGTGTGGACATACTGTCCAGCAACGCTCGGCGGAGAGGTACGTCTGGAATCGAAGACCTCAGACCACGCGCCGACGAAGAAGGGGCCTTGGCGCGCTCCCGACCAGCGCCCACCATCTTTCAACACCTGCCATGACAAACAGTAAACGAAATTAGTACAACATAAAAAAAAGACCGACATGAATAATAATATGTGTATCACTTAAGTGTGTCATCATCAAGTACAACATTAAAAAATTTAATACCTGACACTACTAATAATCTCGATCAGTATCATCAATAAATGCATAATCATCATCATCACTATAATCAATGACGGGCTCATAGGGTTCAGTGGCATCAACATGTGCAAGGCCACCTTGACGTAATCGGTTAAGCAATGACAGGTCATCCGCAGCAGTAACCTCTTCTTGTTCCGGCTCTTCTTGTTCCTCCTCTGGGGTGATGTCGGATTCACTGTCGCTGTCTACTTCAATGTTTTGGGGTGAAGTATAGCGGTTCTTGAAACGCTTTTTGGAAAGACGTGTCTCTTGGAAGAATTCTCCTTCATATGTGTCTGGGTTAATGTGAGGATTGTTGCAACTGTCTTAATTCGGCGTCCATAGACTCTGAATTAGCCTACAAGTTTAATATGAAAGGATTGTTGCATTACGTACAAATTAGCGAATGAAACCGGGATAGCCGCCTACAAATTAGCCAGCAAGTCTAATAGAAATTACCGTTTGTTTGAACCAAGAGATGAAACCGGGATAGCTGCCTCCTTGCTTTGCGAGAAGCTCATACTCTTCGACAGAATCCTTTTGGATCACCGCTCCATACGAGAATAAGGCGACGTATCGACTGTATGAAATATCCAGGAATAAGAGCAGTTCAAAGGAAATAGAAGTTGCGAAACTATGTACCGAGAACTTACTCGATGTACGGCCGCACTTCTATCAGGTTGTTGAAGATATACAACGAAATGGTCCGCCATTGTTCGTTATCCAAAGATACTGGATTTGAAACACTGGCTGGTGCGAGATTCCCTTTGAATAGGCTGAGGTTGGATCCACCCTTTTTAGGGTCGTCAGCATTGTACCGAGGCTTCGGATTATGCAAATGACGATTTTTGGCTTCGTAGTGTGCTGTCACGAAGTTTGCCGCCTCCTCAGTGATGAATGCCTCAGCCATCGATGCTTCAATTCTACGTTTATTTTTACATTTTTGTCGAAGCGTCTTCTGCATCCTCTCAGTTGGGTAGCACCAACGATTTTGCACGGGCCCCCCCAATCTTGCCTCGGTCGGGAGATGCAAAATCAAATGTTGCATTGGATTTAAGAAGCCCGGTGGAAAGATCTTCTCTAACTTGCAGATCAACTCCGGCGCCAACTCTTCCATTTCTTTTAGCACGCCAGGCGATAGTTCTTTCGCACAAAGAACATGGAAGAAATAGCTGAGTTCTACCAGTACTAGCCATTCATCCTCAGGGATGAAGCCACGCAACATCACCGGCATTACCGGGGTCGGGGTCGGGGTCGGGGTTGGGGTCGGGGCGTCGGGGTCGGGGTGCCGGGTCGGGGTCGGGGTGCCGTGTCGGGTCAGGGTTTTTTCCTCTTTTTTCCTTTTCTTCTTCTTCCTATTCTTCCTTTTCTTCCTCTTCTTCTTTTTTCTTCTCCTCCTCCTCTTCTTCTTCCTTTCCTTTTTCCTCTTCTTCTTCTCCTCCTCTCCTCTTTTTTCTTCTTCTTCTTCCTCTTCTTCTTTTTTCTTCTCCTCCTCCTCCTCTTCTTCTTCCTTTCCTTTTTCCTCTTCTTCTTCTCCTCCTCTCCTCTTTTTTCTTCTTCTTCTTCTTCTTTCCTCAAACTAAACTAAACCTAAAAGTAAACCTAAAACTAAAACTAAACCTAAAACTACAACTAAAACTAAATCTAAACTAAAACTAAAACTAAAAAGGAAAAA
Organism: Triticum aestivum; assembly: GCF_018294505.1. Lineage (NCBI taxonomy): Eukaryota > Viridiplantae > Streptophyta > Magnoliopsida > Poales > Poaceae > Triticum > Triticum aestivum. The sequence continues at coordinate 349,673,790 of NC_057811.1, forward strand.
AACAGAAAAAAAAACAGAAAAAAGGAGGGCTCACCTGGGGGGTGGAGCAGGGGGCGGGGCGGTGGAGGAGGCGGCCTGGGGCGGCGGGGGGCCGGGCCCTGGCGGTGGGGCGCGGGGCGGCGGGGGGCCGGGGCGGTGGGGGGCGACGAGGCCCCGGGGCAGCGGCGAGCCGGGGCGGCGGGGGGCCAGGCCCGGCCGGTGGGGCGCGGGGCGGCGGGGGGCCGGGGCGGGGGGCGACGGGGCCCCGGGGCGGGGGCGAGCCGGGGCGGCGGGGGCGACGGGGCGGCGGCGGCGCGCGGCGGGCGGCGGCGGCCGCGGGGTGGGACGAGAGAAACGGCGAGGGAGAGAAGAAGTGAGTAACGGGCGGGGGGTACGGGCCGTTAGGTAGTGAGCTCTTTGCCGTCCGCCCCTCTTTGCCGTCCGCTTTTTTGCCTCTTTGCCGTCTGCTAGCGGACGGCAAAGACGTGGCCCGTTAAGTTTTTCCCAAACGGGCGGGGGTGGGGGCTACCTCACTCTTTGCCGTCCGCCAGCGGACAGCAAAGATTCTTTGCCGTCTGCTGGCAGATGGCAAAGAGCTGGCAGATGGCAAAGAGCTTCTTTGCTGTCTGCTTTTGGGTAGCTGATGGTAAAGAGCTTCTTTGCCGTCAGCTAGCAGACGACAAAGAGCTGGCAGATGGCAAATTAGCTGATTCCAGTAGTGTACTTGGGAACCCGTGGTGCATGTGTGTCGGGGCTGTTCGGAATGTCAAGAAAAATACTTTCTCTTTGTCATGGAAGGGTCAAAGATTCTTTTTATTCCTATGCCAGTGGATGTGTTCACGGAAGATTGGAAAAGTCGTGTGCTGAAAAGAATAGAAGAACAAGAAGAAATAAAGGAAGAAATCAATGCACCAGTAGAGGGGCTGAATCTTATGGTGGAGAAAGTGCAAGAGGATAGTGGTGCAAAGGGACAGCGGTGGAGTGTTTTTAAGACACAATGCAAGATCAAGGACCATGCATGTAAGATGATAATTGATGGTGGCAGTCCCTGTTCAAGAATTCATCCGATTAACCAGTTAACTTGCCGATTAATCCCTACTCGTAGGGTCACCGAGTAGCCGATAAACGATAAATCGTCCGATTAATTGATTAAAGGGCCGATTAACTTGCCGATTAGCCTATTAATCCCCTACTCGCCAGTCGACCGAGCAGCTACCAGTTAAGGATTTCCTCAACAATGGTGGCAGTTTTACCAACGCCATTAGCAAAGACCTTGTACAAGAATTGGGTTTGTCTATGTGGCGACACCCGCAACCGCACCATGTGGAGTGGCTATATAACTCTCGGAAATTAAAAATTACACATAAGGTACGTGTGACATTTGCTGTTGGGGATTATGTTGACAAGGTGGATTGTGACATCATGCCGATGGACGCATGTCAGTTACTACTGGGAAGACCATGGCAATTCGATCATGATGCAGTGCATGCCGGAAGATCAAACACATACACGTTCATGCATGATGGAAGAAAGCGTGTGCTGAAACCAATGGCAAACGAGTTAATCAATATAGAGATACAATTTTCAAAGGAGGTGGCTTTAAAAGTTGGCTCAAAACCGAGGACGGTTTTGTTTCAAGGAAGGGAGGATGATATGGACATTGCGATGTCTAGAATATTATCAAGTGCAGCTGCTACTAAACTCGAACCAACTAAGGTGAGTTAGGAGAGTCTATTTGAGGATGCTGGTACAATTATAAGTTGTCCAAATATATCGCACACTAGCAGAGATGGCAAGAAACGTTTGCTATGCGGTCCAGGTATTCGCGTTGCGAAGATGAATGCACGTCAAGCTGGTTATTTGGACAACAAATTGATGCATAGACGTGCTTGTACAAATGTTGTACATGCACACACACAAGGAAATATAAGAGTTCGTTTCATAAATAAAAGGAAGTCGGATCCTTTCCAAGAAATATATGCTCATCACGGCAACCAACTTGAGATTATGGAGGAACCCATACGTGGCAAGGTGCAACCCAACTTTCGTACACCTCCCCGATGGATTAAGATTGGGACGATGGAGCTGCACGTTGGGTCCTAATAGCATGGAGAATAGTCATATATATTTTGAGTCCCTTTACCTTACATACGCATGTGTCCTTTTAAAAATAGGAAGTATATCTTTTTGTTAGCTAGTAGTTTTCCTTGTGCTAATTACGTGCCATATAAATCGTGATGGCAAGTTGTACTAGTTACGTAGTTAGGAGTCTGGTGGTGGGGCCTTACGCCGTGAGTTTGTTATATAAAAGTAGATGGCGTCCATGTAACGGGGGGAGATCAGTTTTGTATTGGGAGTTATGAAGTATACATAAAAACGTCCGAGTCGAGGGTGATCATATGGTATGTATTATCTATGATTTTCCCATCGATGATATTACTAGCGACGGAGGGTTGATCATCACATCGACGCCTACGTGCTGATCCGAGGGATCTTTATTTTTGTTCGTGTATTTTCGTATATGGGTGAATCTTATTATTGAAGGTTGAGGGACCAGGTGGAAGAACCGACAATCAAGGATCGTCGTGAAAGATCAGGCCATCTACACGCACGAATTAGCGTCTCGTTGTTCGTGCCTCATCAAAGAAAAAAGCGAAGGTATACACATATCGGCTGAACATGCATGCGGAGGCAAGGCGTTTCAACTTTGATTTGAGAAGTAAGAAAACTTTGCCTTTGTCTCTCTTGTGACCTGCTGTGTTGCTTGGCCGTGGACAATGGAGGAACTTGTGTGTTGTGTTGTTTGACCATGGATTTGAGAAGTAATGCTACCCAGGGTCACATCTTTATAGCATCTTACATGGCGCTCACTTGGCAAGACCCGTGCACGAGCCCTGTCCGGTCACGGTAAAACAAAAAAAATTGGATTTGACAAGAGCCTTGCCTTGCACAGAGCATTGGAGCAAACTAACCTTGCGATGGTCAACACACGTATTCAGCTTCCCTGTATGAAGCGTCTGCGTAGAGTTATTGGAGATGAATCATCTACAAGTATTATATTTGCAAGACATGGCTTGATTATACGTACGGAGCACGTCATTTAAGATCGTGCACGTAAGAAGGCTTCATGCATGTATTATACATATATGTATTCAGGTATTATCGGCCGGCCGGCAAGCTCGCAAGTGTACGTATCCGAATACACGTAAAAACAAAAAGAAAAGGAGAAGAGTCATGCACGTGGTCATGTACGTGAGATTCAAGTCCTTGCTATTTGCATGTACATGCATGAAGAGGCAAGAGTACGTTAGTGTGTATGTATTTATACTTGTATACCAGCTGGCGAGCTTGCGCGTACATGTCTGAATACCCGCAATACAGCTACCAGGCATATCTATGATGGATGGACGGATCGATATTATTTTCCTTTTTGGTGCAGATGCGCACAAGAAATATAAGGAAATAAAAGGTCATCACATGGATGCGTACATGAAATAGAAGGAAATACAAAGGCACGTCGGAAAGGAAATGACACAGCAGCTAAGTATGTAGATTTTGTTTCCTTTTCGTATACAGGCGTGCAGGGCAAGAAGACGGGGAATTGGAAAGAAGAATTCAAAGATAGAAAGACAAGCATAATAAGATGGAAAGTATTAATCTTACGGATCAAGCAAACCTTGCGTGCGGCGTCTAGCTCATACCCAAGGCGGCCGACTATATATATTGGGAGGACTTGCTACATCCAGAGGACACAAATCCATCGACCACATCCACGGCACGCAGAAACATCCAGCGACCAGAACTCACGCAGCAAGAAGTAGAAGGAGAGAAGAGAGATCGGCCTCGACATCTCGTCACAACAACGCCGACGATCATCCGTACAAGAAGCAGGCGCCTCGACAACAACATGAACACCAAGTCGATCTTCCCGAACGGTAAAGTTATCATCTAATCACTCCTTCATCCTTTATTATTGCATGCATGCACAGCACGTGGTGGCGCGGTGGAGCTCGCGATCATGCAACACTTCGTTGGCGTTATCATCATCTTCCTCAAGCTAACCAAGACGACGAGGCTACTCCCGGACTTCACCAAGGCGTGGAAGACGAGGGCGTCTCGATGGGGATGCTGGCGCGCAGCCCGTTGGCCTCCTTTGTGGTGGCTACCCTTGGTGATGAGGCCGGCAACGTCTACTTCGTCAAGCTGGAGTCCCGGAGGCGCAGAGCTCGCAAGGATTCCGCCTTGTGCCGTGGAGGATGTCGCCGTCGTGCCACAGTGGATCGCGGCGCGGAGTTCGCCAAGATGACGCCAGTGTCAACTTCATCAAGGGGGCGCCATGGAGGACGAAGGCGTGGAGGCTCGGGAGGATGCCGCCGCCGTACCGCGGTGGATGGCGCAACGGAGTTCGCCAAGATGACGCCAATGTCAATATCATCAACCCGGTGCCGCAAGGATCGTGAAGCTCTCAAGAAGGACGCCCGCCATCCACTTCGTCATGCTGGAGCTAGAGGACGGAGGCGTGGCGCCCATTGATGATGTCGCCGACATCTACTTCGTCAAGCTGGAGCGCGAAGGCGCAGAGCTCGCAGGGATGGTGCCGCGTGCCGCGGAGGATGGCGAGACGGAGCTCGCTAGGACGACGCCCGTCGTCTTCTTCATCAAGTCGGCGCCATGGAGGACAAAGGCGTGGAGGCTCGCAACGATGCCACCACCGTGCCGCCTTGGATGGCGGCGCAGAGCTCGCAAGGAGGACACCACCAACGTCAACATCATCAAGCTGAACCGGAGGCACGGAGCTCCCGAGGATGCCGCCGCATGCCGCGAAGGACGACGGAGGCATGGAGCTCGCGGGACATCACCACCAATGTCTACCTCGCCCGCGACACGGAGGCAAGAAGATAACACACACCCTTGGTGCTGCCTACAACATGGAGCCGCGATGCGGTGCTGTCCGTGACCTGGAGGAGAAGATGGTGCCACATGACGGTCTCCACGACCCGGAGCCCATGAAGATGAGGCATGATGGCGAGGAGGCAACGTGACTTTGCCAACACTAACTTCCGATGGCCCCGTCAGGCGGCGCCCTTGTCTTGGAGGACCGCCGTAAACACGGCGTCCAGCCGAGATGAGGTGCCAACCACACCGGCATTGCCGATATGAGCGAGCGTTGGTTTTACACCGACGCCGGTCTCCATAAGAATATCTCGCGAGGCGAACCCCTTGCGTATCCCGATGAAACCACTACATCGTCAAGAAGTCCGAGCAGAGCAGGACCCATGCAACTTCAACACCGACTACATCAACACTGTCAAGACCGACAAGGCGCGACGACGAGGGCGAACATGGCCAGCACAAAGCCATGTTTTGAGCGGCACGTGTACCGACGAGGACACGGGCTTTGCCGCCGCCCACACTACACACACACACCATCATCATCATGCATGGAGAACGCGAAGCGAAGACGACGAAGACGACCACATGGCTTAATCGGAGGTATCTCGCGGAGCAACCCGCGGAAGTAATTAACCGGGAGCTTTTCGTGGCCCTGGGAACCAGGAGACCGCACATCGCCATAGACAGGCAGGCCGCGCTAGTAGGCCACGGAGCGCATCCATTTTTTTATGGGATCTTGTAATTTTGTTCATCCAAAGAGATAAATGAAATACCTGTTTCCCGTATCACTTTTCTTTGTGTGCTATGGTACACTGGCACACCCGCATTTTTTCTTTTCCCCGGCGCATGAGAGAAATCCACACTCCTTCTCTTCCCTTCTCACGGAGAGCTTATAAGATTTTTCCCGTGTCAAACAAGGCTTTCCGTGGGCCAGCCCGCTACCTTTTGACCAAGTCAAACTGGCCGGCCTTTTCATCGGAATGGGCCTCTGTTGGGCCGTGCCACGTGCCGGCGTATCATAGGCACCTTCAATCCAATGAGTGGATGACATCTCTCCCAACGGTGAGCCGACACGTGGTTACTCTGGCCATTGAGAATTTTACATGTGGAAAATCCCTATTGGTCGGGGCTGTTAACGGGTTATCGGATCCAATCCGGAACCTGATAGCTTTTCCTCTTGTTTTGGACTCTAATTTGCATGATTTGAATGAAACTAACCCCAGACTGACGTTTTTTCAGCAGAACTACCATGGTGTTGTTTTTCTGCAGAAATAAAAGTACTCGGAATGGAACGAAACTTTGCGAGGATTTTTTATACAATAAAAGAGAATTTCTGGAGCCAAGAGCCACCGAAGGGGGGCACCTGGGTGGGCACAACCCACCAGGGCGCGCCTGCCCTCCCAGGCGCGCCCAGGTGGGTTGTCCCCACCTGGTGGCCCCACAGACCCTGAAACCGACGCTATAAAATCCTATTTTTCCAGAAAAAATAGGGGACAAAGAATTATCGCGATCCATGAGATCAAGCCTCCATCACCTCCTGTTCTTCATCAGGAGGCCAGATCTGGAGTTCGTTTGGGGCTCCAGAGAGGGGGATCTTCGTTCTTCGTCATCACCAACCCTTCTCCATCGCCAATTCCATGATGCTCCCCACCGGGAGTGAGTAATTCCTTCGTAGGCTCGCTAGTCGGTGAGGAGTTGGATGAGATTCATCATGTAATCGAGTTAGTTTTGTTAGGGCTTGATCCCTAGTATCCACTATGTTCTGAGATTGATGTTGCTATGACTTTGCCATGCTTAATGCTTGTCACTTTGGGCCCGGGTGCCATGATTTCAAATCTGAACCGTTTATGTTATCACCATTATATCCATGTTCTAGATCCAATCTTGCAAGTTATAGTTACCTACTACGTGTTATGATCCGGCAGCCCCGGAGTGACAATAGTCGGGGCCACTTCCGGTGATGACCGTAGTTTGAGGAGTTCATGTATTCACCGTGTGTTAATGCTTTGTTTCGGTTCTCTATTAAAAGGAGGCCTTAATATCCCATAGTTTCCAATATGGACCCCGCTGCCACGGGAGGGTAAGACAAAAGATGTCATGCAAGTTCTTTCCATGAGCACGTATGACTATTTACGGAATACATGCCTACATTATATTTATGAACTAGAGCTAGTGCCGTATCGCCTTAGGTTATGACTGTCATATGATGAATATCATCCAACAAATTACCGATCCAATGCCTACGAATTTATCTTATATTGTTCTTGCTAAGTTACTACTTCTATCGTCACTGTTACACTTGCTACAAAATTACTGCTATCACTATTACTGTTACCGTTGCTGCTACTACTATTATAAAAAATATCATATTACTTTGCTACTGATCACTTTGCTGTAGATAATTAATCTCCAGGTGTGGTTGAATTGACAACTCAGCTGCTAATACTTACAAATATTCTTTGGCTCCCCTTGTGTCGAATCTATAAATTTGGGTTGAATACTCTACCCTCGAAAATTGTTGCGATCCCCTATACTTGTGGGTTATCAGATGCCATGTGTCGTTCACCCTAGACGAAAGCACTTCTATGATGCGCGATTTATCGTCATGGCAGTGGACACTTCCGTGATGATAAATTTGGTACTGTCATGGAACACTTCTATGACAGCACATGTGTAACGCCCATGATGCGGCTATATCTCCCACGTGTCGAGGCACGACTTGGAGGCATAACCGCATGGTGGTTTGTCGCAAGAAGGGTCATCTTCACACAATCCCATGTAATGAACAAGAATGGGATAAAGAGTTGGCTTACAATCGCCACTTCACACAATACATAAATTAAACATACATCATTCAGAGTACAATCAAGGTCCGAGTATGGAACCTAAATAAAAGAAGAAAACCCCAAATGCTAGATCCCCGATCGTCCCAACTGGGCTCCACTACTGATCATCAGGGAATGAAACATAGTAATGACCAAGTTCCTCGTCGAACTCCCACTTGAGCTCGATTGCATCACCTGCACTGGTATCGTCGGCACCTGCAACTGTTTTGGTAGAATCTGTGAGTCACGAGGACTCAGCAATCTCACACCCACGAGATCAAGACTATTTAAGCTTATAGGAAGGAGGGGGGTAATGAGGTGGAGCTGCAGCAAGCACTAAGCAAATATGGTGGCTAACATACGCAAATAAGAGCGAGAAGAGGAGCAACACAACGGTCGCGAAGCTAGAAGTGATCAAGAAGTGATCCTGAAACTGCTTACGTTCATACATAACCCTAACCGTGTTCACTTCCCGGACCCCGCCGAAAAGAGACCATCACGGCTACACACGCGGTTGACGTAGTTTAATTAAGTCAAGTGTCAAGTTCTCTACAACCGGATATTAACAAATTCCCATCTGCCACATAACCGCGGGCACGGCTTTCGAAAGATAATACCCTGCAGGGGTGTCCCAACTTAGCCCATCACAAGCTCTCACGGTCAACGAAGGATATTCCTTCTTCCGGGAAGACCCGATCAGACTCGGAATCCCGGTTACAAGAAATTTCGACAATGGTAAAACAAGACCAGCAAGACCGCCCGACTATGCCGACAAATCCCGATACGAGCTGCACATATCTCGTTCTCAGGGCACACCGGATGAGACAGGCTACGAGTAAAACCAGACTTCGAGTTTCCCCGAGGTGGCCCCGCAGGCGGCTCGGTTCGGACCAACACTCAGAGGAGCACTGGCCCGGGAGGGGGGGGGGCTAAAATAAAGATGACCCTCGGGCTCGCGAAAACCCAAGGGAAAGGTATAGGAGGTAGGTAGTCAAATGGTAAAACCAAGGTTGGGCCTTTCTGGAGGAGTTTTATTCAAAGTGAACTGTCAAGGGGGTCCCATAAATCACCCAACCGCGTAAGGAACGCAAAATCAAGGAACATAACACCGGTATGACGGAAACTAGGGCGGCAAGAGTGGAACAAAACACCAGGCATAAAGCCGAGCCTTCCACCCTTTACCAAGTATATAGATGCATTAATTAAATAAGAGATATTGTGATATCCCAAAAATATTCATGTTCCAACAAGAAACAAACTTCATCTTCACCTGCAACTAGCAACGCTATAAGAGGGGCTGAGCAAAGCGGTAACATAGCCAAACAACGGTTTGCTAGGAAAGGTGGGTTAGAGGCTTGACATGGGAATATGGGAGGCATGATATAGCAAGTGGTAGGTAGCGCGGCATAGCAATAGAGTGAACAACTAGCAAGCAAAGATAGAAGTGATTTCGAGGGTATGGTCATCTTGCCTGAAATTCCGCTAGGAAGAAGATCAAGTCCATGAAGATGACAATCAGACGGAGTCGAACGAACCCTTACAACTCCGGAACGAAACCGAAGCTAACGAGAGAAGCAAACCGGAAAGAAGCAAACAACATGGTAAACACACAATCATAAACATGGCATGATGCACAATCAAGTATGATGCATGTCCGGTTTAAATGAGGCATGGCATGGTAAGGTGCACAAACAAAACTACAAATTAAGTGGAGCTCAATATGCAACGAGTTGCATATTGACAAAACACCACATCAATTATTTAGTTCTCTCCCGTTTATGTGCCCAACAATATTAAATGTTATTAAACATGGCAAGGGGTGAAGCATAATTAAACTACACTATCTAAGCAATTTAAATGGGGCCGGAAACAACAAAAAACAATTCCGAAAAAATCCCTACATGCATTTAGCAATTTAAATGCAAACACAATTTTAAACATTTTAAATGTTGTTATCATGATGCGAATGACAAATGCAAGTTTTAAGCAATTTTATGAAGAATGTTGACATGAGCATGATATGAGGCATTTGTCGCCATAGCAGAAGGGAAAGGGTGCCACAGCGGCGAAAAGGAAATGGATCCACGGCAACATCCCGATGATCCGATAACTCATCGAGATGTCGGTGCGAACGAAAGTGTGGATGTGCAGAACATGCAAAAGATGGTGGGGTGATCCCGGTTACCGGGTTCCCACGGGTCGACGCATGGCAAATGAGGAGGACCGTGCAAGCGGCAAATTCGAACACGGTGCAAACGCGGGCATCTCATACAACATGCATTTGTTCACGGGCGGCATCTCGGGGTTATACCTTTGAAGCGTGCATTTTTGGAACGGATTAAGTTCCACGGGATGTAGGGGAAGTAGGCGTTCTCGGGACGGCCGTAGTGAAAGTAGTGGTTCATGTTTCGAAGAGGAACTTGATGAATTCAAATCCCTTCAGGGATGTCGTGGTACTTGCGGTCTCGGTGATGGTAGTCGTTCACGTTCAGAGAGGAACTTGATGTACCCATGTGCTTCACGGGTCGTTGTTGAACTTGAAGAAATCCATCCACAGGTAGCCGTCCGTGGTCGTACTCATGTTGACGTGCAACACGATGGTCCTGATGGATCGTAGTAGAACTTGGCGGTCCATATGGTCACCGAAACGAAGCAACATGAGGGCCTCGAGTGGGCAGCAGCAAGGTGGCGATGGTGGTGGTCAGTGGCAGGAAGCAACCACGGGGCTCGGCGAGGTGAAGCAGCAGGATGGGGAAAAGTCGTGGCTTCCGGAGGTGAATGACGGAGGGGTGCGGAGGAGGCAAGAAGGCGCGGCGATGGCCTGGACTCGGGCAGGAGGCCGAGTGCTGCGAGCGTGCGATGATGGTGGCGATGCCATTGTCGGCGATGTCCTTGGCCCAAAGTAGGCGAAGTGGAGCTGAGGAGGGGGCGGAGCAGAGGAACGAAGTGGACGGCGATTAAGGCAGGGGCTCCGGTCCGCTGTTGTAGTTGACGCCGACAGCGCAGGTGAGGCAGGGAGACGGTGCAGTGCTCGCCGGTGATGAGCAGGAAGCACGGGCGCCGGACTGCAGCAACGGCGCAGGGGAAGGCGACGGCGCCGGGCAACGCGCGGACATGGAGGAGAGGGGGGACGCGGCGGTGGCAGGAGGAAGAACGGGCGAGGGGGAGCTCTCCCGGTGGAGGCGACGAGGGGATCGGGCGCAGGGAGCTCCTCTCCCTGGCAGCGACGTGTGGCGGCGGCACGGGAACGAGGGGGGAGAGATAGGGATCGGGAGAGAGCGTGGTGACGGGCTAGGGTTATAGGCACGACTGGGCCATGGGCCAAATGGACTGCGGGGAAGCAGGCCGGCCTCGCTGCTGGGCTCTCTTCTCTCTCTCTCACTCTAAAGAAAAAGAAAACAAAACAGAGATAAGAAAGAAAAGAAAGGGAGGTTAGGGGAAGAAGTTGGACACGCGGATAATTTTCCCGGACTCACAAAAATGTGCTTGTTCTGAGAAAATAGAAAAGGCCATGATTGAAAGATTTAAATTCAAACTCATTTGATTTAAATTCAAATGATTTCAATAGGAAGTGAGGGTTGGGAAGGTGATGAAAGAATATATGGCAAGGTTGGAGACCAAGAATTAAGATAACAAAGGCATTGGGATAATTTGCAAGTGTGTTATGGTGATTTACACATTAAAGAAATATTTAATATAGCTCCCTAATATTGGGAGGATATGTTATAAAGAGAAGTCACCCTTCCCTCGATTTAAATAGATCAACCATCTATGCAATTTATTAGTTGAGTTGAGATGCAAAGATTAATGACATGATGGCATGATGACATGATGCAATGCGAAAATAAAAGAGCAAGCACAAAAAAACACACGGTGATCACGAAAATATGGAAGTCTTCTGAAGCGTCGGTCTCGGGGCGTCACAACACTCCTCCACTTACAAGAGATCTCGTCCCGAGATCTAAGGATGGCGCCGGAGAGAAACGGAAGAGGAAGAGGTAGAACAAAGTTCCTTCTTTGACAAACGAGTGAAACCAATGAACCTTGAGAGGTCGAAAACTTGAAAGAAGAATACGACAGAGTTAGACAAAATTGAGAAGACTCCGGTAGAAAAGAGAAACAAGGAACACCATGTGAACCTTGGAGCTTGCAAAACTATGAATGACGGGCAAAATGGACAAGAAGAAATTGAAACCACTCTGGTTGAAACGAGATAAACAAGGAGCAAGGGAGAACAAATTCGAACAACACTTCGGTTGAAAACAGATGCAAGACTTGATAAGATGAAAAGAACTTGAAAAGAAAACACAACACACTGGTTAAATGGATAAGCAAGGAAGGAACACGATCTTCACAATTCGAGATGATGAGCGAAGAGAGCAACATCACATTGCCTTCGGAAGAAGGAATAGAAGATAGATCATTAGAATAAAAGAATGGAGAAGGAAATGCCAACTTCTGCCCCAAATGAACTAGGAAAGCCTCCTTGCAAGAAGGTTAGAACGGAGTTGTTGGAAAACTAGCAACGGAAAGAATAAGCTTGAAGTGGGCTTATGGAAACAACTCAAAACTTAAAGGTGTATACATGCCACTACGGAAAACAATTGATTGTTGGGAATCGTAGCATAATTTTAAAATTTTCCTACGCTCACCAAGATGCATCTATGGAGTCTACTAGCAACGAGGGGAAAGGAGTGCATCTACATACCCTTGTAGATCGCGAGCGGAAGCGTTCCAATGAACGTGGATGACGGAGTCGTACTCGCCGTGATCCAAATCACCGATGACCGAGTGCCGAACGGACGGCACCTCCGCGTTCAACACACGTACGGTGCAGCGACGTCTCCTCCTTCTTGATCTAGCAAGGGGGGAGGAGAGGTTGATGGAGATCCAGCAGCACGACGGCGTGGTGGTGGATGTAGCGGGTCTCCGGCAGGGCTTCGACGAGCTTCTGCGAGAGAGAGAGAGAGAGGGGTGTTGCAGGGGAGGAGGGAGGCGCCCAAGGCTGTAGGTTGCTGCCCTCCCTCCCCCCTTTATATAGGCCCCCTTGGGAGGGGGGGCCGGCCAAAGAACCATCTAGGGTGGGGGGCGGCGGCCAAGGGGGGAAGGGGTGCCTTGCCCCCCAAGGCAAGGGGGAAGCTCCCCCCCTAGGGTTCCCAACCCTAGGCGCATGGGGGGAGGCCCAAGGGGGGCGCCCCAGCCCACTAAGGGCTGGTTCCCTTCCACTTTCAGCCCACGGTGCCCTCCGGGATAGGTGGCCCCACCCGGTGGACCCCCGGGACCCTTCCGGTGGTCCCGGTACAATACCGGTAACCCCCGAAACTTTCCCGGTGGCCGAAACTGGACTTCCTATATATAATTCTTCACCTCCGGACCATTCCGGAACCTCTCGTGACGTCCGGGATCTCATCCGGGACTCCGAACAACTTTCGGGTTTCCGCATACATATATCTCTACAACCCTAGCGTCACCGGACCTTAAGTGTGTAGACCCTACGGGTTCGGGAGACATGCAGACATGACCGAGACGCCTCTCCGGTCAATAACCAACAGCGGGATCTGGATACCCATGTTGGCTCCCACATGTTCCACGATGATCTCATCGGATGAACCACGGTGTCGAGGATTCAATCAATCCCGTATGCAATTCCCTTTGTCAATCGGTATGTTACTTGCCCGAGATTCGATCGTCGGTATCCCAATACCTTGTTCAATCTCGTTACCGGCAAGTCTCTTTACTCGTACCGCAATGCATGATCCCGTGACTAACGCCTTAGTCACATTGAGCTCATTATGATGATGCATTACCGAGTGGGCCCAGAGATACCTCTCCGTCACACGGAGTGACAAATCCCAGTCTCGATCCGTGCCAACCCAACAGACACTTTCGGAGATACCCGTAGTGCACCTTTATAGTCACCCAGTTACGTTGTGACGTTTGGCACACCCAAAGCACTCCTACGGTATCCGGGAGTTGCACGATCTCATGGTCTAAGGAAAAGATACTTGACATTGGAAAAGCTCTAGCAAACGAAACTACACGATCTTTTATGCTATGCTTAGGATTGGGTCTTGTCCATCACATCATTCTCCTAATGATGTGATCCCGTTATCAATGACATCCAATGTCCATAGTCAGGAAACCATGACTATCTGTTGATCAACGAGCTAGTCAACTAGAGGCTTACTAGGGACACGTTGTGGTCTATGTATTCACACATGTATTACGATTTCCGGACAATACAATTATAGCATGAATAATAGACAATTACCATGAACAAAGAAATATAATAATAACCATTTATTATTGCCTCTAGGGCATATTTCCAACAGTCTCCCACTTGCACTAGAGTCAATAATCTAGTTACATTGTGATGAATCGAACACCCATTGCGTCCTGGTGTTGATCATGTTTTGCCCTAGGGAGAGGTTTAGTCAACGGATCTGCTACATTCAGGTCCGTATGTACTTTACAAATATCTATGTCTCCATTTTGAACACTTTCACGAATGGAGTTGAAGCGACGCTTGATATGCCTGGTCTTCCTGTGAAACCTGGGCTCCTTCGCAAGGGCAATAGCTCCAGTGTTGTCACAGAAGAGAGTCATCGGGCCCGACGCATTGGGAATCACCCCTAGGTCGGTAATGAACTCCTTCATCCAGACTGCTTCCTGTGCTGCCTCCGAGGCTGCCATGTACTCCGCTTCACATGTAGATCCCGCCACGACGCTTTGCTTGCAACTGCACCAGCTTACTGCTCCTCCATTCAAAATATACACGTATCCGGTTTGTGACTTCGAGTCATCCAGATCTGTGTCGAAGCTAGCGTCGACGTAACCCTTTACGACGAGCTCTTCGTCACCTCCATAAACGAGAAACATATCCTTAGTCCTCTTCAGGTACTTCAGGATATTCTTGACCGCTGTCCAGTGTTCCTTGCCGGGATTACTTTGGTACCTTCCTACCAAACTTACGGCAAGGTTTACATCAGGTCTGGTACACAGCATGGCATACATAATAGACCCTATGGCCGAGGCATAGGGGATGACACTCATCTCTTCTATATCTTCTGCCGTGGTCGGGCATTGAGCCGTGCTCAATTGCACACCTTGCAATACAGGCAAGAACCCCTTCTTGGACTGATCCATACTGAACTTCTTCAATATCTTGTCAAGGTATGTACTCTGTGAAAGACCAATGAGGCGTCTTGATCTATCTCTATAGATCTTGATGCCTAATATATAAGCAGCTTCTCCAAGGTCCTTCATTGAAAAACACTTATTCAAATAGGCCTTTATACTTTCCAAGAATTCTATATCATTTCCCATCAATAGTATGTCATCCACATATAATATGAGAAATGCTACAGAGCTCCCACTCACTTTCTTGTAAACACAGGCTTCTCCATAAGTCTGTGTAAACCCAAACGCTTTGATCATCTCATCAAAGCGAATGTTCCAACTCCGAGATGCTTGCACCAGCCCATAGATTGAGCGCTGGAGCTTGCATACTTTGTTAGCATTCTTAGGATCGACAAAACCTTCCGGCTGCATCATATACAACTCTTCCTTAAGGAAGCCGTTAAGGAATGCCGTTTTGACGTCCATCTGCCATATCTCATAATCATAGTATGCGGCAATTGCTAACATGATTCGGACGGACTTCAGCTTCGCTACGGGTGAGAAAGTCTCATCGTAGTCAACCCCTTGAACTTGTCGATAACCCTTAGCGACAAGTCGAGCTTTGTAGATGGTCACATTACCATCTGCGTCCGTCTTCTTCTTAAAGATCCATTTGTTTTCTATGGCTCGCCGCTCATCGGGCAAGTCAGTCAAAGTCCATACTTTGTTTTCATACATGGATTCTATCTCGGATTTCATGGCTTCTAGCCATTTGTCGGAATCCGGGCCCGCCATCGCTTCTTCATAGTTCGAAGGTTCACCGTTGTCTAACAACATGATTTCCAGGACAGGGTTGCCGTACCACTCTGGTGCGGAACGTGTCCTTGTGGACCTACGAAGTTCAGTAACTTGATCCGAAGCTTCATGATCATCATCATTAACTTCCTCCCCAGTCGGTGTAGGCACCACAGGAACATTTTCCCGCGCTGCGCTACTTTCCGGTTCGGAAGGGGTGACTATCACCTCATCAAGTTCCACTTTCCTCCCACTCAATTCTTTCGAGAGAAACTCCTTCTCTAGAAAGGACCCGTTCTTGGCAACGAAGATCTTGCCTTCGGATCTGAGGTAGAAGGTATACCCAATAGTTTCCTTAGGGTATCCTATGAAGACGCATTTTTCCGACTTGGGTTCGAGCTTTTCAGGTTGAAGTTTCTTGACATAAGCATCGCATCCCCAAACTTTTAGAAACGACAGCTTAGGTTTCTTCCCAAACCATAATTCATACGGTGTCGTCTCAACGGATTTCGACGGAGCCCTATTTAAAGTGAATGCGGCAGTCTCTAAAGCATAACCCCAAAATGAGAGCGGTAAATCGGTAAGAGACATCATAGATCGCACCATATCCAATAGAGTGCGATTACGACGTTCGGACACACCATTTCTCTGAGGTGTTCCAGGCGGCGTGAGTTGTGAAACTATTCCACATTTCCTTAAGTGTGCACCAAACTCGTGACTTAAATATTCTCCACCACGATCTGATCGTAAGAATTTTATTCTCCTGTCACGTTGATTCTCAACCTCACTCTGAAATTCCTTGAACTTTTCAAAGGTTTCAGACTTGTGTTTCATTAGGTAGACATACCCATATCTACTTAAATCATCAGTGAGAGTGAGAACATAACGATATCCTCCGCGAGCCTCAACACTCATTGGACCACACACATCGGTATGTATGATTTCCAATAAGTTGGTTGCTCGCTCCATTGTTCCGGAGAACGGAGTCTTGGTCATCTTACCCATGAGGCATGGTTCGCACGTGTCAAATGATTCGTAATCAAGAGACTCCAAAAGTCCATCTGCATGGAGCTTCTTCATGCGCTTGACACCAATGTGACCAAGGCGGCAGTGCCACAAGTATGTGGGACTATCGTTATCAACTTTACATCTTTTGGTATTCACACTATGAACATGTGTAACATCACGTTCGAGATTCATCAAAAATAAACCATTGACCAGCGGGGCATGACCATAAAACATATCTCTCAAATAAATAGAACAACCATTATTCTCGGATTTAAATGAGTAGCCATCTCGAATTAAACGAGATCCAGATACAATGTTCATGCTCAAAGCTGGCACTAAATAACAATTATTGAGGTTTAAAACTAATCCCGTGGGTAGATGCAGAGGTAGCGTGCCGACGGCGATCACATCGACCTTGGAACCATTCCCGACGCGCATCGTCACCTCGTCCTTTGCCAGTCTCCGTTTATTCCGTAGTTCCTGCTTTGAGTTAC
Source organism: Triticum aestivum (assembly GCF_018294505.1). NCBI lineage: Eukaryota > Viridiplantae > Streptophyta > Magnoliopsida > Poales > Poaceae > Triticum > Triticum aestivum. The sequence continues at coordinate 349,690,903 of NC_057811.1, forward strand.
AAATATGAGCAACCGCACCGGTATCAAATACCCAGGAGCTACTACGAGTACTGGTAAGGTACACATCAATTACTTGTATATCACATATACCTTGGGTGTTGCCGGCCTTCTTCTTGTCCGCTAAATATTTGGGGCAGTTCCGCTTCCAGTGACCACTTCCCTTGCAATAAAAGCACTCAGTCCCGGGCTTGGGTCCATTCTTTGACTTCTTCCCAGTAACTGGTTTACCGGGCGCGGCAACTCCCTTGCCGTCCTTCTTGAAGTTCTTCTTACCCTTGCCCTTCTTGAACTTAGTGGTTTTATTCACCATCAACACTTGATGTTCTTTTCTGATCTCCCCTTCCGCTGATTTCAGCATTGAATATACCTCGGGAATGGTCTTTTCCATCCCCTGCATATTGTAGTTCATCACAAAGCTCTTGTAGCTTGGTGGAAGCGACTGGAGGATTCTGTCAATGACCGCGTCATCCGGGAGATTAACTCCCAGCTGAGACAAGCGGTTGTGCAACCCAGACATTCTGAGTATGTGCTCACTAACAGAACTGTTCTCCTCCATTTTACAGCTGAAGAACTTGTCGGAGACATCATATCTCTCGACCCGGGCATGAGCTTGGAAAACCAGTTTCAGCTCCTCGAACATCTCATATGCTCCATGTTTCTCAAAACGCTTTTGGAGACCCGGTTCTAAGCTGTAAAGCATGCCGCACTGAACGAGGGAGTAATCATCAGCACGTGATTGCCAAGCGTTCATAACGTCTTGGTTCTGTGGGATTGGTGCATCACCTAGCGGTGCTTCTAAGACATAATCTTTCTTGGCTACTATGAGGATGAGCCTCAGGTTCCGGACCCAGTCCGTATAGTTGCTGCCATCATCTTTCAGCTTGGTTTTCTCTAGGAACGCGTTGAAATTGAGGACAACGTTGGCCATTTGATCTACAAGACATAGTGTAAAGATTTTAGACTAAGTTCATGATAATTGAGTTCATCTAATCAAATTATTTAATGAACTCCCACTCAGATAGACATCCCTCTAGTCATCTAAGTGAAACATGATCCGAGTTTAACTAGGCCGTGTCCGATCATCACGTGAGACGGACTAGTCAAGATCGGTGAACATCTCCATGTTGATCGTATCTTCTATACGACTCATGCTCGACCTTTCGGTCCTCCGTGTTCCGAGGCCATGTCTGTACATGCTAGGCTCGTCAAGTCAACCTAAGTGTATTGCGTGTGTTCCGAGGCCATGTCTGTACATGCTAGGCTCGTCAACACCCGTTGTATTCGAACGTTAGAATCTATCACACCCGATCATCACGTGGTGCTTCGAAACAACGAACCTTCGCAACGGTGCACAGTTAGGGTGAACACTTTCTTGAAATTATTATAAGGGATCATCTTACTTACTACCGTCGTTCTAAGCAAATAAGATGCAAAAACATGATAAACATCACATGCAATCAAATAGTGACATGATATGGCCAATATCATTATGCTCCTTTGATCTCCATCTTCGGGGCACCATGATCATCTTCGTCACCGGCATGACACCATGATCTCCATCATTGTGTCTTCATGAAGTCGTCACGCCAACGATTACTTCTACTTCTATGGCTAACGCGTTTAGCAACAAAGTAAAGTAATTTACATGGCGTTATTCAATGACACGCAGGTCATACAAAATAATAAAGACAACTCCTATGGCTCCTGCCGGTTGTCATACTCATCGACATGCAAGTCGTGATTCCTATTACAAGAATATGATCAATCTCATACATCACATATATCATTCATCACATCTTCTGGCCATATCACATCACATAGCACTTGCTGCAAAAACAAGTTAGACGTCCTCTAATTGTTGTTGCAAGTTTTTACGTGGTTTGTAGGTTTCTAGCAAGAACGTTTCTTACCTACGTATGACCACAACGTGATTTGCCAATTTCTATTTACCCTTCATAAGGACCCTTTTCATCGAATCCGTTCCGACTAAAGTAGGAGAGACAGACACCCGCTAGCCACCTTATGCAACTAGTGCATGTCAGTCGGTGGAACCTGTCTCACGTAAGTGTACGTGTAAGGTCGGTCCGGGCCGCTTCATCCTACAATGCCGCCGAAACAAGAAAAGACTAGTAGCGGCAAGAAGAATTGGCAAACTCAACGCCCACAACTGCTTTGTGTTCTACTCGTGCATAGTAACTACGCATAGGCCTGGCTCATGATGCCACTGTTGGGAATCGTAGCATAATTTTAAAATTTTCCTACGCTCACCAAGATGCATCTATGGAGTCTACTAGCAACGAGGGGAAAGGAGTGCATCTACATACCCTTGTAGATCGCGAGCGGAAGCGTTCCAATGAACGTGGATGACGGAGTCGTACTCGCCGTGATCCAAATCACCGATGACCGAGTGCCGAACGGACGGCACCTCCGCGTTCAACACACGTACGGTGCAGCGACGTCTCCTCCTTCTTGATCCAGAAAGGGGGGAGGAGAGGTTGATGGAGATCCATCAGCACGACGGCGTGGTGGTGGATGTAGCGGGTCTCCGGCAGGGCTTCGCCGAGCTTCTGCGAGAGAGAGAGAGGTGTTGCAGGGGAGGAGGGAGGCGCCCAAGGCTGTAGGTTGCTGCCCTCCCTCCCCCCCTTTATATAGGCCCCCTGGGAGGGGGGGGTGGCCAAAACCCATCTAGGGTTGGGGGGCGGCGGCCAAGGGGTGGAAAGGGGTGCCTTGCCCCCCAAGGCAAGGGGGAACTCCCCCCTAGGTTCCCAAACCTAGGCGCATGGGGGGAGGCCCAAGGGGGGCGCCCCAGCCCACTAAGGGCTGGTTCCCTTCCACTTTCAGCCCACGGGGTCCTCCGGGATAGGTGGCCCCACCCGGTGGACCCCCGGGACCCTTCCGGTGGTCCCGGTACAATACCGGTAACCCCCGAAACTTTCCCGGTGGCCGAAACTGGACTTCCTATATATAATTCTTCACCTCCGGACCATTCCGGAACCTCTCGTGACGTCCGGGATCTCATCCGGGACTCCGAACAACTTTCGGGTTTCCGCATACATATATCTCTACAACCCTAGCGTCACCGGACCTTAAGTGTGTAGACCCTACGGGTTCGGGAGACATGCAGACATGACCGAGACGCCTCTCCGGTCAATAACCAACAGCGGGATCTGGATACCCATGTTGGCTCCCACATGTTCCACGATGATCTCATCGGATGAACCACGGTGTCGAGGATTCAATCAATCCCGTATGCAATTCCCTTTGTCAATCGGTATGTTACTTGCCCGAGATTCGATCGTCGGTATCCCAATACCTTGTTCAATCTCGTTACCGGCAAGTCTCTTTACTCGTACCGCAATGCATGATCCCGTGACTAACGCCTTAGTCACATTGAGCTCATTATGATGATGCATTACCGAGTGGGCCCAGAGATACCTCTCCGTCACACGGAGTGACAAATCCCAGTCTCGATCCGTGCCAACCCAACAGACACTTTCGGAGATACCCGTAATGCACCTTTATAGTCACCCAGTTACGTTGTGACGTTTGGCACACCCAAAGCACTCCTACGGTATCCGGGAGTTGCACGATCTCATGGTCTAAGGAAAAGATACTTGACATTGGAAAAGCTCTAGCAAACGAAACTACACGATCTTTTATGCTATGCTTAGGATTGGGTCTTGTCCATCACATCATTCTCCTAATGATGTGATCCCGTTATCAACGACATCCAATGTCCATAGTCAGGAAACCATGACTATCTGTTGATCAACGAGCTAGTCAACTAGAGGCTTACTAGGGACACGTTGTGGTCTATGTATTCACACATGTATTACGATTTCCGGACAATACAATTATAGCATGAATAATAGACAATTACCATGAACAAAGAAATATAATAATAACCATTTATTATTGCCTCTAGGGAATATTTCCAACATTGATTGCTTGAGAGTGACACGGAGATGAAAACTTGATTCACCGCGAGAAAAGGAGAAAAACTTGGATCATTGATAAGCACCACGAATAGCAACATTCCCAATGGAAGGCTTTAGGTGAAACATAACCCAAGATAACTCCAATGAAGAAACGATGGGTTTAAATATCTCATTCTTGACAACATGTGAATCATGAAACATGCATGAAACTGTCAAAATGACATAACAGCACCTCAAAAGATATTGTAGAAAGAATTGCACTTTGGAATGCAAGATGATGAATACTTGAACTCCTCAAAACAAAACATGTGTTGAGCACCATGTTTATTTTGAAGTATGGCTTGATGGATCATAACTTCGAGAGAAATCTTGAAGAACAATTGAAGAATGAAAAGAATCCTTGACGAACCACCATGTGAACCTTCCATGAAGAACTCCGGTAAAACAAGGATGATAGAAAGAGAGAAGTTGAAAACACAAGGTGAAGCCTTGCAATGATTTAGATGGAGCTTCGCGACGAGATAATGCGGAAAAACTTGGAACTCCGGAAGAAGGAATTAATCACTTGGATGAAACAAGAACAAGAATTATGTTATACGTATCCTTCACCAATTTAGATTGATGACAAGCAACGGATTTGGCATACTACTTATTCTCGTAGAAAGGATTAAGAGAGATATAGCGTAAACTTGAAGAAGGTATTGATGGAACCACCGGTGGGATTTGGAAACAACGAATGAATTGATACGATGACAAAGGAAGAGAAATCTTGAACAAACCACCATAATAATTGAAAATGAACGTAGCAAACGCACAATTCACCGGGAAGAATTAGAAAACGAATGAGGATACTTGACATAGTTTAGATACATCAGAACGAAGAGATCATGAACTGATTAGAGAATACTTGAATGATGCACCGGTAAGATTTGGAGAACGACAGCTACACGCTGAGAATGAATAATTCTGAGATGATGGGCTCTGGAGAATCAAACTGAAAAGACTCCTAAAATGCTCCGGATGGGTGAAAGAATTCTCACAATCGAAAACAATTATGAGGAGGATGGCATCAAGCTTGAACTACGCATCTTTAAGAGAACGGAGCAAGATTTAAGAGGAAAACTTCTTCAGTTTTCAAATGCAGAGAATGACGACAAGAGACACCACTATGAATTATTGAGGCACTACGGAATGAAAATTAGAAAGATTGAATGAACGATGAAAAGAATTTGAAATATCTTGGAGAAAGACGTTTGACTGATGATAACTCATTCTTACGTCAAACTTTGAAATGAATTTGGGAATAGCTCCGGGAAGAATTAGAAGAGTCAGGTAAGATCCTGGAAAATACCTGTGGGTTAGGGCCCACTCAAAAGAAACACCGTTGAACGATTTAAAAGAGAGATTACGCCGGTTGATTTAAATGGCTTGAATGAGATAACAACCTCGAGATAGCTTGAACAGATCTTGAATGAAAAGACAAGCCTTCTGAGATATCTTCAGCACTCCAGAACAATTGAATAGCGAGAAGTGGATGATTAAGAGGTGCACCGGCATGAGAAAACATTTGAAACAAGGAAAAGGATATGATCGACGAAGCTTGAATTGCATCCACCGGAGAAGAAAAGAGAGCGAAGAATGATAAACTTGAAGCTTTGTTAGTATTTTCCTGAGAATCACCGGATAAGAACATTGGCGGAAAAAATGGAGAGACTTCACATCCATAAAATAGATACTTGATTAAGAAATCTGAGTCCTTGAAGAAAAGGGTGGGAGGGCGGGAAGAACAAAGACAACTTGGGACGGATGAAGCAAACACCGTTGCAAAGAACTGAGAATTGATCTCGCGAATGTTGAAATGATCGGATCCACTTGAAAAAGAGCACGTCGGTTGGAAAAGAATTGAAAAGACAACCTTGATGATCAAGAAGGATTATCATCCACATAGAAATATGAGAACACCGCTGAGGATAAGGTATGGAGTCAACACCTGGCATTGAAGCAACTCGAATACCACAAAACAAAACAAAAACAAAGGATTTGGCTTGCAGAATAAGCCGGAACAGACATATGATAGAGATTTCGTCCGAAGTTTTCGTGGTGGGGCCCACACGGGCTCGATCGTACATCACCATCATGTACAAGGTAGTGCACACGACATACGAAGCGTCCCCGAGTCAGCATAGCCAAGGACTCTTTAAGACACAACGAGACCACTGTAAAACCAACCGTGGATAGGCGGACCACTAGACGTCGAACCCCAATCTCATATCATGCATCTGTCGGAAAAGATATCCTAGGAGCTACTTGAATTCCCCCTTATAAACTCCCGAAACTTTCTGGTTATGCAATCAGGTGTTGGGGATACAGGGGACGCAATATATTTCACCCAAACAAACAATACCTAGATCCAGCTGTATCCATCCTTCAACACATAACCAAGAAACCTTCGGAAATCATTTACCTCAACCTTCGAAAAGCATCCGTTATACGAGTTATGGCAATACTCCCGAACTCCCGCCCCAGTACTGGGTGGCGTCGAGGTGATCTCACCAACAACTGCATAAAAGAGATTTTTGATGTCGGCGAAACTCATGTATTCCAGAACTCCAACGATAAAATTGTGACGACAACACCTCGGAGCTCAACTCCCCGGGACACTGCCACAACTCCTAAATGTCAGGAGGCACCAAGAACAATGTTCTCGTCACAAAACCATCGGAATGATTCCAAGATACCCGCGTGATCCTAAAATTTTTTTAGTGAAATTTGAGGAGAGGAGAGTCAAAACTTCTATGTCAGGGGGCCTCACAAGAGCGACGAAGGGACTGAGGCGTAAAAAGAATCCTACTCTCCCATATATATAATCCTAAGACTCAAAACATTTTTTATAGACTCAAGAACGCCAGTGATTCGATCAAGCAGGGGGCTCCTCAGTTGGGGATGGCTCTGATTACCAACTTGTAACGCCCACGATGCGGCTATATCTCCCACGTGTCGAGGCACGAGTTGGAGGCATAACCGCATGGTGGTTTTGTCGCAAGAAGGGTCATCTTCACACAATCCCATGTAATGAACAAGAATGGGATAAAGAGTTGGCTTACAATCGCCACTTCACACAATACATAAATTAAACATACATCATTCAGAGTACAATCAAGGTCCGAGTACGGAACCGAAATAAAAGAAGACAACCCCAAATGCTAGATCCCCGATCGTCCCAACTGGGCTCCACTACTGATCAATAGGGAATGAAACATAGTAACGACCAAGTTCCTCGTCGAACTCCCACTTGAGCTCGATTGCGTCACCTGCACTGGTATCGTCGGCACCTGCAACTGTTTTGGTACAATTTGTGAGTCACGAGGACTCAGCAATCTCACACCCGCGAGATCAAGACTATTTAAGCTTATAGGAAGGAGGGGGTAATGAGGTGGAGCTGCAGCAAGCACTAAGCAAATATGGTGGCTAACATACGCAAATAAGAGCGAGAAGAGGAGCAACGCAACGGTCGCGAAGCTAGAAGTGATCAAGAAGTGATCATGAAACTGCTTACGTCCATACATAACCCAAACCGTGTTCACTTCCCGGACCCCGCCGAAAAGAGACCATCACGGCTACACACGCGGTTGACGTATTTTAATTAAGTCAAGTGTCAAGTTCTCTACAACCGGATATTAACAAATTCCCATCTGCCACATAACCGGGGGCACGGCTTTCGAAAGATAATACCCTGCAGGGGTGTCCCAACTTAGCCCATCACAAGCTCTCACGGTCAACGAAGGATATTCCTTCTTCCGGGAAGACCCAATCAGACTCGGAATCCCGGTTACAAGACATTTCGACAATGGTAAAACAAGACCAGCAAGACCGCCCGACTGTGCCGACAAATCCCAATAGGAGCTGCAAATATCTCATTCTCAGGGCACACCAGATGAGACAGGCTACGAGTAAAACCAGACTTCGAGTTTCCCCGAGGTGGCCCCGCAGGCGGCTCGGTTCGGACCAACTCTCAGAGGAGCAGTGGCCCCGGGGGGCTAAAATAAAGATGACCCTCGGGCTCGCGAAAACCCAAGGGAAAGGTATAGGAGGTAGGTAGTCAAATGGTAAAACCAAGGTTGGGCCTTGCTGGAGGAGTTTTATTGAAAGCAAACTGTCAAGGGGGTCCCATCAATAACCCAACCACGTAAGGAACGCAAAGTCAAGGAACATAACACCGGTATGACGGAAACTAGGGCGGCAAGAGTGGAACAAAACACCAGGCATAAGGCTGAGCCTTCCACCCTTTACCAAGTATATAGATGCATTAATTAAATAAGAGATATTATGATATCCCAAAAATATCCATGTTCCAACAAGGAACAAACTTCATCTTCTCCTGCAACTAGCAACGCTATAAGAGGGGCTGAGCAAAGCGGTAACATAGCCAAACAACGGTTTGCTAGGAAAGGTGGGTTAGAGGCTTGACATGGGAATATGGGAGGCATGATATAGCAAGTGGTAGGTAGCGCGGCATAGCAATAGAGTGAACAACTAGCAAGCAAAGATAGAAGTGATTTCGAGGGTATGGTCATCTTGCCTGAAATTCCGCTAGGAAGAAGATCAAGTCCATGAAGATGACAATCAGACGGAGTCGAACGAACCCTTACAACTCCGGAACGAAACCGAAGCTAACGAGAGAAGCAAACCGGAAAGAAGCAAACAACATGGTAAACACACAATCATAAACATGGCATGATGCACAATCAAGTATGATGCATGTCCGGTTTAAATGAGGCATGGCATGGTAAGGTGCACAAACAAGACTACAAATTAAGTGGAGCTCAATATGCAACGAGTTGCATATTGACAAAACACCACATCAATTATTTAGTTCTCTCCCGTTTATGTGCCCAACAATATTAAATGTTATTAAACATGGCAAGGGGTGAAGCATAATTAAACTACACTATCTAAGCAATTTAAATGGGGCCGGAAACAACAAAAAACAATTCCGAAAAAATCCCTACATGCATTTAGCAATTTAAATGCAAACACAATTTTAAACATTTTAAATGTTGTTATCATGATGCGAATGACAAATGCAAGTTTTAAGCAATTTTATGAAATGTTGACATGAGCATGATACAAGGCATTTGTCGCCATGGCAGAAGGAAAAGGGTCCCACGGTGGCGAAACGGAAATGGATCCACGGCAACATCCCGATGATCCGATAACTCATCGAGATGTCGGTGCGAACGAAAGTGTGGATGTGCAGAACATGCAAAAGATGGTGGGGTGATCCCGGTTACCAGGTTCCCACGGGTCGACGCATGGCAAACGAGGAGGACCGTGCAAGCGGCAAATTCGAACACAGTGCAAACGCGGGCATCTCATACAACATGCATTTGTTCACGGGCGACGTCTCGGGGTTATACCTTCGAAGCGTGCATTTTCGGAACGGATCAAGTTCGACGGGATGTAGGGGAAGTAGGCGTTCTCGGGACGGCCGTAGTGGAAGTAGTGGTTCACGTTTCAAAGAGGAACTTGACGAATTCAAATCCCTTCGGGGGTGTCGTGGTACTTGCGGTCTCGGCGATGGTAGTCGTTCACGTTCGGAGAGGAACTTGATCTACCCATGTGCTTCACAGGTCGTCGTTGAACTTGACGAAATCCATCCGCAGGTAGCCATCTGTGGTCGTACTCATGTTGACGTGCAAGACGATGGTCCTGATGGATCGTAGTCGAACTTGGCGGTCCATATGGTCACCGAAACGAAGCAACATGAGGGCCTCGAGTGGGCAGCAGCAAGGTGGCGATGGTGGTGGTCAGCGGCAGGAAGCAGGCACGGGGCTCGGCGAGGTGAAGCAGCAGGATGGGGAAAAGTCGTGGCTTCCGGAGGTGAACGACGGAGGGGTGCAGAGGAGGCAAGAAGGCGCGGCGACGACCTGGGCTCGGGCAGGAGGCCGAGCGCTGCGAGCGCGCGATGATGGTGGCGATGCCATTGTCGGCGAATTCCTTGGCCCGAAGTAGGGGAGGCGGAGCTGAGGAGGGGCGGACCAGAGGAAGGAAGTGGACGGCGATTAAGGTAGGGGCTCCGGTCTAGTGTTGTAGTTGACGCCGACAGCGCAGGCGAGGCAGGGAGACGGTGCGGCGCTCGCCGGTGATGAGGAGGAAGCACGGGCGCCGGACTGCAGCAACAGCGCTGGGGAAGGCGACGGCGCCGGGCAACGCGCGGACATGGAGGAGAGGGAGGATGCGGCCGTGGCAGGAGGAAGAATGGGCGAGGGGGAGCTCTCCCGGTGGAGGCGACGAGGGGATCGGGCGCAGGGAGCTCCTCTCCCTGGCAGCGACGTGTGGCGGCGGCACGGGAACGAGGAGGAGAGATGGGGATCGGGAGAGAGCGTGGTGAGGGGCTAGGGTTATAGGCGCGACTGGGCCTTGGGCCAAATGGACTGCGGGGAAGAAGGCCGGCCTGGCTGCTGGGCTCTCTTCTCTCTCTCACTCTAAAGAAAAAGAAAACAAAACAGTGATAAGAACGAAAAGAAAGGGAGGTTAGGGGAAGAAGTTGGACACGCGGATAATTTTCCCGGACTCACAAAAATGTGCTTGTTCCGAGAAAATAGAAAAGGCCATGATTGAAAGATATAAATTCAAACTCATTTGATTTACATTCAAATGATTTGAATAGGAAGTGAGGGTTGGGAAGGTCCAAAAAATGTTCGAATTTTTGGTGGAGCTCCGGAATGTGATGAAAGAATATATGGCAAGGTTGGAGACCAAGAATTAAGATAACAAAGGCATTGGGATAATTTGCAAGTGTGTTATGGTGCTTTCCACATTGAAGAAGTCACCCTTGCCTCGATTTAAATAGATCAACCATCTATGCAATTTATTAGTTGAGTTGAGATGCAAAGATTAATGACATGATTCAATGCAAAAATAGAAGAGCAAGCACAAAAAAACACGCGGTGATCATGAAAATATGGAAGTCTTCTGAAGCGTCGGTCTCGGGGCGTCACACATGTATGACTATCTTGATTTTGTCATAAAATCGTCATGGATGTACATGCATGACAGAAAACGTGACCTACTGTGACAAACACGTCTCATCACAGAAGTGTATTTTTTTGTAGTGACACAAGTACCAATCTAAGGTTCCGGTACAAAGATTGAACACAAGAGATGAACTAGGGTTTGAGAGGAGATGGTGCTGTTGAAGATGTTGATGGAGATTGCCCTCCCAAAGATGGGAGAGTTGTTGGTGGTGATGATGACGATGATTTCCCCCTCCGGGAGGGAAGTTCCCTGGCGGAATCGCTCCGCCGGAGGGCAAAAGTGCTCCTGCCCAAGTTCCGCCTCGAGACGGCAGCGCTTTGTCCCGAATGCCCCCCCTTAATTTTTCTAGGTCAAAATGACCTATATACCAGAAGATGGGCACCGGAGGTGGGCCGAGGAGGGCACAACCCACGAGGGAGCGCCTGGGGGCCCTGGCGCGCCCAGGTGGGTTGTGCCCACCTGGTGGTCCCCCTCTGGTAGTTATTTTCTCCAATAATTCTTAAATATTCCATAAAAAATCTCCATGAAGTTTCAACCTATTTGGAGATGTGCGGGATAGGTAACTCTGACGCAGCTTTTTCAGGTCCAGAATTCCAACTGTCGGCATTCTCCCTCTATGTAAAACCTTGCATATTATGAGAGAAAAGGAATTATAAATACTCCAAAAAGCATTATTACACATAAAAACATTATATATAACAGTAGGAAAACATGAAATGGACGTATCACTAACCTATTAACCTAGTTCCCAGTGCCAGTTGCGTTTTTTTCCTTGTTTTTGTCTTTATAGAAAATCAATAGCAAACGGAGTCCAAATGGAATTAAACTTTTTGACAATTTTTATTGGACCACAAGACACCCTGGAAGCTTCAGGAGGAGGCCAGAAGAGCCACGAGATGGCCACAAGCTCGGAGGGCAGGCCCATGGGGGGCGCCCCCAAGCTTGTGGGCCCCCCATGGCACTTCCAACCCTAATCTTTCTTCTATAAATGCCAAATATTCCCCGTAGACCAGAGGGCGCACTAAAAATACTTTTCCGCCGCTGCAAGCTTCTATCCTCATGAGATCCCATCTTGGGGCCTTTTCCGGTACTCCATTGGAGGGGGATTCGATCACGGAGGGTTTTCTACATCAACCTTGCTACCCTTACGATGATGTGTGAGTAGTTTACCACGGACCTACAGATCCATAGCTAGTAGCTAGATGGCTTCTTCTCTCGCTTTGATCTTCAATACAATGTTCTCCTCGATGTTCATGGAGATCTAATCGATATAATCTTTTGTGGTGCGTTTGTTGAGATCCGATGAATTGGGGGTTTATGATCAGATTATCCATGGATATTATTTGAGTCTTCTATGAACTCTTTTATGCATGATTTATACAGCTTTGTATTTCTCTCTGATCTATTGATTTGGTTTGGCCAACTAGATTGATTTTTCTTGCACTGGGAGAGGTGCTTTGTAATGGTTTTGATCTTGCTTTGCTCAATGCTAGTGACAGAAAGGGACATGACACGTATTTGTATTGTTTCCATTAGGATAAAATGGGGTTTATTCATATTGATTGGATCTATCCCTCTACATCATGTCATCTTGCTTAAGGCGTTACTCCGTTCTTGTTAACTTAATTCACTAGATGCGTGTTGGATAGAGGTCGATGTGTGGAGTAATAGTAGTACATGCAGGTAGGAGTCGATATACTTGTCTCAGACATGATGCCTATATACATGATCATTGCCTTGGAGATCGTCATAACTATGCTCTTTTCTATCAATTTCTCAACAGTAATTTGTTTACCCACCGTATGCTTTCTTTCAAGAGAGAAGCCTCTAGTGAAAACTATGGCCCTTGAGTCTATCTTTTATCATATTATTTTCAGATCTACAAAATCAAAAACACAAAAATATCTTGCTGCAATTAATTTACTTCTATCTTATTTTGCACTTTTACTTATCTTTTATATCTATCACTATCAGATCTCATCCTTGCAAGTAACCGTGAAGGCATTGCAACCCCTTTATAGCGTTGAGTGCAAGTATTTGTTTGTTTGTGTAGGTTTAATTATTGGAGACTTGTGTGTTCCTCCTACTGGATTGATACATTGGTTCTCAACTGATACTTTGCTGCATCACCCTTTCCTCTTCAAGGAAAAAACCAACGCAAGCTCAAGAAGTAGCACATTGTTGGGGAGGTGAGTGCTTGAAGGTATATCTTTAGATCTTGCAATTGAATTGTAACGCCCGGATAATCAAGCTACAGTAATCCCCTACTAATGATGCCAAGTCATCACTGTTACTGTTGCTAATCTCACTTTGATTCAAAACCAATTCAAATTCAATTTTTTATTATAAAGTCAAATAAATTATTTCTCCAAAGAGTAAAAAAAATGTTCGCTGGGTTGCAAATATTCACTAACTAAATGTCATAAGTGATTCAACATCATTTGACATAGCTAATTTCCCCTCGGAATTAAAGCAGTTCCAAATCAGCATTTTTAAATGCTTTTCCATTTGTGAAAAATCCAAATCAATTCAAACTCCTCCCAAACTTTTTGTGGCAGGTGCCAAATATTGTAATGTATTTATTTGGCCAAGTCCCACATTTTACAAAACTCCTTTTGGCAGCTCAAATATTGCATAGCATTTTTTTCTGTAAAAAGAAAAGAGCAAAAGAAAGGAAAAAGGAAAAGAGAGAAGCCACCCCACCCCTTTGCCACACCATGCTTTAGCCCACCCCAGCAAGCCGGCCCACCTTCCCCGCGTGGTCGGTCCCCTTTATCACTGCTCCTCCGACCGGGGCGCATCCTCGCCGGACCGAGCGCGCCGCCCCGTACTGCCATGTCGCCGGTGAAGGGATAAGGGCAGCCCCGACGCCTCGGACTCCCTCCCCACTCACCTGCCCTCCGCCCAGATCCTTTCGCCCCCTCTCCTCGCAGCCCCCCTCTCAGATCCCCTTCCTCTGGCCTCTCCCTCTCGCTCGGGTGCCCGCCCAACATAGCCGTCGCCGCCGCCCTTTGTCGTCTCCGCGGCCACCGTGCCTCCCATGCGGCCTGGCCGTGCTCGTCGGCACCGCCGTGGACCGCCACGACTTCTAGTGCCGCTGGTTCGAGCCAGGAAGCTCCGCATAGAGCAGATCGAGCTGCCCCCTCTCTTCTTGGGCTCCGACGATCTTCTCCATCTCCGGCGACCTCTGCTGCTCCTAAACTGTCGCCGGCATTTTGTTGCCGCTCAGTGAGCCTCCGTGTTGCTTCCTTCCCTCTCTTTCACGCTCTAGCACGCTCGGTCGCCATTCCCGCAAAGCTTAGCTCGCCGCCGCCCTGCTCCGTCGCCGCCGTGGCTACCGCTGCCGCAGCCCGCGCCCGAGGCCACCATCGTGCTCCTGGTGCTCCCAGGAGCACAATGCACACCCCCTCACGTACCCCCCTAGCGCCGCCCCGACGAGTCCCGATGCCGGCCGCCGCTCGCGAGCTCGCCGCCGTCGCCATAGTGCCCCTCGGCGGCCGACACCACCACCAGTCGTCGCTGCTCGACTCGCGTGTCCGAACGCACCATCGCACGCGCTCTCTGGTCCCCCGTAGCACCATCCCCATCGTCGCACGAGCGTGACCGCCGCCCTCGCCGCTCGTCGGCGCCGCTCCGGCCAACTCCGGCGGCGCCACCGCCCCCAGTCGATGCTCCTTCATGCGCTTGTTCAAACGCGCCAAGTCCCGCACCAAAGGACCCCCTGTGCACGATTTCCGGCGAAGTCCGGCGAGCCCCGCCGCTGTTTTGGTCGCCGGCATCGCGTCTCCGGTCGTCGCCGATGTGGCCTCACAGGTGGGCCCCTTGGGACACTTCCGCTGGGCCCCACGGGCCCAGTTGACCCTATTGACTGGGTCAACTGCTGACTAGGCACTCTGACCCACTGACATGCGGGCCCCACTAGCTTAAACGTTTTTATAAATAACTGGTTCTTCTCTTATGTTGATTGGATCTCTGATTATCCCATGACTAAGGTGCTACCTCTTGCCAGAACTTCTTCTGACCATGTGCCTTGTATGGTTACAATCAAAACTTCTATTCCCAAGTCTAATATCTTTAGGTTTGAGAATTATTGGTTGGAGTTGGAGGGTTTTATGGACTGTGTTGATTCCTCATGGCAGAAACAATCCAGAAAGGGCCATATTACTGCCCGGATAGCTGACAAATTTAAGTCCTTGAGAATGTGTCTAAAAAGATGGCAGAAGAACATTTCTAAACTGAAAACTCTAATTTGTAAATGCAATAGTGTTATCCTGCTCTTGGATGAGCTTGAGGAATATAGAACACTCTACAGACATGAATCAAATTTCAGGATTGTGGTTAAATCCCATGTTGAGAAATTGCTCCACCTTCAATGTCTCTATTGGAGGAAAAGATGTACTATCAGATACATAAAAGTGGGTGGTGAGAACACCAAGTTCTTTCATGCTATGGCCATGGAGAGATATCGAAGAAAATCTATTGCTAGCTTAAAATTGCCTGATGGTACGGTGGTGACTGATCATTCACAAATGGAGGGTATTATCTGGGATTGTTTTAAGACCAGAATGGGTTCTTCCAGGGGAATTAACATGGGTTTTGATCTTTCTTCCCTCATTAATCCAGTTGTGGGATTGGATGTTCTCACTAAGCCTTTTGAGAAGGAGGAAATGGACTTGATTGTCAAGCATATGCCAGTTGATAAAGCTCCAGGTCCAGATGGTTTTAATGGTGTTTTCTTCAAAAGGTGCTGGTACATAATTTCTCAGGATTTTTATGAACTGGCCCAGGCTTTCTTTCAGGGTACTGCCCATCTGGAAAATATCAATGATTCTTACATAACTCTGGTGCCTAAGAAGCCCTCCCCTGAGGAGGTGGGTGACTTCAGACCTATCTCTTTAACAGGAATGGGTCTTAAGTTCTTGTCTAAGATGGCAGCCAATAGGTTTCAAGAGGTGATTATGCAGTGTGTCCACAAGAACCAGTATGGTTTCATAAAAAGTAGAACAATTCAGGATTGTATTGGGTGGACCTTTGAGTATTTACACCAGTGCCACCAGTCCAAGAGACCTATTGTGATTCTAAAGTTGGATTTTGAAAAGGCTTTTGACTCCCTTGAGCATGAGGCCATTGTGCAAATTTTGAGATATAAGGGCTTTAATGAGAAGTGGATCCTTTGGATGAAGCAACTTCTATCCACAGGTACCTCATCTGTTCTGCTCAATGGAGTCCCTGGTAGGAAGTTCACGTGCAAAAGGGGTGTCAGACAGGGTGATCCAGTCTCTCCTCTCCTTTTTCTCCTAGCTGCTGATCTCCTGCAGACTATAATTAATGACATGTTCAGAAGGGGCATTCTTCAGTTACCTATACCTTGCCATGATCAGGATTACCCTGTGATTCAATATGCTGATGACACTCTTATTATCTTGCCTGCTGACAAGGACCATCTCCTAGCTCTCAAGGATATGCTCAGGGTTTTCTCTGTGTCCACTGGTCTGGATGTGAACTATCACAAATCCTTTATTATTCCCATCAATGTGGACACTGCCGTCATGTCTGAATTAGCTTCTGCATTTGGCTGCCAGATTGGGAAAATGCCATTTACCTACCTTGGGTTGCCAGTGGGAACTACAAGGCCTAAAATGGTGGATTTTATGCCATTGGTTGATTGCATGGAGAGGAGAATGACAACTAGTTCATCTTTTCTGAATCAGGGGGAAAGGCTGTAGTTTCTTAACTCTGCACTGTCATCTATGCCCATTTTCTTTTTGTGCAGTTTGGCTGTCCCAGCTGGAATTCTTAAACAATTGGAAAGAATCCAGAGACAATGCCTCTGGAGGAGGAATAGGGGTCAGCCTGCCCCCTCCCTAGCTGCGTGGGACCTTATTTGCAGGCCAAAAAATAGGGGAGGTCTTGGTATTCTCAACCTTGGTTCTCAGAATGTTGCACTTCTGATCAAACATGCGAATAATTTCCTTAATAAAAAGGATCTCCCTTGGGTTTCTTTAATTTGGGATACCTACTATCATAATAGAGTCCCCCAGGGAACTTCTGACTGTGGCTCATTCTGGTGGAAGGATATTTGCAAGGTCATGCATCATTTTAGGGAGTGTGCTTGGGTTCAGATTAATGCAGGGAACACTGCCCTCATGTGGTCAGATAACTTGCAGTTTGATGGTCAGGTATCTAGCCTTCAGATCAGATTTCCCAGGCTCTATTCCTATGTTAAGGACCCCTGGGTTACTGTTCTTGAGTTCTTGGACTCTCAGGACATTTTCCAGCACTTCCACCTTCCTTTGTCCAGCCAGGCTTTTGATGATTTGACTATTCTCCAGTCCATGTTGGGTGGCCTTATTAGAGCACCTGGGTCCAAGGATGTTTGGTTTTGGAAGGGCACTGCCAAGGGATACTCACCAAAGTTGTTTTACTCACATACTTTTGTATCAGCATCTTTCAACCCTTTGACAGTTTGGATCTGGAAGTCCTCTTGTACAATGAAAATCAAAGTTTTTGCTTGGATGCTTATTATGGACAGGTTGAACACCAAGGACATGGTGGATAGGAGGCATTGGCATTTGGAGGATGGAGTGAACTGTGTCCTTTGTCCTTTGCAGACTAGGGAAACAAGGGATCATTTGTTCTTCAATTGCAACTTTAGTGTCAGAGTTTGGAACTATTTGCAAATTGATTGGTCTTCTGGTGACTCCATGGCTCATTTGGTTCTTAATGCTAGAAGGAGTTTTAGGAAGCCCTTCTTCACCGAAGTGGTGTTCATTGCTTGCTGGAATATCTGGATCATCAGGAATGCTAAGGTCTTCAGGCATGAGAGAGCTAGATTTAATAAATGGAGATCTGCTTTCATCCATGACATCAGCTTAATGCAATATAGAGTGAAAGCTGCCTACAAAGATGATCTTCTACGCTGGATTTCATTCCTGCCACCTTGAGGCCATTAGTCTGTATCTTTTAACTAGTTTTTTCTCCTTCTTCCCCTAGA
This sequence comes from Triticum aestivum, assembly GCF_018294505.1. NCBI lineage: Eukaryota > Viridiplantae > Streptophyta > Magnoliopsida > Poales > Poaceae > Triticum > Triticum aestivum. Next base: position 349,708,873 of record NC_057811.1, read on the forward strand.
TACTTTGATTACCTCTTGTAATCCCCCTTTGTACTTGTACTGTATCTCTTTTTCTTAATAAAGTTTTGATATGTTGTGGGGGTTTCCCCTACAGTTCCCAGTCAAAAAAATCTGTTATTTAATTAGTAGTTAGTTAGTCACTGACACTTGGGGCCCACTGTCGGTGTCAAAACTGGCGGATCTCGGGTAGGGGGTCCCGAACTGTGCGTCTAAGGTCGATGGTAACAGGAGACAGGGGACACGATGTTTACCCAGGTTCGGGCCCTCTCTATGGAGGTAATACCCTACTTCCTGCTTGATTGATCTTGATGAATATGAGTATTACAAGAGTTGATCTACCACGAGATCGTAATGGCTAAACCCTAAAAGCCTAGCCTATATGACTATGGTAATGAGTATTCAGTCCTATAGACATAACCCTCTGGTTTATATAGACGCCAGAGGGATCTAGGGTTACACAAAGTCGGTTACAGAGAAGGGAATCTTCATATCCCATCACCAAGCTTGCCTTCCACGCCAAGGAGAGTCCCATCCGGACACATTGAGAGTCTTCGGTCTTCATGTCTTCATAGCCCATCAGTCCGGCCCATGGCTAACAGGCCGGATGCTCGAGGACCCCTTAGTCCTGGACTCCCTCAGTAGCCCCTGAACCAGGCTTTCAATGATGATATGTCCGACGCGCAGATAGTCTTCGGCATTGCAAGGCGGGTTCCTCCTCCGATGACTTCGGCGAGATGTATTCGTCGTTCCATTTAATGTTGCACTCCTCGTCTTCTGTGTATCCATAACTTCGGTTTCCACGTGTCAGGCGAATACGAGAGGTCAGGGCATTTTTGCACATAACACCCCAGCCATGAAAAGAGCGTCTATTTAAGGGATTGGATCTCAGATCCATGAGGCACCACGCGGAAAAATCCTCAGAGATTTGCCAAGAAATACCATTCCAACATGGCCAGCGCCCCTAGTTCCTCTTCCCATCCCTGCGGCCCAGAAAAAGGCGAGTGGGAGAGGTGCTCCGTATCCCATGGTCAGCTGGAGAAGCTACAAACGCAGATATTTCTTCCTCCTGCGGATTTGGTCCCTGTTCGAGCAGGATTGACCGTCTTCAATGGCGGGGCTCAGGCTGAAGATTTCCCCAATCCATCTGGGGGAACGAGTGTGCTTCGTCCCTTATCTGCTGAGAGGTGTCGGATTTCCAATTCATCCATTCCTTCGCAGGCTTATGGAGTATTATGGCCTCCAACTCCACAAATTTACGCCGGCCTCCATCCTACACATCGCGGGTTATGTCGCCCTTTGCGAGCTATTCCTGGGTTGTGAGGCCCATTTTGAATTGTGGAGAAAGTTATTATGTCTTGTCCCGCGCAACCACGAGGGATCAATATTCGAAGTGGGCGGAGCCGAAATATGGCGCATCGCCGAGACCGGATGCCTATCCGGCACACCAGGGAAGGCATCCAGAGAGTGGCCGTCTGAATGTTTCTATATTGAGGACGTCGCACTTCCAGACCCAGTTCAGAGGGGCCTTCCTGAGTTCACAAGTGTTCCGTTGAAGAAACGCCACAGTTGGCACCCTCAGAGTCTTGAGGAAGACGATAGTGCGGAAGTTCGTCAACTCATGAGCACGATAAAGACGCTTGCTCAGTCCGGATTATCAATAGCCGAGGTAATGGCGATTTCAATAGTGCGGGGAGTTCAGACACTCCAATATCAAGGGCTTCCCATGTGGCACTATAATGGGGAGGATGACGCCTCCCGCTGCGGCCGGAAGGGTCCGGACACCCCTGCCGCTTTGGCCAAAATATTGGCCGAATTGTACAAAGGGGAGGAGGAGGAATTCCTTCATATGAAGCGCAGAGATGGATATTCCATGTACAATCCACCTAGCTGGGTAAGTCTCAGCCCCTCTGCGCTACTTATTCCCCTCCTCAAGTTATCTTTAATGAATTTGTAATATGCCTATTTTTTATAGCACTGGCGAAAGGTCTCCGAGGGGCTTTACAGCCCCGCCCCCCAGCCAGAGGACCAAAACTGGGACCTTGACCCTGGATTTGAGGAGGATCCGGATATAGTCGTGACGCTCGCGGATGGGATGTTTTACCAGGCGAGCTATGACGGCACGGAAGTGGCCATCATCGCCGATTACCCTGGTCTTCTTCCCACCTCCCATGTAAGTAAGCAGGAGACATCTTCCCCGAAAGGGTTTCCTCGTTCCGCCTCACCCACCGCACTGTCTTGTGCTCCAAAGGGGAGGCGTTCGACGTGCCGCATTACCCCAGGAGCGATGCCGAAGAGAGCGGCTCCTACACCGGGCAAGCCTTCGAAGAGGAAGGCGAATGAAGACACGGTCGAGCCATCATCAAAGAGATACAAGTTTGCAAATATGTTTTTAGCAGTCGCATCCAACTGAGACTTGCATGTTCGTCCTGTATCAGGAAAAGAGTTTGCCGGACTGTGCCCAGGGATCCGGCCGGACATACTTCCAACAGTCGGGATCCAGTTTTAGCCGAGGAGGCGAGGGCCGATATGGGAGTGGCGCCGGACTGTCCTTAGGCTGAGGGCTCAGAAGATATGTCCGTTACCAACTCAGAAGTGGAGAGTGCCATGGATCACCGGCGCCGGAGGACTGTTTTACGCGACCCCCGCTTCTCGGAAGAGGCGTTCAATGCCTTCATCTCGGCTGATGCATACATCCGAGCTACTCGAAATGGGCTTGGCAGAGCCACAGAGTAACATTTAAAAGATGTGCAGGTAAATTTACTATGTCCAAAATATGATAACCGTATGACAGTAGCCCCCGAGACTTAAAGTAGTTGGTACAACTGATTTGAGGATCGTTGCATAACCAGGTTCTGACGGAGAAGAATAGCCTACTAGCCCAAGAGCTAGAAAGGTGTCGGACACAGCTAACTGTTGTTACCGCCGAACTAGAGAAATCCAAGAAGGAGCCGCCTGGTAATATTCCCCTCCATCGAGAAAATATAAGTATATGTTAGTAATGCTAACAGTGTTGCATATACCATGACATGATTATCAGGGGAATTCAAGGAGGCACTTGAAGTCACGCAAGCGAATGAACAAGAAGCCAAAAGGCTACATGATGCGGGCGAACGTGTGCTGAAACAGGTCATTGACGAGAAAAACCAACTCCAGGATTCCAAGACCCAGCTGGGCGAAGAGCTGAAGGACGTGCGGGCCCAGCTAGCCGACTCCATGAAGGCAAATAAGAGGCTGCGAGGCGGCATATTTAGTATGTGTTCAAACTTCCCACCGTGTAGTTCGGTGAGGAAAGGAACTGACAGAGTTATGTCTGTAGGTATACTGACTGGCCTTCACGAGGAGAAGATGTCCGGAGCTTCGGGTGATTTGTTACAAGAGTTGTCGCAAATGCACGAGCAAGCACGGCAGGCGATGCGAAGTGTGGCCAAGGCCTTATGGCCGTCCGCCTCCCCTCGAGGAAATATGGGAGAGCTTATACAACTATTCAAGGGAGCGCGGCGGCATTTCCGGTTATGGAAAATATCAGCCTGCCGGGAAGGTGCAAGAGAAGCCTGGGCCATGGTGAAAACACGGTACACCAAGCTTGATCCGAATCATATGGCCCGGGTCGGGCCTCTAGGGTCAGATGGGAAGGAAATTCCCGTGAGTTTGGTATATAACCAAGTAGAAGTAGCCGCCAAGTACTCCCAACAGGGTTGTAAATTAGACAACCTGCTAAACGGCATAGAACAGGAAGTTTTTGAGTCTTAATTGACTATGTACTTCCCTTTTTATATGTAACTCTAGCTGAATTGTAAAATGCTTTTCATGGTAGACCTTTTCACTTCGACCTCGGGGCCCAAAGGCGCGGAGTGTTTCCGAATACCCGAGCGGCCGAGTAGACCGGGGTATGCATGGAAACCAGGCATAGGGGTCATGGTTGCTTGAACAAACAAGTATCCGGCTAGTTATGTTATATTACATTTTATTTGTAAGAAACATCTTCCAGAGAGAATAGTTCCATGGAGGGTTCCTTTCCCTGGGTTTACATGCGTTAACGTGCATGTCCGAACTGTGATTGAAAAATCGTAGTATATATAACTTCTGGGGGTTCACGATGGAGTGAGTGCGAGAACATCTTTAGTTCACTGACCGAATATTCCCTTAAGAACGCTAGCTTTCGGCTTCACCCAGTCTGAGGTACACATCCGGATGACCCGGCAGTAACCATCGCAGAGGTGCTCGCTTTATGCCCTAGCCGAACTAACTGGAACGTAGGGCATAAGCACAGGTGTCAGGCGACCCAGCTTGGCCAAAACTTAAGTCATATTGATGCGTATAGTGGCGAAGAAAAGGTACATATGGAAAGAAAAACGCATATGTGATGAGCTTGATGCTCGAAATAATAATAGCAAGCTTTTGCTCAAGAAGCCCCCAGGTATAATGGGCGTACGTGTTTGAAGATGTATACGTCGCAAGTGCGCAGTTGAGCAGCACGAAAGCTTTAAGCTTACAAAAGGAAAGAAAAGCAAAAAAGAGAGGAAAAATAATGGAAACAAGAGGGAGAAGGAGACGAACAAAGAGTTCGGCACTAGGCGTAGAATCTTCGGAGTCTGGCCGCGTTCCATGGGTTCGGCTCCAAGCGATTGTCTGAGGCATCGCGCAGGCGGTACGCTCCTCCGGTGAGAACTTCATCGATGATGAAGGGACCCTCCCACTTGGGTTTGAGTTTGTCCTTTTTCTTCTCCGGCAAGCGTAGAACTAGTTCGCCAACATTATAAGTCTTGGCCTGTACTTCTCTGCTTTGATATCTTCGGGCCTGTTGTTGATAAAATGTGGAACGGGCCTTTGCAACGTCACGCTCCTCCTCCAGGGCATCTAAGCTGTCCTGATCAAGCTCGGCCTCTCTCTCTTCATACATGCGCACTCGAGGTGAGTCATGAATAATGTCGCAGGGTAGCATAGCCTCTGCGCCGTACACCATGAAGAAAGGTGTGTATCCGGTAGTGCGATTGGGCGTGGTCCGCAGCCCCCAGAGTACGGAGTCGAGTTCCTCAACCCAGTGCTTGTCTGATTCTTTCAAAGACCGCACTAGTCTGGGCTTAATGCCGCTCATAATAAGACCATTGGCTCTTTCGACTTGACCATTTGTTTGTGGATGATATACAGAGGCGTAATCGAGCTTGATGCCCAGATTAGCGCACCAGGTTTGCACTTCGTCCGCTGTGAAGTTGGAGCCGTTATCGGTGATGATACTGTGCAGAACACCATAACGGTGTACGACACCGGATATGAATTCTATCACCAGCCCGGACTCGGCTGTTTTAACGGGTTTGGCCTCTATCCACTTAGTGAATTTATCCACCATGAACACTAGATATTTTTTCTTATGGCTACCTCCTTTAAGGGGTCCAACCATATCCAGGCCCCAAACTGCAAAAGGCCAAGTGATGGGGATTGTTTGTAGGGCAGTGGGAGGCATATGGCTTTGGTCGGCGAAGAGTTGGCATCCGACGCAACGTTGGACAAGGTCCTGTGCATCTTCTCGGGCCGTCGGCCAGTAGAATCCTGTACGGAAGGCCTTGCTAATAAGGGCCCGAGCTGCGGCGTGGTGCCCGTCGAGGCCGGCACGAATCTCAGCCAGGATCTGCCGCACCTCCTCCTCGGAGATACACCTTTGAAGGACTCCGGTGGCACTTTTCTTATAGAGCTCTCCCTCGTGAACCATGTAGGCCTTCGAACGACGGACAATGCGGCGGGCCTCATTCTGATCCTCAGGGAGTTCCTTCCTATTAAGGTAGGTCAGGAAAGGTTCGGTCCATGGGGCGATGACTGCCATAATGAGATGGGTCGACGGTGTTATTTCGGTGGCTGAGCCGTCGTTGATATCTGTCTGTTCGGAATCTGGGGCCGTGTTCGGATCCAGACTAGTGTTGCTGCTTTCCCCCTGCCACACCACGGATAGCTTAAAAAGCCTTTCCAGAAAGATATTAGGTGGGACGGGGTCGCGCTTGGCACCGATACGAGCAAGAATGTCCGCCGCTTGATTACTTTCTCGGGCCATGTGATGGCACTCGAGCCCCTCGAACCGAGTCAATATTTTTAGGACGGCATTACGATAAGCTGCCATCTTCGGATCTTTGGCGTCAAAGTCTCCATTTATTTGAGATATTGTGCGGTTTGAGTCCCACGCACTTCCAAGCGTTGTATGCCCATGGAGACAGCCATCCGGAGACCATGCAATAAGGCTTCATATTCGACTGCGTTATTGGAGTCTGTGTATAGTATTTGGAGTACGTACTGAACGACGTATCCCATAGGGGACGTTAAAACGACGCCCGATCCTAGCCCTGCCAGCATTTTGGAGCCATCGAAATACATAACCCAATTGGAATATGTGTCGTACTCTTTAGGGAGTTCGGCCTCTGTCCATTCGGCAATGAAGTCAGCCAGTACTTGGGATTTAGTAGCTCGACGTGGCTTGTATGTAATATCAAATAGGAGGAGATCAATGGCCCATTTGGCAATCCGGCCCGTGGCATCGCAGTTGTTTATTATGTCGTTGAGTGGTACTTCGGAAGCCACCGTGATCGAGCACTCATGAAAGTAGTGTCGTAGCTTTCGGGATGCCATGAAGACCGCGTATGCTATCTTTTGATAATGGGGGTACCGGGATTTGCATGGTTTAAGGACAGTGGATACGTAGTATACTGGCTTCTGAAGCGGGAATTTGTGTCCGTCATGTTCTCGTTCAACAATGAGTACGGCGCTCACCACCTGATGTGTTGCCGATATGTATAGTAACATGGGTTCGCCGACGTTTGGCGCGGCCAGGATTGGGTTGCTCGCTAGAAGGGTTTTTATTTCATCCAGTCCGGCTGTTTCCGCGTCCGTCCACTTGAAGTGATCGAATCGCCATAGAAGGCGATAGAGTGGCGGTGCTTTTTCTCCCAATCTGGAGATAAAGCGGCTTAGAGCTGCCACGCAACCCGCGGGTTTTTGGACTCGTTTAAGGTCTGTTGGCGTAGCCAATTGTGGCAGAGCTCGGATTTTTGCTGGATTTGCTTCAATTCCTCTATTGGAAACAATGAAGCCCAGCAGTTTTCCAGCGGGGACGCCGAAAACACACTTTTCTGGATTGAGCTTAATGTCATATGCGCGGAGGTTGTCGAATGTGAGACGTAAATTGTCTATTAGTGTTTCAACGTGCCTAGTTTTGATGACGACGTCGTCCACATAAGCTTCAACTTTCTTGCCGATTTGTTTCTCCAGGCATGTTTGAATCATGCGTTGATATGTGGCGCCGGCGTTCTTGAGCCCGAAGGGCATGGTGTTGAAGCAGAATGGCCCATATGGGGTAATGAATGCTGTTGCAGCTTGACCGGACTCCTTCATTTTGATTTGATGGTATCCGGAATATGCATCAAGGAAACACAGTGAGTCGTGTCCTACAGTAGCATCAATGATTTGATCAATGCGGGGGAGGGGGAAGGGATCCTTGGGGCAAGCCTTATTGAGGTCTTTAAAATCGACGCACAGGCACCAGGATTTGTCCTTCTTTGGTACCATCACCAGGTTTGCCAGCCAGTCCGGATGTTTTATTTCTCTGATGAATCCGGCCTCGATTAGCTTGGCTAGCTCCTCCCCCATAGCTTGCCGTTTAGGCTCGAAAAAGCGCCGCAGTGTTTGTTTGACCGGTTTATATCCCTTTAATATGTTGAGGCTGTGTTCGGCCAACTTGCGCGGGATTCCTGGCATGTCAGAAGGGTGCCAGGCGAAAATATATCCCAGTTTTTGCAAAGGAAATCCCGTAGCGCGGCGTCTACCGTTGGGTCTAGTTGTGCTCCAATAGATGTTGTCTTCTTGGGGTCCGTTGGGTGGACCTGGAATTTGACTATTTATTCTACCGGTTTGAAGGAGGTGGATTTGGGTCGTTTGTCTAACCCTATCCACTGTGGAGCGCAGTGCGGTTAATTCTTCGGCCACGAGGGCTTTGGATAATGCCTCAAGGGCTAGGGATGCGGTTTTGTTTTCGGTGCGGAGTGCTATGTCCGGGTCACTAACAAGAGTGATTATCCCTGTTGGGTCCGGGCATTTTGAGCTTCATGTACCCGTAATGAGGTATAGCTTGGAAGCGTGTAAAAGCATCTCGCCCTAACAGGGCGTGATATCCACTGCTGAAAGGAGCCACTTGGAAGGTTATTTCCTTGGACCGATAATTATACGGCATGCCGAATACCATGTCGAGTGTGATTTTACCCGCACACCGCACCTCCCGACTGGGAATGATTCCTCGGATGGTCGTACTACTTTGCTTGATGCGGCTTATGTCTATTTCCATTTTGTGGAGTGTATCCTCATAAATGAGGTTTAGTCCGCTGCCGCCGTCCATGAGGACCTTGGTGTGTCTAAAGCTGTCCATGATGGGGCTGAGGACTAATGCGGCTGGCGCTCGGACTGTCTTGTATTTTGGTTCGTCACTGGCATTAAAGGTTATAGCCGTGTCGTTCCAAGCGTTTGTCGTGGCGATTTGACAGACTTCGGCGAGTTCGCGGAGCGCCCTTTTGCGCTTATTGTTTGAAGCGAATGTCTCGAAGACCATCAATACTCTGGGGTCGTCGTCTTCTGGGGGGTGTTGTTCTGGGATATTCTTGGTGAGGATATTCTCGCCGCTCTTGGCCACTTGCCGGAGTATCCAACATGCTCTAAGGCTATGCGTTGGTATGTTATCCGGTGTTGCGTGTATTTTGCATGGCCCATCGAGCCATCCTTCCAGAACGGTTCCGTGCCCCGTAATGGACTTATATTTCTTTACTATTGGACCGGGCATGTTACAAGGGTGTGCCCTTTTCGCCTGAATGAGGGGTTGAGTGGGGGCCGATGGTTACCAACGGGCTGCCTGAGTTTTCCAGGCGCTTTCCATTGCGCCGTACTTCTGCACGATAGTTGCCAAGTCTGTGAAGTGTAATAAGCGACGGCGGTTGATGGCGTTGAGTATTCCTTCGGCCGTGCAATTGTTGCAGAACACTGATATCGCGTCCTCGTCGCTGCAATCTTTAACCTTGTCCTTGACAAGGAGGAATCTGGCCTAGAAGTGGTGGACCATTCCCTGAGACTGCTGTTGTATGCTCATAAGAGCGCTTACATTTGGGTGGGTGGGTGGAATTGAATCCGGACCCTGACCCGATCGATGATCCGGAGTCTGAAGATTTTCCAGACTTAACAGTCCGGACTCCGGAGTATCTTTAGATTGCTTATGCCCGCCGTCCGATTCTATGTTCGGAAGGCTGGTCACGTCCTTTCGCTGGTGGGTATCCGGCTCCGCAGGGTCGGCGATCCGAACATAGTCCGTATTCAGTATAGGGGAAGATTCGCCGTCTTGCTCCTCGAGTACCGCTATCTGGTGGGTGACCGGTGGAGATTTAATTTCTCTTTGGTCGGGTTTAAGCCCGATCCGATCGTAATCTATGGCAATTCCCAGGGTGGCGATGCGATCCAGGATCTCATTTAAAGACGAGAACTCCACCGCATCCATCTGCTTGGAGTGTTTGGAGTCGATACGGAGGGGATTTTTGATGGCCCGAGAGGTCATCGTCGGCTTAACGGCCGAACAGGCGGTCATGGTAAAGCCGCCCAGCCGGAGGGTTTGGCCCGGGGCCAGTCCTCCTCCAGTGGTGATATTGTCTTTAAGGACGAGGCGAGTCATCGATCCTGTCGTCGACATCACAGTGGAACTCTCAATGAAAGCACCAATTTCGGTGTCAAAACCGGTGGATCTCGGGTAGGGGGTCCCGAACTATCCGTCTAAGGTCAATGGTAACAGGAGACAGTGTCGGCGTTATGGGAACAGGGGTCCCGAGACTTGCCTGCCTGTGGGCCACGGCGTGGCTCTGCTAGTGGGCCCGTATGGCCCATCTTCACCAACAAGCTTTCAGGACCCTCGCGAGGGGCCAAGCCTCACGAGGCGGACGACACAAGACCTCCTCGGGAGCGGCCTCACCAGGCTGGCTCGCGAGGGGCTGAGAGATCAAGGCAAGGCAAACCTCGTGAGGTTCTCGTGACGTGAGCCATGACGACCAAGGCCAGGCGGGCGCCAGCGCGCACAGTGTCCTTGTTTCCCCTTTGGTGCTAAGGGGGCAAGCGCAGGCGAGGAGTACCAAGGCGTCAAGCAAAGGTTTCCCTATCGGTGCAACGAGACCAAGACCAGCAGGACGGCAAGACGGAGGTCACCGTGGTGCCCAAGGCGGCGTCACCACCTGAGCCTTTGCAGGCGAAGACTACTTTTGTCACGATAAGCTGTACTAGCTGTCCCCTTTCAAATTGGCCGTTATGGGATCCCTTCCCACTCAATATTTGGGAAGACGACCGGGGCCTCTATAAATAGGACTAGCCACCACAGTAGGAAGAGACCCCATCTTGAGCGATTCCATCTGGAGCAATCCTCACACACCTCAAGTTCACCAAGCACAAGAACACCTCTCCTCAGGAGGCTGTTCTTCCCCTTGTACTATTCATCCTTAGCCCAGGAGGCAATCCACCACCACACTGGAGTAGGGTATTACACCACAACGGTGGCTCGAACCGGTATAAATCTTGTGTCCCTTGTGTTGCGAGTTCGTCGAGTTAGCCTAGAGATCGCGAAGCGTGTCAGGGCGTGATCTATGAGGGAGAGATCTTCGCGCGCACCCCAGAGTTCGAACCTTAAGGGGTTTGCCGGAACCCGAGATCCGACAGACAGGGGACACGATGTTTACCCAGGTTCGGGCCCTCTCTATGGAGGTAATACCCTACTTCCTTCTTGATTGATCTTGATGAATATGAGTATTACAAGAGTTTATCTACCACGAGATCGTAATGGCTAAACCCTAAAAACCTAGCCTGTATGACTATGGTAATGAGTATTCGGCCCTATAGACCTAACCCTCCGGTTTATATAGACGCCGGAGGGATCTAGGGTTACACAAAGTCGGTTACAGAGAAGGGAATCTTCATATCCCATCGCCAAGCTTGCCTTCCACGCCAAGGAGAGTCCCATCCGGACACGTTGAGAGTCTTCGGTCTTCATGTCTTCATAGCCCATCAGTCCGGCACATGGCTAACAGGCCGGACGCCCGAGGACCCCTTAGTCCAGGACTCCCTCACCCACCCCTCTAATTAGTCTGTTAGATAAGTTTAACCCACTGTTTAACCCAGAGAGGCTGACAGGTGGGCCCCACCTGTCAGTTTGACAAGTCAGCAGGTCAGCCGAATGCTGACGCATTGCTGACATCATACTGACGCAGTAACTCTTTTTCTGTTATTTAAATCATTTCAGAATATTGTTTAAATCTTTGAAAAATCATATAAAATAATCCGTAACCCGGATGAAAATGTTTTCTACATGAAAGTTACTCAGAAAAATCCAACGAATCCAAATACGTGGTCCGTTCATCGGTCACATGCCCCTAGCATGCTAAACATGGAACCATCCCCTCTCTTTCGTTTGTCCGAAAGAAGCCAAACGCCGGGAAAACCTCTCCGGATGTTTTCCCTCTCCATATGCAACGTGTAGTACTACGTTAGAACACCCCTAGCTATGCATATCGTCTTGTCATGCTTAGTGTTGCATCTGTTTCCTTATATTTACTGTTTCTTCCCCCTCTTCCCTCCAGTAGACCCCGAGACCGATGCTGCCCCTGTGATCGACTACGTCACCGATGACTCTTCTTCCTTTGCAGCAGAGCTTCCAGGCAAGCCCCCCTTTGATCATCCTGATATCGCCCATTCCATTCTCTCATGCTTGCATTAGATTTTGCTACTGTTATTGTTTGCTCCTATTCTGATGCATAGCCTGCTTTTGTAACCTGCTGATTGTTACCTACCTGCTTATCCTAAACTACTTAGTATAGGTTGGTTAGTGATCCATCAGTGACCCCCACCTTGTCCTTGTTGCCCCTGCTTCATCATTGAAGACCCGATCAACGGGATCGAAGACCAGGCCCCGGCACCACACATCACTTTCCCCTTGGTTGCTCGACACTATTGTGTTACTATCGAGTGCCGAGGGTGAGGCCTCATTAGCACTTCTGATGTTAACCCTGTAGTGTAGCTATTCGGTCGTGGTCATCGAGGGTGATTCCGCCTTAACCACTTCCGATACGACTTTGTCGTTCAAACCCCTCAAGTGTGAACCTCGAGGGTGGATCCTCTTACGTTCACCTTGATGATTACATCGAGTGGAATCCGTCAAGGGTGATTCCTCAGGTTTTCCCCTTGGTGTTAGACACACGGTTACTATGGTTACTATGACTTTACACTGAACCCTGTTGAGGGAGTCCTGGACTAAGGGGTCCTCGGGCGTCCGGCCCGTTATCCTTTGAGCCGGACTGATGGGCTATGAAGACATGAAGACCGAAGACTGTGCCCATGTCCGGTTGGACTCTACTTGGCGTGGAAGGCAAACTTGGCAACCGACTATGTAGATTCCCTCTGATGTAACCGACTCCATGTAACCCTAGATCTCTCCGGTGTCTATATAAACCAGGGAGCGTAGTCCGGATAGGGATACTCATTACCATATTCACATAGGCTAGACTTCTAGGGTTTAGCCATTACGATCTCGTGGTAGATCAACTCTTGTAACACTCATATTCATCAAGATCAATCAAGCAGGAAGTAGGGTATTACCTCCATAGAGAGGGCCCGAACCTGGGTAAACATCGTGTCCCCCGTCTCCTGTTACCATCGATCCTAGACGCACAGTTCGGGACCCCCTACCCGAGATCCGCCGGTATTCGGCGGCTTCGTACTGCGGGCCAACTCGCTCGGCCATCTGGAGCAGATGGATAGCTACGTCCCTGGCCATCAGGTCAGATTCGGAAGCTTGAACTACGTCGCGGACATCCGTGGAGACTTGATCTTCAACGGATTCGAGACCGCGGCCACCGCTCCCCTTCGCCCCGATGAGCATGGCTTAAACCTGTCATCGGGCCCCATCCTGGAGATAGCTCCTGCAACAACTCCGGCCTTAGATCTGGAGCAGATCGAGTCATCCGAAGATGGGAAGCTCAACCCCATCACAGGGGCTACCGATTCCGCGGCGTTGGAGCCACACACAGATTCTACTTCATACCATATCGGCATCCACGGAACCCCGGACTCGTCTCCGGTGATAAGTTCCGAACCCTGCGAGTCCGCGGACACCGAACTCGATCGGTTATCGATCTTCAAGTTCGGCGCCGCAGACGTCTTCCAACACTCGCCCATGGGCGACGTACTAAACTCGCTAAAAAACCTATCTCTGGCAGGTGACTCGTCGCCGAACTATGTTCGGTTCGAGCTTGCGGCGGATGATGGAGAATTTTGCTTCCCACCCGCCACCCACTTCATAGCCACTGTTGAAGACCCAACCAACACGCTTGACCCCGGCTCTGAAGACATCGACGGTATGGACGACGATGAGGGGCAAGGCCCGAACTCACTACCCGCTAGACGCGGGATGGCCACTTCCTGGTACGACGTGTGTATGATAGACACACCCGACGACGCTCCCGACGACGACAAGGAGGATCTAGTAGAGGATAAAACTCCCGGTACACAGTCCGAACACCGGCGCCCACGGCGCCGCTCTAACTCACATTGCTCAAGAGAAAACACTGCTAGCACCGGAGAAGATAACACTCTAGACAATGAAAACCCTGTTGAGGTAAGATCCGAACAGGAGGAACAGGAAAGCGGGCAAGATAGCCCTGATGAACATGTCATATATGGAGACTCGGAGGATAGTAATTATCTTCCACTCTCCGAGGAAGAGGAGAGCCTCGGCGACGAGGATTTCATCGTGCCTAAGGAACCTCTCGAGCAGGAGCGCTTTAAACGCCGTCTAATAGCCACGGCAAGGAGTCTAAGGAAGAAGCAGCTGCAGCTTCAAGCGAGCCAAGATTTGCTCAATGATAGATGGACCGAGGTCCTGGCCGCCGAGGAATACGGCCTTAGCGGCCCAGACAAAAGCCACCCCAAGTGCAGGTGACTCCCTCAACACGATGGTGGGGCGCGGGAGCCCGCATCACCATCGAATAATGCGGTAGGTCGACCACAGTTCGGTCCGGATAAAGCAGCAGCCCAAGCAGAACACCATACCACCCCATCCGGCCGTAAAAACAAGAACAAAGCAGCTCGGGGGAACACTCGCGACATCCACCAAGACCGGGAGGGTAGAGCAGGACACACAAGACCGATGTACAGATCACGGAGATATGCCCCGGCCGACGATGATGGTCACTTAGTCGGACACAACAGACCCGACCACCCCCGGTCCGAAAGCCGCAAATGGCATCCACCGGAGGTGCTTCACAGTGTGGACCAACATAGAGGAACCGCACACCCTCTCTTCTTCGCTGACGAGGTAATGGAGCATGAATTTCGAGACGAGTTTAATCCCATTAACATCGAATCATACGATGGAACAACAGATCCCGCGGTACGGATTGAGGATTTCCTGCTCCATATCCACTTGGCTCGCGGAGACGACCTTCATGCCATCAAATAACTGCCTCTCAAGCTCAAAGGTCCAGCACGGTACTGGCTAAACAGTTTGCCAGAAAATTCTATTGGCAGCTGGGAAGATTTGGAAGGCGCTTTCGAGACAATTTCCAAGGAACATATGTCCGGCCGCCAGATGCCGACGACTTAAGTCATATCGTCCAGCAGCCCGGCGAGTCAGCCAGGGAGCTCTGGACCAGGTTCTTAGTCAAAAAGAACCAAATCATCGACTGTCCGGACGCGGAAGCCCTCGCGGCCTTCAAACATAGCGTCCGGGACGAATGGCTAGCACGTCACCTCGGCCAGGAAGGACCCAAATCCATGACAGCCCTTACCGCTCTAATGACTCGCTTTTGTGCCGGAGAAGACAACTGGCTCACTCGTAAAAGCAACAACGCCAGCGACCCGGGCACTTCCCAAATCCGAGACGGCAACGGCAAGCCACGACGAACCGAACACAACAGTCGCAATAACAATGAAGGATCACGCGACATAGCGGTCAGCGCCGGATTTAACAATCCAAAACCCGGTCAACGAAAGAAGCCACCGAAGGCAAACAAAGATGGACCATCCACCCTTGACAGGATATTGGACCGACCTTGCCAGATCCACGGCCACCCTGATAAGCCAGCTAATCATACCAATAGAAACTGTTGGGTCTTCAATCAGGCAGGCAAGCTCAACGCCGAACACAAGGGGAGGAGGCCACCAGGCGATAAAGATGACGGACCGGCTCACCAGCCAAACACCAGGGGGCAGAAACAGTTTCCCTCCGAAGATCGACCACTCCCAGAATGGAAATAGCACTTCGGCTTCCGCCACCCACCTCATGTACCGACAAGATTTACACCGCGCGTACATCACTACGCACTCAAGATACCATGGGCATCGGCGGAAGCACAATACGGACAACCCTGTAAGCATTCCTGTAACATTTTTTATTTGTTTTCCTTTTCTTTTTTTATTATTATGTCTTAAAAACAGGTGACGAAAAGGACAATATCTACAACGGACTCTCTCGGAGTTCGGATCCGTACACTCACCTAAGGGGGCTACTTCTGTTAAGGATTACCCTCCCCGAGGACGGGCGGCGCAGACGTGCGACAGGAGGTCCAAAATAACTTTTTGTAGACCGCACTCTTTATTCCGAGCCTGTACTATGCCCTTTTTCCTCCGTTCCCGACCCCGAGCATGTCAAATAGCCGGGTTTGTGGTTTCCTTTATATATATATATATATATATACATGAATTTATCATTGGCATATTGCTCCGCTCCTAGTAAACCTCATCCGAACTAATCTTTCATACTCTTTCGACAATGAGTACAGCCTCAACGGCTGCTTTATAGATGCACCTCGGCATACCCTACCAGGGGCTCGGTATGGGAATGAATGAGTTGCCAGTAAAAGTCCGAACAGCTCTATAGCGTACTTCAGCGTCGCAAGTTTGGCCTTATATGCATCAGCTCCGAATCATTGTCTTGGGTCAATAGTTGGGTTGCCCGGCTCCTGTGCTTGCTACCCTACGTTCCGCTCTATCGTCTAGGGTAGTAAAGGGAGAACTACTGCGATTGTGCCCTAGTCTAAACCGGACGAGCACCTCAGTAGAGAAAGCCGAAAACTGACTGTCATGATGCGGCGAGAGCTGGTTAACCACTTGACGACTTCTTGGAATCCTTAGCGATTCTCCGTGTCACACGAGGGATCTTTTTCAGATCAAATATGTAAGGCGCCATACGCCGCATACATACTAGGGGCTCTATCGTAGTCCCACCATAAAACTCCTATGGCTAACTGAAAGTGTTAACGCCTTATAGTCCGATTGCCTGGTTCGCTGCATTATCACCTCCTTCACGGACCAAGACGTTGGAAAAAGAGTGACTAAATGCTTTTCTGAACACCCCCGTACTTCCTACGAGGGGGCTGAAGCCGACGACTGGAGAACTTACAGATTATATTACAATGGCCGCACAGGAGGAATTCAAGCTTTTGAGCAAAATAAAAAATAGATAACTTATAAAATTGTCTTTTACAATTCTAATACACCTCACTCGAACATTATGTTCTTCGAGCATTGACCCTCTATCAAGCGGGCGGCTTCCAGGACATCTTCAAAATAACGCTCCGGCTCATTATGGTCCTTGCCCTTGGGTCGCCGCAACATCGAGGGCCTTCATCTTTCCCCAGAATGTTTTGACTCGGGCAAAGGCCATCTGCGCACCCTCAATGCACGCCGACCGCTTCACAGCGTCGATATGTGGCACCGCATCAACAAGACGCCGCACCAGGCCAAAGTAGCTCTTTGGAATAGGCTCATTCGGCCACAACCGGACTATGACGTTCTTCATGGCCTCGCCGGATATCCTATGAAGCTCGGCCCGTTGGTAGATCTATTCATTCAGCAACAGAGGGCGCTTTGATGCGCCAAATTGTGACCAGAAAAGCTTCTCCGTTGCATACCCCTCTTATGCTTGGTAAAATTGCGCCGCATCGGAAGAACTCTTCGGCAAGTCCAAAAATTCAGCCGGAGAACTCCAGACCTGGTTCAGCTGAGCATAGTCTGGATCGCCAAACTTAGTCTGAAGCAAAAAGGGCTAACCGGCCGCTATATCCTTAGCCTGCCTAATCTCTTCATGAGCTGCCCTAGATTCAGACCGAGCTTCACTCGCCTCTTGTACGGCCTTATCAAGTTCAGCCATTTTGGCTTTATTTTCCTTCTCAAGGTATTCACAGCGGCTGGCAGTATTCTTCAATTCAAGCGCCAGTGTGGATATTTTCTCCTCATTTTGGCGCCGAGCTGCTTGTTCGCCTCTTAGATCAGCCAATGCCTTCTCGGCAGCCGCATCACTACACCGGGCCTGCTCCTTGGCCCGGACTAGCTCCGCCCGAAGAGCTTCCACGGCGGCAGCACCATATGCATCCATGCACATTTCGTATAAAACTCTTTTCAGCGTCAAGCACATTGGTGTAAGGAATGCTCGAAATATATACCTTGCGAGTCGTTAAGACACCTGTTGATCAATGCAACATCATCCTCCGCAATATCCAGCTTTCGCTGCAGTTCGGCCACTTCCGTATTTCGGGCAGCCACAGGAGGGGAGGCAGCCTGTATTCCAAGTTAAATGAAGGTTAGTACCTGAGCATGTCTTTTTGATCCTCCGATCGCTTCCTTCGGAAGGCAATCCGAGCCTCAGGGGCTACTGCATATACAACAGGTGCATTCTGTCAATAAAATTCAATTGGCAAAATTACATCACAAACCTCAAAACCTCTTATAAGGCTCGTAAAGGCCTCGTTCAATCCGCTCTTCGCGGATAGAACCTTTTCGACCACCGTAACCATCAAGGCACGGTGCTCTTCTGAAATGGACGCTTGTCGCAGCATGTCCGTCAGCATTCCCGGCGCTCCTGGGTCTTCGAAAACTGCTGCCGGAATACGACATTCCTTTGAAGGAATCCGCTTACTCGCCTCCAGAATCGTCTCCGGCTGTAAACCGGATAGACCGGGGCCTTCATTCTTGATTCCCGAACCCTGAGTGACAGAGGCACCACCTTCAGGTAGTGCCTTTTTCGTTTCCTGCACTACTTGTCGATCGGGAGGAGCCTTCCGGGACGATATCTCGGAATCAACCGCCCTGTTGGGCGAGGAGGCCGAAGAAGGCGTATCGCTCTCCATCATCTCCGGAAGAAGGTCTCCCGAGGAGGAGGACGATTGAGAAACACCAGGCTTTGACCTGCAAGGATGTACATATGTCAGATGATTACTTCCCTAATAGGAAAAGAAAGAGGTATGTTTAAAGCGCCCCATCTTCACTTACGGTTTGGCCAGAGGTTCGTCCTCGTCATAAACCTCTACGGCAACATCGCCTGCCCGGCCCAAGCCGCCCAACGATGGAATTTTTCCTCTCTTGGAAGGTTTCCTCTCCTGATCTTCGGAAGCGGCCCTCTTCTTGCCATGGAGGATTCCTCTGCACCTTTGCCCTCGGGCAAAAGGGTTTCGGTCCCCCCGAACACGGCGTCTAATTTATCCTCTGGGCGGGGATCACCTCTGGTCTCCCTGTTCTCGCCCCCCTCTGCAGACACCTGGTATGGTGCTGGAGTCAACATTCTCATCAGCAGGGCGGTCGCAGAGTCTTCGGGAAAGAGCGCCGGACACCAGATTAATACCGCTTTCTTTATCCAGTCCTGTATAGGGGCGGACTGTTCAGTATATTGTCAAGAGATTCTTGAATAAGAGGTGTTTGGAGATTGAATACTTACCGAAGTGTCCGGATGATTGCAGTCAAGGCCAACATCTTCGGTGGTATCCGGCCATTGCTCTCGTTCCCCGAAATATAATTTCCACATTCCTTCGTGCGTGGTGCCGAAGAAGTGCTGAAGAGTCCGCCGCCCTTCTGGATTAAACTCCCACATACGGAGAGGCCGCCGCTGACATGGCAGGGTCCGGCGGACTAGCATTACTTGAACGACGTTCACAAGATCGATGCCCTTCTCGTTAAGGCTTCGGATGCGACTTTGCAGAGTCTGCACTTCATGGACGGATCCCCAGTCCAATCCCTTATTGATCCATGAAGCAAGCTGAATTGGAGGGCCGGGTCAGAATGCAGGCGTAGCCGCCCACTTGGATCCCCGCGCCTCGTTGATATAAAACCACCCCTGCTGCCACATGCCGGAAGACTCGGCGAAGGATCCTTCGAACCAAACCACGCCGGCAAGCTTGCATATTGTGGTGCTGCCGTATTCTGCCTGTTCCCCATTTGTCACCTACGGGCTCACGTTAAACGTCTTAAGCCACAAACAGAAGTGCGGAAGAGTCCGGAGAAAGGCCTCATACGTAACGATAAATGTTGAGATGAGAAGAATAGAGTTCAGGGCCAGATCGTGAAAATCTAGCCCATAGTAGAACAAGAGCCCACGGATGAAGGGGTTGAGCGCAAACCCTAACCCATGGAGGAAGTGGGACACAAATACTACCCTCTCGCCGGATCTGGGGGTAGGCATAACCTGCCCTTGTGTGGGAAGCCGATGAAGGATTTCTGGGGTCAGATACCTCGCTGCGCGGAGCTTCGCAATATCCTCCTCTGTGACAGAAGAAGCCACCCACCGGCCTTGACGGCTGGGTCCGGACATGACTAGGGCTGGTGGCGATTGGAACCCGAGGGTTGGAACTTGGGGTGGCTGGGGTTGAGGAAGGAGCAAGCGCAGAGGAAGAAGACGAGTCTGGGTCCCTATATAAAGACCCCAAATACTGAGCGTCTCCACCTGGGTCTCGAAACTTACCTATCCCCATAGAGTTGTACCCAGGGGACGGTTGGGTTACCCACGCCTGCATTAATGAAAACCCCGTGAATATGGGGACACGATCTCTTCTTTGACAAGACGTGCCAGTAAAAACGCGCCCCGAGACGTGGGGTGACGTGCTAGCTAGCGGTTGGAAATAGTAACCGAACAGGCATGATACGATGTCTTAAACAGTTATCAGCAAATTGGGCTCGCGGAATATTGTATTCTCTACAATTATATGCACAGGTCCGGATATACTTACTACATCCAAAGACTATTCTGGAGTTTGGAAGGAGGGAACCCGCCTTGCAATGCCGAAGACAAATCTGCACGCCGGACTCCTCGTCATTGAAGCCAGGTTCAGGGGCTACTGAGGGAGTCCTGGACTAAGGGGTCCTCGGGCGTCCGGCCTGTTATCCTTTGGGCCGGACTGATGGGCTGTGAAGACATGAAGACCAAAGACTGTGCCCATGTCCGGATTCGACTCTACTTGGCATGGAAGGCAAGCTTGGCAACCGACTATGTAGATTCCCTCTGATGTAACCGTCTCCATGTAACCCTAGATCTCTCCGGTGTCTATATAAACCAGAGAGCGTAGTCCGGATAGGGATACTCATTACCATATTCACATAGGCTAGACTTCTAGGGTTTAGCCATTACGATCTCGTGGTAGATCAACTCTTGTAACACTCATATTCATCAAGATCAATCAAGCAGGAAGTAGGGTATTACCTCCATAGAGAGGGCCCGAACCTGGGTAAACATCGTGTCCCCCGTCTCCTGTTACCATCGATCCTAGACGCACAGTTCGGGACCCCTACCCGAGATCCGCCGGTTTTGACACCGACACCTGTTACTAAAGACGGGTTGGCCCTGAGGGGTACCCGCGCGAGCATAATTGCGAGTGATGAGGAGTCGGGTTGACGTGGAAGGTGCCCGCAAGATAATTACGAGGCGTGGCCGGGCATTCTTAGCCCTTGCCGCAAGTCCTCGAGACAGGGCAACGGGGTCACATCTTTCGTGAGTCTCTGTTTGTTACCGCACGTTCCTAATCCACTATGATTTGGATATTTGATCCGAGGGGCCTCTGGCCTGATAGCACTAACCATCACATGGGCATAGTATGGGCGTTCTGCATCGTATACATCAGGCGAAGCTTAATAGATGTCAGCGACTGAGCGGCGCGCGTCGAGTTGGACTGCGTAAGCACCTGCCTTTTTGAAGGAGGTAGCTAGGTCTACTCACCGGCCGCCCACGCAACATGCAGGAGTTCACGGGGCGATGGCCCATGACCCCTGGGGGCATAGGTTTAGTCCGGCGTGCTTGACCTCTCTATTAAGCCTAGGTCGGGTTGCGGCGTATTGTTTAGCCGAGGCCGGGCATGACCCAGGAAAGTGTGTCCGGCCGGAGTTAATCGAGCGTGGTAGGTAAGTTGGTGCACCCCTGCAGGGAAGAAAACATCTATCGATAGCCTGTCCTACGGTAACAGACACTTGGAGTTGTATCCCGATCAATACAACTAGAACTGGATACTTGAGATGAGGAATGGATATGAGAAATGGATAGTATAGCTCTGGGCTTGCTTTCTCGTAGGGAGTCGAGAAAGGATCTCTGGCCGAGGTTGATAACACTACTACTACTTTACTTTATGCTACTCTTATCTCTTCTGACACTGCAAGATGCTTGGAGCTGCTTTAAGATGCTAGTCTTCGATAGGCTAGGCTTTCCCCTTCTCTTCTGGCATTTTGCAGTTCAGTCCACATATACAGCCCATTTCATTCATACCGATGCATATGTAGTGTAGATCCTTGCTTGCGAGTACTTTGGATGAGTACTCACGGTTACTTTGCTCCCCTTTTCCCCTTTCTTCTTCTTTACGGTTGATGCCTTTCTTCTTCTTTACGGTTGATGCAACTAGATGTCGGAGCCCAGGAGCCAGATGCCACCGTCGATGCTTACTACTACGTGGAGGCCGCGGACCACTAGGAGTAGCTAGGAGGCTCCCAGGCCATGCCTTTTTGATCGATGTTGCTTTTGTGCTAGCCTTCTTAAGGCAAACTTGTTTAACTTATGTCTGTACTCAGATATTGTTGCTTCCGCTGACTCGTTTGTATTCAAGCTGATGTATTCGAGCCCTCGAGGATCCTGGCTTGTAATATAAAGCTTGTATTATTTTAATTTGTGTCTAGAGTTGTGTTGTGATATCTTCCCGTGAGTCCTTCATCTTGATCGTACACATTTGCGTGTATGACTAGTGTACGATTGAATTGAGGGCGTCACATGAATCTTTTAGTTTCTTGTTTTATCACTAGTTTGGTTTATAAAAGCAAACTACAAAAAAATATGGAATTGAGGTTGCCTCATATGCTTCGTCTTTATAATGTCTTTCGTGAAAATGATGGATCGGAAAATTGTGCCAAAGTGTTAGAAGAAGAATTCAATGAAACATTAGGCATAAAAATCCTTGAATGATAATCATGATTGCAATGTTGCTAGTATGAATTCTTTGAATATCCATGATGCTAGTGATATGCAAAGCCATAAGCTTGGGGATGTTATGTTTGATGAAGATGATATTTTAGTCCCCCAAGTTTTGATGTGCAAATTTTTTATGATGATTGCATGCCTCCTATTTATGATGATTGCAATATTTATGAAAGGGGGATTGGATGAGTGTCAACTTTAGATAATAATTATCCCACTATTTTGGAGGGTGTTGAATCTTATTATAATGATAAAAATAGATTTGGTGAGGTCATGACTTTATTTAGTGATGAATATTTTGGAAGAGGTTGCAATTGATTATGACAATTAAGTTGATATCTATGATGACTATTGTGATGACATGTATACTATAAAGAATAATGATAACCATGAAACTTGTCATCATGATTTCAATTTTCATTTGGATTATCCCAATCAAGTATCACATGATAGTTATTTTGTTGAGTTTGCTCCCACCAGTATTCATGGGAATAAATTTTCTTATGTGGAGCATAATAAAAATTCTATGCTTATGTCTCATGAAAATAATGTTTTATGTGATAGCTATATTGTTGAATTCATTCATGATGGTACTGAAAATTACTATAAGAGAGGAACTTATGCTTTTACATATCTCAATAATATCAAGTTTCCTCTCTTTATGTTGAAAGTTTTGAACTTACGCTTATTTTGCCTTCCTATGCTAGTTGATTCTTACTCTCATAAATTGTTTGCTCACAAAATCCCTATGCATAGGAAGTGGGTTAGGCCTAAATGTGCATCCCATGTGTTTCATGATACTCTCATTATGGCTCAGTTCTTTACTTTTATGCGAGCATCATTGCAATCATCATGCCTAGATAAAAAGGCATTAAAGAAAAACACTTGTTGGGAGACAACCCAATATCTTTAACTACTATTTCTGTGTGTTAACATGATTAAGCTACTGTATTAGTCATGTTTATAACTTTTGTTTCAATAAACTGCCAAGTAAAGCCTTTGGGATAGTGTGGATGATAGTTGACTTGATTCTGTGCAAAAACACAAACTTTTGCGCCTAGTAATAGAATTTTTTTTAAACACTGGAGCATCGAAAATTCTATTTTTTTTACACATGATTTATATACAAATTGCATGTGTTTTCCTAATTTTTTGGAATTTTTGGAGTTACATGGGTATGGTGATTGTTCAGATCATTACAGATTGTTCTATTGTTGACAAATTTTGTTTTCAATGCATAGTTTGCCTGTGTTATAGTTTCAATGGCTTATATTGGTCAATATAAATTGTGGAAATGATAGAGTATGTTAGGAATTATGTACAAAAAAATTCTGAATCTTGTCTTTGATAGTACCAAAGTGAATGATTTTTTCTTTATCATACTAAACTATCTGACGAAGCCGTTATGTTTTGTGTGATTGAAGTTTTAAAGTTTTGAGTGAGATATGATATGAGGAGAATAAGGAGTGGAAAAAGCCTAATCTTGGGGATGCCCAAGGCACCCCAAGGTAATATTCAAGGAATACCCAAGCGTTCAAGCTTGGATATGCCTCGGAAGGCATCCCCTCTTTCGTCTTCAACATTATCAGTAACCTTACTTGGAGCTTTTTTTTATTCGTCACATGATATGTGTTTTGCTTGGAGCGTCATTTTCTTTTGTTGTGATTTCCTCGCTGTTATTTATAATAATGTTTTGTATCTTTTACTTTAATAAAAATGTTAAGTATAGCCTTTACATGCTTATTTTGTAAGTCTATATGTTGCTGCTTGAAAACTGAATGTTTTCTATTATTGTCTTAATTCTTTAGAAAAGTTAGAACGTGATAAAATCTTGAAATTTTCACAATAAGCTATGATAAATTTTCTACAGTGTGGTATTTTTTTCAGAATTTTTGGAGTTAATAAACTATGATTCTTTTTGCATCCTTTACAGACTGTTCTGTTTAGACAGATTGCTATTATGTTTGCTTGTTTATTGATCCTATTGGAGGATAGGAAAATTAAATATGCAGAGGCATTTAGTATGCAATGTTAAATTATAATTTTAGTGATTTTCTACAGTAGAGAATGATAAGAATTTGAATTGATTTATACTAACTTATCTCACGAGTTCTTGTTGAGTTTTGTGTGGATGAAGTTTTTTAAGATTTAGGGAAACTGTGATATGAGAGGAACTAAGGAGACACAAGAGCTCAAGCTTGGGGATTCCAAAGGCATCCCAAGTTAATATTTCAAGAAGTCTGATGCATCAAAGCTTGGAGATGCCCCGGTAGGCATCCCACCTTTCTTCATCAACAATTATCGGTTAGTATCGGTTGAGCCTAAGTTTTTGCTTCTTTGCATGAGATGTGCTATTCTTGGATTGTCATTTTTTTGCTATTTGAATAAAATACTTAAGATCTGAAATTTTTAGAAGAGAGAGAGTCCTCACATAGCTACTTAATTCTTTGACTATTCATTGACCTTCACTTATATCTTTCGGAGTAGTTTGTCATTTACTCTCGTTCTTCACTTATATCCTAAGAGTAAATTGTTGAATGAATTGAATATCATAAAGTTGAAATTATATGTGCTTCATATGCTTGTCTCATGCCTAGTAGTAGATTCACATTGGGTTTATGAAGTAAAATTTATTGAAGTTTGACAATCACAACATTGGTCATACTAGTAATTCATGAATGATTAGTATAAAGAAGAGAACTTTCACATACAAATATATTATCTTGGACATCTTTTTTATGATTGTGAATACCCATTAATTATTTTCAAGCTTGAGAAAATTAGTTGAAGTTGGACAAGGAAGACAATGTAATGAGTAATGGTTGTGTATATTTGTATAGAAGTTATCTTATTATGGGTCCTCCAACATATGGTGCTTGTTTAGAATCTTGTGCATCCAAAATCCTTGAGCCATGTTTCTTCCATGAGTCTCCACCATTCTTACCTATATATGGTATTACCCTGTCGTTCCAAGTAAATTTGCATGTTCCATCTCTAAATCTTCAAATAAACATCTGTTTTGTGTGCCTATATCGCTCAGAAGCGGCAGGGGGTGTTCAATATCTTCCATGCTAAGTGGATTATTCTCATGATGGGTGTTTATTCACTTATCATTGCACGAGAGAGGCTGGTAATTGGGATGCCCAGTACCATTATCAAAATGGAAAATAATGAAACAAACTCCCCCAGAAAGTGGATTGTATGGAGGGCACCCGAGGATTCGGCTAGCCATGGCTTGTGTTTGAATGGTTGAGGGGGAGTAAACTTTACATTTTCACTTGGGAACCGCCTATAATGTGTTTAGCATGGAAGATATTGAGAACTCTCGGTCGTGACTTTGACAGGAAAGGCATACCTCTCAAAATGTATTCTTCTCTGTTTTAAGCAATGAGCTCTGGCACCTCTGCAAATCCATGCTTCCCTCTGCGAAGGGCTTATCTTTTACTTTTTCTGTTAATTTTATATTTGTTGAGTCAATTTCTTATTCCAACCTATTATTTAGTTGGGACGCATCATGTGGTGGGGAAGATCCAGGCACATATGGCCATTCAAATATATTTGATCATGAATTATTATTGTTGACAACTATCTCTATGATAAATAAGTTGGGAGGCAAAACAGTAAGCCCCTATCTTTCTCTGTGTTCAATGGATGTAATTAGTTCTAAAAATATGCTTAGAGTATTAGCAATCATAGAAGACTATATGATAATTGAGTATCTGGAGCTCTTATTTAGACTTTGTTGAAAATAATATGCATAGAAATTGCTTGGTGACTAAGAACAGAGGTTGTCAAGTTTCAAGAGAATGCATTGTTTGAATGAGAACATGTGAATTGATTGCTACTTTATCATCATGAGTTTTATGAGAAAGAGTTGTTGTTATGATGCTAGGAAAAGTGATTGAACTTATCGTTGATCAAACTTATACAATATGCTAGCATTCACACTTCATAAATTATTTGTTTTATCATTTACCTACTCGATGACGAGCAGGAATTAAGCTTGGGGATGCTGATACGTCTCCAACGTATAATTTATGAAGTGTTCATGCCATGTTTATAATAGTTTTATATGGTTTTGGTGCACTTTTTATATAACTTTTATATGATTTTCATGGACTAACATATTGACCTAGTGCCCAGTGATAGTTGTTGTTTTCTGCTTGTTTTTTGGTTTTCCAGAAAATTCATATCAAATGAAGTCCAAATACAGCGAAACTTTTTGATGATTTTTTTGGAACAAAAGAGACCCCCGAAGATTCGTGGGAGGACCAGAAGAGCCATGAGCCCCCCACAAGACACCAGCGCGCGCCCAGGGGGTGGCCGTGGCCTGGTGGCTTGTGGGCCCATCTTGGCCCCTCTTCGCGTGATTCCAACTCTGAAAATTCTTATAAATACCAAAAACCCCAGAAATAACCCTAGAACTTCTCGAGGTATGATTAGGCACTCAACTCGCAGATTCCTGAGGTGACATTGGGGTAATCTATGCATAGGGGTTGATGCACGTTTTCGTCCTACTTTCTCCGGTAGAGATCTTGGGGCACTCTTTGAAGTTCTTTGTGTTGGATTGAATACTATGAATCTGAAGTTGTTTGATCCATATTGAATAATCAACTCACGATTACTTGTGGTGACATTGGAGTATCTAGGTGCCATTAGAGTTGGTTGATGTGTATCATATGGTGTTATTTTATTACAAACTCTAGGGCTGTTTGTGACACTTAAAGGGATGGCTCAACAGATTGATCGAAAAACATAACTTTGAGGTGGTTTCGTACCCTACAGCAATTTCATCTTATGTTCTCCGCTGGATAAGAACTTTCGAGTGATTCTTTGTCGCACGTTGAGGGATTGTTATATGATTCAATTATGTTAGCACTGTTGAGAGATTGCACTAGTGAAAGTATGAACCCTAGGCCTTATTTTCAAGCATTGCAATACCATTTGTGCTCCATTTTATCACTTGCTACCTTGTTGTTTTTTTATTTTCAAATTACAAAAACCTGTATCTACTATCCATATTGCACTTGTATCACAATCCTCTTCGCCGAACTACTGCACCTACACAATTTGCCATTGTATTGGGTGTGTTGGGGACACAAGAGATTTCTTGTATTTGGTTGTAGGATTGTTTGGGAGAGACCGTCTTCATCCTACGCCTCCCATGGATTGATAATCCTTAGGTCATCCACTTGAGGGAAAATTGATAATGTCCTACAAAACTCTGCGCTTGGAGGCCAACACGAGTCTAGAACAACAAGTTGTGTAGTAGACATCAGTATGTGACTCCTCCATTGCTCCAATTAGTTTTTGTTTTAGTGGATTATATTTTGCTGCTTTTGGTGCTACTGAAAATGAGCTTGAATGTTGAATTCTTTGAGTTCCAAGTAGTTTGAGTGCTTGATATAGCTTCTAGACATTCATATGAGTAGTTGCTATCAATCTTATAAAGTTTTGTTGACACAGTTTTGTGGTCCAAAATTTTTAGAAATTTTCTCGTAGGAAAATGAACTTCTTCCGGACAGGTTCTTTAAGCCAGAGTGCCAAGGGGATCGTTGGGGATGCCCAGGACCATGACCTTAACATTCCCCATAGGATGGAGGTCCGACCGTGAGAGTGGCCACACAATGGTTTCATGAACAAAGCCGGGTTTCACCAAGAGTTCACGCAATTCCTTGAGAATGTCGGGTAGACCGACTTCCTCGCAAATGAGTGTGATCAATTCCACACCTTACAAATTCCTTCGTGCAAAATTTCCATTTCTTTCATAGGCTCGATATTCCTATGGTACGCTTTGATTTATATGTTGAACATCATGAGATACCACTTACTAAGTTCTGTGAGATGTGTTTTAATCCCTCTGATGGGTAATTAAGAGAGCCTCGACTAGAGGAGTTCAAGGGCTTCCTCCGTACTTTAACTGTGGGAGAGCGTAGGGGCGTGTCGAGAGCCAGAGCTACTAGTTTGCATTTCCCTACTATTCATTACTGTGCTCTATTCATAAGGAAATGTTTGACTACTAGAGAGGAAGGTGGCACGCTCAGTGCCCCTGACCTCACCATTTTACACCACACACTTTTTGCTAACAACACTTATAGCCTTGGAGCTATCATTGCGCGCCGCCTACACTCTAACCGGACTTGGGGTAAAGTTCATGGTGGTATTTATGCTACTCGCTTGGCGAGACATTTTAATGTTAATATACGCCACAGTGTTAATATATGCCTAAGGTTTATCTGGATCACCATGCTATGATAGACCACCACTTTATTAATAACCTTGAGCCTCCTCACCACATTCGTTATAACTTGGTATTTAGTGAGGATACTCGTGATATTAGTCCGTTGCCTGCACCCTCTTTGTTTGATTTTCATGCCAGGCATGGTAATGTCGTCATGCCACCGGACATCACTGCTTATCGGAACGAGTTGGTTGTAGTGGAGAACGAGGCCCAGCCTTGGGACGCTCGAGTGCCACCGCCTTGCCACTATCCTACCGAACCCAATGGCTACTACAGGTGGTGATTACCAACCTAGGCCAAAAGCCTAAGCTTGGGGGAGTATGTATTTCTGACCGACATTACATTCATGTTCACACATTCATTCCAGTTGTCGGTGTTCATCCTCTTTCATTGTATATCCTTGTTACTTTTATTTCCACTTTCTTCTTGTGTGTTTGGAAACTTTGAAAAATCCAAATATGTTTCTCGCTTCTTTTCGGTTTTTCTTTCTTGTTCATTTAGTTCGCACTAGTAAAAGGAAACCTAAAAAGATTTCCCGTTTCTTCTTTTTCTTGTTGGGAGCTTTCCCGTCTAAATAGTTTTTCACGTTTTTTTGTTTTTCCTTCTTTAATTTGCTTTCTTCAGAAAAAACTAAAAACCTCCAAAAATATTTCAGTGTGTTTCTTTGAATTTCTTTTCTTTTCATTGAGTCGCCCTAAAGAGAAGACCACAATGAAAATGTTGAGTGGCTCTCATATGCATTATTGTTGATCTAACTAAGAGCCAATATTACCTTGCCTTCTCCTTTGATTAAAATGTTTGCAGATTTCAACTTAGTCCCCAACACTCTTGCACTATTATTATTTTCATATCATTTTGTTGTGCAAGTGAAAGGAAATAATGATGATTTGATGAAGTGACTGTGGCAAAGAAAAGTTGGTATGAACTCTCCTTGTTTTTGTTTTTATAAATATGTTTAACTCAGTATCCATGAGTCAACATATCATGAGTAAACATGTTTATGATAACAATCAGAAATTATAGTTGCTCATGCCATGCTTAAATATCTAGGAGTGGATAATGGTTTATCTTGAGCGTCAACATGCATTAAAATGGTTATGATGAAGTATGATAGTATGGTATCCTGCTCTGAATGTTTCAAGTGGCTTGACTTGGCATATGTTCACACATGTAGTTGATTCAAAACCAACATAGCCTCCACGATATTAATGTTGCTGGTGTTGTATATCCTACTCATGCTAGTATTCAATGTTAATTATTCACAATGCGTGATTATGACCATTGTCGTTCTCTGGTTGGTCACTTCTCAATCTATTTGTGATATGAACATGATCATGGTGGATTACAAGTTTGCACTCCATGGAAATGTTAGTTGGAAGGAACTGTTAAGTCGAACAAAATATGATGTTGACATTCATGAACATTTGAAGAAGTTCACAAAGGTGAAATCTAAACTTATCTATTCCATAAAGTATTTGCGTTGCTTCTTTGTATTGTCCTATTTTGTTTTGTTTGATGACTAGTGAGAGTCGAGACGACTCCATTTCAAAAGGGGGAGGATGATGCGGACATGAAAATCATAGAACCCTTAGAGTCGAGGACGACTCCATTTCAAAAGGGGGGGATGATGAGGACATAAAAACCATTGAACCCTTAGAGTCGAGGACATCGCAACCATTGATACACCCCGGGACATCAAAGAAGGAATTGTAATAATTTGTGGCGAACAAATACATGACCTGGCGAATGCTAACTTAATTTCATGCTACAATCTTGAACACACGACTATAGTTTCATCTCCTTGTGGTTGGTTATTTCAGGTGCAATATATAAGGAAGCGAACAACATCTCAGCTCGTGTCGGGGAAACGACACCTATGGGATCCCGGGGAATCCCTTCTATGGTTGGCGGGGCGTGGAGCTACGCAAATAGCAGGTCTAGCGATCAACGCGAGGGGATTTTACCCTGCTTCGGGCCGCAAACGATGCGTAATACCCTAGTCTTGCTTGTCTGTGTATATTTGGTGTTCTTGAGCTTTTGAACTAGTTGCCATGCATGCCCAGTCCAAAAAGTCCGAATCCTTCCACAGTACGCCTCGGGCCTCCTTTTATATGTCAAAGGGGTCGCCACAGTGGCACATTGGAGGTGGAAAGTATATACAGTGTACAAGTTTATCACCTGACGTCGGAGCACAAACACATTTAATGCGCCGCCTACGTGCCTTCTTGCTTTATTGGGGATGGCAACAAAGCTCGTCCCGTCCGTCGCCGCCACGCCTTGTTTCGACGCGTGTCCATGCTGACGAAGCATGCAGCGCCACGCCGGCTGCTGTGCTGGTGCGGTGACAGAGTCTTCACGAAGATCTGCATGCCACCACACAGGTGCTTGCTTAGTTGGCCTAGAAGCCGCACGCTACCACGCAGGTGCTCGCCTAGTTGGCGGCCTGGTTGCCGCGTTGGAACGACCATGGGGCAGTGGAGCCTTGGTAGGTGTGGGCCTGGCCGTGTCCCTGCAGATGCCCCCGGCAAGGGTCTTGCCGGGGTCTCGTAGGCGTCCCTGGCAAGGGCCTTGTCGGGGGTCTTCGGCTGTCCCTGGCAAGGGTCTTGCTGGGGGTCTTCATCTTCTGGTTCTTATCTAATCTTGAAGGCCTTTGGTCTTCACAAAGATCTGCGTGCCCCCGAGTCTTTGGTCCTGATGTTGTCGATGGTGTCAGGATTCTCAGGCTCAAATTAAAGGTAGCGGCCTCGCTGGTGTTGGGCAAGTTGCCCTGGCAAGGCTCTTGTCGGGGCTATGTAGGCCGCCCCAGCAAGGGTGTTGCCGGGGGAAATCCATCTTGCCCCTTTGCTCTTCAGGCCTCTGGCTTGAATGCTGCCTTGGCGGTCTTGTTCCTTCCCTTCCTCTGCCCCGCCAAGCATGGCCACAGGTGCGGCTACGACTGCCCATGCACAAGTAAAGGGGTACAGAAAGGCCCCTACTTTTGTACACCGACAGGAGTCCCCGGGCCTGGGCCACACATAAGCGCGGAGCGTTGTTGGGCCAGGCCCAGAACGGTGCACAGGCGCGCGTGGCAGATTTTTAACTGTAGTAATTCCATCATTAGTTGCGCTTCCCCATGACCCACATTGAGTGCGTGACATGGGGGTCGTGCGTGGGACGGTTGCAGCACTCTTGCGTCATCTTGTGGTGAATAGTAAAGAGGTGGCCCGCGTCTTCCCCATAAAAAAGAGGAAACTGTAGGGCCGCTGCTCATTTACCCTTCTCGCCTTTCCCAATCTTGGAACCGTCATTCCACGTTTCCCACCATGCCCATTTTTTTCTCCACGTACGCCGCATGCATGGCATGGGGTAGGTGACGGACGCACGGGATACGGGAAGGCGTGCCATGGCCGATACCCATGCGCCTTTGATTGGCGCGGGGAGTGCGGTCGACGACCTCGCTCGTTGCCAACTTAATGAGCCGTACTTGAAAGGGCTCTTCAGAGGTGTAGAGACGGTCTTCAGCCTTCCCTACTTGGCTATAAAAAGGAGGATCGGGAGGAGGAGGAGAGGCATCTTCTCGTGTCGCCTCCATTCTCCATCCACCACCTTGCCGAGAGGGCGCGGCCACGGCCGTCCTTCTGCGGAGGCGACCAGATCTTCCTCTCGCCAGAGAGCCATGACGGTTAAGGAAGAGCCAGACGCCCCAGGTGGAGGCGCCGAACGGGGTCGCGGTCGGCGAGGTGGTCGAGGCAGAGGTGGGTGTGGAAGGGGGACACCTGCGACGCCACCGTCTCTGCCACCATCTCCTCCTGCTTTGTCGAGCGGCCGTGTCGGGGACACGGCACTGGAGTTCATCTCGCAGATGCACGAACCGCCGCGTAGCCGCCTCCGTCTTCCCGAGGCGTTCGCGAGGGTGTTGGAGGTCGATCAGCCATCGAGGTTGAGGCTTCGCATGAAGGGGTGTTGCAATGGCGACATGTGGGCGAACGTAGAGTTCCCCGCCCCTCATGTTATGCTTCTTCATCGTGGTTGAAAAACCTTCGCACACACCCACTGCCTGATGAAGGGGCACGTCCTCCGCTTTAAATTGGTGGAGGCCAATCTTCTCTCCCTCAAGGTTTTTGGGCGCTGTGGAATCCGGCTAGGGTGCTGCGCGGAGAGCTCGACTGATGAGGAAAACTCCTCCTTGAGCGGTAGCAACGAGGAGGAGACCAGTGGGGAGGACGACGGGGACGGGTCCGACTAGGCATCGTACGCCCCGTCCCTAGGTGACGCCGGCAGCACCACCATCTGCACCTGGCCCTCTCCCCGGCAAAGCGATTTGCCGGGGGGGGTAGTTCTTGGCGGTGGCTCCTCGAGCTAGCTCCTTGAACTTCTCGGGGCTGTCGCTTCTGGCAGCTGGTGCTGGAAGGCCGGAGAAGACAAAGAAGGCGGGTGGCGGGCCGTCAAGTTGGAGTACGATGGCCTCGACGCCTTCGTCTCGTATTGCCGGCCCGCTGCCTCATCTTTCGGCTCCTCCCCCGGCACCGTCATCACCAGCCCTCCTCTAGGCGGCCGCCAGGACGTTCTCTTGGTGTCTTCTGCTGCTTGTACCTCACCTAGGCACTCCTTTTGCCCTCCTGCTATCTTGATCCGCTTCCTGAGGAGAGGGACAAGAAAGGGATTATGGGCATCTTATATTTTTTTAGATCTTAAGCCTGCGGGCACTTGTCGAATTTAGACTTTGTAATCCCTTGCTCATGTTTACATCCCGTATGAATTGTACTTGTTTAATCAACATATTAATGAAAAAGGTGTTTGCCGGGTTCTTTTGTGTGTGAGCGAGGCTCACACCAAGGAACGAGTCCTTGTTTTTCGAATAAACAACGTTGCTTGGCAACAGGCCTTGCCGTCCTCCCGCCTTATACCACGACTACACTCAAGCCCTTGGCGAGGGTAGGGGCAAAGTAGGATTAGGCCCTTCGTTTGTCTCCCTTCCACCACAACTACAACCAAATTCCAGTCCGAAAGGGATTCAGATATAGGAAAGAGGGAGCACGACGACATGGGATTTAAGAGAGGTTTCATACGTTCAAGTTTCATACGGAAGTATGAGGCTGGGAAAAAGACTTATCTGAATTTGCTGCCCCCGGCAGCAATGGCTTGCCGGGGTAGGGGTGCCAACTCGTCTCCTTTCCTCCAAAAAGTTCCGCTGAAGCGCGCAGGCCGCCTGCGAACCAAAAAGGACTGGAAGGGAAACAAAGACACATAATCGACCTCTATGCTAGGGGTTAGTTGCCGCTAAGCACTATCAACCCTACCAGAGGGAGACCCAACCTAACATGCATGCTAATCCTTAGGCGCCAGCGCTTTGTTTATTCATCTGTTGCTCAGGGTCTGCGCCTGGCTTTGTACAAAGGATTACATGCCTCGCCGGCAAGGCTTGTACAAAAAGGTGGTTTGTCGGGGGGGCCGGCAACCGCGCATCACTGGTAAAACTTGCGAAGATATTCGATGTTCCAGGAATTGCACACCGGAATGCCATCTTTGGTCTCCAGGCGGACTGCGCCGGGCCTGGTGACTCGTATTACCCGAGAAGGGCCTTCCCACTTTGGCGTCAACTTGTTTGAACTCTTGGCGGATTGGATTCGCCGAAGAACAAGGTCGCCTTCCTCAAGGCTTCAGGCGTGAACCTTGCGGCTATGGTAGTGGCGCAAGGCTTGCTGATAGTGAGCAGCTTGCACAGCGGCCCGAAGACGATCTTCCTCAAGGAGCGTCGCATCATCTTGGCACAATTGCTCTTGCTCAAGCTGATCATAAGCGAGCACATGAGGTGACCTGTATATGAGTTCCATGGGGAGAACTGCTTCTGCCCCGTATACCAGGGCAAAGGGTGTCTGGCCAGTGGCTCGATTTGGTGTCGTCCTGATTGACCAAAGAACCGTTGGCAACTCATCAATCCAGCACCTTCCACACTTGTGTAGCCTGTCGAAAGTTCTGGTCTTGAGGCCTCACAAAACTTCTGCATTCGCGCTCTCACCCTGGCCGTTACTCATGGGATGGGCAACAAAAGCAAAACAAACCTTGCCGTCGAGGTCTTGGATGTACTGCATGAAGGTGCGGCTCGTGAAATTCATGCCATTGTCGGTGATGACTCTATTTGGCACACCAAAACGGCAGACTAGTCCCTTGAAGAACTTGACGGCTGACTGTGTTGTTACCTTCCTCACTGGTTCCACTTCCGGCCACTTTGTGAACTTGTCGAATGCGACGAACAAGTGCTCAAAGTCCCCGACAGCACAGGGAAAGGGGCCCAGTATATCGATCCCCCAGACCGAAAATGGCTAGGAAAGAGGGATCGTTTGAAGAGCTTGGGCTGGTTGATGAAGCTTATTTGAATGAAACTGGCACGCTTCACACTTGGTTACTGGTGCAGTTGCATCCTGGAGTGTAGTGGGCCAAAAGAAACCTTGCCAGAACGCTTTGCCGGCAAGGGCTCTTGACCCTATGTGGGAGCCACATATGCCTCCATGTATCTCTTCCAACAGTTCTAGTCCGTCCTCCTGAGGGGTGCACTTCAATTTCATGCCGTTCGGTCTCCTTCTGTATAGGGCATCATCCACAAACTGGTACATGCTGGACCGACGGGCTACTTTTTCTGCTTCTTCCTGTCCCTCAGGGAGTTCTCCTGCTTGGAGGAAACAGACGGTGTGCTGCGCCCATGCTGGAGCCTGGGGCTCGACGGCAAGGACTAAAGGATAATCTTCGGCCGCAGGAGCAGCTGCCTCTACGGTCAAGGCCTAGGGCCCTGCCGGAGGTTGCTGCTCCCCAGCAAGCTTCAGGTACACGGCAACTTCCTTGCCGGTGGCTCCTGGGAGCTCAGCGGGAAAGTACTTGTTAGGGCTTGCCTTCCTTCACTTGTTCTGTCCTGCTGATGGCTCAACGGATGGCTGGGTTAGCTGAAGCACAAAGGTACCTGGTTCCACAGGCGATTTGGTGGCAGCGCATTTTGACAAGTCTTCAGCAATGCTGTTCTCTGCTCGGGGGACATGCTCTGCCTGTAGACCGTCAAAACACTCCTCCAACTTCCTCACTTCATCCACATAGGCCTCCATCAATGGGCTTTGGTAATCCTTGTTAACTTGCTTGACGACAAGCTGCGAATCACCCCTGATGATGAGCTTCCGGATTCCAAGGTCTACCGCGATCCTGAGACCAGCAAGCAATCCCTCATACTCTGCAGTGTTGTTCATTGATTTTTGCCAGGGAAAGTGCCTCTAGACTACGTACTTGAGGCGCTCTCTGGTGGGTGTGACGAGTAGCACGCCGGCACCAGCACCTTGCAGTGAGAAAGCCCCATCAAAGTACATAATTCAATCATGGCTCGTCTCCTTGCCGGGAAGGGTGGTCTCTTGAATCTCTTCGTCAGGCATTGAGGTCCATTCTGCTATGAAATCTGCCAAGGCTCGGCTCTTGATTGTTGAAGTACTTTCAAACTTGAGGCCAAAGCTTGATAGTTCCAATGCCCACACCACAATCCTCCCGGTTGCATCCAGGTTGTGCAAGATTCGTTGCAATGGGAGGCGGGTGACAACGGTGATCTCCTGCACTTGGAAATAGTGACGCAGCTTTCTCGAGGCCATGAGGAGGCCGAAAAGTAGCTTCTGTATACTAGAATATCTTGATCTAGCCCCCTGCAAGAGGGAATTGACAAAATAAACTGGGTGCTGCATCACCTTCTTCTTCTGTTCGACTTCACCCACTTGCGCAGACTCTGTCTTGCCGGGACCAGGCTTTGCCGGGGGCTCCGCCTTGCCGGCGTCAGGCCCTGCCCGGGAGAGCCCCAGCCCGTCATCCGACGGCTCCGCCGCTACCGCTGCTTCTTCCTCAAGTTCTCTCTATGCCACCAGCGCAGCACTGACCACTTGATTCGTTGCCGCTAAGTATAGGAGCAACGGCTCTTGTGGTTTAGGCACGACTAGTATTGGCGTGGAGGAGAGGTACCTCTTCAAATCTTGCAGCACTGCCTCTGCCTCCTGAGTCCATTTCACTGGACCCGCCTTTTTAAGAACTTTGAAAAAGGGGAGGGCGCGCTAAGCAGATTTGGAGATGAACCTACTTAGAGCAGCAACGTAGCCGGCGAGCCTACGGACATCTTTGACCCATCTTGGCGCCTCAATCTGCTCAATCGCTTTGATCTTGTCGGGATTCGCTGCGATTCCGCGTTGAGACACAAAGAACCCAAGAAGTTTGCCGGATGGGACGTCGAACACGCACTTCTCTGGGTTGAGCTTGAGGTTGATCTTGCGCAGGTTTGCAAATGTTTCTTCTAGGTCTTGTATGAGCGTTGCCTTGTCCTTGGTTTTGACCACTATTTCATCCATATAAGCTTCCATATTTCTATGTAGCTAAGGCTCAAAACCAATTAGGACTGCTCGGGAAAATGTTGAACCAACGCTTTTCAACCCGAAAGGCATCCGTACAAAACAGTACATACCACATGGGGTGATAAACACAGTCTTTTCTTTGTCTTCCTTCATCATAAAGATCTGGTGGTATCCTGAGTAGGCGTCGAGGAACGACAGCAGGTCGCACCCGGCAGTGGAGTCCACAATCTGGTCAATGCGTGGTAGAGGGAAAGGATCCTTTGGACAGGCTTAATTGATATATGTATAGTCAATACACAGCCTCCATTTCCCATTTGCCTTCCGCACTACCACTGGATTGGCCAACCACGTGGGATGGAGCACTCCTCTGACCAAGCCTGCCGCCTCCAACTTCCTGATCTCCTCGATAATGAACTCTTGTCGCTCCAAAGCTTGCTTCCCGACCTTCTGCTTGATGGGCCGCGCATGGGGACAGACAGCCAGGTGGTGCTCAATCACCTCCCTTGGAACGCCACGGATGTCGGATGCTTTCTATGCAAACACGTCGACATTTGCCTGCAGGAAGGCGACGAGCGCGCTTTCCTATTTGTTGTCAAGGGTGGAGCTTATAGTAAAAGCCCCGCCCATGCCGTCTTCCTTGACGGGCACCTTCTTGGTCACTGGTGGTGTTGCCTTGGATTTCTTGCTCTTGCCAGTGGAGCTCTCTGGCACGTCCTCGACGGGAGCGCAGCACTCCGAAGAGGCACGCTTTCCGGAGTGGGTGCAGGAGGTCTTGCCGGAAGAGGTCTCACCGGAAGGGGCCTTGCCATCAGAGGCAGAGGTCTTCCGGTCTTCTTCCCTCCCGGGGCTTCAGCGGCAGGAGCAAGTGCCTTGGTGACAGTCGCGGCAACTGCTTACCGGTTGAGTTGGTCGGTGCAGATGAGCGTGTCTTTCTTGTCGGAGGGGACGGTGATGATGCACAGTGGCCCGGGCATCTTCAACGTGTTGTAGGCGTAATGTGACGCCGCCATGAACTTGGCCAGCGCAGGGCGGCCAAGGATTCCATTGTAGGGCAAGGGGATCTTGGCGACATCAAAAACGATCTTCTCCGTCCTATAGTTCAGCTCGCCCCCAAATGTCACGGGCAACGTGATTTTACCTTTCGGCTGACTCCTCCCCGGGTTGACCCCTTGAAACGTGCCTGTCTCCTCAAGATCTCAATCGGGGATTTGCAGCCTCTCGATCACAGCGGGCGAGATCTAGTTCAGACCGGCCCCACCATCAACTAGCACTTTTGTCACCTTGAGGTTGCGTATTGTTGGTGAAACCAACAACGGAAAACACCCGGCCGCAGTTGTGCGATCAGGGTGATCCTCGGTGTCAAAAATGATAAGTTTGTTGGACCACTTCAGTGGCTTCTGGGCATCGAACGATGGCTCCGCCGCAGTGACCTCACGCGCCCACTGCTTCAGCCGGCGGTGAGAGGTGTGCAACGAGGCACCACCGTCGACGCACATGGCCTCCGTAGCTTTCTGGACCTCGTGCTCGCCGGACTCGTCGTCCTCATCATGATCATCATCTCCCTCCTTCTTGTCACGGCCCCGAGCGGGCCACTCTTGTTGACCATCTTTGTCGCGGCGGCCTCCTCGACCGCCACGCTTCTTGCCGGACGCCTCAGCGCCATCCTGGCCCTTCTCCTTATCGCGCCTCTCATACTCAGCTTTCTGCTTCTCTGCAAGCAGCTCAACCTGCCGGAAATTCTGGAGGTCATGGCCCTTGGTGCGATGGATCTTGCAGTACTGCTTGTTAGAGCCCTCTGGCTTGTCGGCAGCCACCAAGGCCCGGGAGGCGACGCACCCGGCAACTTCTTTGCCGGGGCTGTCACCCTTGGCCTTCTTGGCGGCGTCGGGGTCGCCAGATCCCTCGACAGCAAGCACGGTCTTGCCCTTACGCTTCCTATTGCGGCGTCGGCCCTTCTTTGCCGGGGCAATGACGTCTTCATCTGTGGAGTTGGTTTTCACACCGGCATCTTCGCTGGGGTACATCCTCCCCTCTTCAGCACGAGCACATCTATCGGCCAGAACATAAAGCTCGGCCACATCCTTGACCTTGTTCATCGCCAGCTCTTCATGCATCTTGCGGTTGCGTACATTCTGATGGAATGCACTAATGACGGCAGCGGGATGAACATCTGGGATGTTGTACTACACACGGCTGAACCTTTATATATACTTGCGCAGGGGTTCACCGTCCTTCTGTGGGATGACATGCAAATCACTTGCCTGGCCAGGAGCTTGGTGGCCCCCGGTAAAGGCGCCAACAAACTCGCGGCATAGATCCGACCAAGAAGAAATGGAATCCACTGGCAGGTGCATCAACCATGACATGACGTTGGGCTTAAGTGCCAACGAAAAGTAGTTGGCGAGCACCTTGTCGTCGCGAGCCCCGGCGGCTT
Organism: Triticum aestivum; assembly: GCF_018294505.1. Lineage (NCBI taxonomy): Eukaryota > Viridiplantae > Streptophyta > Magnoliopsida > Poales > Poaceae > Triticum > Triticum aestivum. The sequence goes on from NC_057811.1 coordinate 349,748,157, forward strand.
GCATTGCGATGGTGTAGATGCTGAGGGACTCCGACGGGTGAGTCTTGCCGTTGTACTTTTCCCCAACATCAGGCTTGAACGTGCGGTGGGAGGGCCACTGGAACTGTCGTAGCTCATGGGTAAAGGCTAGACAACCCACCTTGTAAGGTAGGTCACCAGAACCCCCCGACGCTGGGCGGTCCATAGTGGGCCCCGCACACCTATCAGACTAATAGCGCGCTTCCCGCTGCCGCTCGATAGTGGTTCGAGCATCTTCCTGGGCTCGCTCCCGAAGAACTTGACGTTGGTCGCAGCGGGCTCGCGGATCGGACGACGCTGTGGAAACGTTGTCACAGGCGTCGGCCCGACGAGCCGGTGGTTGCTGTTGCTGGCGTGGGCGGGGGAGAGTGCGCCGTGGTCGCGGCACCTCCGGTCCTCCCACCACTGGCGTGCACCGGCTCTACAGAGCGCCGGCACGAGGGTCCCGCTATTCACGGTTCATTTTTATTGGCAAAGCTGATGAGGTTCCGAATGGTGGCTCTCCACTCGTCGAGCTTCTCTGTGGTAGGAGGAAAGTCGAGGAGTAGTTGAACGTGCGCCAACGCTTCTGCTGGCGTGGGTGGTCGCGAAAGCTACGTGGACCATGATGCGCTCTGACTTCTAACCACGTTAGAAGGAGCTCTATCACGGTCTCGCGGTCACGTGCCGTTTCCGCCAGCGTCTGGGCACGCATGCTGGCCCAATGCATCACGTGAGTGACGCAAAGGCTCTTCCCGCGGCAGTGCCCGGGGGCACTGGCATCGCGGTATTGCTCGTCGCGCGCGACCTGGGAAGGCCACGGTGCGGATGCCGGCTGGGGCGTCCTGGAGGTTGCCGCGCCGCCCGTGGGAAGCACTGTCGGCGTTCTGGGAACGGGGGTCCCCAGACTTGCCTGCCTGCGGCCCACGGCGTGGCTCTGCTAGCGGGCCTGTACGACCCATCTTCATCAACAAAGATTTCAAGACCCTCGCGAGGGGCCAAGCCTTGCGTGGGAGACGATGCAAGATCTCCTCAGGAGCGGCCTCTCCAGGCTGCCTCGCGAGGAGTGGAGATATCAAGGCATGGCAAAACCTCGCGAGGCTCTCGCGACGTGTGCCATGACGATTGACACCAGGCGGGCGCCAGGCGGGCACCAGCACGCACAGCATCCTTGTTTCCTCTTTGGTGCTAAGGAGGCAAGCGCAGGCATGGAGTACCGAGGCAACAGGCAAAGGTTTCCATATCAGTGCAACAAGACCAAGACCAGTAGGCCAGCAGGACGGAGGTCACCGTGGAGCCCAATACGGCGTCATCACCAGAGCCTTTCGCAGGCGAAGACCGCTTTTGTCAGGATAGCTTGTACTAGTTGTCCCCTTTCAAATTGGTTGCCGTTGTTGGCTCCTGTCGGCGTTCTGGGAACGGGGTCCCCAGACTTGCCTGCCTGCGGCCCACGGCGTGGCTAAGTTAGCGGGCCATACGGCCCATCTTCATCAACAAGGCATCCAAGACCCTCACGATGGGCCAAGCCTCGCGAGGCGGGCGACGCAAGACCTCCTCAGGAGTGGCCTAGTCGGGCAGGCTCACGAGGAGCGGAGATATCAAGGCGAGGCAAACCTCACGAGTCTCTCGTGACGTGAGCCGTGACGATCAGTACCAAGTGAGCGCCAGGCGGGCGCCAGCGCGCGCAGCGTCCTTGTTTCCTCTTTGGAGCTAAGGAAGACAGCACAGGCGAGGAGTACCGAGGAATCAGGCAAAGGTTGCCATATTGGTGCAACGAGACCAAGACTAGGAGGACGGCAAGACGGAGGTCATCATGGAGCCCAAGACGGCGTCACCACCAGAGCTTTTCGCAGGCGAAGATCACTTTTGTCAGGATAGCTTGTACTAGCTGTCCCCCTTCAAACTTGCCCGCCGTTGTTGGCTCCCTTCCCGCTCATTATTTGGGAAGAGGACCAGCGCCTCTATAAATAGGTTTAGCCACCAGAGTAGTAGGGACAACTCGAACAGATCAAGAGCCAACACTAGCACAAGAACACCTCAACCTCAAGAGGCTGTTCTTCCCCCTTGTACTGTTCATCATCAGCCCAAGAGGCAATCCACCACCACACACTGGAGTAGGGTATTACACCACAACGGTGGCCCGAACCAGTATAAACCTCGTGTCCTTTTGTGTTGCGAGTTCGTCGAGTTCGTCCGCGAGATCTTAGCGAGCTAGGGCGTAGATCGGTAGGAGGGAAAGACTTCGGGCGCACCCCAGAGTTCGAACCTTAAGGGTTTTGCCGGAACCCCAGATCTGACATTTGGCGCGCCAAGTAGGGGTGTGTCGTAGCTTCTCCTCCGTCGATCTACATTTCGTCCTCATGGCAGGCGCCCGGCCACCGGCTCCAATGGCCGGTGCTGACGACAGGGCCAGGGGCTCCGAGCCCTGCCCCCCGCCCTTCGACAGGTGTTGTGGCCACCCAAGTTCAGGCCGGAGATGCCGCCGCGCTACGACGGCGCGGCGGACCTGTCGGCGTTCCTGCTGGCATACGAAGAGGCCATCCTCGAGGCCGGGGGCAACGACAAGGTCATGGCCAACTGGCTCTCCATGGCCCTCGAAGGCGAGCCACGCGCCTGGCTGCTCAACCTCCCTGGATCCACAGTGGCGTCCTAGGGGGAACTCCGCGACCTCTTCACTGCTCACAACGCGGTGCCGGCGCACCACGCAGTCGCAGCCCTGCTGGGCGGCTCTCAAGTGCCGCCTTCAGATCGCCACGTCAAGCCGTTCCTCTGTCAGATTGGTGCCGCTTCCAAGCGCCCGGGGGCTCCGCCGGGTTGGGCTGTGCCAGAGGCCGACCTCAGCTTCGGCTCAGAAGACCACCCCAACTCTACCGCCGGCTCGGGCAAGCTCCCAATGCTCTGCACGCCCACCATCTGCAGCGTGGCTGTTACCAAGACCCTCATCGACGATGGAGCGGGCCTCAACTTGCTCTCCGTAGAGGCCTTCAGCCTTCTTCACTTGCCACTCGAGCGGCTCAGTCTCAGCAATACTTTCTCAGGAGTTGGTGGCGGCACGGCCCGCTCTCTAGGACAGATCCGCCTCCCCGTCACCTTCGGCACACGCGACAACTACCGCACCGAGCTGGTCGACTTCGACATCGCCCGCCTCGGCCTCCCGTACAACGCCATCCTCAGGTACCCAGCTCTCGCCCAGTTCATGGCGGCGACTCATCCGGCCTACAACCTCATGAAGATGCCTGGGAGCAAAGGCGTCCTCACCATCAAGGGGGACGCCAAGGAGGCCGTGACGACACTGATACGTCTCCGTCGTATCTACTTTTCCAAACACTTTTGCCCTTGTTTTGGACTCTAACTTGCATGATTTGAATGGAACTAACTCGGACTGACGCTGTTTTCAGCACACTTTCCATGGTGTTGTTTATGTGCAGAAACAAAAGTTCTCGGAATGACCTGAAACTCCACGGAACATATTTTTGGAAAATAAGAAAAATACTGGAAGATAAATCCACGTCAGGGGGCCCACACCCTGTCCACGAGGGTGGGGGCACGCCTACCCCCCTAGGGCGCGCCCCCTGCCTCATGGGCCCCCTGACGCTCCACCGACCTCAACTCCAACTCCATATATTCACTTTCAGGGAGAAAAAAATCGGAGAGAAGGATTCATCGCGTTTTACGATACGGAGCCGCCGCCAAGCCCTAAAACCTCTAGGGAGGGCTGATCTGGAGTCCGTTCGGGGCTCCGGAGAGGAGAATCCGTCGCCATCGTCATCATCAACCATCCTCCATCATCAATTTCATGATGCTCACCACCGTGCGTGAGTAATTCAATCGTAGGCTTGCTGGACGGTGATGGGTTGGATGAGATCTATCATGTAATCGAGTTAGTTTTGTTAGGGTTTGATCCCTAGTATCCACTATGTTCTGAGATTGATATTGCTATGACTTTGCTATGCTTAATGCTTGTCACTAGGGCCCGAGTGCCATGATTTCAGATCTGAGCCTATTGTGTTTTCATGAATATATGTGAGTTCTTGATCCTATCTTGCAAGTCTATAGTCACCTACTATGTGTTATGATCCGGCAACCCCGAAGTGACAATAATCGGGACCACTCCCGGTGATGACCATAGTTTGAGGAGTTCATGTATTCACTATGTGCTAATGCTTTGTTCCGGTACTCTATTAAAAGGAGGCCTTAATATCCCTTAGTTTTCATTAGGACCCCGCTGCCACGGGAGGGTAGGACAAAAGATGCCATGCAAGTTCTTTTCCATAAGCACGTATGACTATATTCGGAATACATGCCTACATTACATTGATGAATTGGAGCTAGTTCTGTGTCACCCTATGTTATGACTGTTACATGATGAACCGCATCCGGCATAATTCTCCATCACCGATCCAATTCCTACGAGCTTTTCACATATTGTTCTTCGCTTATTTACTTTTCCGCTACTACTGTTACAATCACTACAAAACACCAAAAATATTACTTTTGCTACTGTTACTTTTGGTACCGTTACCACTACTATCATACTACATTGCTACTAAATACTTTGCTGCAGATATTAAGTTATCCAGGTGTGGCTGAATTGACAACTTAGTTGCTAATACTTGAGAATATTCTTTGGCTCCCCTTGTGTCGAATCAATAAATTTGGGTTGCATACTCTACCCTCGAAAACTGTTGCGATCCCCTATACTTGTGGGTTATCAGACACTCAAGCTCGCCCTCAAAACCACCGCGACGGCGCAGCCTGCCGACACGGGCGCCTCCGAGCCCAAGGGAGCCATACCGACCAAGAAGAAGCAGTTGTTCACAAAAGACAAGGCGGAAACCAAGCAGGTGCCGGTTAGCGAGGACAGGCCCTCAGGAGCAACCTTTACCATAGGTGCCAGCCTCGAACCAGGGCAAAAGGAAGCATTGGTGAAGTTCTTGCACGCAAACAAGGATATATTCGCGTGGGAGCCCAATCAGCTGGTAGGAGTCCCGAGAGAGGTGATTCAACATCATTTAAGGGTATGCCCCAATGTACGCCCCGTGAAGCAGCGGGCGAGACGGCGGTCCACTGAGAAGCAGGCCTTCATCGTCCAAGAGACCCGCAAGCTAGAAGCGACGGGTGCCGTTCGCGAGGTTCGGTATCCTGAGTGGCTGGCGAACCCCGTCGTAGTGCCGAAGAAAGGTGGGAAGGAACGGATGTGCGTCGACTTCACCAACCTTAACAAAGCCTACCCCCAAGATCCGTTCCCGCTCCCACGCATCGATCAGATCATCGACTCCACCGCCGAGTGCGACCTACTGTGCTTCCTAGACGCGTTCTCAGGATATCACCAGATCAAGATGGCGGTAGAAGATGTGGAGAAGACAGCCTTCCTGACCCCGTGTGGGGTGTACTGCTACACCTGCATGCCCTTTGGATTGCGCAACGCGGGCGCAACCTTTCAGCGACTGATGCACATCGCCTTAGGGCGACAGCTCGGAAGAAACACAGAGGCCTACGTCGACGACATCGTGGTGAAATCTCGGGAGGCGAGGACCCTGATCCAAGACCTGGAAGAGACCTTCGAGAGCCTACGCCAGGTGAACTTGCGGCTCAATCCGGAGAAGTGCGTGTTCGGCGTCCCTTCCGGCAAGCTGCTGGGCTTTCTCGTGTCCCACAGAGGGACCGAGGTGAATCCAGAGAAGATCAAGGCCATCGAGGACATGAGCCCGCCGCAGACCCTGAAGGAGATGCAGAAGTTCGCTGGTCGGGTAACTGCGTTGGGATGCTTCATCTCCAAGCTAGGGGAATGCGCCCTACCCTTCTTCAAGCTGATGACGAAGAAGGGCCCATTCGAGTGGACCCAGGAGGCCGACCAAGCTTTTCAAGACCTCAAGAGGTACCTGACCAGCCCTCCGGTGATGGTGGCACCATGACCTCTCGAGCCCCTAGTGCTCTACCTCGCCGCTACCCCGTACTCCGCCAGCGCAGCATTGGTGGCGGTTCGGGAGGAGCACCAAGCCAAGAGCGTGCTGCACCGAGCTACAGCTGAAATGACGCAAGATCAGGAAGGCGCCGCGGGAGCCGCAATGGCGTCAACAGAAGACCAAGCTCAGCAGGACGACGTCACAGAGACACCCGCAAGCGACCAGGCACCAGGAGTTCCACCACCTCAGGAGACGTCCGGGACCCAGCATGACACGAGCCTCACCAACGCGCCAGCCCTTGTCGAGCACCCGGTGTATTTTGTCAGCACGGTGTTGCAGGATGCAAGGGCACGATATCCCATGCCTCAGAAGCTCCTGCTCACACTCTTGGTGGCCTCGCGCAAGCTGCGGCATTACTTCCAGGGCCATCCCATCAAGGTCGTCTCAGCCTACCCGTTGGAGAGGGTGCTCAAGAGCCCCAATTCTGCTGGAAGGGTCGCCGAGTGGAACATCGAGTTGCAAGCATTCCAGTTAGAGTTCAGCACTACCAGGTTCATCAAGGGAGCCGCGCTCGCTGATTTTGTGGCGGAATGGATGGACATCCCGACGCTTGAAGTAAGCAAAGACTGGTCCACCTTGCCAGGAAGTGAAGCACCAGACGGTTGGGTCATGTACTTCGATGGCGCCTTTGCGCACCAAGGCGCGGGGGCTGGAGCAGTACTCATCTCGCCCACTCAAGATAAGCTCAACTACACCGTGCAGCTCTGCTTTCAGCATGGCAAGAAGGTCTCCAACAAAATCACGGAAGACGAAGGCCTCATAGCTGGCCTGAAGGCCGCGGCAACTCTGGGGGTGAAGCGCCTTACCGTTAGAGGCGACTCGCCACTCCTTGTCAACTTCTCTAACAAAGTATACGAGCCGACGGACGAGTATATGGAGGCATACCTCGCGGAGGTGCGCAAGATGGAGAAGCAGTTCTTGGGCCTGGAGCTGCAGCACGTGCCCCGGGGCACCAACAAGGAAGCCGACGACATCGCCAGGAGAGCAGCCAAGCGGCAGCCACAAGAGCCCGGTGTCTTTGAGGAACGGATCTTCAAGCCATCGGCGACACCACCACTTTCAAGCACAGCTCAGCCTCGGGAGGAACTCCCACAGCCTCCTGCCTCAGGAGCCCCGGCCTGTGGCCCGACCTCAGGAGCTCGCTTGCTCTTGGCGCTCGAACCTCAGGAGGGATGCTGGACCAAGGAATTCAAGGAATATCTGATGCAAGTGGCGCTGCCGGAGAAGGAGGGGGATGCAGAGTGTGTGGTTCGGCAAGTCACGGCGTACTGCATCTAGGATGGTGAGTTGTACAGGAAGCGGCCAAACGATGTTTCCCTGCGCTGCATTTCCAGGGACCAGGGGAAGGAGCTGCTAACTGACATACACAGTGGGGACAGCGGGCACCACTCGTCATCACGGACCCTCGTCGGCAAAGTATTCCGTAGTGGGTTCTACTGGCCCACTGTGCTCAACGACGCAGCTGAGCTGGAAAGGTCCTGCGAAGCCTGCCAGTTCCACACCAAGCAGATTCATCAGCCGGCTCAGGGCCTCCAGATCATTCCGCTCACATGGTCGTTCGCGGTCTGGGGGCTGGACATCTAGGGCCCATTCCCTCGAGCGCCTGGGGGTTACCGCTACCTCTACGTCGCCATCGACAAGTTCAGCAAGTGGGCGGAAGTGGAAGCTGTCCGTACCATCCGAGCTGGCTCTGCTGTCAAGTTCATCAAGGGCCTCGTGAGCCGCTTCGGGGTCCCCAACTGCATCATCACAGATAACAGCTCGCAGTTCACTAGTAAAATCTACAAAACCTACGGTGCTAACCTTGGAACGCAGATCTGCTATGCTTCGGTGGCGCACCCCAGGAGCAATGGTTAGGCCAAACGCGCCAACGCGGAGGTCCTGAGGGGCCTCAAGACCAGGACCTTCAAAAAGAAGCTCGAGGCCTGTAGCAGGGGCTGGCACGACGAGCTCTAGTCCGTGTTGTGGTCTATTCGCACCACCGCCACCAAGCCAACATGCGAGACCCCATTCTTCCTTGTCTACGGAGCTGAAGCAGTCCGTCCTCACGAGGTCAAGCATCACTCCGCACGGGTCCTGGCGTTCGATGAAACGTAGCAAGACGCCACGCGGGGGATGGACCTCGTGTTGGGGGAGGAGCGTCGTCACGAAGCTGCAATGAGGGCGGCAAGGTACCAGCAGGCGCTGCGGCGATACCACTGCCGCAGCATCCGCTCCAGGACGCTCGAGGTGGGCGACCTCGTCTTGAGGCGGGTCCTCTCCAGGGAAGGGCTGCACAAGCTTTCACCCATGTGGGAGGGCCCGTTCAGGGTCGTCCACGTCTCCAGACCTGGCGCCGTGCGCCTGGAGACGCAGGACGGGATACCTTTCCAGAACTCCTGGAACATCCAGCACCTCCGGAAGTTCTACCCATGAAGCAAGGCCCAGAGCCTGTGAAGAAAGGCCCAGAGCCTGTGAAGAAGGCCCGGTGCATGTGAAGAATCGCCGGCCGTGACACTCTCACGTAATATTGAATGGGGCTGTACACGCCCCGGAGTCTCAGGAGCGCCGGCCTCAGGCCCTGGGGCTCCCTCCCAAGCCTAGTGGCAGCACTTAGCTCCGCGCTGGTGAGAAGACTTGAAGACTACATTAGGTGCCGGACGCGGCTTTTCATTTGCTTTCCGTAGTTGGCTCGTTTTTCCTTAATCGAAGTTTTACTTTTGGTGTTCCTAGTTGATTCTATGCCCTCGCCTCTTACCGCATATTCCGGCTCTAGTTCGCTCGTGTCTTCTCTCTCGCATACCTCGCGAGGGGGGCTAGGCAGGCGCCCTCGCGAGCGTTTTTCTTCTCTCTGCCTTCTTGCGAGCCACCCTCGTTCGAGCCCGATAGCTGGCGCATCTCTCCTAATCCATGCCCCACGGGTACCGCGATACAAAGCATCGGGTCAAGGCTTGGGTGAACGACAAATCTCCTGGCAAACTCCCTAACGAATTTTTTGTAGTTCCTGAGCAATCGCAGACCACAATGTCAAGATGGACACGAGGAAATAAACGCCTTGTAAGGAGGAGGGCGCCCCTAATGCACCAGGCTAAGTTATCTTTGCGCAAAATAGCCACACAGCATTGAAACAACAAGCGTAGCATAATGGTTAATAAGTCATGGTTCGATACACGCCCCTTCGGGCCCATGCTGGTTTCATTTCGGGGCAGGAAGGAAAAGGGGAACATAACAAAAGTGGCGCTCGCCCCTGCAGCAACCGTCGGGGGCAGGGCCTTGGCGACGTCCCGGGTCTAGTCGGACCCCTCCTCGGGCTTCACCGATGTGTGGCGACGAGACGACCCGCTACCACCTTCGAAGCGGGCGCGGCGGCGTGGCGGCTGATCAAGGTCGCCGCAGCTGGAACTGTCGCCAAAGGAGGAGCCGATGTAGCCGGGCAAGGCGCGGCCGGCGGGTTCATCCTCCTCCTCGTCCCGACCATCGCCAAGGCCGAGCACCCCCTCGCCGTCGTTCACCTCGGGGCAGCATCCGGCGCGGTGACCGTCTTCCCCAAACACCCTCATGAAGAGGGTCGCGTCGCCGTCGAACTTGAAGTGGAGGGTGCACCGCTTGCCCAGGCCGCATGCGCGGGCGAACGTGTGCCAACCGTGGGCCAGAGCTATGTTGCCCGCGACGGAGACTTCGACCGCGACCCAAGAAGCCCGGCTGCAGCAACCGCCTGCGTGCAGCCAGAGCCCGCATGGACCGGAGGCCGGCAGCTCGTCGGCAAAGATGCGTGGGCGCTGGAGCCAGCTGCCGGTCGGATCCTCCGACCAGACAACGAACTCCGGCAGCACCTCTGACGCATGGAACCGCGGTCGGGGAGGCCGCGCAACCATAGCACGTCTCCTCTCGTCGACAGGACTGCCACGACCAGAGCGACTCCTGCCGCGCACTGCGGCGCCACCCCGAGACCCGGGGGCCATGGCGGGGGTCGCGGCATGCTTGCGGGGCCAGCCACGTCCTCGCTTGGGCGCCGGGGAGCCGGGTCCCTCCCGAGGGGCTTTGCCCTTCTCTGTGGCGGAGAACCTCTTCGACAGCGCCATTACTGCTTGCGGTGGGGCAAGAAGGAAGGAACAAGCGAGCAAGGAAGAGATGGGCGACGGGGGCTCCGCCCCTCCCCATTTATAGCTAGAGAAGGCCAACCAGTGCCCCCCACGATCACAGGTAATGATGGTTTTCCTTTCATGTCGCAGGGACTTGTCAAGTCGAGCAGTTGCCGAGGCAGCGTGGGGAAGTAGAGACGCCCACGTCCAATCAACCGCCATGCGTCGACCAAGGCCACAGGCTTTTGGGGCCCGCGGCGCTACGCGCTTGGCCCTTGGCTTCGCCGCGAAGCCAAGCCCAAGCGCGCCTTGGGCCCGGGGGCTACTATCGGTGTTCTAGGAATGGGGGTCCCCTGACTTGCCTGCCTGCGGCCCACGGCGTGGCTATGCTAGCGGGCCTGTACGGCCCATCTTCATCAACAAAGCTTTCAAGACCCTCGCGAGGGGCCAAGCCTCGCGAGGGGGACGACGCAAGACTTCCTCAGGAGCGGCCTCTCTAGGCTGCCTCGCGAGGAGCGGAGATATCAAGGCGGGGCAAACCATGCGAGGCTCTCGTGACGTGAGCCATGACGATCGACACCAGGTAGGCGCCAGGCGGGCACCAGCGTGTGCAGCGTCCTTGTTTCCTCTTTGGTGCTAAGGAGGCAAACGCAGGCGCGGAGTACCGAGGCAACAGGAATAGGTTTCCATATCAGTGCAACGAGACCAAGACCAGCAGGCCAGCAGGACGGAGGTCATCGTGGAGCCCAAGACGGCGTCATCACCAGAGCCTTTCGCAGGCGAAGACCGCTTTTGTCAGGATAGCTTGTACTAGCTGTCCCCTTTTAAATTGGTCGCCGTTGTTGGCTCCCTTCCCGCTCAATATTTGGGAAGAGGACCAGGGCCTATAAAAGTAGAGCTAGCCACCACTGTAGGGGATAACTCATTCAGAGTCATCTCACCCACACAAGTTCAGCAATCACAAGAACACCTCAACCTCAGGAGGTTGTTCTTCCCCTTGTACTGTTCATCATCAGCCCAAGAGGCAATCCACCACCACACACTGGAGTAGGGTATTACACCACAACGGTGGCCCGAACCAGTATAAATCTTGTGTCTTTGTGTTGCTAGTTCGTCGAGTTCGTCCGCAAAATCTTAGCAAGCTAGGGCATAGATCGGTAGGAGGGAAAGAACTTCGCGTGCACCCCAGAGTTCGAACCTTAAGGGTTTTGCCGGAACCCCGAATCCGACAGGCACGGCCCCGCCCTTGGACCCAGCGGCGTGCAGTTCATCGTCTTGGGCTCGAACGACACCGCTCGCCTGGCTCCGTTCGCCAGGGTGTCGTGGAGGCCCGCGGGCCGCGCCTCCGCTGCCACCCGCGGCTGCCCCGTCCCCCACCCGCGCTGGTACGGGCGGTTCGGCTCCAGACGAACCGATCCCCGTGATCCCCTTCTGCTTGGGAGCCATGGCGATGAAGAAGTCGATGCGCTAAATTCTACACCAGATTTTCACAACCTCACGCCCCCTACCTGGCACGCCAAAGATGTCGGGGAATCGACACCTATGGGATCGGGGAATCCCATCTATGGTTGGCGGGGCTTGGAGCTGCGCAAAGAGCAGGTCTAGCGATCAACGCGAGGGGATTTTTACCCAGGTTCGGGCCACAAACGATGTGTCATACCCTAGTCCTGCTTGTCTGTGTATATTTGGTGTTCTTGAGCTCTTGAACTAGCTGCCGTGCATGCCTATTCCAAAAAGTCTGAATCCTTATATAGTACTCCTCGAGCCTCCTTTTATATGTCAAAGGGGTCGTCACAGTGACACACAGGAGGTGGAAAGTATCTACAGTGTACAAGTTTATCACCTGACATCGTGGGACAAACACATTTAATGCGCCACCTACATGCCTTCTTGCTTTATTGGGGATGGCAACAAAGCTCATCCCGTTCGTCGCCGCCTCGCCCTGTTTCGACGCGCGTCCAAGCTGACGAAGCATGCAGCGCCACGCTGGCTGGCTGGCTGCTATGCTATTGCGGTGAAAGAGTCTTCACGAATATCTGCATGCCACCACATAGGTGCTTGCTTAGTTGGCCTAGAAGCCGTACGCTAGCACGCACGTGCTCGCCTAGTTGGCGGGCTGGTTGCCGCGTTGGAACGGCCGTGGGGCAGCGGAGCCTTGGTAGGTGTGGGCCTGGCTGTGGCCCTGCAGATGCCCCCGGCAAGGGTCTTGCCGGGGTCTCGTAGGCATCCCCAGCAAGGGCCTTGCCGAGGGGTCTTCGTCTTCTGGTTCTTATCTAGTCTTGCAGGCCTTTGGTCTTCACAAAGATCTGCATGCCACCACGCAGGCGCCCCCGAGTCTTTGGTCCTGATGTTGTCGATGGTGTTAGGATTCTCAGGCTCAAAGGTAGCGGCCTCGCTGGTGTTGGGCAAGTTGCCCCGGCAAGGCTCATGCCGGGCTATCTGGGCCGCCCCGGCAAGGGTGTTGCCGGGGGAAATCCATCTTGCCCCTTTGCTCTTCACGCCTCTGGCTTGAATGCTGCCTTGGCGGTCTTGTTCCTTCCCATCCTCTGCCCCACCAAGCATGGCCACAGGTGCGGCTACAACTGCCCGTGCACAAGTAAAGGGGTACAGAAAGGCCCCTACTTTTGTACACCGACAGCTCGTGAAGAAACAAAGCCGAAGAAACAAGTTTCAAGTGAAGTTGATGTTGTTAGTTTTTACCTCTGATCTTTTTTTGTGTCACACCCATTTAGAGGAGGGACGTGGCAATAGGGGTACATCTCCAAAAGCTATATCAAATTTACTTTCCAATGCAAAAAACCTCACATCATTTGGAGGTGTGAGTCAAAAGTTCTAGCCAATCTCGTGGAAGGTGTCCGGGCTGTCAATGCTTCGAAAATTTCTGAGGAGCTCTCCAACAACTCCCAAAGTTGAATGCTTATTCCCCGAAGGAAGCCATGCAAACCTGCTTACTTTTGAAATAATTTTCACATCTAGCTAAGGGGGGTTGTCCCTGATATAAAACCCCATCTCCCCCATCCTCTTGAAAACCTTTCGTCAAACCATTCAGCTACAATCTTATGCAGCAAGAGTGTTAGAGAGATCCAAGAGATCCTTGCTACCTTTGCTCTTGTGAGTTCATCCAGGTTCGCCACAAGGAGCCTTTGGTCCCCCCTAATTCGTGCTCTACGGTTCCAGCCGTTTTGTGTGGGTTAGTTTCGGTTTGTGGTTCTGCGATTCTTCAAACAATGGGTTGGAGTTCTTGTAGCTTCGGTTAGCCATTCCCAAACGTACGGGCAGCATCCAACCTTGGCAGGTAAAAAGCTAGTTATACTGGCTGCTTATAGCGAGTTATCCCTTCCGATTCGATCATACGACGTGAAGATCAGGCCACCCTCAGGCATGAACTCCTTCATCGGGTTCCCACCTATCATCTGACATCAAAGCCTTCGTTGACATGGTAGGATCTGTTATCCAAGTATATCTTGCTATCATACCTTTAGATCCAGTGTTTTCATGCTATATTTTCTATCCTAGAAGTCAAAAGCCCCACCAAAAATAAATCTAAGCCTTATTGGTGTTGAGATCTTGTTGTTGCATACCTTGCATGTTCTTCATCTTTTAGATCTGCACCAAGTTCATCTTCATAGTTGCTTTCAGATTTGGTTGTTGTGCTTTGGAAAAAGAGAGAAAAAAAGAGTGGCAAAAAATTAAAGAGAGAAAGAAAAGAGTGGCAGAAAAAAGGTCAAGAGAGAAAAAGAAAGTGTTGTGTAAGATCCTAAACTTTCAGCTTGGTAGAAAAATTCATAAGCTTGTGTGTTGTGTATTTTTTATCTTGGTGCAAAGGTGCAGCAGGTCTATCCCCATATTTTCTTGGTTTGCATCAACTTGATTTTAGCACAAGACCGTTTTTGTTTACCCCACCGAGCTCCACCAAAAATTGAAGCTAGTTCTTTGATCCCCGTCTTTCAATTGCTTTAACACATCCAGGAGAAGCACCATCTGATGTTAACTCATAAGAACTTTGGTGAGTAAGAGGTGAGGTTGTGAGATTCCACAAAATCCACCATGATCATGTTCATATCATCCTCCCTCTCTTGAAGAAAAGTCGTCCTCGACTTCCTTTGGTCTCTGATAATATCACCCGAAGCTACATCAAGTTTACTTTCCAATGCAAAAGACCTCACATCATTTGGAGTTGTGAGTCAAAAGTTCTAGCCAATCTCGTGGAAGGTGTCCAGGCTGTCAAGGCTTCGTGAATTTCCAAGGAGCTCTCCAACAACTCCAAAAGTTGACTGCTTATTCCCCCAAGGAAGCCATGCAAACCTGCTTACTTTTGAAACCATTTTCACACCTAGCTAAGGGGGGTTGTCCCTGCTATAGAACCCCATCTCCCCCATCCTCTTGAAATCCTTTTGTCAAACCATTCAGCTACAAGCTTATGCAGCAAGACTGCTAGAGACTAAAGGAAGTCGAGGGCGACTTTTCATCAAGAGAGGTTGATATGAAGATGATCATAGTGGATTTTGTGGAATCTCGCAACCTCACCTCTTACTCACCCAAGTTCTTATGAGTTCACATTAGATTGTCCTTCTCTCGGATGTGTTAAAGCGATTTAAAGGCATGGATCAAAGAACTAGCTTTGATTTTTGGTGGAGCTCGATGGGGTAAACAAAAAGGGGCTTGTGCTCAAATCAATTTGATGCAAACCAAGAAAATATGGGGATAGACCTGCTGCACCTTTGCACCAAGATTAAAAATACACAACAACAAGCTTCTGAATTTTTCTACCAAGCTGAAACTTTTGGATCTTACACAACACTTTCTTCTTCTCTCTTGACTTTTTTTTGCCACTCTTTTCTTTCTCTCTTTTATTTTTGGCCACCTTCAGGAAGACCCAACGGTGCTGGAAGCCCTCCACCTTCTCCCCGGCCTTCAAGAGCACGTTCCCCTTTAGGACTGCAACGATGGAAGCACAAGCGGACCGCTGCATCCGGTCGTGCAGCCGCAAGCTGAAGTAATGGCGAAAGAGTGCTACAGAAGGCCTCACGCCCATGAAGGCCTCGCAGTAGAATGCAAAGATGGACAGGAGGAGAATGGAGTTGGGTTGAAGATGGAGGGCATGGATCTTGTAGTGACTTGAGGAAGGTGCAGAAGAACTCCGAGAAGGGCGGGACAAGCCCCGCGAAGATGATGTGGAGGAAGAAGGGATAGACCGTCTGCGCCAAGGTGCTCTGCTCCACGGAGCCGGCCCAGATCAAAGTCCTGCCCCATTCGTTGTCAGTGCCCACCATCTGTGGGAGCACGGAGCCGAGATCCCCCTCCTTGGCAATGGAGGACGCGTCAAGCACTGGCGAAGGAGAGGAGGAGGTCGCGGCCTGGAGCGTAGACTTTGATTTCCCGGGCGGCATTCATGGAGTCACCGGTGCTGCAGAAGGAGAAGGAGGAGGAAGGGGCGGAGTTGCGACTGGATCAGGAGAAGCTTTCGGCTGGAGGAGGGAAATAGGATCAAGGCAAGGACGAGCAATGATGGCCCCACAGCGCGTGCCAGTATTTTTGTCAGACTGGGCAGTTGCCAAGGCGACATGGGGAAGTGGAGGCGCCCGCATCCCGTCGCGCGCCACGTGTCAAAGCTGGCCCGTAGGTGATTGGGGCCCGCGTCGTTTCGCCCTTTGCTCCTCGGCTTTGCCTCGAAGCTAGCCCGAGCGAGCCTTGGGCCAAGGGGCTACTGTCGGTGTTCTGAGATCGGGCGTACCCAGACCTTCCTGCCTGCAGCCCAGCGCGTAGCCACCTCGACGGCCCAGTACAACCCAGCTACAAGACCTCCAGGACAAGACCCTCGCGAGGGCCCCTGGCCTCACGAGTCGGACAATGCCAAGACTTCCCGAGGAGCGGTTCCCCGAGCCTGCCTCAAGAGGAGCAGATATTTCTATGCAGGTACCCAGCCTCACGAGGCCCTCGATGACGTGGGCCATGATAACCAAGGCCAGGCGGGGACCAGCGGGGGCCAGCAGGCGCAGAGGAGGACAGTTTCCTCTTTGGTGCTAAGGAGGCAAGGACCAGCGCGGGTTCCCGAGGGATCGTCCCAAAGGTTTCCCTGCCGGTGCAACGAGACCAGGATCACAAGCTCGGCAGGACGGATGTCATCGCCGAGCCCACCTATCCGTCAAGACCAAAAGCTTTGCAGGAGAAGACCACCTTTTGTCAGGATAAGATGTACTTCTTGTCCCCCTTCAAATTGGCCATTGTGGAATCCCTTCCCGCCTAAGCTATAAGGGAAGAGGACCGGGCCTAGTATAAATATAGCCTAGTCTCCACCGTAGAGGGTGGTCGATCCATCCTCACTCCCCAAGCCCTCGCGATGCAGCTCGTCCACTGTACTAGTTCATCCTCAAACCTCCTCACGAGGCTAATCCACCACAAAGCAGGAGTAGGGTTTTACACCGCAAGGTGGCCCAAACTTGGGTAAATCTCCGTGTCCATCTTCTTCCCCGCTCGCGTGAACTCGACGAGGCCAAGCCATGACGAGATGAGCTTGAGTTTGAGGCTCGGGTAGATCTTTGCACATGCCCCAGAGTTCGAACCTTGTTGGGTCCGCGGAGCCCCGATTCCAACAAAAACCTCACCTCCTCGGGCATCGGCACTGAACATAGTATTTGTTGTGCCTTGAGGATCCATTTTTGAGAAAAAAGGATGGATTCGATTATTCCGATAAGGAAGATATACGAGATAAAAAAGAATACAGAATATGAAGTTGTGTGTTGTAGTTACCTCAGAGGCATAGTGAGCGGCTCCAAAGCCGTTGTGCGTCCCCTCTAGGGGGGCGGGGTTCATTCTAGGACGGCTTGAATAGCACCGTCCACATCCTGGCCAGGGAGGTGCGGAAGAAGTGCTTCACGGGCGACACTTCCTCAGGCTTGTAAGCCTGCATCAGGCTTCCCCGAAGCTGGAGAGGCAGAATGCGGCAATGAAGCATGACGTCCACCATGTCCACCAGCCTGATCTTCTTATTGTCTGTCAGAAATTTGATTTTCTGTTGCAGCTGTGTCACCTCGGCGGGATTTCCTCAATCCAAGCCTTTCCTTTTCTAGGAAACAAGCCTCATCGGGGTAGCACCCGAGAAGGCTTGGACTGATACTTCCCCATCGTATCTACTTTTCCAAACTCTTTTGCCCTTATTTTGGCCTCTAATTTGCATGATTTGAATGGAACTAACCCAGACTGACACAGTTTTCAGCAGAATTTCCATGGTGTTATTTTTGTGCGGAAATAAAAGTTCTCGGATTGACCTGAAAATTTACGAAGAATACTTCTGGAATATATAAAAAATACTGGCGGTAAAAGATACCAGAGGGGGGCCACCCATGGGCCACAAGCCCAGGGGGCGCGCCTACCCCCAGGGCATGCCCCCAGGCTTGTGGGCCACCTGGAGCTCCGGCAACCCAAATTCCAACTCCATATATACCTATTACCAGAGAAGAAAAATTAGAGAGAAGGATTCATCGCATTTCACGATACGGAGCCACCGCCACCTCCCGTTCTTCATCGGGAGGGCTGACCTGGAGTCTGTTCGGGGCTCCGGAGGGTGGAATCCATCGCCATCATTAGCATCAACCTTCCTCCATCGCCAATTCCATGATGCACACCGCCGGGAATGAGTAATTCCTTCGTAGACTTGTTGGACGGTGATGGGTTGGATGAGATTTATCATGCAATCGAGTTAGTTTTGTTAGGGTTTGATCCCTAGTATCCACTTTGTTCTTAGATTGATGTTGCTATGACTTTGCTATGCTTAATGCTTGTCACTAGGGCCTGAGTGCCATGATTTCAGATCTGAACCTATTATGTTTTCATGAATACATGTGTGTTCTCTATCCTACCTTGCAAGTTGTAGACACCTATTACGAGTTATGATCCGCATACCCCAAGGTGAAAATAATTGGGATTCTTTCTAGTGATTACCGTAGTTTGAGGAGTTCATGTATTCACTAAGTGCTAACGCTTTGTTCCGGTTCTCTATTAAAAGGAGGCCTTAGTATCCCTTAGTTTCCTTACGGACCCCGCTGCCACGAGAGGGTAGGACAAAAGATGTCATGTAAGTTCTTTTGCATAAGCACGTATGACTATATACAGAATACATGCCTACATTACATTGATGAATTGGAGCTAGTTCTGTGTCGCCCTAGGTTATGAATGCTACATGATGAATATTATCCAACACAATTATCCATCGTTGATCCAATGCCTACGAGTTGTTCACATATTGATCTTTGCTAAGTTACTTTTGTCGTGCTAATGTTACAATCACTACAAAACTGCTACAGTTACTATTATCACTATTACCGTTACTTCCATACTACTTTGCTACTAAAAACTTTGCTGCAGATATTATGTCTTTCAGGTGTGGTTGAATTGACAACTCAACTTCTAATACTCGCGAATATTCTTTGGCTCCTCTTGTGTCAAATCAATAAATTTGGGTTGAATACTCTACCCTCGAAAACTGTTGCGATCTCCTCTACTTGTGGGTTATCAAGACCTTTTTACGGCGCTGTTGCCGGGGAGGATAGCTCTATTTGCCGAGTCACTTAGGATTTATATCTATTGATCACTATAAGGAATCTGAAATATACCAGAACCTCGATTTTTCCCTCTACTACGAGGGGAGGTAAGGTACTACCATCTACCTCTGCACTTGATTCACCTTCTGTTTTAAGTAAGCTTGCAACACCTACACCTGCTATTACTCCTGATATGTCGCAAGTAATTGATGATGCTACTTCTGCTATGAATAATGCTTATGATGATTGATGTGGCTCGAAGCTACGTCGGTATTTCCCCAAAGAGGAAGGGATGATGCAGCAAAGCAGCGGTAGGTATTTCCCACAGATATGAAACCAAGGTTATCGAACCAGTAGGAGAACCAAGCAGCACAACGTAAACAGCCCCTGCACACAGATGACAAATCCTGGCAACCCGACGTGTTAAAGGGGTTGTCAATCCCTTCCGGGTAACGGTGCCTCAAGATAGGCAAATGAACGTGAGATAGAATTGTAGTAGATTGATAGATCGAACGCCAAATAAAATAAATGAGAATATAACGCAGCAAGGTATTTTTGTATTTTTAGTTTAATAGATCTAAAAATAAAAGGCAAATAAAATAGATCGCGAAGGCAAATAATATGAGAAAGAGACCCGGGGGGCCATAGGTTTCACTAGTGGCTTCTCTCGAGAAAAATAGCAAACGGTGGGTAAACAAATTACTGTTGGGCAATTCATAGAACTTCAAATAATCATGACGATATCCAGGCAATGATCATTACATAGGCATCACATCCAAGATTAGTAGACCGACTCCTGCCTGCATCTACTACTATTACTCCACACATCGACTACTATCCAGCATGCATCTAGTGCATTAAGTTCATGGAGAAACGGAGTAATGCAATAAGAACGATGACATGATGTAGACAAGATCTATCTATGTAGAGATAGACCCCATCATTTTATCCTTAGTAGCAACGATACATATGTGTCAGTTCCCCTTCTGTCACTAGGATCAAGCACCGTAAGATCAAATCCACTACAAAGCACCTCTTCCCATTGCAAGATAAATAGATCAAGTTGGCCAAACAAAACCCAAGTATCGGAGAAGAAATACGAGGCTATAAGAAATCATGCATAAAAGAGATCAAAGAAACTCAAATACTTTCATGGATATACAAAGATAGATCTGATCATAAACTCAAACTTCATCCGATCCCAACAAACACACCGCAAAAAGAGTTACATCATATGGATCTCCAAGAGACCATTGTATTGAGAATTCAGCGAGAGAGAGGAAGCCATCTAGCTACTAACTACGGACCCGAAGATCTACAAAGAACTACTCACGCATCATCGGAGAGGCACCAATGGAGGTGGTGAACCCCATCCGTGATGGTGTCTAGATTGGATCTGGTGGTTCTGGACTCTGCGGCGGCTGGAATTGATTTTCGTCGACTCTCATAGGGTTACTGGAATATTGAGGTATTTATAGAGCAAAGAGGCGGTACAGGGGGCACCCGAGGTGGGCACAACCACCAGGGCGCGCCTGGGCCTCCTGCTGCGCCCTAATGGGTTGTGCTCTCCTCGGAGCACCCCCCAGCCGCAGCCTTGGCCCATTAGGTGTCTTTTGGTCCATAAAAAATCTCCGTAAAGTTTGGTTGCATTTGGACTCCGTTTGGTATTGATTTCCTGCGATGTAAAAAACATGCGGAAAACAGCAACTGGCACTTGGCACTATGTCAATAGGTTAGTACCCAAAAATGATATAAAATGACTATAAAATGATTATAAAACATCCAAGATTGATAAAATAACAGCATGGAACAATAAAAAATTATAGATCCGTTGGAGACGTATCAATGATGCTAGTACTTTGCTTGATAATATTGTGCCACTGGGTGAATTTCTTGATGAACAACTTGCTAGAGCTAAAGATATGAGAATGCTGAAAATGATGATATTTCTGAAAATGATGAAATTATTGAAAATGAACACTTTGAAACACCTATTAGACCTATCACTCCTAGATATGAATTGCCTGATATACCTGAGGGCTATGTTATGATTGGAGAGGTAGCAAGGGATTTTCTTTCTTGTAAGGATGGAGATGATCTTAAGAAATTACTAGTCAAGTTGAAAGAAAAATCTTTGAATGTTAGAATGCAATATGATCCTAAGTTTGCTACTTCACCTATCTTTGTTACTGATAAGGATTATGAATTCTCTGTCGACCCTGAGTTAATTACTTTGGCTGAATCCGATCCTTTCCATGGTTATGAATTTGAAACTGTTGTGGCACATCTTACTAAATTGAATGATATAGCCACCCTATTTGCTCATGAGGAAAAATTCACTATTACTATATTCTGAAGTCATTTCCCTTCTTGTTAAAGGGTGATCTTAAGACTTGGTTTAATTCTCTTGCTCCTGGTTGTGTGCGTAGGCCCCGGGATATGATTTATTACTTCTCTAAAAAATATTTTCCTGCTCATAAGAAACAAGCTGCTTTACAGGAGATATTTAACTTTGTGCAAATTGAAGAAGGGAGTCTCCCACAGGCTTGGGGGAGGCTTCTCTAATTACTTAATGCTTTGCTTGACCATCCTCTCAAGAAAAATGAAATACTTGATATCTTTTATAATGGACTAACCGATGCTTCTAGGGACCACCTGGATAGTTGTGCTGGTTGTATTTTCAGGGAACGAACTGTTGAACAAGCTGAAGAACTATAGAATTATTTATTGACTAATGATAATGAGTGGATTCTTCCTGAACCACCTCCTAGGCTAACTCTGAAGTAGAGAGGTATTCTATTTCTCAGTCCTGAAGAAATGTAAGAGGCAAAGAAATCCATGAATGAAAAAGGTATTAAAGCTGAAGATGTTAAGAATTTACCCCCTTTTGAAGAAATACAGGTCTCAATATCCCGACACAGGTAGTAGAGGTAAATTCTCTCTACAGGTTTCATGAAGGTAATATTCCTTATAATAAATCTGCTAGTCAATGCTTGAATGAATTTTATAACTTTATTGTTAAACAAGAAAACTTCACTGCATATGTTAGTAAACAATTGAAATGAAATGCTTATATGATTGAACGCTTGAGTGACTATATGTTTAGAACTATTAATGATCTCAAGGTTTTTAGTAAACATGCTTCCATGGTAAAAACTCAAGTAGAACAAGTTCTCAAGGCAAAAAAATGATTTGCTTAATGAGATGAACAATAAGATGACTGATCATGCTGTTAGAGTTATGACTAGGGGTGGTAAAATGACTCAGGAACCTTTGTATCCTGAGGGTCATCCTAAAAGAATTCAGCTAGACTCTCAAAGAATTAATGTTTGCACCTAGTCCTTCTAGTTATAATAAGAAAAAGAATGATGATATGACTTTGCATGCTTATAGTGAACCTACTATAGACACACCAAAGATTCCAAATGATATTTCTATTTCTGATGCTGAGACAGAATCTGGTGATGACCATGAACCTAGTAATAATGATAATGATGATGTTCATGTTGATGCTCAACCTAGTAATGATAATTATGTGGAGATAGAACCTGTTGTTGATCTTGATAACCCACAACCTAAGAATGAAATATATGATAAGAGAGACTTCATTGCTAGAAAACATGGTAAAGAAAGAGAACCATGGGTTCATAAACCCGTGCCCTTTCCTCCTAAAGCTTCAAAGAATAAGGATGATGGATAATTTGAGCGCTTTGTTGAAATGCTTAGACCTGTCTTTTTGCGCTTGCGTTTGACTGATATTTTGAAAATGTATCCTTATGCTAAGTATATGAAAGATATTGTTATTAATAAAAGAAAGATATCAGAAGATGAAATTTCCACTATGCTTGCTAATTATACATTTAAAGGTGGAATACCAAAGAAACTAGGAAATCCAGGAATACCAACTATGTTAAAACTGCTTTGTGTGATTTAGGAGCCGGTGTTAGTGTTATGCCTTTCTCTTTGTATCGAAGACTTGATTTTCATAAGTTGACACCAACTGAAATCTCTTTGCAAATGGCTGATAAATCAACTGCTATACCCATCAGTATTTGTGAGGATGTACCTGTCATAGTTGCAAATGTTACTATCTTAACGGACTTTGTTATTCTTGATATACCCGAGGATGACAGTATGTCGATCATCCTTGGTAGACCTTTTCTGAATACTGTAGGGGTTGTTATTGATTGCAATAAGGGCAGTGTCACTTTTCATGTCAACGCTAATGAGCATACGGTACACTTCCCGAAGAAGCAACCTTGAGTAAATAACATCAACTCTATCGGAGAAATTCCAACAATTGTTATTGGAGGTTTTAAATTCCCTATTCCTACTGTTAAAAAGAAATATGGTATTCTTATTGTTGGGGACATGCATATCCCCGTTGAGGTAACCTAGTGTTATTCAAAATTCTCCAGTTTCATGTCAGACGGAAGAAGTTTGTTAATAAGACTTGATCAACCTTATTAATGGATTCCTTTTGATGAACATGTGATGGATGGATTTAGGAGACACAACTTTCTGTACCCACCTTTTACTTTCTGTGATTTAGAATTAATAAATTAGAAATGCTATTATTTTACTGTTTTTCTGAATTATCTGTGCAATAAAAAATGACCAGAAAATAAAAGTTCTCATAATGCCCTGAAAATTTAGTATGGTTTCTTATGCAATATTTGAAAAAAATTGGCACTCAACACACCCCAGGGGAGTGCACCTGTGAGCCACAAGCCCACAGGGCGCGCCCACCCCCTGGGCCCGCCTACAAGGCTTGTGTGGCCCATGTAGGCCCCCTCACTGATTCCAGCCACCCATCCACTTCGTCTTCCTCCAGAAAAGTCACACCATTGCTCAAAACCATGTTCTTGCTCATCTTGCTGCCATTTTCGATCTCCTTGCTCGGAGCTCCATTTCCGAAACTGTTTTGGGGGATTGTTCATCGGTATGTGACTCCTCCAATGGTCCAATTAGTTTTTGTTCTAGTGCTTTATATATTGCAAATTTTTGTTGCTATGGTGACCATGTTCTTGAGCTTTCATGTCAAGTTTGTATGGTTCAAAGTAGTTTTGTTGCATGATACAACCTCTAGGCACTTGTGGGAGTAGTTGCTTTCAGTTTTGTTGAGTTTGATTCACTTTTATTTTGAGTCACAAAAAATTTCAGAATTTTTTAGAGAAAACAAAAACCATGAGGAGGTGGTTAAGGGGCTGATCAAGCCGTAATTCGGAGGAAACTCCGGTGGAGAAGCCCAAGTACAATCTTCTGCGTGCGACGGAGGTTCAGCCGTGTGAATGGCCAAGTGACACATTTTTGAAGGAGGCAGGAATTTATGATGATTTCTATTATTTGGCGGACAATGTAGGCATCATTCCCTTCCTCCAAGATAAATGCGACCAACACCTCCTACTCACTAATACCTTCGTGCAAAACTTTTGCTTTTATCCAAGGAAGGAACCACCCATGGTAGAATTTCACTTGTATGACATGCCTAAGGGAATGACATTGTATAATTTTTGCAATGCTTGCATGTTACCTTATGAGGGCCGTATCAGTGAGCCACCTCCTAGAGACATGGAGGACTTCATTTTTGAAACTACTGTGGGGGAAGAGAGAGGAGTGTCGGAAGCAAGAGTGTCTAGTCTGCATTTTCCAGTTTTGCGTTATTACTCATTATTTGCAGGGAGATGTTTGATTGGTCATGGGGAGAGTGGAGGACATAGTGCCCATGACTTTGCTATTTTGCGCCATGATTTATATGGTGATAGAACATTAGTTTGGGCGCAATGGTTGCTCGGCGGTTGCACACATACCGTTCGAAGGGTAGTATTTTTGGTGGTGTTTATGCCTCCCGCCTGATACGTCTCCGTCGTATGTACTTTTCCTAACGCTTTTCCTCTTGTTTTCGACTCTAATTTGCATGATTTGAATGAAACTAACCTGGATTAACACTGTTTTTAGCAGAACTACCATGGTGTTCTTTTTGTGCAGAAATAAAAGTTCTCGGATTGGAACGAAACTTTGCGAGGAATTTTTATATGAATATAGATAATTTCTGGAGCCAAGAACCACTGGAGGGGGGCACCTGGGTGGGCACAACCCACCAGGGCCCGCCTCCCAATCCAAGCGCGCCCAGGTGGGTTGTCCCCACCTGGTGGCCCCGCAGATCCTAAAACCGACGCTACAAAATCCTATTTTTCCAGAAAAAAATAAGGGAGAAAGAATTATCACGTTCCATGAGACGGAGCCGCCGCCGCCTCCCGTTCGTCATCGGGAGGCTAGATCTGGAGTTTGTTTGGGGCTTCGGGGAGGGGGATCTTCGATCTTCATCATCACCAACCCTTCTCCATCGCCATCATGATGCTCCCCATCGGGAGTGAGTAATTCCTTCGTAGTTTCACTAGTCGGTGAGGAGTTGGATGAGATTCATCATGTAATCGAGTTAGTTTTGTTAGGGCTTGATCCCTAGTATCCATTATGTTCTGAGATTGATGTTGCTATGACTCTGCCATGCTTAATGCTTGTCACTTTGGGCCCGGGTGCCATGATTTCCGATCTGAACCATTTATGTTATCACCATTATATCTATGTTCTAGATCCGATCTTGCAAGTTATAGTCACCTACTACGTGTTATGATCCGGCAACCCCGGAGTGACAATAGTCGGGACACTTCCCGGTGATGACCGCAGTTTGAGGAGTTCATGCATTCACCGTGTGTTAATGCTTTGTTCCGGTTCTCTATTAAAAGGAGGCCTTATATCCCTTAGTTTCCAATAGGACCCCGCTGCCACGGGAGGGTAGGACAAAAGATGTCATCAAGTTCTTTCCATAAGCATGTATGACTATTTACGGAATACATGCCTACATTATATTTATGAACTGGAGCTAGTGCCATATCGCCCTAGGTTATGACTGTTGTATGATGAATATCGTCCAACAAATCGCCGATCCAATGCCTACGATTTTGCTACATATTGTTCTTGCTAATTTACTATTGCACTTGCTACAAAACTATTGATATCACTGTTACCATTACTATTGTTGTTGCTACTACTATCAAAACTATCATACTACTTTGCTACTGATCACTTTGCTACAGATAATTAATCTCCAGGTGTGGTTGAATTGCCAACTCAGCTGCTAATATGTACAAATATTCTTTGGCTCCCCTTGTGTCGAATTAATAAATTTGGGTTGAATACTCTACCCTCGAAAACTGTTGTGATCCCTATACTTGTGGGTTATCAAGACCTTTTTCTGGCGCCATTGCCGGGGAGCATAGCTATATTTTTTGAGTCACTTGGGATTATTATTATTATTAAATTGTCACTATGAAGAATCTGAAGTATGCTAAGACTAAGATTTTTTCCTCTAAGACGAGGGGAGGTAAGGAACTGCCATCCAGCTCCGCTTTAGATTCGCCTTCTGTTATAAGTAAACTTGCAACACCACCACATGCTATCAATTCTTTTCTCTCGCAAATTATTGATGATGCTACTTCTGCTATGAATGCTACCCATGATGTCGGTGGAAGCGACACCTATGGGATCACAAGAATCCCTACTACAGTTGGCGGGGCATGGGGTTGTGAGAAGAGCAGGCCTAACAGGAAGCACACGGATCGTTTACCCAGGTCCGGGCCGCGAGGATGCGTATTACCCTAGTCCTTCTTTGGTGGATGTATTGAGTGTTCTTGTGTTCTTGAGCTAGCTACGGGGTGGAACTTGCCCAAAAGAGCCGAATCCCTCTCCAGTATGCCATGGGCCTCCTTTTATAGTCGAAAGGGGCTGCCACAGTGGCACACAGGAGGTGGAAAGGTCTACAGTGCTGCGAGCTTATCGCCCGTATTACACGACAAGAGGCATTTAATGCGTTGCTTAGGTGTCCCTTAGCTTTATCGGGGACGGGAACGAGGCCCGACCCGTCCGTCGCCGCCTCGCCTTGCTTCGACACGCGCCCAGGCCAGCGATGCATGTGGAGCCATGTAGGCAGGCAGGCAGCTGAGGTGGCGCGGTGGTAGGGTCTTCACGAAGATCTGCATGCCACCACGCAGGTGCTTGCTGAGTTGGTGTAGAGGCCGCCCGTCGCCACGCAGGTGCCTGCCCAGCTGGTTGAGCTAGCAGCTGCTTGGGGACGGCGGTGGAGTCTTGGCTGGCGCGGGCCTGGCAGTGGCCCCGTGGATGCCCCCAGCAAGGGCCTTGCCGGGGGCCGACAAGGATCTTGTCGTGGCGTTGCAGTCGTCCCCGGCAAGGCGCTTGCCGGGCGTCTTGTGGATTCCCTCGGCTCGGATCCCGTCGAGGGTCGTCGTCTTCTGGTCCTTATCTGATCTCACATGTTTATGATCTTGACAAAGATCTGCATGCCACCATAGAGGTGCCTCCCGAGCCTTGGTTCGAACGTAGTCGTTGGCGGCGTTTGGAACCCGTGGGCTCAAGGGTGGCCTGCTCTGCTGGCATCGGGCAAGTTGCCCCGGCAAGGCTCTTGCCGGGGCCGCGGAGGCCGCCCCGGCAAGGGCCTTGCCGGGGGAGTCCACCTCGCCCTCTTGCTCTTTGGTGTTTCTGGTCTTGGCGTTGCCTTGTTTGTCTTGGGCTTCGGCTTCTCTCCGGCTTCCCTCCCTTGCCCTGCTAGGTGTGGCCGCGGCGCGTGGCTCTGACTGCCTGTGCACAAGTAAAGGGGTCAAAAGGAGAGCCCCTAGTTTTGTACACCAACAGGAGGCCCCGGGCCTGGGCCACACATAAGCACGACGCGTTGTTGGGCCAGGCCCAGAACGGTGCACGGGCAGGTGGGGCGGATTTTACCGCGGTAACTATTTTGTCCGCTGCGCTTCCCCATGACCCGCGTTGAACGCGCGACGTGGAGGGGCGTGCGTGACGTGGGGGTCATGCGTGGGGTGGTTCCCGCACGCATGCGTCACATCGCAGTTAATGGGAAAAGAGGCGGCCCGCGCCTTCCCCGTAAAAAGGAATAACTGCGGGCGCGCTGCCCATTTACCCGCTGCATCTTCTTCAATCTCGAAACCACCGTCCCCTTCTCCTTCCTTCCCAAGCTTTCGCCTTTGCTCGCCGCCGACGCATCTTTGCTGTACTCCGCCCCCCGCCCCTCGCAACCGCCATGGCCCCCAAATCCACCAAGGGCAAGGGAGTGGCCAAGGATGCCGGAGCGACGGAGCCGCCGGAGAGTGCGTTGGCGGAGCAGCGGACGCAGCTCGCCTACCCCTCGACGGTTGATGTGTTCGAGCTCTGGGACTGCTTCAGGCCCCTATGGGGGTGCGAGACGGGGGGAGAGACGACGGGGCATCCAGCCAGGCGTGTCATCCCCGCCAATTGCACCGAGGCCGCCCCGAATTGGTATCCGTTCTTTGTCAATTACTTTTCTTGTGGCCTCTACCCCTCTTTTGCCGATTTCTTCAATGATATCATGCACACCTTCGGTTTCCACCTCCTGGATTTCACTCCAAATGCCGTGGCGTGCATGGCTCTTTTCGCCCATCTCTGTGAGGGCTTCGCTGGAGTGCATCCCAACACGGCGCTCTTCTGCCATTACTTCTTCCCGCGGATCCAACCAGGAGGCGCCATCTCTGGGTGTGTCGCTTGGATCCCAAGGTCCAAGGGGATGTACCCGGAGGGCGCCCAGAAGGAGAGGTGGGAAGAATGGCGGGGCCAGTGGTGCTGGATCGAGGAGGACTGTCCACACGAGTTCTGCCAGGTCCGCCAGGCGCCGCCTGTTCGCAGAGGCGACTGGAGCAATGTCGATGCTGACGATGCGAAGCTCACGATCGCCACCACCAGGATCCTTCGTCTCACTGAGGCCGGGCTCACCCTTGAGATGATCGGGGCGGATTTCCTCCGCCGCCGAATCGCTCCATTGCAAAACAAGGGGAGGCCGGTCTGGCTTTTCACGAATCCGGCCGACATCATGAGGCTTCGCCCCGGCCTCGACCACTTCACGGTGATGGGGCCCGCTCACTTCTGCCAACGGATCTTTCAGCTCAACGTGAACCGCGAAGGCTGGGCAGAGAGGTCTGGTAAGGCTGCGAAGGCCGGCAAGATCGTCAAAAGGCCCTTGTTTGGGTTGCAGGCAGGGGTGGTCCCGCTGAGCAACAACTCATGCTAGGCCGACATCATCGCCATGATGCCGGACTGCAATGCGCACGGTCCTGTCCGAAACTGGGCCCCGCCGCCGGAGGAGCAGGTGCAGGAGTTCTTTCACGGCTTGGTGGAGATATACGTCCGCAAGGAGCCGCTGCTTATCCAGGACACCACCCAGGCGGAGCTGGACTACATCGCCGCCAAGGCGGTGGAGGCGGAGCTCGCCAAGGAGGCCAGCAGCACCGGCGGCGTGGAGGACAAGGCCGCGGCGGAAGCGGAGGAGAAGGAGCTCGCCCAGTGGGCAGAGGCTGCTGGGGAAGCCAGCAGCGCCAGCACCGGGGGCCCTCTCGTCGAAGATGTGGTCGATGAGTCGTCGAAGGAGGAGGCCGAGGCTGTCGACCCTCCGGTAGGGCTGTACAACCGCGGCAAGCCCTGGAGGGGTCCACGCGCTAGACAAGGTCCGCGGCGGCGAAGAAGCTGGCGAAGGCCGCGGTGGCGAAGAAGAAAGCATCTGCCACTTCTTCGGCCAAGCGCCCACAGACCCCATCTGCTTCCCCCCCCCCCCCCCCCCCCCGCAGATGACGACGCGGGGGTTGTCTTTGATTCCGGGTCCCTCAGCCCAAGGAGGAAGAGGAAGGCAACGGAGGAGGAGGTGGAGGACGAGTAAGTATCTTGCCCTTTAATGTCATCTCCATCCCCTCAGACCGTGCCACTTATCTTGATTTGTTCTCCTGCTTTGCAGGGATACGAAGACACTAGTCCAGAGGGTGAAGAGGTCCAGGGCTTCGGCGAGAGGCCAGCCCCCGGCAGGTACATCCGGTACACCGTTGGTGGTGTTGAGCAGCCCGGACAGCAGCCCCCGGCACAACCCCCAGCGTAAGTTCACCGCTCACCCCTCGTCGACGTGTGTTGGGGGCACGATCTTCTTGGTGCTAACCTTGCCGAGGTTGCAGGAGGAGGAGAGCAGCAGGGGCGCCATAGAGGGTTACCCCCAACACGCCGCCCCCATCGACCACACCGCCCCGAGGGGCGTCCCCGGCGAGGGCGCCAAGCACAGAGCCCACGCACATGGAGGAGGAGGAGAACCCCGGCGCTGGTGGCTTCGCCTCGGCGCCAAATGTTGGCGAGGAGGGGACCTCTGCTTCCCAGCCTAGCACGGGTAAGTCATTCACCTTCCGTCCCTGTTCTTTTTCTTTTCTTTCTGACTCTTGGTCTTGGCTTCGCTTCATCCCCCTCCTTGGTATCCAGATCCCCCGTTGGTGGACCAGGAGGACATCGACACCGTCATCGAGGATGTCGCCAAGGCCGCCGTGGCGGAGGCCGAGAAGATCGCTGTCGAGGAGGCCGCCAAGGGCGCTGGTGAGGACGCCACCAAGGGGCCTGCCGGGGAGCCCGAAAAGGCTACTGCCGAGGACGCCGGTAAGGGGCTTGCCGGGGAGGCCGGCAAGTCCGCTGCCGAGGAGGAGGTGGTCGATGACCAACCTTCCTCCTCTGCTGCCTCTAGCTCCGGCAGTTATCTGAAGGTAGGTGATAACCTTTTCGTCCACCTTCCAGGGGCATCGAGCTCCAGGGCGCCCGTCGAGGGAGAGGTGTTCGACGAGGAGGTGCTCGCTGCCGCCGGGCTCGAGGTTGTTGACGAACCGAGCACCGGTGGCGACGGTTATCAGGAGGAGCGGCTTCTCCAGGCCATGGGTGCCAATTTCCAAAAGCTCGAGGTGCTCCATCGCGCCCGCCTGGACAAGGCCAAGTCTTGGATAGCAACAGTGGACAAGGCGGAGGCGGACCTCAAGGTGCGCGTCGCCGAGACGCAGACTTGGTTCCGCCAGGCCTGCGAGGAGCTGAAGGTCGCCCAGGGCGAGCTGGCCAAGCGCGATATGGAGCTCACCATGAAGCGGGCCGACATCGAGAAGGCCCAGGAGACGGCGGAGAGCTTGGCCGCCACAGCCGAGGCTGCTCGAACCCAGCACCAGGCGCGCTGAACTCCCAGGAGGAGGACCTTGCCGCGCGCGAGGAGAAGCTTGCCGCAATGCTCCGCGGCAAGGATGAAGAGGTGGAAAAGCTCGTCGTGCAGCGGACCCAGGAGCTGGAGCAGAGGCACAGAGAGGCGCTCGATGCCCAGGCTCTGGTTCACGCTGGCAGAGTGAAGGAGCTGGAGGTGGAGCGGGACGAGCTGAAGAAGCAGGCCCTGGAGCTGACAGAGGAGAGGGATGCAGCCAAGGGCGCCTTGGCCGACGCGCAGGCCGCAGTCCTCGGCAAGGCCGAGCTGCTCTCCACGGCCAACAACTCCATCAGGGACCTGAAGCTGAAGCTGGAAACCTTGAAGGGATGCTTTCGGAGGCACGGCCCTGGAGGGGACCCTGGCCAAGGAGCTGGAGACCGAGAAGCAGCTGCGGAAGAACGAGGCCGCCAACCACAAGGATTTTGTGGAGGGCGAGAATCGCTGGATCAGCCGTCTTGTGGACGTTGCTGGCAGGATCACCATGCAGCTGGCTACCATGGGGATGCCAAATGTGAGCTACACCCCAGAGCACAGCGGGACTACCAATGCCAAGCTGACCCTGTTCTTCGAGGGTGTCTTCGGGGCCCTAGAGCAGCTCTACTCCAACCGGGAGGCCTCCCTGGCCGATGAGTCCCGGAGGCTTTGCCGGGGTGCCATGACCAAGGTCCTCGCCAAGGTGGCACACTGGATTCCTGACCTCGACTTCGAAGCTGCGCTGGAGAGCTTGTCGGAGGATGCGGACATTGCGGTGCTCAAGGAGCGTATCAAGCCCATCATCAGCCGCATCGACGGAAACCAGAGGGTGGAGGGCCAGCGTCGGAATTAGGCACCCTGTTTCTCATCGCCGCTGCGGGTTCATGACCAAGACAATTTCTATCTTTGGTTAGAACCGCGGCAACAATTTATGTAATATAACTCTGCAGTACTTTTGATACAATGCATGTTATTTTCCTGTTCGATTTTCCTTTGTATGTCCACCCTACGTTAACCGGGTAGGCTTGCCGGCGCGTAAACCCAGGGCGGCGTCTTGAGGACGGATCCCCAATGGCCTGCCGGGTGTGCTTGCTGCCGGGCGAACCACCTCACCGCCCCCAACGCGGCCGCTCGAACTGTCGAGCTTGACTCGAGTAAGAATAGAGGGTGTTGCCAGTTGCGGAATGCTACCCTGCCACTCTCGACGCGGCCGCTTGAGCTGTTGAGTGGACTCAAAACAGAATAAAGGCGTTGCCAATCGCGGGAGGGCCCCTTTGCGTACAGGTTTTCCATACAAAGAACGAGATCTCCGAGGGGAATAACCTTATGTAAAAAGGAAATATTTAAAGTCCGGCGTGACTTAGCTTTCTTGTCGCCATCGGGCATCCACCACGTCTGCAGATGGTGCCGCCAAGCTTGGTCGCCTTCTTCCTGGGAAGCCATGGCGACGATGGACCGCTAGGCTAACTGCTAGATTGGATTCTCATGACTGCGCCCCCTACCTGGCGCGCCAAAGATATCGGTGGAAGCGACACCTATGGGATCACAAGAATCCCTACTACGATTGGCGGGGCGCGAGGTTGTGAGAAGAGCAGGTCTAACAGGAAGCACACGGATCGTTTACCCAGGTTCAGGCCGCGAGGATGCGTAATACCCTAGTCCTGCTTTGGTGGATGTATTGAGTGTTCTTGTGTTCTTGATCTAGCTACGGGGTGTAACTTGCCCAAAAGAGCCGAATCCCTCTCCAGTATGCCATGGGCCTCCTTTTATAGTCGAAAGGGGCTGCCACAGTGGCACACAGGAGGTGGAAAGGTCTACAGTGCTGCAAGCTTATCGCCCGTATTACAGGACAACACGCATTTAATGCATTGCTTAGGTGTCCCTTAGCTTTATCGGGGACGGGAACGAGGCCCG
The DNA here is from genome assembly GCF_018294505.1 of Triticum aestivum. NCBI lineage: Eukaryota > Viridiplantae > Streptophyta > Magnoliopsida > Poales > Poaceae > Triticum > Triticum aestivum. Next base: position 349,780,693 of record NC_057811.1, read on the forward strand.
TCCCGTCCGTCGCTGCCTCGCCTTGCTTCGACACGCGCCCAGGCCAGCGATACATGTGGCACCATGTAGGCAGGCAGGCAGCTGAGGTGGCGCGGTGGTAGGGTCTTCACAAAGATCTGCATGCCACCACGCAGGTGCTTGCTAAGTTGGTGTAGAGGCCGCCCGTCGCCACGCAGGTGCCTGCCCAGCTGGTTGAGCTAGCAGCTGCTTGGGGACGGCGGTGGAGTCTTGGCTGGTGTGGGCCTGGCAGTGGCCCCGCGGATGCCCCCGGCAAGGGTCTTGCAGGGGGCCCGGCAAGGATCCTGTCATGGCGTTGCAGTCGTCCCCGGCAAGGCGCTTGCCGGGTGAAAGGATCGATATAGTTGACTAGAGGGGGGTGAATAGGCAACTAACAATTTTTAGCTTTTCTTTACCAATTTAAACTTTGCATCAAAGTAGGTTGTCTAGAAATGCAACTAGGTGAGCAACCTATATGATGCAACAACAACAAGCACACAAGCAAGCAAGAGATATAACACAAATATGCTTGCACAAGTAAAGCCACGAGATAACCAAGAGTGGAGCCGGTGAAGACGAGGATGTGTTACCGAAGTTCCTTCCCTTTGAAGGGAAGTACGTCTCCGTTGGAGCGGTGTGGAGGCACAATGCTCCCCAAGAAGCCACTAGGGCCACCGTATTCTCCTCACGCCCTCACACAATGCGAGATGCCGTGATTCCACTATTGGTGCCCTTGGAGGCGGCGACCGAACCTTTACAAACAAGGTTGGGGCAATCTCCACAACTTAATTGGAGGCTCCCAACGACACCACAAAGCTTCACCACAATGGACTATGGCTGCGCGGTGACCTCAACCGTCTAGGGTGCTCAAACACCCAAGAGTAACAAGATCCGCAAGGGATTAGTGGGGGAATCAAATTTCTCTTGGTGGAAGTGTAGATCGGGGCCTTCTCAACCACTCTCGAGCAAATCAAAAAGTTTGATTGGCTAGGGAGTGAGATCGGGCGGAAATGGAGCTTGGAGCAACAATGGAGCTTCGGGTTGGAAGAGGTGGTCAACTAGAGGAAGAAGACACCCCTTATATAGTCGAGAACAAAATCCAACCGTTATCCACCTAGCCAGCCCGTGGCATGCGGTACTACCGCACCAGGCAAGCGGTACTACAGCAAGGCCTCACGGTACAACCGTGACGGCCCACGGTACTACCGCAGCCGCGGCAGAAGCGAGGACAGGCTTGACGCGCAGAGGTGGAGGGCGGTACTGCCGCTGGTGCGGTACTACCGCTCCCCCTTGCGGTACTACCGCAAGGCAGATCTGAACTGGCCTGGGAAGGACGCCGATGAATAAAAATACATCCGTGCCAACTTCCGCTGAAAAACACTCGATGCAAAAATCCGACACGGTACTACCGCGCATGGAGCGGATGTAAAAAATTACATCCGCCCCTACTTCCGCTCATGTAGCTGTGTGAGACCAGGACTCGCGGTACTATCGCGTAGGGCGCAGACGTAAAAAATTACGTCCGCCCCTACAGCCGCATGGGCGGCTGAGTCTGGTCTGAGGTCACGGTAGTACAGCTCCGTGGGAGCGGTACTACCGCGGGCACCTACGGTACTACCGCAGGGACCTGCGGTACTACCGCTCTGCGGAGCAGTACTACCGCATGCCCCAGAACAGCAACACTTAGGAATCCTTCTCTTTGCATAGAGAAGAGGAAAACGGAGGATGCTCCAAGGGCAAAGGGAAAGGAGGTGCAGAGGAAGAAAACGTGTACGTGATGATTCCACCCGAACCTTTCCGACGCGGACCCCCTCTTAATAGTACGGCTTTCCTACGACTCAAATCCACCGAAAAGAAACGCAGAAAAACGCCATCTTCAATAGTCTTCGAGGGGCACCAAACCGTCTTGTGCCTAGCGATGAAACGTCTGAGAAACTCAAGGCACACGATTAGTCCACAAAAGCATTGTCATCAATCACCAAACCACTTTAGGGATAAATATGCCCTTACACCGGGGGTCTTGTGGATTCCCTCGGCTGGGATCCCGCCGAGGGTCGCCGTCTTCTAGTCCTCATCTGATCTCACATGTTTATGATCTTGACAAAGATCTGCATGCCACCACAGAGGTGCCTCCCGAGCCTTGGTTCCAACGTAGTAGTTGGCGGCATTTGGAACCCGTGGGCTCAAGGGTGGCCTGCTCTGTTGGCATCGAGCGAGTTGCCCGGCAAGGCTCTTGTCGGGGCCGCGGAGGCCGCCCCACCAAGGGCCTCGCCGGGGGAGTCCACCTCGCCCTCTTGCTCTTTGGTGTTTCTGGTCTTGGTGTTGCCTTGTTTGTCTTGGGCTTCGGCTTCTCTCCGGCTTCCCTCCCTTGCCCTGCTAGGTGTGGCTGTGGCGCGTGGCTCTGACTGCCCGTGCACAAGTAAAGGGGTCAAAAGGAGAGCCCCTACTTTTGTACACCGACACATGATGATTCTAGTACCTTGCTTGATGATAATGTGCCACTAGGTGAATTTCTTGATGAACAAATTGCTAGAGTAAGATAGCATGATATTGTTGAAACTGATGAAGAGCTTGAAACTGAAAATCTTGAAACACCTATTAGAACTAGCCCTCCTAGATATGTATTGCCAAAGGTACCGGAAGGTTATGTTATGGATGAGGAGATAACTAGAGATATTCTTTCTTGTAAGGATAGAGATGATCTAGAAAAATTATTATGTGTTGAGGATATAGACCTTAGAGTCACCCGCCAGGAGGGCCGGGTTACTCATATGGTCATTGCCAGAAGCCCGGCGCTAAGCTTGAAGACGGTGGGCTAGAGATGGGCTTAAGACCTGGATACGGCTTAAGGCCCATAGTTGCGATCATTATCATGGTAGAACTTGTAGTGTAAGGCAAGAATAGTTGAGAGTCCGAGCCGGACACTCTTATGAGCCAGCCAGGACTCTGAGAGCTGTTGGGCGTCAGTCTCCCTATATAAAGGGACGACCCGGCAGCGGTTTAGGGACAAGTAAGATCTCATCGAGAGCCAGGCATAGCAGTTTAGCTCCCTGGTCATCGAAACCCCAATCAATACCACCTCAACTGGACGTAGGCTTTTACCTTCACCGTAAGGGGCCGAACCAGTATAAACCCTCGTGTTCCTTGTCCCGCTTAACCCCTTCAAGCTTCCTATCTGCGATGACTCCACGACTAAGTCCTAGCTCAAGGACATCTGCCGTGACAATTCCACGACAGTTGGCGCCCACCGTGGGGCCAGCGCACGGTGGATTTGAGTTCTTGAAGGGCAGCTTCGAAGGGCTCAAGGGATACGCTGTGGGCCGGATGACCAAGAGTCGTCGCGGCAAGCTCTACATCGACGATGCAAACTGGGGCCCTGACGCCGGCTCAATTGAGTACGGGTACCGGGTCCCCTTCGGCGGAATTCATGTTTTCATTGGCAAGATTGGTGAGCCGGGCCCTGAGCCGGATCTCTGCGCCGATCTCATCGAGACGGCTCAGCGTGCACGACCCGCCCGGGCCCGGCCTGCCTTAAGGCATGCTTTTGTGGGGTGTATCCATGGAGGGCTCTCTGATCGATCTGGATCTGGTGATGAGACGGCCGCCGGCTCTGACGGCGAGTCGTCCACCGATGAGTCAAATTCGTTGTATCAACTTCAAGATGGCAGGCTCATGGGTTGTTCCGATGGTGACAGTATTCCGGACCCGTTTGAGCCACCAAGCCGGGTTGGAATCTTCATGGCCGGTGCGCAGCCTGTTCAGGACCCTGCTATTGGAGCGGGAAACCGGTGCCTTCGCCGGCCCAGGTGCTAATGGATCTCACGGACAAGATGACAGCCCTGTTAACCGCCACGGTTGACCCGGCGGATCAAGCTCAGCAAGATGCGGAGGTGGCACAGTTAAATTTGGATCTAGTGAAGGCTAAGGAGGATCTGGCAGCGGAAGGGATCAGGATGGCTGCGGAGAGGGCGGCTCTCGATGCCCAAACTCAGTTGATCCTGGCGCAGTCCTTCCGGCTCACGATGGATCAGAACGCGTCCAATGAGGTCATGAGAAGGAGGCATCAAAAGGCCCAATCTCGACTCCCTCCGGTTTACGATCCACGCAACCTCTTCAACACGCCAGGTGCAGGGTCTAGTAACCCGCCAGGGGTCATAGTGCCCGGGTCTGGGACCCCTATTCAGCCACAAGTGATGGGGCCTCCCCAGGTGCCCCCTGCCCCGCCTCAGTACGTGCCAATACCCCGGGTCATTATAATAACCCGCTGGAGAACATGGTCGCCGCGGCAGCACGGCTGGCGGCTCTCCCAGTTGACGGCGACTCTCCGACGGCTATTGAAACCCGCCGGGTCAGGGAACTCCTTCAGACAGCACTGGCGCAGCAAGAGGCGTACTCCTACAGCCGGGACAGGATCCACTCGACCCCTCGTCCAGGCCGGAGCCCGAGTTACAGCAGGCACATGGTCTCAGCGACCGGCTCAAGTAACGTCCGACGCCATGACCCGCCCCCTGGCCATGGCCCGGTTCATAACGGAGCCTTTCACGCAGCAGACCAAGACAGAGCGCGGCAAGAGGCGGAGCAGGTGCCTCAGTTGACGGCTTACCAGACTCCCCCGGCTTATCCGACGACTTCCGTCGACGTGGGTATCCCTACCAGGACTGGGGGTGTCCCTTGTTTAGTGCCAGCTATCCGCAATGAACGTCTACCCAAGGACTTCAAAGGCCCTAGGAAGGTGCCTAATTACACGGCAGACTTACAACCCGCAGCCTGGATCGAGAGTTATGAGATGGCTATGGAACTGCTGGAGGTCAGTGAAGCGGCCATGGCTAAGTACTTCACCATGATGTTAGATGGGACTGCCCGCACTTGGTTGAAAGGGCTACCACCGAATTCCATTGGGTCTTGGGCTGAGCTGAAGGCCCGGTTCATCCAAAACTTCAAGGATACCTGTAGGCAGTCTATGTCAATTGTGGATTTGACTAACTGCAAGCAGCAGGAGGGTGAGTCTACGACACATTGGGTTCGCCGGGTTAAGGAGATAATACATTCCTCGGATAAGATGGATGCCGGCTCTGCAGTCTTAATGTTGGAGCAGAATTGTCGTTTTGTGCCCCTGAAGATGAAACTCGGGCGGCTTAAGCGCGACTGCAATGATATGGGTACACTGATGGCGGCTCTTGTCAAGTACGCCGATTCTGATGGTACCAAGGACCCCGCTTCAGATGATGAAAGGACAGGGAAGGGAAAGAAGAACGGCAATGGCAAGGGTCCTCAGCATAACCCGGGAAACCAAGGAGGAGGCAAGCGCAAGGCCGATGGCAGCCTAGAGTTTGTAGCCAACGCCAGCTCACAAGGTAATAACCAGCGACGCAAGGGGAGGCCCCCTCCCCGAGGCGGCGGGTCAGGCCCGACGCTGGAGCAACTGTTGAATGAGCCTTGTCCAAGGCATGGCTCTAGAGAGAAGCCAGCAACTCATCTATGGAAGGATTGTGCAATCATGAAGGCCTTTAAGAATTACAATGGCCCGGGCGGCGGCTCAGGCGCCGGCGGCTTTCATGGCCCGGGCGGCGGCTCAAATTCTAACCCTCAGAACGGTCAAGGGGGCTTTAATCAGCAGTCTGGCCAGGGTCATCAACAGCAGCAGGGAGGTTATCAGACCAATCCAAAGCAGCTTAGCGGTGGACAGTATCATGTGTTTACCACCAGTCTGTGTAAGCGAGATCAGAAGCTTCATAAGAGGGCTGTGAATGCTGTTGAGCCGGCGGTTCCACGCTACTTGACGGTGGTCTGAGCAGCCTATAGTGTGGAGTAGGGAGGATCACCCTCCCCGGGTGGATAATCCGGGTCACTTGGCCCTGGTGGTGGCTCCTCAGGTGGGAGGATATAAGTTCACTAAGGTACTCATGGATGGAGGCAGCAGCATCAACATCCTCTATTATGAGACATTTCGTCGTATGGGGTTGATTGATAAGAATCTCAGCCAATCAAACACTATTTTCCATGGTGTGGTACCTGGTAAGTCGGCTTACCCAGTCGGCAAGATCGAGTTGGAAGTGGCCTTTGGAGATGAGAACAACTACAGGGTGGAAAAATTGACCTTTGAGGTGGTCAAGATAAGAAGTCCGTACCATGCCATATTTGGGCGGCCGGCTTACGCTAAGTTCATGGCACGGCCGTGTTACGTATATTTACAGCTCAAGATGCCGGGTCATAATGGGACCATTACGGTTCACGGCAGCTGGAAGGTGGCCTTGGAATGTGAGGAAGGCGATGCAGCTTATGCAGAATCTGTTTGTGCAACAGAGGAGTTGAAGTTTTACAAAGACAACGTTGACCCAACAGATATGACCTCTCTGAAAAAGCCGACTACGGAGCATGAGCCGGCAATGAAATTTAAGTCGGCTGATGAGACTAAACTTGTTGATTTCGTTCCAGGAGATTCATCTCAGCACGGACTGCTCCTAGACCTGTTGCCGTTGTGCGGTCCTGCCGGGCCGGACCGGCTCACCAGAGCTAGCCCGCCGCAGGACACCTCTATTCTCCGTGGCCAGAGGGTCGTCAACCTTGGCCTCCCCTTCGGCCGACTCCTCGACCACGTCTTCAATGAGGGGGGCCCTGGCGCTGGCGCCGTTGGCCTCCCCGGCAGACTCCGCCCATTGGGCGAGCTCCGTCTCCTCCGCGGCCGTGTCGGCCTCGTCCTCCACGGCGCTGACGCTGCCGGCCTCCCGGGCAAGCGCCGCCTCAGCCGCCCTGATAGCAATGTAGTCCAGCTCCTCCTTGGTGGTGTCGCTGATGAGCAGCGGCTCGTCACGGACATAGTTCTCCGACAGGTTGTAGAAAAACTCCTGCACCTTCTCTGCTGGCGGCTCGCCCCAGGCCGGCTCGAGGTCGTGCGCGTTGAAGTCCGGCATCATGGCGATGATAGCGGACTGGCGAGAGTTGTTGCTCAGCGGGACCACTCCCGCCGGCAACCCAAATAGAGGCCCCTTGACGGCCCTGCAGGTCTTCACGGCCTTGCCGGTCCTCTCAGCTCTACCGTCGCCGTCCACATTGAGCTGAAAGAGCCTCTGGAAGAAATGGGCGTGCCCCATCACCGTGAAGTTCTGCTTCAGGCCAGGGCTAAGCCTCATGATGTCGGACGCGTTCCTGAAGTCCCAGGCCGGCCTCCCCTTATTGTGCAGCTGGGCAATTCGGCGACGGATGAAATCGGCCCCAATCCTCTCAAGGGTGAGCCCGGCCATGGTGAGGCGATGGATCCTGGTGGTGGCGACCGTGAGCTTCTTGTCATTGACGTCAAGGTCGCTCCAATCCTTGCGACGGACCGGCGGACTACGGCGAACCCGGCAGAACTCCTGCGGATCCTCCTCCTTGATCCAGCACCATCGGCCCCGCCACTCATCCCATCTCTCCTTCTGGGCGCCCTCCGGGTACGTGCCCTTCTCCCGGGTCCTCAGTATCCAGGTGATGCACCCAGAAATGGCGTCCCCTGGCTGGATGCGAGGATAGAAGTAGCGGCGAAAGAGCGTTGTGATGGGGAGCACTCCGGCAAAGCCCTCGCAGAGATGGGCGAAGAAGGCCATGCATGCCATGGCATTCGGCGTAAAGTCGAGGAGGTGAAAGTCGTAGGTGTGCATGATGTCATTGAAGAAATCAGAGAAAGGGGGGCAGAGCCCGCAAGAGAAGTAATCCACGAAGAAGGGGTACCGATTTGGGCCGGCCTTGGCAAAACTGGCAGGGACGATGCGCGTGGCGGGGTGCCCCGTCGTCTCCCTCCCCCACAGGGGCTTGAAGTAGTCCCTGAGATGGACCGCATCGACCGTCGAGGGGAAGTAGGTGTGCTGCGTCCACAGTGCCGCCAACTCGCTCTTTGGCGCCTCCTTCTCCCCGACATCCTTGGCCGCCCCCTTGCCTTTGCCTGTCTTGGGCGCCATTGCGACTGAGAGGGGATGGAGGATTAAGGGCAATAAGGGCGTGGCGGCGGCGAGCAAAGGCAAGAGCTTGAAGAAGGAGAAGGGAGCGACAGTTCCGAGATTGGAGAAGGCACAGGGGGTAAATGAGCAGCGCGCCTATGCGTTTTCCTCTTTTTATGGGGAAGGCGTGAGCCGCCTCTTTACCATTTACCACGATGTGACGCAGGCCTCCAGCAACCGCCCCACGCACGACCCCCACGTCACGCATTCAACGCGGGGCATGGGGGAGCGCAACTCGCGTGGGAAGTTATTGTGGTAAAACTCAGACCCGCGTGCCCGCGCACCGTTTTGGGCCTAGCCCAACAACGCGTCGTGCTTATGTGTGGCCCAGGCCCGGGGGCTCCTGTCGGTGTACAAAAGTAGGGCCCTTCTTTGTACCCCTCTACTTGTGCACGGGCAGTTAGAGCCGCACCTACGGCCACACTAAGCGGGGCAGAAGAGGAAGCAAAGTCACAAGACTACCAGAGCCGTGCTCAAGACCAGAAGCATGAAGAGCAGAGGGGCGAGGTGAAACTCCCTCGGCAAGGCCCTTGCCAGGGCAGCCTTCACGGCCCCGACAAGAGCCTTGCCGGGGCAACTTGCCCAACACCAACGGGGCCGCCACCCTTGAGTCTAAAAGTTCCCGCGCCATCAACCACACTGGAACCAAGGCTCGGGAGGCACCTCCATGGTGGCATGCAGATCTTTGTGAAGACAAAGGGCCTGCAAGGCCTAGATAGGAACCAGAAAACAAGACAACAGCAAGGCCCCTTGCCGAGGATGCCCACGAGGCCCCAGCAAGGCTCCTGCCGAAGATACCCACGAGGCCCCGGCAAGACTCTTGCCGAGGGCACCCGCAAGACCGCGGCAAGGCCTTGCCGCCCCGTCGCCGCCCCAGCTCAGCGGCCGACACACAAACTAAGCAGGTACCCACGTGGCGGTACATGGCTCCTAAGCCAACTAGTCAAGAACCTATGTGGTGGCATGCAGATCTTCGTGAAGACCCTGCCACCACACCAGCTCAGCAGCCTGCCAGCCTACATGGTGCTGCATGCCTTGTTGGCCTGGACGCGTGTCGGAGCAAGGCGAAGCGGCAACGGACGGGACGGGCTTCGTTGCCATCCCCGATAAAGCGAGAGGACACCTAAGTAGCACATTTAATGCATTTTGTCCTGTGATGTCAGAGGTAAACTCGACTACTGTACAACTTTCCACCTCCTGTGTGCCCTTGTGGCAGCCCCTATGACTATGAAAGGAGGCCCGCGGCATACTGAGAGAGGATTCGGACTTTTTGGACCTGGCACGCCTTGTAGCTAGTCCAAGAACACCAGATAAACACAAGCCAGCAGGAGTAGGGTATTACGCATCACTTGCGGCCCGAACCTGGATAAACTTCCCGTGTTGATCTCTTAAACCCGCTCTTTCCACAGCCCCGTGCCCCAGCAACCGTAGTAGGGATTCCCTGTGATCCCATAGGTGTCGTTTCCACCGATACACATACATATGGCCGAGATGACACTGAATCAAATATGAGCTGTGCACACACTGAATTGAATTTCAGTCAACCAAATAGCGCTGATTTCAGTCAAAAGGCTAATCTAGACAAGACAAACAAAGGCTGAATTGGATGGGAGGTTGCTGGCCACCAGTACAAGCCCATGCATAGGAGCCCTAAGCCCCAATTGCCGGCGCACTCGATGGGAAGCTCGTTGGGCGCCGACACAAGACTGGAGAAACCTGGCAGCAAAGACCGCGTCGATGTGGAGCACGTCCGCACGGTGCACGAGGCCGCACAGCTATGCGTACTACAGATCGACGTCGCCGCTCGCTGCCATCCAGCGCGGCCATCTCGCGGTGCACGAGGCCGCATAGGAGTTGTGTGTACATATCTGGTACAGATCTACGGCGCCGCTCGCCGCCGTCCGCAGCCGCTCACCTCCATCCATCGTCGTCGCCTCAATCCAGCGCCGCCCGTTGTTGTCGTGTCGAGAGAGGAAAAGGGGTAGAGTTGCAGGAGTGCGAGGAGAACGACCGGTTCCATGTGGTCTGCTCGATTTGGAGGAACGAGCGCATTCCACATCTGAGAGGTATATTCGGTCCGTGGGAACTAGTCGGTTCTCATTCCATCTATGTACCAAACGCTAGAACGGGGTCTAGGAACGGGTCCGACCCGTGACATTCCGGTTGATGACTCCAACCATACACACCCTTAGTGAGCACTACCTTCTGTCCCTACCTTTTGTTTTCTATTTTTGTTAGTTAAATAAAATAAAATGCTATGTTTTGTTTGTTTTCTGAATTTCTCGTGCAATAAAAAATGATCCAAAAATAAAAGTTCTCAGAATGCTCTGAAAATTTAATACTATTTTTTCTGATTATTTAAGAATTTTGGTGCGAATAACATCAGAGGTAGGTGCACCATGTGGGCACAACCCACCTGGGCGCGCCAGGACCACCAGGCACGCCCTGGTGGGTTCTGGTCCCCACGTGGGCCCCCTCACTTATCTCTTTGTCCCACATCATCACCTACCTCCAGAAAAAATCACCATTGCTCTCTCTCTCGTGTTCTTGCTCTCAAACCCGCGGATTTCGATCTCTTTGCTCGAAGCTCCATTTCTGAAACTGTTTCGGAGGATTGTTGCTTGGTATGTGACTCCTTCGTTGGTCCAATTAGTTTTTGCTTTAATGGTTTATGTTTTGAATAATTAGCTACTATTAGTGCCGCTGTAGATGAGCTTGCATGTTGAATTCTTAGGGTTCTAAGTAGTTTGAATGCTTGTTATGGCCTCTATGCATACCTATGAGTAGTTGCTTTCAATCATGTGAAGTTTTTTTGACAAATTTTTGTCACTCAATTTTTTTTAGAAAATTGTACGTGAATATGATGAACCTCTTTGGAAGGAGTTCTTCGAGGAGGAGGTCCTCGGAGGCATCTTCTAGTAGTAGCATCTCCGCTCATCGGTCTTATGTTGAACCAAGCGAAAGTTCCATATGAGATGCCGCCACCAAAACATGCTTATGGACATGCAACGATTATATGGTGAGTGTGGGCATTAAGGAAGAATTTGAGCAATATGTTCACAATGCCGAGCTCGGTCCCTACATTTCAGATAAGTGCAACCAACACCTCACTCTCACTAAATCATTTACCAAAGGATTTCAATTCCATCCCCGTGAGTCTAGGGTGTCATTTAAATTGTATGAAAATCCATTTACCATATCCTTAGAGAGATTTGCTCACCACTGCAAAATCCCATTCTAGGGTTCGCTTGACGAACCACCAAGGTCAGAGTTTGAGATATTCTTGACTAGTCTTTGTTATGGTGAGACTAGGGGAGTAACGCAAGGTAGAATAAAGAGCATTCATTTTCCCGCAATCCAGTACGTTGCATTTTTTTAATGGAAAATGTTTTGTAGGTAAACAAGATTGTAGTACACTTTTTCTCCTGTCTTGAGCCTCATACGCACCGCTCTCACCGGCGACAAAAGTTATAATCTTGGAGCAATTGTTGCATGTAGGTTGCAACACAACGTTGGTAGTGGATATTTTTATGGTCGAATTTATGCCACATGCTTAGCAAGAGAGCTGGGTGTTTCACCTTTGCCCTATGACCCTATTTTACCCACGCAGTACCTAGACTTTGATGCTATGAAACTTCATAAGATCCTTAGAGGTTTAACCCCATAATTTCACTTATAAATTGCTGTTTAATAAGAGTTCCTTGGTGGACACATATTTGCCTGCGCCTGCTCTCTTTGATGTTCACAGTAGGGGAAGATATTATGTTCTTGAGAGCGAGGCCCGAGCTCATAACGCATCAGTTGTGGCCGCACGGCAGGCTGTAGCATCCGCACTGAGAGCCTCCGTGAGCTATCACTCCAACCATTACGCAGGCTACAGACCGATTACCAAGTTAGGCCAAAAGCCTAAGCTTGGGGCAGTACGTATTTCCACCGACATTACATTCATGTACACACATTTCATTCCAGTTGTCGCTGTCTACACTCTTTCATTGTATTATCCATGCTAAATTTATTTTCCCGCTTTCTTCTTGTGTGTTTGAAAAACTTTGAGAAAATGCAAAAATATATTTCCTTCTTCTTTTCGATTTTTCTTCCTAGTTTAAATTATTGTAGTACTTAAAAGAAAACCCAAAAAGATTTCCTTGTTCTTCTTTTGCTTGTTGGGAGTTTTCCCGTGTGTCATGGAAACGTCGCGGCAGATGTCCTAGCGTGAGGACTTAGTCATGGAGCCATCGCACTAGGTTAGCTTAAAGGGGTTAAACGAGACAAAGGACACGGGAATTTATACTGGTTCGGCCCCTTGCGGTGAAGGTAAAGGCCTAATCCAGTTTGAGGTGGTATTGTTTATGCTTCGATTACCAGGGAGCGAATATGCTTGACCTAGCTTTCGATCTGCTGTCTCTTGCCCTAAGCCGCCACCGGGTCGTCCCTTTATATACACAGGTTGACGCCCTGCGGCTTACAGAATACCGGCCGGCTCATAAACGTGACCGGCCCGGTGACTAATTACACTTGCCTTACAATACAAGTCATGCATATATGGCGGTTTACACCTATGGGCTTTAAGCCGCCTTTGGGCCTTGGGCTCTTCATAAGTCATCCTCATGAACTGCCATCTTCGATTCCTTCATGGGCTTCGAATTAACCCGCCATTGGTATAACCCGGTCCCTCCTGGGCAGGTCATAGTTAATAGTTATATCCCCAATATTAGGCCCCAGATTGATTTGAACTTATTCATGTCAATCTTCAACACTTAGAAAAAATCCTTCTTCACCTGTTCTCACAAGATATTGCAACCCGCCATGACGTCATCTCCTAAAATTACGGAAAATTGCCATGACATCATCTACCATAATTTTGCATGATGCCCAGCATATCTAATAGATCCTTATCTTTAATAACCATCCCGAAAATCGAGGCGTTGGACTAGCTAGATAATCATTGTTTGGCCTCCTCGTTTCTCACGCTCGCTTATTGACCCTTTCCATATAAATAGGGCCCAGCAGCCCTTTCCATTTCCTCCCTTCTTCTTCTCATCTTCAACCTCTCCCTTCGCAACGTATCTGCACACCGGAGCACCACTGCCATCGAACTCATCAGCTTCCTCGACTCCGGCCGCTGCATCGACCTGAACGGAACCAGAGAAAACCGCGGCGCCCCTCCATCATTGCTTGGTGGATTCAGTAAGTGCCTCTCCTTTCTCCCTTGTAGATCTCCATAAGGGTTTCTCGAAGTTCTTCAGAGTTCATCCTTGTTCTTCGCTGTAGCCTGTAACTTCGATCCAAACTTAGCACTTCGCCTGCACTGCGGCAATCGTGACATTTATTTTTGTTATTAGATCATCCCCTTTGCGTGAGAAAAAACCAATCTGAAAATATGAACTGCTCAAGCACTGTAATTTAGTTCAAAAATATTTTCCATTATCCAAAGTATCGTAGATCCGAAATCCTAACATCAATCTGTGAAACCTGTTTGCTTCAACACTTAGCAGAATTTGCTCTTGTCAGATTTTGAATTCCCTTGCTGTTATGGCGGCTTATATCACTGGTGGATAATTATCCATATATCATTAGGCCCCATTTAAGACGTCACTCTGAATACATACTGTAGCATTTTACTTACAGCTTAATGAATCAACTTAAACCGGCAAAAAAATTCTTCCTTTTAGGCTTCTTTCTTCACCATGCCGCCAAAGGCAGTCACTTCATGTAATTGGGTTCCTTCCATTGTCACTGAGAATACGCTCAAAGACTTTGTCAAAATCGGGTATCTGCCAGCAAAAGATGTCATGCATTATCGCGCCCCCAATCCAGATGAAGAAAAACCTCAGCCAAAGGATGATGAAGTCATTGTTTTTACTGATCACATGAATCGGGGCTTCTCACCGCCCGGCTCTAAATTTTTCCGAGATGTTCTGCACTTCTTTCAACTTCATCCTCAGGACATCGGACCCAACACCGTGTCAAACACTTGCAACTTTCAAGTTTTATGCAAAGTGTACCTTCAAGAGGAGCCCAGTGTCGACCTCTTTAGAGAATACTTTTATTTGAACCGGCAAAATGAGTTCACGAACGGTCCCAGCTTGGAACTTGGTGGAATCTCAATTCAAAGAAGAAGAGATGCCATCTTCCCATATGCTTGCTTGCCGAGTCACCCAAAAGATTGGAACCAGACATGGTTTTACTGCAAAGATACCTCTCGGCTGATGAGAGTCCACTGCCGGGTTATCGTGTCCAGCGTCTTGACCCAAAGCATCGTCTTCCTAAAAAGCTTACCACTGCTACACGTCCAAAGCTTGCTCCTACCATTGCAAAGGTCAAGGCTCTGTTGGGAAATGGATTAACCGGCATTGACTTGGTTCGGTGCTGGGTCTCTTGGCGAATCATACCCTTGAGCCACCGGCCCGGCTTAATGTGTACTTACTCAGGCGGCATAAAGGATCCACTACACCACAGCTCCGTGCGTTTAACTGACGAAGCCATCAATGAGATGACAAAGTCCCTTCTAAATGAAGATCCGGAAGACTGTAGTAAAGTGGGTCTGAACCATTTCTGCAAACTTAACCCGCCACCGGATGTGAGTCTCCAACTTATTTACCTTTACCTCATCATTTAAATACTTCATTTAACTCAATTTTGATGACTTTCATAGGTTGACTCTGATTTTTGGAAAAATAAATATGACCACGAAGCTGCCAAAAAGGCCAGGGCTGCCAAGAAAGCCGCCAAGAAAACTAAGAAGAAATCAAGTGCTTCGGATATGTTTTAACTGAATGACAACTCTGAGTTGGAGGTAGCCCTTGATTCCCTTGGCTCCTTTTTCAACCATCTTATTGACACTGATTATTATCAGGATGACACGGGGGCCAGCCAGGCAGTTGAAGAAGAGGTAACTATTATTTCCTCCGGCTCAGCACCTTTGCCAAGACAGAAAATTCGACGAGTCCGGAAAGTAAGCTTTTCACACCCCTTAGCTCATTTGGATCCTCACTTTGTTTTGAAGCAACAACAGCACGAGAACCGGCGACAGACTCGGAACAGCGGAGGTGAAGAATTATCCTCCGGCTTACCAAATACTCCAGTTCGACGGAAACGTCAAAACGAGGTCCTTCCGCACTTAAACTCTTTTTAACCGCTGGCGGGTCTCATTCGCCAGCCACTTAATTCTTCTGATTCAAACTACCAGGAGGCTTCTCGCTTCCTCCGGCGACTCATCACAGACCCAGCTGCCGGCTTTCAAAACTGCCCCTGGGTAACAACAATTACTTTTTACTCTCTAACTCCTTATGTTCTTATAATTTGTACTGACTTGTCATAACTCGTGCACTGGACAAGCAAAGCCTAGTAAGAAGGCAAAGGTGACCAAGCCAGCGGAAGATCTTAAAGTCGTTGAACCGGAGCAGCAAGTTCCAGCATCAGACGCTTCTGAAAAACAACCAGAAGAACCTGCCCATGATGTTCCACCGGAAATTCCTGATCCCTCCCATGACCACACAAATGTCAATCCGTTGAATACCGAATCATCAAGCCCACTTAAACCGTCGGAAGAGCATAGTGAAGATGTGATGATCACTGGCGCCAGCTTTAAAGAACCGGGAAATCCAACAGTCTTGGCTAAGCACTCCGCCAAACAAGAGGTCATTGAAAGGCGGAAGGTGAGGTTTGATGTCGCCCACTATTCTCAATTGAGTGGTAGCGAAGTACTCTCTGGCTACCTCAACTAAGTACACACCAACCGCAATCTTGAAATTGATATGGTGAAGCAGATGCATCAAAAATATGAGGTATGAATTCCTGCTTAAATAAATTATGTACATGCTGCCAGCCCCCAAGTCTACTAGGTATGATATGATTGAATAGGTTGTAGACTTTAGAGTAATCATGAGCATCTTTGGTAGAATCCTTCCAAAGCCGGCTTTCACCATTGAAGTTAAACCAGATTTTAACAATGAACATTGCATCCGTAGTCCCCAAGGGCCGGTTTAATCAGCATGAATGAGCCGGTCATGTTCACCATTGTTTATAAAGGAGGGCTTAGATGGAAGCCTCCATGAACTGGCCGTGATTGTTTACAGCACAACCGGGTTATCATAAAGTAGTAAGGAGACGCAAGCGATATGCATTAGCCCCCAAGTGCCAAGTATTCTTGCATGCAAAGTGCTTGGGACTTATTTATATGAACCGTTGTATGAAGAATGTTTGGCAGGCATTAGCCCCCAAGTGCCAAGTACCCTTGCTTGCAAAGTGCTTGGGACTTATATTCCTGTAACCTCGATATGAATGTGCTTACAACTCTATGCTTGTACAGGACGCCACTGCTGAACTTCAATCACAATTAGCTGATGCAAAGACCCGGCTGGAGAACCAGGAGTCTGAGACCCAGAAAACTGAGTCAAAATTCCAATTTGGCGTGGCTGAAACGGAAAAGCTGAAGACCAGTTTTGAGGCGGAGAGAAACGCTTGGGCTGAAGAAAAGACTGCTTTGACGCAGCCAGCTGAAAAAGCGGAGGCGGCTCTTCAAGAGGTGACCACGGAGCTCACCGGTTTAAAACACCGTGTATCCCATATGGTTTCTGCTATCTTTGGTAAGTCGCCTTGCTAACCATCAAAAGTGAATCTTCTGTTTGATGATATAAACCGCCTCTAACCAATCTATAACTATTACTCAGGTCCCAGGAGCAGCAGTCTTAACCAAGATATGCTTGTGAAGCTCAAGGTTGTTTACACACTTGTTGAATAGCTATATACTAGAGCTCAGGGTGCATTGGCCACAATTTCTCCGACTAATCAAGCACCTACTCTCTTAATAGATGTCTTGAAAAAACTTTCTGTGCTGCCTGCTAGGATGGACGAGATGAAGCGGTCATCTACAAGAGCCGGTGCCATGACAACTTTGAGCCGCGCCAAGGCATAGTTACCAGAGCTAG
This sequence comes from Triticum aestivum, assembly GCF_018294505.1. NCBI lineage: Eukaryota > Viridiplantae > Streptophyta > Magnoliopsida > Poales > Poaceae > Triticum > Triticum aestivum. The sequence goes on from NC_057811.1 coordinate 349,797,590, forward strand.
ACCCGTCTGAGGTAACTACTGGATATCCAAGCTTGAAAGAAGATGGCACTTCATTTGATCAAAAGGACTTTGCTGCCTGTGTGAAAGAAATACGTCCTCTGGCCAGTCTGATTGCAAATGAAACGGATCTGTCAAAATACCACCCGGCTTACAGCATGGAGAATCAGAAGATGCCCATGCCGGCTTATAAAGTGATGGACCTAATCCCTCCAATCTGTAAGCATACTTTCACCCCTGAAGTTGACCCATCCGAACTTATAGATGATGAAGCTGAATTTCAAGCCTTGTGTGGCATCGATTGGTCATCACCAAACTTTCAGACGGTGGAGGAGGACGAAGAACCGGAGAAGGATGATCCAGAAGCCTCAAGTCAGCAAGGCCAAGAAGAGTGATCCACCGGGCGGGTTATGTATGTGATCCTTTGAAAAACACTCACTTTTATTGGTTCACTGAGTCATGTAATAGGCTAGTGAAACTTTGATCTGTCGTGCCATCGTGCGCGTTTTTGTTCTACGCAACACTGTTTGACCCACCCTTTGAAAAGCTGAGAGAAATTCGGAAGCACCTTTTTCTTATTCTAGCAGACGGAATTGAATTGGTCTAATTTAGGACTTTCCAATCGATTTTTAGGGATTTCTCATAATTCTAGGATGAAACAGCGTCGATCAAGAGGGATATTCACAACTATGCCTCAAATATGGGCAGGAAGCCCCCAAGTGACCATAAGGGTGGCATTGCGCCAGCTATGATTCGAATACGACCAGGAAGCCCCCAAGTGACCATAATTGTGGCATTGTGTCGATCAAGAGGGATATTCACAGCTATGATTCGAATACAATCAGGAAGCCCCAAGTGACCATAATTGTGGCATTGTGCCAATCAAGAGGGATATTCACAGCTATGATTCGAATACCATCAGGAAGCCCCCAAGTGACCATAATTGTGGCATTGCGCCGATCAAGAGGGATATTCACAGCTATGATTCGAATACGATCAGGAAGCCCCCAAGTGACCATAATTGTGGCATTGCGCCTATCAAGAGGCATATTCACAGCTATGATCTGAATACGATCAGGAAGCCCCCAAGTGACCATAACTGTGGCATTGCGCCGATCAAGAGGGATATTCACAGTTATGATTGGAATACGATCAGGAAGCCCCCAAGTGACCATAATTGTGGAAAAACACTCGTTACTCTTTGGAAACGAAACGACAGAGGCCCTACTTTATCAGGGATGTCGGCTTTATTATAATCATCATAATATATACATTGTCAAGATATGTACATTGTAAGAGCCGGTGGCTCAAGTGTAGTAAGGCCGAAGATGAGCAATGTTCCACGGCCGGCGGGTCTCCTCCTCCGACTTACGTGGCTAACCACAAAAGTACCTACCCAAGGTGGGGATAACTTATGCATACCAGTTTGATCCTGGATAAGCCGGAGCACCAGGTCGCCTTCTTGAAAAGTTCTGGTTTTAACCCGGCGGCTGTGATAACGGCGCAGATCTTGCTGGTAAATCACCGAACGAGCCGCCACAAGGTCATGCTCCTCATCCAATAAGTCAAGTGCATCCTGACATGCTCTTTCATTATCAGCTTCGATATAAGCCGCCACACGAGGCGAGTCATGACAGATGTCACTAGGGAGAACCGCCTCTACTCCGTAAACCATGAAGAAAGGCGTGTAACCTGCAGATCTGTTGGGGGTAGTATTGATACTCCATAACATGGAAGGTAACTCTTCCACCCAACAACCCGGCATCCTTTGTAATGGAACGATAAGCCAGGGCTTGATGCCTCTCAAGATCTCTTGATTGGCTCTCTCGGCTTGACCATTAGACTGAGGGTGAGCCACTGATGATACATCAAGCCGATATGCTCACGTTGACAAAACTCTTTCATAGCACCCTTGGATAGATTAGTGCCATTATCAGTTATGATACTGTGGGGAAAGGCAAAATGGAAAATCACCTTTCTGATGAATTGAACCGCCGTCGCTGCGTCACATTTACTGACCGGCTCTGCCCCGACCCACTTTGTAAATTTGTCAACTGCCACCAGGAGGTGTGTCTTTTTATCCTTGGACCTTTTGAAAGGCCCAACCATATCGAGCCCTCAGACTGCAAACGGCCAAGTAATTGGAATCATCCTCAATTCTTGAGCCGGCACATGAGCTCGTCGGGAGAATTTCTGACAACCATCACATTTACTGACCAGATCCTCAGCATCAGCGTGAGCCATCAGCCAATAAAACCCATGACAAAAAGCCTTACCCACAAGAGATTAGACCCGGCATGATGGCCATAATCACCTTCATGAATTTCTCGCAGAATCTCACGGCCCTCCTCTGGAGAAAAACAACGTTGAAACGCCCCTGTGACACTACGATGATGCAACTCCCCATGAACGATAGTCATTGACTTAGACCGCCGGGTTATCTGCCTGGCCAAAGTTTCATCCTCATGTAACTCGCCCCGGGTCATATAAGCCAAATATGGAACTGTCCAATCAGGAATCACATGAAGAGCTGCCAGCAATTGTGCTTCCGGGTCAGGAAGCCAGATCTTCCTCTATAGGCAATTTAACATAAGGGTTATGCAGAATATCCAGGAAAGTGTTAGGTGGCACCGGATTATGCTGACACCCTAACCGGCTAAAAGCATCAGCTGCCTCATTTTCCTGCGGTCAACATGTTCAACTTGATAACCCTTAAAGTGACCCGCAATAGCATCGACCTCTCGATGATAAGCCGCCAGGAGTGGATCCTTGGAATCTCAAGTGCCAGAAACTTGCCGAGCCACCAGATCTGAGTCGCCGAAACACCTCACCTGGCTTAAGCTCATCTCCTTAGCCATCCGAAGACCATGGAGCAAAGCCTCATACTCAGCTGCATTGTTAGTGCAAGGGAACATCAGCCGGAGATACTAAGAAAATTTGGCACCTCGTGGGGAAGTTAATACAACTCCAGCCCCGGAGCCTTCCAACTGCCTGGACCCATTAAAGTGAATAGTCCAATACGTCTTATCTGGCTTCTCCTCCGGATCTGTAACTCTGTCCAATCATTGATAAAATCCACAAGTGCTTGAGACTTGATGGCTATACGTGGCACATACTTTAAACCATGAGGCCCAAGCTCAATGGCCCACTTGGCTACCCGACCTGTGGCTTCTCTGTTTTGAATGATATCTGTCGTGGAATTGTCATGGCAGATGTCCTCGTGCAAGGACTTAGTCGTGGAGCCATCGCAGCTAGGAAGCTTAAAGGGGTTAAACAGGACAAAGGACACGAGGATTATACCGGTTCGGCCCCTTACGTTGAAGGTGAAAGCCTACTCCAGTGGAGGTGGAATTACTTAGGGTTTCGATGACCAGGAGCTAAACCGCTCTGCCTGGCTATCGATCTGATCTTACCTATCCTGAACTGCCGCCGGGTCGTCCCTTTATATAGAAAGGTTAACGCCCGGCGGCTCTCAGAGTCCCGGCCGGCTCATAAACTGTGTCCGGCTCGGACTCTTAACTATTCTTGCCTTATACTACAAGTCATGCCACAACGGCGGTTTACCACTACGGGCCTTAAGCCGCCTCTGGGCCTTAGACCTATTACTAAACCGCCATCCTTAACCTGTCCTTGGGCTTCTTGAACGAAGAGCTATCGCAACGTAACCCGGCCCATCTACGGCGGGTTACACAAGTAGCTATATCCTCAACAATATCCCCTAAGGGGGCAGAACTAACCACAGTGATAGGATGACCCAGAAAATACTGCTTAAGCTTCCGGCTAGCCATAAAAACCCCATACACAAGCTTCTGCCAATGTGGATACCTCTGTTTGGACTCAATAAGGACTTCACTGATGTAGTAAACCGGCTGTTGAACCGGATATTCTTTGCATGTTTCCTTCCTTTCTACCACAATGGCAACACTAACAGGTCGGCTATTGGCAGCCACATATATCAGCAAAGGCTCCTTATCAACGGGAGCAGCCAGAACAGGTGGCTCAGCTAACTGTCTCTTCAAGTCCTCAAATGCTTGATTAGCAGCATCACTCCCGACAAAGTGATCTGTTTTCTTCATCATCTGGTACAGCGGTATAGCCTTCTCACCCAACCGGCTTATGAACCGGCTTAAGGCCGCGATACGACCCGCTAGACATTGAACATCATTGACACATGCCGGCTTAGCCAATGAAGTAATGGCCTTAATCTTCTCCAGGTTAGCTTCAATGCCTCTGTTGGAAACCAGAAAACCCAACCGCTTACCAGCTGGTACACCAAAAACGCACTTGGCCGGGTTAAGCATCATCTTATAAGCACGGAGGTTATGAAAGGTCTCCTTCAAATCATCAATCAGGGTTTCCTTCTTTCTGGACTTCACCACAATGTCATCCACATAAGCATGAACATTACGCCCAATTTGATTATGAAGGCAATTTTGCACACACCGTTGGTAAGTCGCCTGGGCACTCTTGAGCCCAAAAGGCATGGACACATAGCAGAAGGCTCCAAACGGAGTAATGAAAGTTGTCTTCTCCTGGTCCTTCACTGCCACTTTGATCTGATGATAACTAGAGTAAGCATCCAAAAAGCTCAAACGCTCACAACCCGCCGTAGCATCAATAATTTGATCAATGCGGGGGAGAGCAAAAGGATCAGTCAGACAAGCCTTGTTCAAATCTGTGTAATCCACACACATACGCCAAGTGCCATTCTTCTTCAGTACTAACACTGGGTTAGCCAACCACTCAGGATGAAAAACTTCAATGATGAACCCAGCCGCCAAGAGTCGGGCTACTTCTTCACCAATGGCTTTACGCCTCTCTTTGTTAAAACAACGAAGAAACTTCTTGACCGGCTTAAACTTTGGATCAATATTAAGAGTGTGCTCAGCGAGTTCCCTCGGTACACTTGGCATGTCAGAAGGTTTCCATGCAAAGATGTCCCGGTTCTCATGGATGAACTCGATGAGCGCGCTTTCCTATTTCGGATCCAGATTAGCACTGATGTTGAACTGCTTGGATGAATCGTGAGGAATGAAATCAACTAACTTGGTGTCATCCGTCGATTTAAACTTCAAGACCGGATCATGTTCCGTAGTTGGCTTCTTCAAAGATATCATATCCGCCGGGTCAACATTATCTTTATAAAACTTCAATTCCTTTGTTGCACAGACAGACTCAGCATACGCAGCATCACCTTCTTCACACTCCAAAGCTATCTTCTGGGTTCCATGCACTGTGATAGTCCCCTTGTGACCCGGCATTTTAAGCTGCAGATAAACATAGCAAGGCCGGGCCATGAACTTGGCATAAGCTGGCCGTCCAAACAGAGTGTGATACGGACTCTGAATCTTGACCACTTCAAAGGTTAGCGTCTCAGCCCGGGAGTCGTGGTCATCTCCAAAGGCCACTTCCAAAGCTATATTTCCCACTAGATAAGCCGACTTACCGGGCACCACTCCATGGAAAATAGTATTGGATAGCTTAAGATTTTTGTCAGTTAATCCCATACGACGGAAAGTATCATAGAAAAGGATATTGATACTGCTGCCTCCATCCATGAGAACCTTGGTGAACTTGTACCCTCCAACCTAAGGCACCGCCACCAAAGCCAATTGACCCGGCTTATCAACCCGGGGCGGGTGATCCTCACGACTCCACACAATGGGTTGCTCGGACCATCGCAGGTAACGGGGAACCGCCGGCTCAACACCATTTACAACTCTTTTACGGAGCTTCTGGTCGCATGCATAAACTCGTGGTGAAGACGTGGTACTACCCACTATTCAACTGCTTCGGGTTACTCTGATACCCAGATTGATGTTGCTGATTTCCTTGACCAGATTGTTGATGATAACCACTCTGATTGCCTTGATTGCCCGGGTGACCCAGGAAAGCAGAATTAGAACCGCCACCACCGTAACTCGGACCATGAGAGCCAGAACCTGAGCTGCCGCTCGGCCCATGGTTGTTCTGGAACAAATTTGAATTTTTGAACTCTCTCATAATTTGGCAATCTTTCCAAAGGTAACTGGATGGCCTTCCCCGCGAACCATGCTTTGGGCAGGGCTGATTCCTCATCTGCTCAAGATTGAGACCTGACCCTCCTGCCCGAGGAGGTGGCCTCCCCTTACGACGCTGACTATTATTCTGCGTATTGGTATTAGCCACAAAATCTAAGCTGTTATCGGCCTTGCGCTTACCATTGCCCCCTGACTCGCCGGATTATGATGCTGGCTCTTGGTGTTGCCACTCTTCTCTCCCTTTCCCGTCTTTTCATCATCAGACCCGGGGTCGTTGGTACTATCAGAGTCGGCATATTTAATCAGCGCTGCCATCAGCTCCCCCATGTCATTGCAGTGGCACTTGAGTCGCCCTAGCTTCTGTTTAAGAGGCAAAAAATGGCAATTCTTCTCTAACATTAAGACTACTAAGCTGGCATTGATGATTTCCGATGAGTGAAAGATAGCTTTGACCCGGCGCACCCAATGGGTCATTGACTCGCCCTCTTCTTGGGCGCATGCATCCAAATCTACAATCGACATGGGCTGCTTGCACGTATCCTAAAAATTCTGGATAAACCGGGCTTTTAACTTGGCCCACGACCCGATGGAGTTGGCAGGCAGTCCTTTTAACCAAGTACGAGCCGTCCCATCTAGCATCATGGTGAAGTATTTGGCACATGCAGCGTCGCTAACCTCCAGCAGCTCCATGGCCATCTCGTAACTCTCAATCCATGCCTCAGGGGGTACGCCGGCTGTGTAGTTGGGCACCTTACGAGGTCCTTTAAAATCCTTGGGCAGACGCTCATTACGCAGAGCCGGCACTAAACATGGTACACCCGTGCTTCTAGTTGTCGGATAAACCGGAGATGGTTGATGAGCCGCGTACTGAGCCGCCAGCTCAGTCTCCCGACGTGCTCTATCCTGATCCATCAGGGCCTGGGTATTATGGGGCGGGTCATGTCCCCGGGGCGGGTTACGATGCTGCTCACTGCTTGACACCGTCGGGGAGTCCATGTGTCTGCTATAACTCCGGCTTTGCGAGGGGTAGAATGGATCCTCTCACGACTGTAAGAATAAGCCTCCTGCTGCACCAATGCTGTCTGAAGAAGCTCTTTGGCCCTCCGTGTTTCAACCGCAGCTGCAGACTCGCCTTCAACTGGGAGAGCCTCCAATCGCGATGCCGCAGCGATCATGTTATCCAATGGGTTAGAATAATGACCCGGTGGTGTCGGCACATGTTGTGGTGGCATATTATTCTGACGGGGCGGGTCCGTCGTGCGTGGTTGAGCCGACGCTCCAGTCCCAGGCGCGGCTACTGCCCGGTTTACCCCTGGCAGGTCACTGGTCCCTGCACCAGGTTCCTTGCCTCGTAAACCGGAGGCAGACGACTTCGGTGCCTTCTCCTCAAGATTTCGTTTGAAGCGTTCTGATCCAACAAGAGCCGGAAGGAATCAGCCTAGATTCGTTGCGCCTGAGCATCCAAGGCGGCTCATTCCGCAGCCATCCTTGCATCCTCTGCTACCAGATCTTCCTTGGCTTGAGCTATCTCATCTCGTAATTTTGCAACTTTCGTGTTACGCTAAGTTTGATTTGCCGGGTTAACCTCTGCTGCCATCAATGTTGTCAAAGTATCTAATAAGTCGGACAAGACCTGAGCCGGCGGGCATGTAGGGCCTCCTGCCCCGGCCGCCGTCGCCACTGCTGACCCGAAAATCATTGCCGTTGCAGTCGAAGAATTCTGCAGTGACTGTGTACCGGCCATGAAAATTGCGACCCGGTTCGGCGGCTCATGGGGTCCGGAATACTGTCGCCATCGGAACAGCCCCCAAGCCTGCCGTCCTGCAGTTGATACAACGAAGTAGTCTCGCCCGTGGATGACTCACCATCAGAATAGATGGCCGTCTCACCACCAGACATGGATCCTTCCTCAAACTTACCCCATGGATGAATCCCACAAAGGCGTGCTTCACGGCGGGTTGAACTTGGGTGGGTCGTGCACGCTGACCCGTCTCGATGATGTCGGTGCAGGTGTCCGGCTCAGGGCCCGGTTATCCGATCTTGCCGATGAAGACTTGAATTCCGCCGAAGGGGCCCAGTACTCGTACTCGATTGAGCCGGCCTCGGGGCCCCAGCCTGCATCGTCGATGTAGAGCTTGCTGCGACGACTCTTGGTCATCCGGCCCACGGCGTATCCTTTGATCCCTTCAAAGTTGCCCTGTAAGAACTCGAAACCACCGTGCACTGGCCCCACGGTGGGCGCCAACTGTCGTGGAAACGTCATGGCAGATGTCCTAACGTGAGGACTTAGTCGTGGAGCCATTGCAGTAGGTTAGCTTAAAGGGGTTAAACGGGACAAAGGACATGGGAATTTATACTTGTTTGGCCCCTTGCGGTGAAGGTAAAGGCCTAATCCAGTTTGAGGTGGTATTGTTTATGCTTCAGTTACTAGGGAGCGAATGTGCTTGACCTAGCTTTCAATCTGTTGTCTCTTGCCCTAAACCGCCACCGAGTCATCCCTTTATATACACAGGTTGACGCCCTGCGGCTTACAGAATCCCGGCCGGCTCATAAATGTGTCCGGCCCGGTGACTAATTACACTTGCCTTACAATACAAGTCATACATATATGGCGGTTTACACCTATGGGTTTTAAGCCGCCTTTGGGCCTTGGGCTCTTCATAAGTCATCCTCATGAACCGCCATCTTCGATTCCTTCATGGGCTTTGTGAGAATTAACCCGCCATTGGTATAACCCGGCCCCTCCTGGGCGGGTCATACTTAATAGTTATATCCCCAACACCGTGTAAATAGTTTTTCTCGTTTTTGCTTTTCACTTTTATTTGCTTGTTTAAGAAAACCAAAAACTCCAAAAATATTTCAGTGTGTTTCTCTAAATTTCTTTTCTTTTTATTTGAGTCATACCAAGGAGAAGGCCACGATGAAAATGTTGAGTGGCTCTCATATGCATAATTGTTGATCTAACAAAGAGCCCATTTTAACTTGTCTTCTCATGTTGAATAAAATGCTTGCAGATTCCAACTTAGTCCACGACACAATTGCACTATTATTATTTTCACATCGTTCGGTCGTGTTAGTGAAAGGTAATAATGACGATATTTGATGAACTGGCCATGGCAGAGAGAAACGGGTATGAACTTGAATTGTTCTGTTTTTGTAAATATGCTTAACCTATTATCCATGATTCATCCCATTATGATTAAACATGTTTGCAATGACAATTAGAGATTATAGTTTCTCATGCCATGCATAAGTAGCTAGGGGTGGATAATGATTTACCTTGGATATCAACATTGTGTTAAAATGATTGTGATGTAGTATGATGATATGGTATCCTCCTCTGAATGTTCGAGTGGCTTGACTTGGCACATGTTCATGCATGTAGTTGAATCAAAACCAACATAACCTCTATGATATTTATGTTCATGGTGTTCATATCCTACTCATGCTAGTATTCAATGTTACTTATGCATAATGCATGTTCATGACCGTTGTTGCTCTCTAGCTGGCCACTTCTCAACCTATTTGCTAGCCTTCAGTGGGAATTCTGCTTGTGCATCCAAAACCTGAAACCCAAGTTATTCCAGATGAGTCCACCATACCTACCTATATGCGTTATTACCCTGCCGCCCTAAGTAAATTTGCATGTGCCACCTCTAAAAATTTCAAATAAATATCCTTTTTGTGTACCTGGATTGTTCATAGAGCGACAGGAGGTAGTCAGTATCTTCCATGCTAAGCGGGTTATTCTCAGGATGAGTGTTTATTCACTTGTCATTGCACGAGAAGGGGGCGGTAATAGGGATTCCCAGTCCCAAATTGCAAAAAGAGCTTACAAATAATCAAACAAAAACTCCTACGGAGTAATAACCTTTACTTTACCGCTTGGGAACCGCCGCTAATGTGTTTAGCATGGAAGATACCGATAACTAATGGTTGCGAAGTAAACAAGAAGGGTGCATTTCTCAAAATTTCATTTACCTCTGTTTTAAAAACTCAAGCTCTGGCACCTCTGCAAATCACTGCTCCCCTCTGCGAAGGGACTATCTATTTACTTTTATGTTGTGTCATCACCTTCTCAAATAAGCGCCAGAACCTGAGAGCACTGCTGTCATGCTTATGCATTGTGTGTAGCTAATGTTGGGTGCATCATGACTGGATCTTTTCTACCATGAATTACGATGTTTAGTCACTGCCTGAACTTTGGAGGTGCTCTGCATTTATGTTTTGCGGTCTCAGAAAGTGCTAGCGAGATACCACTATTGTTATATTATATCATGGTTATTTTGACAACGTGTTGCTGTTTGAGATATCTTATTATTGCTCGCTAGCTAATTATGTCATTGATATGAGTTAATATAACTTTTAAGAGTTATTGTCGACATGGTTAGTTATAATCTTGGCTCAAAACCTAGTGTTGTTTCAGCTTATTTATGCAAACAAGAGCAAAAGAGTTCATAAATTTTTTGCTTTTTCACTTTCAGTTTATCAACTGAATTGCTTGAGGACAAGCAAAGGTTTAAGCTTGGGGAGTTGATACGTCTCCATAGTATCTACTTTTCCTAATGCTTTTCCTCTTGCTTTGGACTCTAATTTGCATGATTTGAATGAAACTAACCTGGACTGACGCTGTTTTCAGCAGAACTACCATGGTGTTGTTTTTGTGTAGAAATAAAAGTTCTCGGATTGAAACGAAACTTTGCGCAGAATTTTTATATAAATAAAGATAATTTCTGGAGCCAAGAACCACCGGAGGGGGGCACCTGGGTGGGCACAACCAACCAGGGCGCGCATCCCCCTCCAGGCTCGCCCAGGTGGGTTGTCCCCACCTGGTGGCCCCGTAGACCCTGAAACCGACGCTAAAAATCCTATATTTTTAGAAAAAAAAGGGAGAAAGAATTATCGCGTTCCACGAGATGGAGCCGCCGCCGCCTCCTGTTCTTCATCGGGAGGCCAGATCTGGAATCCGTTTGTGGCTCCTGAGAGGGGGATCTTCGATCTTCGTCATCACCAACCCTTCTCCATAGCCAATTCCATGATGCTCCCCCCTCGGAGTGAGTAATTCCTTCATAGGCTCGTTGGTCGGTGAGGAGTTGGATAAGATTCATCATGTAATCGAGTTAGTTTTGTTAGGGCTTGATCCCTAGTATCCATTATGTTCTGAGACTGATGTTGCTATGACTTTGCCATGCTTAATGCTTGTAACTTTGGGCCTGGGTGCCATGATTTCATATCTGAACCGTTTATATCTATGTTCTAGATCCGATCTTGCAAGTTATAGTTACCTACTACGTGTTATGATCCGGCAACCCCGGAGTGACAATAGTCGGGACACTTCCCGATGATGACCGCAGTTTGAGTAGTTTATGTATTCACCGTGTGTTAATGCTTTGTTCCGGTTCTCTATTAAAAGGAGGCCTTAATATCCCTTAGTTTCCAATTGGACCCCGCTGTCACGGGAGGGTAGGACAAAAGATGTCATGCAAGTTCTTTCCATAAGCACGCATGACTATTTACAGAATACATGCCTACATTATATTTATGAACTGGAGCTAGTGCCGTATCGCCCTAGGTTATGACTATTATATGATGAATATCATCCAACAAATCGCCGATCCAATGCCTACGATTTTCCTACATATTGTTCTAGCTAAGTTACTATTGCACTTGCTACAAAACTATGGCTATAACCGTTACCGTTACTATTGTTGTTGCTACTACTATCGAAACTATCATACTACTTTGCTACTGATCACTTTGCTACAGATAATTAATCTCCAGGTGTGGTTGAATTGACAACTCGGCTGCTAATACTTACAAATATTCTTGGCTCCCCTTGTGTCGAATCAATAAATTTGGGTTGAATACTCTACCCTCGAAAACTGTTGCGATCCCCTATACTTGTGGGTTATCGCTGCCTCGCAGCGCATTTTGAGATTCCTATTAGGCAAAGACCAGTTCAGGGGCTGCTGACGGTGTCCTGGACTAGGGGGTACCAACTTAGTGTTGGGAAACATAGCATGCAATTTCAAAAATTATACCTGCGCTCATGCAAGATCTATCTAGGAGATGCATAGCAACGAGGGGGAGAGTGTGTCTACGTACCCTCTTAGACCGAAAGCGGAAGCGTTTGACAATGCGGTTGATGTAGTCGAACTTCTTCTAGCTCTGACCGATCAAGTACCGAACGCACGGCACCTTCGAGTTCTGCCCACGTTCAGCTCGGTGACGTCCCTCGCCTTCTTGATCCATCAAGATGTTGAGGTAGTAGATGAGTTCCATCAGCACGACGGTGTGGTGACGGTGATGGTGAAGTGATCCTCGCAGCGCTTCGCCCAAGCACCACGAAGATATGACCGAGGGTGTAAACTGTGGAGGGGGGCGCCGCACACGGCCAGGCAATTGTCTGGTCTATGCTAGCCCCCCCCCCCCCCCCCGCCCGCCCCACACACACATATATATAGGGGGGGGGAGAGAGGAGGCAGCCAAGGAGGCGCCCAAGAAGGCCGAATCCTACTTGGGGCCTTCCTATGGCCGCCGCCCCCCTTTCCTTATCTGCCGGAGGGGGGAGGAAAGAGAGGTGGAGAGGGAAGGAAGGGGGATCATATTCCCTCTTTTTCCTTTCCCTTCCCCTCTTTCCTTCTTCTTCTTCTTGTCCGGCCCATATGGGGGGCGCACCAGCCCCTTGTGGCTGGTGCGTTTCCCCTCTTGGCCCATAAAGCCCATATCTTTTGCCAGGGGTGTCCGGAACCCCTTCCGGTCACCCGATATGTACCCGATACCCTCCCGAACACTTCTGGTGTATGAATACTATCGTCCTATATATCAATCTTTACCTCTCGACCATTTCGATACTCCTCGTCATGTCCGCGATCTCATCTAGGACTCCAAACAACATTCGCTCACTAAATCACGTAACTCATATAGTACAATATCGACATCGAAGGTTAAGCGTGTGGACCCTACGGGTTCGAGAACTATGTAGACATGACCGAGACACCTCTCCGGTCAATAACCAATAGAGGAACCTCGATGCTCATATTGATCCTACATATTCTATGAAGATCTTTACCGGTCGAACCGTAATGACAACATACGTTATTCCCTTTATCTATCGGTATGTTACTTGCTCGAGATTTGGTCGTCAGTATCTGCATACCTAGTTCAATCTCATTACCGGCAAGTCTCTTTAGTCGTTCCGTAGTACATCATCCTGCAACTAACTCATTAGTCACTTTGCTTGCCAGGGTCTTATGATGTGCATTACCGAGAAGGTCCAGAGATACCTCTCCGAAACTCGGAGTCAAATCCTAATCTTGATCTATGCCAACCCAACAAACACCTTCGAAGATACCTGTAGAGCATCTTTATAAACACCCAGTTACGTTGTGACGTTTGATAGCACACAAGGCATTCCTTCGGTATCCGGGAGTTGCATAATCTCATAGTCGAAGGAATATGTATTTGACATGAAGAAAGTAATATCAATAAAACTGAACGATCATAATGCTAAGCTAACGAATGGTTCTTGTCCATAACATCATTCTCCTAATGATGTGATCCCGTTATCAAATGACAACACATGTCCATGATTAGGAAACCTTAACCATCTTTGATCAACGAGCTAGTCTAGTAGAGGCTTACTAGGGATACGGTGTTTGTGTATGTATTCACACATGTATTTAGGTTTCCGATCTATACAATTCTAGCATGAATAATAAACCTTTATCATGAATAAGGAAATATAAAATAACAACTTTATTATTGCCTCTAGGCCATATTTCCTTCAGTCTCCCACTTGCACTAGAGTCAATAATCTAGTTCACATCAGCATGTGAGTAACACCAATAGTTCACATCACCATGTGACAAACACCCAAATGGTTTACTAGAGTCAATAATCTAGTTCACATCGCCATGTGCTTAACATCCAAAAATTACTTAAGGTGTGATCATGTTTTGTTTGTGAGAGAGTTTTAGTCAACGGGTCTGCGACATTCAGAGCCGTATGTATTTTGCAAATTTCTATGTCTTTAATGCTCTGCATGGAGCTACTCTAGCTAATTGCCCCCACTTTCAATAAGTATCCAGATTGAGACTTAAAGTCATCTGGATCGGTGTCAAAGCTTGCATAGACGTAACCCTTTACGATGAACTCTTCATCACCTCCATAACCGAGAAACTTTTCCTTAGTCCTCTTAGGTACATAAGGATAATTTTGACCGTTGTCTAGTGATCTACTCCTGGATCACTATTGTACCCCCTTGCCAAACTCATGGCAAGGTACACAATAGGTATGGTATACAACATGGCATACTTTATAGAACCTATGGCTGAGGCATAGGGAATGACTTTCATTCTCTCTCTATCTTCTGCCGTGGTCGGGTTTTGAGTCTTACTCAACTTCATACCTTACAACTCAGGCAAGAACTCCTTCTTTGACTGATCCATTTTGAACTCCTTCAAAATCTTATCAAGGTATGTACTCATCAAAAGTCTTATCAAGCATCTTAATCTATCTCTATAGATCTTGATGCCCAATATGTAAGCAGCTTCACCGAGGTCTTTCTTTGAAAAACTCCTTTCAAACACTCCTTTATGCTTTCCAGAAAATTCTACATCATTTCCGATCAACAATATGTCATTCAGATATACTTATCAGAAAGGCCGTAGTGCTCCCACTCACTTTCTTGTAAATAAAGGCTTCACCGCAAGTCTGTATAAAACTATATGCTTTGATCAACTCATCAAACCGTATATTCCAACTCCGAGATGCTTGCACCAGTCCATAGATGGATCGCTGGAGCTTGCACATTTTGTTAGCACCTTTAGGATTGACAAAACCTTCTGGTTGCATCATATACAACTCTTCTTTAATAAATCCATTAAGGAATGTTGTTTTGATATCCATTTGCCAGATTTCATAAAATGCGGCAATTGCTAACATCATTCGGACAAACTTAAATATCGATACGAGTGAGAAAATCTCATCGTAGTCAACACCTTGAACTTGTCGAAAAACCTTTTGCGACAATTCGAGCTTTGTAGATAGTAACACTACCATTAGCATCCGTCTTCCTCTTGAAGATCCATTTATTCTCAATGGCTTGCCGATCATCGGGAAAGTCCACCAAAGTCCACACTTTGTTCTTATATATGAATGCTATCTCAGATTTCATGGCCTCAAGCCATTTATCGGAATCTGGGCTCATCATAGCTTCTTCATAGTTCGTAGGTTCATCATGGTCTAGTAACATGACTTCCAAAACAGGATTACTGTACCACTCCGGTGCGAAACGTGCTCTGGTTGACCTATGAGGTTTGGTAGTAACTTGATCTGAAGTTTCATGATCATCATCATTATCTTCCTCTCTAGTTGGTGTAGGCATCACGGGAACGATTTTCTGTGATGAGATACTTTCCAATTCGAGAGAAGGTACAATTATCTCATCAAGTTCTACTTTCCTCCCACTCACTTCTTTCAAGAGAAACTCCTTCTCTAGAAAGTTTCCGTTCTTCGCAACAGAGATCTTGCCTTCGATCTATGGTAGAAGGTGTACCCAATTGTTTCCTTAGGGTATCCTATGAAGACGCACTTCTCCGATTTGACATAAGTGTCACAACCCCAAACTTTAAGAAATGACTGCTTAGGTTTCTCTCCAAACCACAGTTCATACGGTGTCTTCTCAACGGATTTAGACGGTGCCCTATTTAATGTGAATGCGGCTCTCTCTAATGCATAATCCCAAAACGATAGTGGTAAATCGGTAAGAGACATCATAGATAGCACCATATCTAATAAAGTATGGTTACGACGTTCAGACACACCATTACGCTGTGGTGTTCTAGGTGGCGTGAGTTGTGAAACTATTCCACATTGTTTTAAATGAAGGCCAAACTTGTAACTCAAATATTCGCCTGCATGATCAGATTGTAGAAACTTTATTTTCTTGTTATGATGATTCTCCACTTCACACCGAAATTGTTTGAACTTTTCAAATGTTTCAGACTTGTGTTTCATTAAGTAGATATACCCATATCTGTTGAAATCATCTGTGAAGGTCAGAAAATAATGATACCCGCCGCGTGCCTCAACACTCATCCGACCGCATACATCGATATGTATTATTTCCAATAATTCATTGGTCGCTCCATTGTTCCAGAGAACGGAGTTTTAGTCATCTTGCCCATGAGGCATGGTTCGCAAGAATCAAATGATTCATAATCAAGTGATTCCAAAAGTCCATCTACATGGAGTTTCTTCATGCGCTTTACACCAATATGACCTAAACGGCAGTGCCACAAATATGTTGCACTATCATTATCAACTTTGCATCTTTTGGCATCAATATTATGAATATGTGTATCACTATGATCGAGATTCAATAAACCATTTACATTGGGTGTATGACCATAGAAGGTTTTATTCATGTAAACAGAACAACAATTATTCTACGACTTAATTGAATAACCGTATCGCAATAAACATGATCCAATCATATTCATGCTCAACGCAAACACCAAATAACATTTATTTAAGGTTCAACATTAATACCAAAGATAGAGTGAGTGTGCGATGGTGATGATCGTATCAACCTTGGAATCAATTCCAACACACATCGTCACCTCGCCCTTAACTAGTCTTTGTTTATTCTGTAACTCCTGTTTCGAGTTACTAATCTTAGCAACTGAACCCGTATCAAATACCCATGGATTACTATGAACACTAGTAAGGTATACATCAATAACCTGTATATCAAATATACCTTTGTTCACTTTGTTATCCTTCTTATCCACCAAATGTTTGGGGCAGTTCCGCTTCTAGTGACCATTTCCTTTGCAGTAGAAGCACTCAGTTTCAGGCTTGGGTCCAGCGTTGGGCTTCTTCACGGGAGTGGCAACTTGCTTGCCATTCTTCGTGAAGTTCCCTTTCTTTCCCCTTGCCCTTTTCTTGAAACTAGTGGTCTTGCTAACCATCAACACTTGATGCTCTTTCTTGATTTCTGCCTTCGTGATTTCAGCATCACGAAGATCTCGGGAATCGTTTTCGTCATCCCTTGCACATTATAGTACATCACGAAGTTCCAGTAACTTGGTGATAGTGACTAGAGAACTCTGTCAATCACTATCTTATCTGGAAGATTAACTCCCAGTTGATTCAAGCGATTGTAGTACTCAGACATTCTGAGCACATGCTCACTGGTTGAGCTATTCTCCTTCATCTTGTAGGCAAATTACTTGTCAGAGGTCTCATACCTCTCGACATGGGCATGAGTCTGGAATACCAATTTCAGCTCTTGGAACATCTCATATGCTCCATCGCATTCAAAATGTTTTTGAAGTCTCGGTTCTTAGCCGTAAAGAATGGCGCACTTAAACTATCAAGTATTCATCATACCGAGCTTGCCAAATGTTCATAACGTCTACATCTGCTCCTGCAATAGGTCTGTCACCTAGCTGTGCATCAAGGACATAATTTTTTTGTGCAGCTTTGAGGATAATCCTCAGATCACGGACCCAGTCCGCTTTATTGCTACTGTCATCTTTCAACTTATTTTTCTCTAGGAACATATCAAAAATAAACGAGGAGCTATGATACGTCTCCAACGTATCTATAATTTTTCATTGTTCCATGCTATTATATTATCTGTTTTGGAGGTTTTATATGCATTAATATGCTATTTTATATGATTTTTGGGACTAACCTATTAACCTAGAGCCCAGTGCCAGTTTCTGTTTTTTCCGTGTTTTAGAGTTTCGCAGAAAAGGAATACCAAACGGAGTCCAAACGGAATAAAACTTTCGCCATGATTTTTCTTGGACCAGAAGACACCCAGGAGACTTGGAGTACAAGTCAGAGGAGCCCCGAGGTGGTCACAAGGGTGGAGGGCACGCCCAGGGGGTGGGGTGTGCCCCCAACCTTGTGGGCCCCTCGTAGCTCCTCTGACCTAATTATTTCGCCTATATATACTCTTATACCCCAAAACATCCAGGGGAGCGACGAAACCACTTTTCTACCGCCGCAACCTTCTGTACCCCTGAGATCCCATCTTGGGGCCTTTTCTGGCATCCTGCTGGAGGGGGAATCGATCACGGAGGGCTTCTACATGAACACCATTGCCTCTCCGATGATGCGTGAGTAGTTTACTTCAGACCTACGGGTCCATAGCTAGTAGCTAGATTGCTTCTTCTCTCTCTTTGATTCCCAATACAAAGTTATCCTCAATGTTCTTGGATATCTATTCGATGTAATACACTTTTGCGGTGTGTTTGCCGAGATCCGATGAATTGTGAATTTATGATAAGTTTATCTATGAATATATTCGAACCTCCTCTGAATTCTTATATGCATGATTTGATATCTTTGCAAGTCTCTTCTAACTATCGATTTGGTTTGGCCAACTAGATTGGTTTTTCTTGCAATGGGAGAAGTGCTTAGCTTTGGGTTCAATCTTGAGGTGTCCTTTCCCAGTGACAGTAGGGGCAGCAAGGCACGTATTGTATTGTTGCCATCGAGGATAAAAAGATGGGGTTTTCATCATATTTCTTGAGTTAATTCCTCTACATCATGTCATCTTTCCTAATGCGTTACTCTGTTCTTTACGAACTTAATACTCTAGATGCATGCTGGATAGCGGTTGATGTGTGGAGTAATAGTAGTAGATGCAGAATCGTTTCGGTCTACTTGACACGGACGTGATGCCTATATTCATGATCATTGCCTTAGATATCGTCATAACTATGGGCTTTTCTATCAATTGCTCGGCAGTAATTTGTTTACCCACCGTAATAATTTCTATCTTGAGAGAAGCCTCTAGTGAAGCCTATGGCCCCCGTGTCTATTTTACATCATATTAATTTCCCGTCAACTTGCCAATTTCTGTCGCCGTTCCTTTATTTTGCAAATCTTTACTTTTCGTTCCATAAACCAAAAATACCATTTATCCATCTCTATCAGATCTCACTTTGCGAAACCGTGAAGGGATTGACAGCCCCTTTGTCGCGTTGGTTGCCAGTTGTTTGTTTGTGCAGGTATTCGGTGGCTTGTTGCGTAGTCTCCTACTAGATTGATACCTTGGTTCTCAAAACTGAGGGAAATACTTCCGCCCCTTTGCTGCATCACCCTTTCCTCTTCAAGGGAAAAACCAACGCAAGCTCAAGAGGTAGCAAGAAGGATTTCTGGCGCCGTTGCTGGGGAGGTTTACGCCAAGTTAAGTCAAGATTCGATCTCCTGACAACTCACCGATTTATGGCGCCGTTGCCGGGGGGATCTACATCAAGCGAAGAAATACCGAGTACCCATCATAAACTCTCATCTCTCGCATTACATTATTCGCCATTCGCCTCTCGTTTTACTCTCCCCCACTTCTAAAATGATTTTCAAAAAAATTCGCCTTTTCTTCGCCCCTCTTCTGTTTGTCTTATTCGCTTGCTTTTTGTGTGCTCATGTGTTGGATTGCTTGCTTTGTCATGATGGCTCAAGATAATACTAAATTGTGTGACTTTTCCAACACCAACAACAATGATTTTATTAGTACTCAATTTCTCCCAATGCTAATGCGGAATCTTGTGAGATTAATACTGCTTTCCTGAATCTTGTTATGAAAGATCAATTTTCTGGCCTTCCCAATGTAGATGTCACTTCCCATCTTAATAATTTCACTGATTTATGGATATGCAAAAGAAAAAAGATGTGGATAATGATATTGTCAAGTTGAAGCCATTTCCGTCCTCGCTTAGAGATCGCGCTAAAACTTGGTTTTCATCTTTGCCTAAAAATAGTATTGATTCATGGAATAAGTGTAAAGATACTTTTATTTCCAAGTATTATCCTCCCGCTGAGATCATCTCCCTTAGGAACGATATTATGAATTTTAAGCAACTTGATCATGAACATGTTGCACAATCTTGGAAGAGGATGAAATTGATGCTTAGAAACTGCCCTACTCATGGTTTGAATTTGTGGATGATTATACAAATTTTTTATGCTGGATTGAATTTTGCTTCTATAAATCTTTTAGATTTCGCCGCGGGAGGCACTTTTATGGAAATTACTTTAGGAGAAGCTACTAAACTCCTAGATAATATTATGGTTAATTATTCTCATTGGCATACCGAAAGATCTTCCACTAGTAAAAAAGTGCATGCAATTGAAGAAATCAATGTTTTGAGTGGAAAGATGGATGAGCTTATGAAATTGTTTGCTAGTAAGAGTGCTCCTATTGATCCTAATGATATGCCTTTGTCTACTTTGATTGGAAACAATAATGAATCTATGGATGTGAATTTTGTTGGTAGGAACAATTTTGGTAATAACGCGTATAGAGGTAATTTTAATCCTAGCTCGTTTCCTAGTAATTCCTCTAATAATTATGGTAATTCCTACAACAATTATTAAGGAAATTATAATAATATGCCCTCTGAATTCAAGAATAGTATTAAAGAATTTATTAGTTTGCAAAATAATGTCAATGCTTTGATTGAAGAAAAATTGCTTAAGATTGATGATTTGGCTAGGAACGTGGATGGAATTTCTCTTGATGTTGATTCTTTGAAACTTAGATCTATTCCACCTAAGCATGATATCAATGAGTCTCTCACAGCCATGAGAATTTCCATTGATGAGTGCAAAGAAAGAACCGCTAAGATGCTCGCTAAAAAAGATTGGTTTATAAAAACTTGTTCTTCTAGTTTCCATGAAAATAATAATGAAGATCATAAAGTGATTGATTTGACTCCTATTGAATCTTTGTTTTCTAATGTAAATCTTGATAAAGATGGGACTGGAGATGAGTCAACTTTAGTTAGAAGGCATCCCAATGATTCGGAGTTTTTAGATCTTGATGCAAAAATTGATATAAGTGGGATTGAAGAGGTCAAAACTTTAGATAGCAATGAACCCACTATTTTGGATTTCAAGGACTTTAATTATGATAATTGATCTTTAATACATTGTATTTCCTTGTTGCAATCCATGTTGAATTCTCCACATGCTTATAATCAAAACAAAGCTTTTACTAAACATATCGTTGATGCTATGATGCAATCTTATGAAGAAAAGCTTAATTTGGAAGTTTCTATTCCTAGAAAACTTTATGATGAGTGGGAACCTACTATTAAGATCAGGATTAAATATTATGAAGGCTATGCTTTGTGTGATCTGGGTGCTAGTGTTTCCACGATTCCGAAAACTTTATGTGATGTGTTAGGTTTCCGTGAATTTGATGATTGTTCCTTAAATTTGCATCTTGCGGATTCCACTATTAAGAAACCTATGGGAAGAATTAATGATGTTCTTATTGTTGCAAATAGGAATTATGTGCCCGTGGATTTCATTGTTATTGATATAGATTGCAATCCTACATGTCCTATTATTCTTGGTAGACCTTTCCTTAGAACGATTGGTGCAATTATTGATATGAAAGAAGGAAACATTAGATTTCAATTTCCATTAAGGAAAGGCAATGGAACACTTTACAAGAAAGAAAATTAAATTGCCTTATGAATCTATTATGAGAGCCACTTAGGGATTGCATGCCAAAGATGACAACTCTTAGATCTATTCGTGTTTTATGCCTAGCTAAGGGCGTTAAACAATAGCGCTTGTTGGGAGGCAATGATAACCCACAAGTATAGGGGATCGCAACATTTTTCGAGGGTAGATTATTCAACCCAAATTTATTGATTCGACACTAGGGGAGCCAAAGAATATTCTCAAGTATTAGCAGTTGAGTTGTCAATTCAACCACACCTGGATAACTTAATATCTGCAGCAAAGTATTTAGTAGCAAAGTAGTATGGAAGTAACGGTAACAGTAGCAAAAGTAACAATTTTGGGTTTTGTAGTGATTGTAACAATAGCAATATAAAAGTAAATAAGCGAAGAACAATATGTGAAAAGCTCATAGGCATTGGATCGGTGATAGAGAATTATGCCGGATGCGGTTCATCATGTAACAGTCATAACATAGGGTGACACAGAACTAGCTCCAATTCATCAATGTAATGTAGGCATGTATTCCGAATATAGTCATACGTGCTTATGGAAAAGAACTTGCATGACATCTTTTGTCCTACCCTCCCGTGGCAGCGGGGTCCTAGCAGAAACTAAGGGATATTAAGGCCTCCTTTTAATAGAGTACCGGACCAAAGCATTAACACATAGTGAATACATGAACTCCTCAAACTATGGTCATCACCGGGAGTGGTCCCGATTATTGTCACTTCGGGGTTGCCGGATCATAACACATAGTAGGTGACTATAGACTTGCAAGATAGGATCAAGAACTCACATATATTCATGAAAACATAATAGGTTCAGATCTGAAATTGTGGCACTCGGGCCCTAGTGACAAGCATTAAGCATAGCAAAGTCATAGCAACATCAATCTCAGAACATAGTGGATACTAGGGATCAAACCCTAACAAAACTAACTCGATTACATGATAAATCTCATCCAACCCATCACCGTCCAGCAAGCCTACGATGGAATTACTCATGCATGGCGGTGAGCATCATGAAATTGGTGATGGAGGATGGTTGATGATGACGACGGCGACGGATTCCCCTCTCCGGAGCCCCGAACGGGCTCCAGATCAGCCCTCCCGAGAGAGTTTAGGGCTTGGCGGCGGCTCTGTATCGTAAAACGCGATGAATCTTTCTCTCTGATTTTTTCTCCCCGAACACGAATATATGGAGTTGGAGTTGAGGTCGGTGGAGCTCCAGGGGGCCCACGAGGCAGGGGCGCGCCCCCCACCCTCGTGGCAAGGGTGTGGGCCCCTTGGCCTTGATTCTTTCGCCAGTATTTTTAATATTTTCCAAAAATAAGTTTCGTGGAGTTTCAGGTCATTCCAAGAACTCTTGTTTCTGCACATAAATAACACCATGGCAATTCTGCTGAAAACAGCGTCAGTCTGGGTTAGTTCCATTCAAATCATGCAAGTTAGAGTCCAAAACAAGGGCAAAAGTGTTTGGAAAAGTAGATACGACGGAGACATATCAACTCCCCCAAGCTTAAACCTTTGCTTGTCCTCAAGCAATTCAGTTGATAACACTTAGGTCTCATGTTTACTCATATCAATGGCATAATCAACTAGCGAGTAATAATAATAAATCTCGGATGACAACACTTTCTCAAAACAATCATAATATGATATAACAAGATGGTATCTCGCTAGCCCTTTCTGAGACCGCAAAACATAAATCCAGAGCACCTTTAAAGATCAAGGACTGACTAGACATTGTAATTCATGGTAAAAGAGATCCAATCATAGTCATACCCAATATAAATTAACAGTAATGAATGCAAATGACAGCAGTGCTCTCCAGCTGGTGCTTTTTAATAAGAGGGTGATGACTCAACATAAAAGTAAATAGATAGGCCCTTCGCAGAGGGAAGCAGGGATTTGTAGAGGTGCCAGAGCTTGATTTTGAAATAGAGATAAATAATATTTTGAGCGGCATACTTTCATTGTCAACATAACAACCAAGCGATGGCGATGTCTTCCATGCTACACACATTATAGGCGGTTCCCAAACAGAATGGTAAAGTTTATACTCCCCCTCCACCAACAAGCATCAATCCATGGCTTGCTCGAAACAACGAGTGCCTCCAACTAACAACAGTCCCAGGGGAGTTTTGTTTGCAATTATTTTGATTTGGTTTGCATAAAGCATGGGACTGGGCATCCCGGTGACCAGCCATTTTCTCGTGAGTGAGGAGCGGAATCCACTCCTCTTGAGAATAACCCGCCTAACATGGAAGATACGGACAGCCCTAGTTGACACATGAGCTATTCGAGCATACAAAATAGAATTTAATTTGAAGGTTTAGAGTTTGGCACATACAAATTTACTTGGAACGGCAGGTAGATACCGCATATAGGAAGGTATGATGGACTCATATGGCATAACTTTGGGGTTTAAGGAATTGGATGCACAAGCAGTATTCCCGCTTAGTACAAGTGAAGGCTAGCAAAAGACTGGGAAGCGACCAACTAGAGAGCGACAACAGTCATGAACATGCATTAAAATTAATAAACATTGAGTGCAAGCATGAGTAGGATATAATCCACCATGAACATAAATATTGTGAAGGCTATGTTGATTTGTTTCAACTACATGTGTGAACATGTGCCAAGTCAAGTCACTTGAATCATTCAAAGGAGGATATCACCCTATCATACGACATCACAACCATTTTAATAGCATGTTGGCACGCAAGCTAAACCATTATAAACTCCTAGCTAATCAAGCATGGCACGAGCAACTATGATCTCTAATTGTCATTGCAAACATGTTTATTCATAATAGGCTGAATCAGGAACGATGAACTAATCATATTTACAAAAACAAGAGAGGTCGAGTTCATACCAGCTTCTCTCATCTCAATCAGTCCATCATATATCGTCATAATTGCCTTTCACTTGCACGACCGAACAACGTGAATAATAATAATAATAGTGCACGTGCATTGGACTAGGCTGGAATCTGCGAGCATTCAATAAACAGGAGAAGACAAGGCAATATGGGCTCTTGGTTAAATCAACAATAATGCATATAAGAGCCACTTCAACAATTTAATCATGGTCTTCTCCTATCGACCCCCAAAGAAAAGAAAAGAAAAGAAATAAAACTATTTACATGGGAAAGATCCCAACAAGCAAAAGAAGAACGGGAAATCTTTTTGGGTTTTCTTTTTAATTATTACTACTACAGCAAGAAAGTAAACTAGCTTAAAGCTACAACTAATTTTTTTGGTTTTTCTTATGGTTTTTCAAACACACAAGAAGAAAGCATAAAAAGGAAAATAAACTAGCATGGATAATACAATGAAAGAGTATGAGCACCGACATCTAGCAATGAGTGTGTAAACATAAATGTAATGTCGGTGAGAAAAACGTACTCCCCAAGCTTAGGCTTTTGGCCTTAGTTGGTTTATTGCCACGGATGGCCTGGCGGATATCCAAAGTTATAGTTGGGGTCGTACTGAGAAGAAGAAGCCTCTGATTGCCACTGGTTGGCAATCATCTCTGGATCCCACTGGTAATTAGACTGTCGTGGAGGATCAAATTGTGGTTCCGGCTCTGGCTCTGTGGCTAATGTAGGGTTCCGGTAGGCGTGAATGGCCGCCAGCGGAACTAGATACTGGCCTGCAGATAAATCAAACAAGGAAGGAGCAGGCAAGGTAATAGTCTCAGGATGATGTTTATCAAAGAACAATTTGTATTTAAGCTCCCTTTCCCTATTCTTTAAAATAAAATCATGCGCTACCATACTCTTATAATCTAAATAAATAGTAGGCAGCAATTTTTCTTCTTTTTCATAGTGCCTAATAAGTATGTTATAGTATGCAGCAAGGCGTGCAGCATAAACACCTCCAAAGATGGGGCCCTTTGTATGGTTCAGACTTAACCGTTTGGCAATAATACCGCCCATACTAACAGAGTCGTCATGGAATAAACCATGGAACAAAATAATAATATCAGGAACACTAAGGTTTCCACAGTTTCCGCGACCAATTAAGCAACGACTAGCAAATATTGCAAAGTAGCTTAAAACAGGAAAATGTATGCTAGTGATTCTTGCATCGGAAACCTTTCTAGTTTCCCCTACAGTAATAGTGTCAATAAACCCGTCCACATCTTTACGATGTGGTTCCTCTAAGCTACCCTCGAAAGGTATTTTGCAAACCCTGCAAAATTCATATAGTGACATCTTCTTAACCACATCATATAAATGAAACTCTACTGAAGGAGGTGATTCCTTAGGATAATAGTAGAAGTTTTGCAAAAAAGTATTGGTGAGTAAGAGATACTGTTCGCGTTGGTCGCGAAGGAAGTCGGTGAGGCCTGCATTCTCAGCCAATTCATAAAAATCATCATCAATCCCGGCTGCTCTCAAGAAATCATCGGAAGGCCATTCACACGGCCGAACCTCCACGGTGCGAGGCAGATTATATTTGGGCCTCTCTGCTTCTTCCCTTTGCTTTTCCTTCGAGCTTCGGCTCGATGAGCCCCTCAAAAATCTCTTCATTATTTTCTGAAAAATTCTGAAATTTTTAGTAACTTCAAATAAAAGTGAACCAAGCTCAACAAAATTGATAGCAACTACTCCTACAAGTGCCTAGAGCCTATATCATGCATTAGAACTACTTGGAACCATATAAATTTGACATGCAAGCTCAAGAACATGGTCACCTAGGCAGCACAAATTTGCAATAAATAAAGCACTAGAACAAAAACTAATTGGCTCAATGGAGGAGTCACATACCAAGGAACAATCCCCCAAAGCAGTTTTGTGAGAGGTGCTTTGAGCAAGGATATCGAAAATTGCAGCAAAATGAGCTAGAACTCATGCTTGAGCTAGATGGTGATTTTTTCGGAGGAAGAAGAAGTGTGTGGGTGCAGGAATAAGTGGAGGGGAGCCACCGTGGGCCCACGAGGCAGGGGGGTGCGCCCTGTAGGGGAGGGCGCGCCCTGGACCCTCGTGGCCAGGTCCTTGCTCCCCCTGCTGTGTTCTCAGTGCCAGGTATTCTCAAATATTCCAGAAAAAATCATATTTCAATTTCGAGGCATTTGGAGAACTTTTATTTTCGGGGTATTTTTATATTGCACGGATAATTTAGAAAACAGACAAATAAATAATATTTTTACTTTATTTATTCAAAACAACAGAAAGTAAAAGGAGGGTACAGAAGGTTGTGCCTTCTAACTTCATCCATCTCATGCTCATCAAAAGGAATCCACTAACAAGGTTGATCAAGTCTTGTTAACAAACTCATTCCGACTAACATGGAACCGGAGAAATTTTGAATAACACTATGTTACCTCAATGGGGATATGCACATCCCCAATAATAAGAATATCATATTCCTTCTTGACAGTAGGAAGAGGAAATTCAAAACCTCCAAAAATAATTGATGGAAATTTTCCAATAGAGTTGATACTATGAACTTGAGGTTGTTTCCTCGAAAAGTGTACCATATGCTCATTGCCATTAACATGAAAAGTGACATTGCCTTTGTTGCAATCAATAACAGCCCCTGCAGTATTCAAAAGGGTCTTCCAAGAATAATAGACATATTATCGTCCTCGGGAATATCAAGAATAACAAAGTCCGTTAAAATAGTAACGTTTGCAACCACAACAGGCACATCCTCACAAATACCAACAGGTATAGCAGTTGAATTATCGGCCATTTGCAAAGATATTTCAGTAGGTGTCAACTTATTCAAGTCAAGTACGATACAAAGAGAGAGGCATAACACTAACACCGGCTCCAAGATCACATAAAGCAGTTCTAACATAGTTTCTTTTAATGGAGCATGGTATAGTAGGTACTCCTGGATCTCCAAGTTTCTTTGGTATTCCACCCTTGAAAGTGTAATTAGCAAGCATGGTGGAAATCTCAGCTTCCGGTATCTTTCTTTTATTAGTAACAATTTCTTTCATATACTTAGCATAAGGATTCATTTTGAGCATATCAGTTAATCGCATACGCAAAAAGATAGGTCTAATCATTTCAGCAAAGCGCTCAAAATCCTCATCATCCTTTTTCTTGGATGATTTAGGAGGAAAAGGCATGGGTTTCTGAACCCATGGTTCTCTTTCCTTACTGTGCTTCCTAGCAACGAAGTCTCTCTTATCATAATGTTGATTCTTTGATTGTGGATTATCAAGATCAACAGCAGGTTCAATTTCTATATCATTATCATTGCTAGGTTGAGCATCAACATGAACATCATCATTAATATTATCACTAGGTTCATGTTCATTACCAGATTGTGTTTCAGCATCAGAAATAGAAATATCATTTGGATTCTCAGGTGTGTCTACAATAGGTTCACTAGAAGCATGCAAAGTCCTATCATTTTTTTTCTTCTTCTTAGAAGGACTAGGTGCATCTAAATTATTTCTCTGAGAATCTTGCTCAATTCTCTTAGGGTGGCCTTCAGGATACAAAGGTTCCTGAGTCATTTTACCAGTTCTAGTAGCCACTCTAACAGCATAGTCATTATTCTTACTATTTAATTCATTGAGCAAATCATCCTGAGCTTTAAGTACTTGTTCTACTTGAGTGGTAACCATAGAAGCATGTTTACTAATGAGTTTAAGTTCACCTTTAACTCTAGACATATAATCACCCAAGTGTTCAAGCATATAAGAATTATGTTTCAATTGTCTACCAACATAAGCATTGAAGTTTTTTTGTTTGACAATAAAATTATCAAACTCATCTAAGCATTGGCTAGTAGACTTATAACGAGAAATATCACCTTCATCAAATCTATAGAGAGAATTTACCTTTACTACCTGTGTCGGGTTATCAAGACCATGTGTTTCTTCAATAGGTGATGGATTAAGACCATATATTTCTTCAACAGGCGGTAAATTAAGACCATGTATTTCTTCAATGGGAGGTAAATTCTTAACATCTTCAGCTTTAATACCTTTTTCTTTCATAGATTTCTTTGCCTCTTGCATATCTTCAGGACTGAGAAATAGAACACCTCTTTTCTTCGGAGTTGGCTTAGGAATAGGCTCAGGAGTTGGCTCAGGAAGTGTCCAATTATTTTCATTTGTCAACATATTATTCAATAGAATTTCAGCTTCATCCGGTGTTCTTTCCCTGAAAACAGAACCAGCACAACTATCCAGGTGGTCTCTGGAAGCATCGGTTAGTCCATTATAAAAGATATCAAGTATTTCATTTTTCTTAAGAGGATGATCAGGCAAAGCATTAAGTAATTGGAGAAGCCTCCCCCAAGTTTGTGGGAGACTCTCTTCTTCAATTTGCACAAAATTATATATATCCCTTAAAGCAGCTTGTTTCTCATGAGCAGGAAAATATATAGCAGAGAAGTAATAAATCATATCCTGGGGACTACGCACACAACCAGGATCAAGAGAATTAAACCATGTCTTAGCATCACCCTTTAATGAGAACGGAAATATTTTAAGGATATAATAGTAGCGAGATTTCTCATTATTAGTGAATAGGGTGGCTATATCATTTAATTTAGTAAGATGTGCCACAACAGTTTCAGATTCATAGCCATAAAAAGGATCAGATTCAACCAAAGTAATTATATCAGGATCAATAGAGAATTCATAATCCTTATCAGTAACAAAGATAGGTGAAGTAGCATAAGCAGGATCATATTTCAATCTAGCATTCAAAGTTTTTTGTTTAAGCTTAGCTAATAATTTCTTAAGATCACTTCTATCATTGCAAGCAATAAAGTCTCTTTTAGTTTCTTCATCCATAACATAGCCCTCAGGCACAATAGGCAATTCATATTTATTGGGAGAGCCTTCGTCATCACTTTCATCAATATTATCAGTTTCAATAATTTCATTCTCTCTAGCCCTAGCAAGTTGTTCATCAAGAAATTCACCAAGTGGCACAGTAGTATCAAGCATAGAAGTAGTTTCATCATAAGTATCATGCATAGCAGAAGTGGCATCATCAATAATATGCGACATATCAGAATTAATAGCAGAAGCAGGTTTAGGTGTCGCAAGCTTACTCAAAACAGAAGGTGAATCAAGTGCAGAGCTAGATGGCAGTTCCTTACATTCCCTCGTAGTTGAGGGATAAATTTTAGTTTTCTCGTCTCTCAAGTTCCTCATAGTGACCAGCAGATATAAATCCCAAGTGACTCAAAGAATAGAGCTATGCTCCCCGGCAACGGCGCTAGAAAATAGTCTTGATAACCCACAAGTATAGGGGATCGCAACAGTTTTCGAGGGTAGAGTATTCAACCCAAATTTATTGATTCGACACAAGGGGAGCCAAAGAATATTCTCAAGTATTAGCAGTTGAGTTGTCAATTCAACCACACCTGGATAACTTAATATCTGCAGCAAAGTATTTAGTAGCAAAGTAGTATGGAAGTAACGGTAACAGTAGCAAAAGTAATATTTTTGGGTTTTGTAGTGATTGTAACAATAGCAACAGAAAAGTAAATAAGCGAAGAACAATATGTGAAAAGCTCATAGGCATTGGATCGGTGATAGAGAATTATGCTGGATGCGGTTCATCATGTAACAGTCATAACATAGGGTGGCACAGAACTAGCTCCAATTCATCAATGTAATGTAGGCATGTATTCCGAATATAGTCATACATGCTTATGGAAAAGAACTTGCATGACATCTTTTGTCCTACCCTCCCGTGGCAGCGGGGTCCTAGCGGAAACTAAGGGATATTAAGGCCTCCTTTTAATAGAGTACCGGACCAAAGCATTAACACATAGTGAATACATGAACTCGTCAAACTATGGTCATCACCGGGAGTGGTCCCGATTATTGTCACTTCGGGGTTGCCGGATCATAACACATAGTAGGTGACTATACACTTGCAAGATAGGATCAAGAACTCACATATATTCATGAAAACATAATAGGTTCAGATCTGAAATCATGGCACTCGGGCCCTAGTGACAAGCATTAAGCATAGCAAAGTCATAGCAACATCAATCTCAGAACATAGGTGATACTAGGGATCAAACCCTAACAAAACTAACTCGATTACATGATAAATCTCATCCAACCCATCACCGTCCAGCAAATCTACGATGGAATTACTCACGCACGGCGGTGAGCATCATGAAATTGGTGATGGAGGATGGTTGATGATGACGACTGCGACAGATTCCCCTCTCCGGAGCCCCGAACGGACTCCAGATCAGCCCTCCTGAGAGAGTTTAGGGCTTGGCGGCGGCTCCGTATCGTAAAACGCGATGAATCTTTCTCTCTGATTTTTTTCTCCCCGAACACGAATATATGGAGTTGGAGTTGAGGTCGGTGGAGCTCCAGGGGGCCCACGAGGCAGGGGGCGCGCCCCCCACCCTCGTGGCAAGGGTGTGGGCCCCTGGACTTGATTCTTTCGCCAGTATTTTTAATATTTTCCAAAAATAAGTTCCGTGGAGTTTCTAGTCATTCCGAGAACTTTTGTTTCTGCACATAAATAACACCATGGCAATTCTGCTGAAAACAGCGTCAGTCCGGGTTAGTTCCATTCAAATCATGCAAGTTAGAGTCCAAAACAAGGGCAAAAGTGTTTGGAAAAGTAGATACGACGGAGACGTATCAGGCAACCCAATTTTGTTTTTGTTATTGCTTTTTAGGTCCTGTTTTGCTTTGAATAAATCATCTAGCCTCTGGTTAGATGTGGTTTTGTGTTTAATTTAGTGTTTGTACCAAGTAAGACCTATGGGATAGCCTACGATGATAGTTAATTTGATCTTGCTGAAAAACAGAAGCTTTGCGCTCATGAAAACAGTTCTTATTTTTAGCGGAGCGTGCTTTTTAGTTGATTCTTTTTGCAGAAGATTAATAAAGAAATTATCTAGGACGTCCTATTTTCTCAGAAGTTTTAGAGTTACAGAAGTATTCGAACTATCCAGATTTCTACAGATTGTTCTGTTTTTGACAGATTCTGATTTTCGCGTGTTGTTTGCTTATTTTGATGCATCTATGGCTAGTATCAGGGGGTATGAACCATGGAAAAGTTGGAATACAGTAGATATTACACAAATATAAATAAAGAATGAGTTCACAACAGTACCTAAAGTGGTGATTTATTTTCTTATACTAACGGAGCTTACGAGATTTCCTGTTAAGTTTTGTGTTGTGAAGTTTTCAAGTTTTGGGTAAGGATTTGATGGACTATGGAATAAGGAGTGGCAAGAGCCTAAGCTTGGGATGCACAAGGCACCCCAAGGTAATATTCAAGGATGTCAACAAGCCTAAGCTTCGGGATGCCCCGGGAAGGCATCCCCTCTTTCGTCTTCGTCTATCGGTAACTTTACTTGATGCTATATTTTTATTCACCACATGATATGTGTTTTGCATGGAGCGTCTTGTATGATTTGAGTCTTTGCTTTTTAGTTTGCCACAATCATCCTTGCTGTACACACTTTTTGAGAGAGACACACATGAATCGTGATTTAGTAGAATTGCTCTATGTGCTTCACTTATATCTTTTGAGCTAGGAAAATTTGCTCTAGTGCTTCACTTATATCTTTTTAGAGCATGGTGGTGGTTTTATTTTATAGAAATTGATGAACTCTCGTACTTCACTTATATTATTTTGAGAGTCTCTAAACGGCATGATAATTTTCTTTGGTTGTAAAATTAGTCATCATATGATAGGCATCCAAGAGGGATATAATAAAAACTTTCATATATAGTGCATTGAATACTATGAGAAGTTTGATTCTTTATGATTGTTTTGACACATGAGGATGGTGATATTAGATTCATGCTAGTAAGTAGTTGTTAATTTGAGAAATACTTGTGTTAAAGTTTGTGAGTCCCGTAGCATGCACGTATGGTGAAAAGTTATGTGATGAAGTCGGAGCATGATCTATTTTTTGATTGTCTTCCTTATGAGTGGCGGTCAGGGACGAGCAATGGTCTTTTCCTACCAATCTATCCCCCTAGGAGCATGCACGTAGTACTTTGTTTCGATGACTAATAGATTTTTGCAATAAGTATGTGAGTTCTTTATGACTAATGTTGAGTCCATGGATTATACGCACTCTCACCTCTCCGCCATCGCTAGCCTCTCTTGTACCGCGCAACTTTCGCCGGTACCATAAACCCACCACATATCCTTCCTCAAAACAGCCACCACACCTACCAATTATGGCATTTCCATAGCCATTCCGAGATATATTGCCATGCAACTTTCCACCGTTCCGTTTATTATGACACACTTCATCATTGTCATATTGCTTTGCATGATCATGTAGTTGACATCGTACTTGTGGCAAAGCCATCGTTCATCATATATTTTTTATACATGTCACTCTTGATTCATTGCACATCTCGGTACACCGCTGGAGGCATACACATAGAGTCATATTTTGTTCTAAGTATCGAGTTGTAATTCTTGAGTTGTAAGTAAAAAAAAGTGTGATGATCTTCATTATTAGAGCATTGTCCCATGTGAGGAAAGGATAATGGAGACTATGATTCCCCCACAAGTTGGGATGAGACTCCGGACGAAAAAAAGAGGCCAAAAAATGAGAGAAGGCTCAAATAAAAAAATGAGAGAAAAGAGAGAAGGGACAATGTTACTATCCTTTTTTACCACACTTGTGCTTCAAAGTAGCACCATGATCTTCATGATAGAGACTCTCATATGATATCACTTTGATATACTAGTGGGAATTTTTCATTATAGAACTTGGCTTTTATATTCCAATGATGGGCTTCCTCAAATTGCCCTAGGTCTTCGTGAGCAAGCAAGTTGGATGCACACCCACTTAGTTTGTTTTTGAGCTTTCATAAACTTATAGCTCTAGTGCATCTATTGCATGGAAATCCCTACTCACTCACATTGATATCTATATTGGGCATCTCCATAGCCCGTTGATACGCCTAGTTGATGTGAGACTATCTCCTTCTTTTATGTCTTCTCCACAACCACCGTCTATTCCACCTATAGTGCTATGTCCATGTCTCATGCTCATGTATTGCGTGAAAGTTGAAAAAAGTTTGAGAACATCAAAAGTATGAAACAATTGCTTGGCTTGTCATCGGGGTTGTACATGATTTAAATATTTTGTGTGATGAAGATGGAGCATAGCCAGACTATATGATTTTGTAGGGATAAGCTTTCTTTGGCCATGTTATTTTGAGAAGACATAATTATTTTGTTAGTATGCTTGAAGTATTATTGTTTTTATGTCAATATGAAACTTTTGTTTTGAATCTTACGAATTTGAACATTCATGCCACAATAAAGAGAATTACATGGATAAATATGTTAGGTAGCATTCCGCATCAAAAAATCTGTTTTTATCATTTACCTACTCGAGGATGAGTAGGAATTAAGCTTGGGGATGCTTGATACGTCTCCAATGTATCTATAATTTTGTATTGTTCTGTTCTATTATATTATCTGTTTTGGATGTTTTATATGCATTAATATGCTATTTTATATGATTTTTGGGACTAACTATTAACCTAGAGCCCAATACCAGTTTCTGTTTTTTCCTTGTTTTAGAGTTTCGCAGAAAAGGAATACAAAATGGAGTCCAAACGGAATAAAAGTTTCGCCATGATTTTTCTTGGACCAGAAGACACCCAGGAGACTTGGAGTACAAGTCAGAGGAGCCGCGAAGCGGTCACAAGGGTGGAGGGCGCGCCCAGGGGGTGGGGCGCCCCCTCCCCCAACCTTGTGGGCCCCTCGTAGCCCCTCTGACCTAATTCTTTCGCCTATATATACTCTTATACCCCAAAAACATCCAGGGGAGCCACGAAACCACTTTTCCACCGCCGCAACCTTCTATACCCGTGAGATCCCATCTTGGGGTCTTTTCCGGCATCCTGCCAGAGGGGGAATCGATCACGGAGGGCTTCTACATCAACACCATTGCCTCTCCGATGATGCATGCGTAGTTTACTTCAGACCTCCGGTTCCATAGCTAGTAGCTAGATGGCTTCTTCTCTCTCTTTGATTCTCAATACAAAGTTCTCCTCGATGTTCTGGGAGATCTATTAGATGTAATACTCTTTTGCGGTGTGTTTGCCGAGATCCGATGAATTGTGGATTTATGATAAGTTTATCTATGAATATTATTTGAATCTCCTATGAATTCTTATATGCATGGCTTGATATCTTTGCAAGTCTCTTCGAACTATCGATTTGGTTTGGCCAACTAGATTTGTTTTTCTTGCAATGGCAGAAGTGCTTAGCTTTGGGTTCAATCTTGCAGTGTCCTTTCCCAGTGACAGTAGGGGCAGCAAGGCACGTATTGTATTGTTGCCATCGAGGATAAAAAGATGGGATTTTCATCATATTTCTTGAGTTAATTCCTCTACATCATGTCATCTTGCCTAATGCGTTACTCTGTTCTTTATGAACTTAATACTCTAGATGCATGCTGGATAGCGGTCGATGTGTGGAGTAATAGTAGTAGATGCAGAATCGTTTCGGTCTACTTGACACGGACGTGATGCCTATATTCATGATCATTGCCTTAGATATCGTCATAACTATGCGCTTTTCTATCAATTGCTTGGCAGTAATTTGTTTACCCACCGTAATAATTTCTATCTTGAGAGAAGCCTCTAGTGAAAGCTATGGCCCCCGGGTCTATTTTACATCATATTAATTTCCCGTCAACTTGCCAATTTCTATCGCCGTTCCCTTATTTTGCAATCTTTACTTTCCGTTCCATAAACCAAAAATACCAAAAATATTACTTTACCATTTATCCATCTCTATCAGATCTCACTTTGCGAATAACCGTGAAGGGATTGACAACCCTTTGTCGCGTTGGTTGCAAGTTGGTGTTTGTTTGTGCAGGTATTCAGTGGCTCGTTGCGTAGTCTCCTACTGGATTGATACCTTGGTTCTCAAAACTGAGGGAAATACTTCTGCCCCTTTGCTGCATCACCCATTCCTCTTCAAGGGAAAAACCAACGCAAGCTCAAGAGGTAGCAAGCTACAAAGCGAGCTATTGATCTATGACATAGATATGCAAATACAATCAGGACTAAGTTCATGATAAATTAAGTTCAATGAATCAAATTACTAATGAACTCCCACTTAAATCAACATCCCTCAAGTTATTTAAGTGATACATGATCCATATCAACTAACCCATGTCCGATCATCACATGAGATGGAGTAGTCATCAATGATGAACATCTCTATGTTGATCATATCTACTATATGACTCATGTTCGACCATTCAGTTTCCAGTGTTCCGAGGTCATCTCTGTACATGCTAGGCTCATCAAGTTTAACCCAAGTATTCTGCATGTGTAAAACTGTCTTACACCCGTTGTATGTGAATGTAGAGTCTATCACACCCGATCATCAAGTGGTGTCTCGAAATGAAGAACTGTAGCAACGGTACATACTCAGGGAGAACACTTATACCTTGAAATTTAGTGATGGGATCATCTTATAATGCTAGCGCTGTTCTAAGCAAAATAAGATGCATAAAAGATAAACATCACATGCAATCAAAATATGTGACATGATATGGCCATCATCATCTTATGCTTTTGATCTCCATCTCCAAAGCATCGTCATGATCTCCATCGTCACCGGCTCAACACCTTGATCTCCATCGTTGTGTCATGGTCGTCTCGCCAACTATTGCTTCTACAACTATCACTGTCGGCGTCCTGGGAAGGGGGGTACCCAAACTTGCCTGCCTGCGGCCTACGGCATGGCTCCATCGATGGCCTGGTACGGCCCAGCTTCAGCATCGACAACTCAAGACCCTCGCGAGGGGCCAAGCCTCGCGAGGCGGATGACCCCAAGACCTCCACGAGGGGCGGCCTCCCTAGGGTGGCTCCCGGAGAGCGAAGATCTCAATGCAAGGCTCACCTCGTGAGTTCCAGATGACGTGAGCCATGACGACCAAGGCTAGGCGGGCGCCAGCGGGAGCAGTGTACCAGTTTCCTCTTTGGTGCTATGGAGGCAAGCGCAGGCGCGGAGTCCCGAGGAATCAGGCAAAGGTTTCCATTCCAGTGCAACAAGTACAAGACTGCCAGGACGGCAGGCCGGAGGTCACCGCCGAGCCCACCACGGCGTCATGACCGGAGGCTTTTCCAGGCGAAGACTAATTTTGTCAGGATATCATGTACTAGTTGTCCCCCTTCGAATTTGGCCGTTGTGGGATCCCTTCCCGCCTACATTTGGGAAGAGGACCAAGGCCACTATAAATAGGACTTAGCCTCCACCATAGAAGGGGATCGGATCCATTCCACCCTAACATCCACCAGCTCACCCGAGCCCAAGAACACCTCTCCTTCGGAGGTTGTTTGCCACTGTACTAGTTCATCCTCAGCCCCTCGAGGCCAATCCACCACAAAGTAGGAGTAGGGTATTACACCGCAAGGTGGCCTGAACCTGGGTAAACTGTTGTGTCTCTTTTCCATTCAGTTCGTCGAGCTAGGCCGTGAGATTAGCGAGCAGGCAGACTGGGGAGGATGAGTTCTTCGCACGCACCCCAGAGTTCAAACCTCTCAAGGGTCTGCGGAACCCGAAATCCGACAATCGCTAACGCATAGTTATAAAGTAAAGCAATTACATGGCGTTTGCATTTCATACAATAAAGAGACAACCATA
This sequence comes from Triticum aestivum, assembly GCF_018294505.1. Taxonomy (NCBI): domain Eukaryota; kingdom Viridiplantae; phylum Streptophyta; class Magnoliopsida; order Poales; family Poaceae; genus Triticum; species Triticum aestivum. Next base: position 349,834,711 of record NC_057811.1, read on the forward strand.
AGGCTCCTGTCGGTTGCCGATAACTTTTACAAAACATGATCATCTCATACAATAACGTATATCTCATCATGTCTTGACCATATCACATCACAACATGCCCTGCAAAAACAAGATAGACGTCATCTACTTTGTTGTTGCAAGTTTTACGTGGCTGCTACGGGATTCTAGCAAGAACCGTTCTTACCTACGCATCAAAACCACAATGGTGATTTATCAATTTTGTTGTTTTAACCTTCAACCAGGATCGGCAGCAGTCAAATTCGATTCAACTAAAGTAGGAGAAACAAACACCCGCCAGCCACCTTTATGCAAAACCGGTTGCATGTCTGTCGGTGGAACCGGTCTCGTGAATGTGGTCATGTAAGGTTAGTCCGGACCGCTTCATCCAACAATACCGCTGAATCAAAATAAGACATTGGTGGTAAGCAGTATGGTGATCACCGCCCACAACTCTTTGTGTTCTACTCGTGCATATCATCTACGCATAGACCTGGCTCAGATGCCACTGTTGGTAAACGTAGCATGCAATTTCAAAAAATTTACCTACGCTCACGCAAGATCTATCTAGGAGATGCATAGCAACGAGGGGGAGAGTGTGTCTACGTACCCTCGTAGACCGAAAGCAGAAGTGTTTGACAACGCGGTTGATGTAGTCGAACTTCTTCTAGCTCCGACTGATCAAGTACCGAACACACGGCACCTCCGAGTTCTGCACACGTTCAGCTTAGTGACGTCCCTCGCCTTCTTGATCCAACAAGATGTCGAGGTAGTAGATGAGTTCCGTCAGCACGACGGTGTGGTGACGGTGATGGTGAAGTGATCCTCGCAGGGCTTCGCCTAAGCACCACGAAGATATGACCGAAGATGTAAACTGTGGAGGGGGGCTTCGCACACGGCTAGGCAATTGTCTAGTCTGTGCTAGCCCCCCCCCCACATATATATATATAGGTGGCGCAGAATCCTATTTCGGGCCTTCCTATGGCCGGCGCCCCCCTTTCCATATCTGCCGGAGGGGGAAGGAAAGATATGGGACGGCTAAGAAGGAGAAGGAAAGAGGGGAAGGGAAAGGAAAAAGAGGGAATAGGATTCCCCCTTCCTTCCCTCTCCCCCTCTGGGGGTGCACCAGCCCCTTGTGGCTCGTGCGTTTCCCCTCTTGGCCCATAAGGCCCATATCTTTTGCCGGGGGTGTCCGGACCCCTTCCGGTGACCCGATATGTACCCGGTACCCTCCCGAACACTTCCGGTGCCCGAATACAATCGTCCTATATATCAATCTTTACCTCTCGACCATTTCGAGACTCCTAGTCATGTCCATGATCTCATCTGGGACTCCGAACAACATTCGGTCACTAAATCACATAACTCATATAATACATATTGTCATCGAACGTTAAGCGTGCGGATCCTACGGGTTCGAGAACTATGTAGACATGACCGAGACACCTCTCCGGTCAATAACCAATAGCAGAACCTGGATGCTCATATTGGCTCCTACATATTCTACGAAGATCTTTATCGGTCGAGCCGTACTGACAACATACGTTATTCCCTTTGTCTATCGGTATGTTACTTGCCCGAGATTCGATCGTAGGTATCTGCATACCTAGTTCAATCTCGTTATCGGCAAGTCTCTTTACTTGTTCCATAATACATCATCCTGCAACTAACTCATTAGTCACTTTGCTTGCAAAGCTTCTTATGATGTGCATTAACGAGAGGGCCCAGAGATACCTCTCCGAAACTCGGAGTGACAAATCCCAATCTTGATCTATGCCAACCCAACAAACACCTTCGGAGATACCTGTAGAGCATCTTTATAATCACCCAGTTACGTTGTGATGTTTGATAGAACATAAGGCATTCCTCCGGTATCCGGGAGTTGCATAATCTCATAGTCGAAGGAATATGTATTTGACATGAAGAAAGCAATAGCAATAAAACTGAACGATCATAATGCTAAGCTAACGAATGTGTCTTGTCCATCACATCATTCTCCTAATGATGTGATCCCATTATCAAATGACAACACATGTCCATGGTTAGGAAACCTTATACATCTTTGATTAACGAGCTAGTCTAGTAGAGGCTTACTAGGGACACGGTGTTTGTTCATGTATTCACACATGTATTTAAGTTTCCGATCGATACAATTCTAGCATGAATAATAAACCTTTATCATGAATAAGGAAATATAAAATAACAACTTTATTATTGCCTCTAGGGCATATTTCCTTCACCTAGTTGGTCCACAGTCCATGGGTCGAGCTTATGCCCCACCGTACTCACAAGGAAGGACTCCGGGAGCCTCGCACTTCAACGTGATCAAGATGGGCTCTGCTGAAGACTTGATGTGTACTCTAAGCAAAGCATTGGTCGCCGGCATATTTATCCTTAGTTGGGCAACTGACCATGTGTAACCCTAGGTACCCCCTGCTACTTCTTGAGCTTGTGTTGGTTTTTCCCTTGAAGAGGAAAGGGTGATGCAGCAAAGTAGAGATAAGTATTTCCCTCAGTTAGATAACCAAGGTGTCAATCTAGTAGGAGGCACAAGCAAGTCTCCAATCTATGCACCTACACAAACAATCAAACACTTGCACCCAACGCGATTAAGGGGTTGTCAATCCCTTCACAGTCAATTGCAATGGCGAGATCTGATAGAGATAAATATAAAAGATTACTAAAACCTAAAATAAAATAAAAGTAAATAAATTGTGGCAAGGTATTTTTGTGTTTTTTTGGTTTATAGATCTAAAAATATACAGTGGAAAATAGACCCGGGTGAGGGAGTCCTAGTTTAGGGGGTCCCCGGGCATCCGGGCTATGCGATATGGGCTGGACTGATGGGTTGTGAAGATACAAGATAGAAGGCCTTCCCCCATGTTCGGATGGGACTCTCCTTTGCGTGGATGGCAAGCTTGGTGTTTGGATATGAAGATTCCTTTCTCTGTAAACCGACTCTGTACAACCCTAGGCCCCTCCGGTGTCTATATAAACCGGAGGGTTTAGTCCATAGAGGCAATCACAATCATACAGGCTAGACATCTACGGTTTAGCCATTACGATCTCGAGGTAGATCAACTCTTGTAACCCCTATACTCATCAAAGTCAATCAAGCAGGAAGTAGGGTATTACCTCCATTAAGAGGGCCCGAACCCGGGTAAACATCGTGTCCCCTGCCTCCTGTTACCTTCGATCCTCAGACGCACAGTTCAGGACCCCCTACCCGAGATCGGCCGGTTTTTACACCGACATTGGTGCTTTCATTTAGAGTTCCTCTGTGTTGACGACGGAAAGATCGATGGCTCGTTCGATCATCCACAACGGTGTCGTCTCGAGGGAGACTTTCCTCCCCGGCCAAATTTTCATATTCAGCGGCTTCGCACTGCGTGCCAACTCGACTGGCCACCTTGAGCAGATCGACAGCTATGCCCCTGGTCATCAGATCAGTTTTGGAAATCTGAACTATGTCACTGATATCCGAGGAGACTTGATCTTCGAAGGGTTCGCGGCCCCGACCACCGCTCTGGCCTTAGATCCAGAGCACACTACCAGGTCCGAAGACGGGAGTTTAGAGCCCGCCGGACTGTCTGCAGTTATGGAACTTGCTACGGAGATCCGGAGGGGACTGCGTCATTGGCAAACCCGAAGACAAACCGGGCTCCCCTTGTCGCTAAAGCGCCGGACTCTCCCTTGGACTTCAAATCCGAACTCTCCAGGTCTGCGTCAAACGGGCGCGGCCAGGAGGCTCTCACCCCGGTCAGCCCTGCGGACTCTCGTTCCTCTGTCCAAACCTCGCTCCTAAACGAGGCTCTGGACTTAATGTGATCCCTCCGCATTACAGAGGAATCGCTTCCAAATTATGCCTAGCCCGGACTAGGGACTGAGAGCAAGAAATTTTACGTCCCACCCACCACCCACTTCATAGCCACTGTCGAAGATTTAACCGACATGCTGGACTACGCCTCTGAAGACATCGGCGGCATGGACGACGATGCCGGGGACGAACAAGGCCAAGACCCTCCATTCATCGGACGTTGGACGGCCACCTCCACATATGACGTGTACATAGACACACCCAAAGAGGATGACGACGATGGCAAGAAGGATCCGATTGAGGACAAGCCTGCTAAGCACCTCCGAAGCGTCAACGTTAGCGGCGCCGCTCAAAATCGCGTCGCGAAAAAGACAGCAATACCAGCACCGGAGACAATAACACTCCGGAGAATGCCGAAGACCCCGATGCCCCTGTCTAGCCAACATCCGAACAGGATTATTGGGAGGAAGGCCAAGTTAACCCCGACGATCCTGTCGGGAACGAGGACTCGGAGGATAGTAACTACCTACCGATCTCCGAAGAGGATGTAAGCCTCGGTGACGAAGACTTCATCGTGCCTGAGGAACCCCTCGAGCAAGAGTGCCTTAAGCGCCGGCTAATCGCCATTGTTAGAAGCGTGAAAAAGAAGCAGCAGCAGCTTCAAGCTGAATAGGATTTACTCAATGATAGATGGACTAATGTCCTGGCAGCCGAGGAATACGGCCTCGAACGCCCAACTAAGAGTTACCCGAAGCGCAAGCTACTACCACAATTTGACGACGAGGCCCTTGAGCCAATACCGCCAAAGCATAAAACTGCTGACGAACCTGACCGCCTACCACGTGGACGGGACAGACCAGCTACTTACGCCGAACACCAGCCCGCGCCACCCCGCCGTCGAGGCAAGGAGGCAACGGCCCTGGGCTATACCTACGACCTACGCAAGGACCTGGAGAATAGAGCCAGGCAGACAAGATCAATCTATGGATCGAGGGGGCGTGCTCCAACGCGAGAGGACGGCCATCAAGCCTGGCGAGACAGGCACAACCTCACCCAGGCTGAAAACCGCATCCGGACTTCATCCGAACTGCACCGCGACATCGCCCGATACAGAGGCGCCGCACACCCCTTATGCTTCACCGATGAGATGATGGAACACCAGTTCCCAGAAGGGTTCAAACCCGTGAACATAGAATCATACGATGGTACAAAGGACCCCGCAGTATGGATCAAAGATTTTCTTCTCCACATTCACATGGCTCGCGGTGATGATCTCCATGCCATCAAATACCTCCCGCTCAAATTAAAGGGACCAGCACGGCACTGGTTAAACAGCCTCCCAGAAAATTCTATTGGCAGCTGGTAAGACTTGGAGGATGCCTTTAGAAACAACTTCCAAGGTACCTATGTTCGGCCTCCAGACGCCGATGACCTTAATCACATAGTCCAGCAACCCGGAGAATCAGCCCGAAAACTCTGGACCAGGTTCTTAATTAGAACCAAATTATGGATTGTCCAGATGCCGAAGCCCTCGCGGCCTTCAAACACAGCGTCCGAGACGAGTGGCTCGCCCGACACCTCGGCCAAGAAAAGCCGAAGTCCATGGTAGCCCTTACCGCACTTATGACCCGATTTTGCACAGGAGAAGATAGCTGGCTAGCTCGTAGAAGCAATAGCACCAGCGACCCTGGCACCTCCGAAGCAGGGATGGCAATGGCAAGCCACGATGCAACAAGCACAAGCGTCGAAGCAATAACGAAGATACCGAAGACACGGCGGTCAACACCGGATTCAGTGGCTCTAAACCCGGTCAGCGGAAGAAGCCATTCAAAGGAAACAAGGATGCTCCATCTAGTTTGGACAGAATACTCGATCGGCCTTGCCAGATTCATGGCACCCCCGATAAGCCTGCCAATCATACCAACAGAAATTGTTGGGTCTTTAAACATGCCAGCAAGCTCAACGCCGAACACAAGGGGAAAGGACCGCCCAGCGAGGACGACGATGAAGAGCCTCGCCCACCGAATACAGGGGGACAGAAGAAATTTCCCCCGAGGTCAAAACGGTGAACATGATCTACGTTACTCATATCCCTAAGCGGGAGCGCAAGCGCGCGTTAAGGGATGTCTACGCCATAGAGCCAGTCGCCCCAAAATTTAATCCATGGTCAGCCTGCCCGATCACCTTTGATCGCAGAGACCATCCGACCAGTATCCGTCATGGAGGTTCGGCCGCCTTGGTCCTCGATCCAATTATTGACGGATTCCACCTCACGCGAGTCTCTATGGACGGCGGCAACAGTCTTAATCTGCTTTATCAGGACACTGTCCATAAAATGGGTATTGATCCATCAAGGATCAAGCCCACTAAAACCACCTTTAAAGGGGTAATACCCGGTGTAGAAGCCCGCTGCACAGGCTCAATAACATTGGAAGTGGTCTTCGATTCGCCGGACAACTTCTGACGTGAAGACTTGATCTTCGACGTCCCTTTCCGCAGTGGTTATCACACACTACTCGGGAGAACCGCCTTCGCCTGCTTCAATGCGGTCCCGCATTATGCTTAGTTAAAGCTCAAAATGCCGGGACCCCGCGGCGTTATTACAGTTAATGGAAACATGGAGCGCTCCCTCCGTACTGAGGAGCATACCGCGGCCCTTGCAGCCGAAGTACAGGGTGGTCTTATTGGGCCAAAAACTAAATCGGCAGCCAAGCCACCGGACACTGTCAAACAGGCCCGGTCTACCCTGTAGATTGACAGTCCGGCTCGTCCAGAGCTAGATTAGCAATTCAGCCTCCGTCAAAACCCCAACCTGATAGCGGCATACGTACCGCGCCTACATAACTACGCACTAAAGATACCATGGGCAAGGACGGAGGCATACTAAACATAAAGTCCATAGTATGGCTCGACCCTGTCCGGACCTTCATATTTTTTCACCTTTTTTCTTGTTTTTATTTTTCAGGTTCTTTACAACCCACATCACTTTCTGGTGGTAACAAGGGCCCCTTTCTAGGCCCCTTATGCATACTCGATTGTTGATCCTCATAAAGGATCCTACACCAAGGTGAAAAGCGGCGCAGACGTGCGACAGAGTGTCCAAAGGATCTTCAAGATCATCTTTTCAATTTTAGGACATGTATACAACTTTCCCTTGTTCTCGACATGTAAAATAGCCGTGATGCTTATCGCATCTTCTGTTAAAATACGTTTTGACGTACCAATCGGACTATAATGGAAACAGTTTCGCCCAACCTTTTTCGATATCGGCTTATTTCTTAATCAGTTCTCCCCCTTTACGTCAGATTGGCATATACACCTCGGTACGACATAAATCGCCAGGGGCTTTATTCAGCCATATATATTTGTGAAAACAGAAAAGTCCGAACACTCTCAGAGTAGACTTCGGCATCCCAAATACTGCATTATATGCATCGGCTCCGAATCATGTCTTTGGTCAATAGTTGGGTTACCCGGCTCATGTGTTTGCTACCTTACGTTCCAATAATTCGGCTAGGATAGTAAAGGGAGAACTACTGCGTTAGTAAAGGACACCGCAAGATTGAACCCAAAACTAAGCACCTCTCCCATTGCAAGAAATACCAATCTAGTTGGCCAAACTAAACCAATAATTCAAAGAGAAATACAAAGATATCAAATCATGCATATAAGAATTCAGAGAAGATTCAAATAATATCCATAGATAATCTGATCATAAATCCACAATTCATCGGATCTCGACAAACACACCGCAAAAGAATATTACATCAGATAGAACTCGAAGAACATCGAGGAGAACATGGTATTGAAGATCATAGAGAGAGAAGAAGCCATCTAGCTACTAGCAATGGACCTGTAGGTCTGTGGTAAACTACTCACGCTTCATCGGAAGTGAAGGAAATATGCCCTAGAGGCAATAATAAAGTATTATATATTTCCTTATATCATGATAAATGTTTATTATTCATGCTAGAATTGTATTAACCGGAAACATAATACATGTGTGAATACATAGACAAACAGAGTGTCACTAGTATGCCTCTACTTGACTAGCTCGTTAATCAAAGATGGTTATGTTTCCTAGCCATAGACATGAGTTGTCATTTGATTAACGGGATCACCTCATTAGGAGAATGACGTGATTGACATGACCCATTACGTTAGCTTAGCACCCGATCGTTTAGTATGTTGCTATTGCTTTCTTCATGACTTATACATGTTCCTATGACTATGAGATTATGCAACACCCATTTACCGGAGGAACACTTTGTGTGCTACCAAACGTCAGAACGTAACTGGGTGATTATAAAGGTGCTCTACAGGTGTCTCCAAAGGTACTTGTTGGGTTGGCGTATTTCGAGATTAGTATTTGTCACTCCGATTGTCGGAGAGGTATCTCTGGGCCCACTCGGTAATGCACATCACTATAAGCCTTGCAAGCATTGTGACTAATAAGTTAGTTGCGGGATGATGTATTACGGAACGAGTAAAGAGACTTGCCGGTAACGAGATTGAACTAGGTATCGAGATACCGACGATCGAATCTCGGGCAAGTAACATACCGATGACAAAGGGAACAACGTATGTTGTTATGCGGTCTGACCGATAAAGATCTTCGTAGAATATGTGGGAGCCAATATGGGCATCCAGGTCCCGCTATTGGTTATTGACCGGAGAGGTGTCTCGGTCATGTCTACATTGTTCTCGAACCCAAAGGGTCCGCACGCTTAAAGTTACGATGACAGTTATATTATGAGTTTATGTGATTTGATGTACCGAAGGTTGTTCGGAGTCCCGGATGTGATCACGGACATGACGAGGAGTCTCGAAATGGTCGAGACGTAAAGATTGATATATTGGACGACTATATTCGGACACCGGAAGTGTTCCGGAGAAGTTTCGGATTAAACCGGAGTGCCGGAGGGTTACCGGAACCCCCCGGGGAAGTATTGGGCCTTAGTGGGCCTTGAGGGGAGAAAGAGGGCAGCAGCCATGAGGTGGTGCGCCCCCTCCCAGAGGAGTCCTAGTTGGACTAGGAGAGGGGGGCGCAGCCCCCTTTCCCTCTCCCTCTCCCTCTCTTTCCTTCCCCCCTTCTTTTCCTAGTAGGACTAGGAAAGGGGAGTCCTACTCCTACTAGGAGGAGGACTCCCCCCCTCTCCTTGGCGCGCCCCATAGGCAGCCGGCCTCCCCTTGCTCCTTTATATACGGGGGCAGGGGGCACCTACGAACACACTTGATATACGATATTTTAGCCGTGTGCGGTGCCCCCCTCCACCAGATTACACCTCGATAATACCGTCGCGAAGCTTAGGCGAAGCCCTGCGTCGGTGGAACATCATCATCGTCACCACGCCGTCGTGCTGACGAAACTCTCCCTCAACACTCGGCTGGATCGGAGTTCGAGGGACGTCATCGAGCTGAACGTGTGTAGAACTTCGGAGGTGCCGTACGTTCGGTACTTGATCGGTCGGATCGTGAAGACGTTCGACTACATCAACCGCGTTGTGATAGCGCTTCCGCTGTCGGTCTACGAGGGTACGTGGACAACACTCTCCCCTCTCGTTGCTATGCATCACCATGATCTTGCGTGTGCGTAGGAATTTTTTTTTTGAAATTACTACGTTGCCCAACAGGAAGGGCAATAGGGTTGATGTAGATGCCCTCCGTGATCGAAGCCCCCTCCGGCAGATCGCCGGAAAAGGCCCCAAGATGGGATCTCACGGGAACGGAGGCTTGCGTCGGTGGAAAAGTTTTTTTGTGGATGCTTCTGGTGGTTTGGGAATATTTGGGAATTTATAGGCCGAAGATTAGGGTTAGAGAAGCTCCGAGGGACCCACAAGGCAGGGGCGTGCCCTGCACCCTTGCCGTCGCCTCAGGACTCCTTTGCCTTGGTCTCCAAGTCCTACGTGTGTCTTATGGTCCAAGAAAAATCATCTTAAATTTTGATTCCGTTTGGACTCCATTTGATATTCCCTTTCTGTGAAACTCAAAAACAAGGAAAAAACAGAAACTGGCACTTGGCTCTAGGTTAATAGGTTAGTCCCAAAAATAATATAAAATAGCATATTAATGCATACAAAACATCCAGAACAGATAATATAATAGCATGGAACAATCAAAAATTATAGATACGTTGGAGATGTATCAAGCATCCCCAAGCTGTTTAGAGACTCTCAAAATAATATAAGTGAAGCAAGGGAGTTCAACAATTTCTGTAAAATAAAGCCACCACCGTGCTCTAAAAAGATATAAGTGAAGTACTAGAGCATATTGCCTAGCTCAAAAGATATAAGTGAAGCACATAGAGTATTCTAATAAATTCACGATTAATGCGTGGTCCTCTCAAAAGGTATGTACAGCAAGGATGATTTTGGCAAACTAAAAAGCAAAGACTCATACCATACAAGACACTCCAAGCAAAACACATATCGTGTGGTGAATAAAAATATAGCCTCAAGTAAATTTACCGATGGATTGAAGACGAAAGAGGGGATGCCTTCCGGGGCAACCCCAAGCTTAGGCTCTTGGTTGTCCTTGAATATTACCTTGGGGTGCCTTGGGCATCCCCAAGCTTAGGTTGTTGCCACTCCTTATTTCATAGTCCATCAAATCTTTACCCAAAACTTGGAAACTTCACAACACAAAACTCAATAGAAAACTCATGAGATCCGTTAGTATAAGAAAATAAATCACCACTTTGGTACTATTGTGAACTCATTCTTTATTTATATTGGTGTAATATCTACTGTATTCCAACTTCTCCATGGTTCATACCCCCCGATACTACCCATAGATTCATCAAAATAAGCAAACAACACATAGAAAACAGAATCTGTCAAAAACCGAACAGTCTGTAGTAATATGTAAACTTCGAATACTTCTGTAACTCTAAAAATTCTGAACATTTAGGACAACATAGGCAATTCATATATCAATATTTTGTAAAAAAAATCAGGATTTTATCACGCTTCTGTGATTTTTAACAATTCTGTCAATGAGCGCAAAAGTTTCTGTTTTTCAACAAGACCAAATCAACGATATACCAAAGTATCCCAAAGGCTTTACTTGGCTCAAACACTAATTAAAACACCAAAACACAATTACTACTGAGGTAATAATGTGTAATTTATTCAAGAACAGAAGCAAAACATAAAACATAAAATTAAAATTGGGTTGCCTCCCAACAAGCGCTATTGTTTAACGCCCCTAGCTAGACATAATGCAATAGATCTAGGTATTGTCATCTTTGGTATGCAATCCATAAGTAGCTCTCATAATAGATTCATATGGTAACTTAATTTTCTTTCTTGGAAAGTGTTCCACGCCCTTCCTTAATGGAAATTGAAATCTAATGTTTCCTTCTTTCATATCAATAATTGCTACAATCGTTCTAAGGAATGGTCTACCAAGAATAATAGCACATGTAGGATTGCAATCTACATCAAGAACAATGAAATCTACGGGCACATAATTCCTATTTTCAGCAATAATAACATCATTAATCCTTAGTTTTTTTAATAGTGGAATCCGCTATATGCAAATTTAAAGAGCAATCATCAAATTCACGGAAACCTAGCACATCACATAAAGTTTTCGGAATCGTGGAAATGCTAGCACCCAAATCATGGCACTCATAATATTTAATTTTAATCTTAATAGTAGGTTCCCACTCATCATAAAGCTTTCTAGGGATACAAACTTCCAACTCAAGTTTTTCTTCAAAAGATTTCATCATAGCGTCAACGATATGTTTTGTAAAAGCTTTATTTTGATTATAAGCATGAGGAGAATTCAACATGGATTGCAACAAGGAAATACAATCTATCAAAGAACAATTATCATAATTGAAGTCCTTGAAATCCAAAAGAGTGGGTTCATTGCTACTTAAAGTTTTGACCTCTCCAATCCCCCTTTTATCAATTTTTGCTTCAAGATCTGTAAACTCCGAATCATTGGGACGCCTTCTAGCAAAAGTTGACTCATCTCCAGTCCCATCTTTATCAATATTTATATTAAAAAACAAATATTCAATAGGAGTCACATCAATCAGTTTAAGATCTTCGTCATTATTATCACGAGAAATCGAAGAACACGTTTTTATAAACCAATCTCGCTTAGCACGCATCCTAGCGGTTCTTTCTTTACATTCATCAGTAGAAATTATCATAGCTTTTAGAGAATCATTAATATCATGCTTGGGTGGAATAGATCTAATTTCAAAGCATCAATCTCAAGCGAAATTCTATCCACGTTCCTAGCCAAATCATCAATCTTGAGCAAAAAAATTTCAACCATAGTATTGAAAACTTTTTGGGAACTAATAAATTCTTTAATATTGTTCTCAAGATCAGAGGGCATCTTATTATAATTTCCATAAGAATTGTTGTAGGAATTACATAATTATTAGAGGAATTACTAGTAAACGGCCTAGGGTTGAAATTACCTCTATACGCGTTATTACCAAAATTGTTCCTACCAACAAAATCCACATCCATAGATTCATTATTATTCTCAATCAAATAAGACAAAGCATTTCATTAGGATCAATAGGAGCACTCTTACAAGCAAACAATTTCATAAGTTCATTCATCTTTCCACTCAAAGTATTTATTTCTTTAATTGCATGCACTTTTTTACTAGTGGAAGATCTTTCGGTATGCCGTTGAGAGTAATTTGCCATAATATTATCTAGGAGTTTAGTAGCATCTCCTGTGATTTCCATAAAAGTACCACCCGCGGCGGAGTCCAAAAGATTTCTAGATGCATGCTACCTCTTGAGCACTGCGTTGGTTTTCCCTTGAAGAGGAAAGGGTGATGCAGTAAAGCAGCGTAAATATTTCCCTCAGTTTTTGAGAACCAAGGTATCAATCCAGTAGGAGGCCACGCACGAGTCCCTCGTACCTACACAAACAAATAAAATCCTCGCAACCAACGCAATAAAGGGGTTGTTAATCCCTTCACGGTCACTTACGAAAGTGAGACCTGGTAGATATGATAAGATAATATTTTTGGTATTTTTATGATAAATATGCAAAGTAAAATAAAAGGCAATAAAAATAGCTAAGTGTTGGAAGATTAATATGATGGAAAATAGACCCGGGAGCCATAGGTTTCACTAGTGGCTTCTCTCGAGAGCATAAGTATTACGGTGGGTGAACAAATTACTATTGAGCAATTGACATAATTGAGCATAGTTATGAGAATATCTAGGTATGATCATGTATATAGGCATCACGTCCGTGACAAGTAGACCGACTCCTGCCTGCATCTACTACTATTACTCCACACATCGACCACTATCCAGCATGCATCTAGAGTATTAAGTTCAAAAGAACAGAGTAACGCTTTAAGTAAGATGACATGATGTAGAGGGATAAACTCATGCAATATGATATAAACCCCATCTTGTTATCCTCGATGGCAACAATACAATACGTGCCTTGCTGCCCCTGCTGTCACTGGGAAAGGACACCGCAAGATTGAACCCAAAGCTAAGCACTTCTCCCATTGCAAGAAAGATCAATCTAGTAGGCCAAACCAAACTGATAATTCGAAGATACTTGCAAAGATAACCAATCATACATAAAAGAATTCAGAGAAGATTCAAATATTGTTCATAGATAAACTTGATCATAAACCCACAATTCATCGGTCTCAACAAACACACCGCAAAAGAAGATTACATCGAATCGATCTCCACGAGAATCGTGGAGAACTTTGTATTGAGAACCAAAGAGAGAGAAGAAGCCATCTAGCTAATAACTATGGACCCGAAGGTCTGAGGTAAACTACTCACACATCATCGGAGAGGCTATGGTGTTGATGTTGAAGCCCTCCGTGATCAATGCCCCCTCTGGCGGAGCTCCGAAAAAGGCCCCAAGATGGGATCTCACGAGTACAGAAGGTTGCGGCGGTGGAATTAGGTTTTTGGCTCCGTATCTGGTAGTTTGGCGGTACGCAGGTATATATAGGAGGAAGAGGTACGTCGGTGGAGCAACGTGGGCCCCACGAGGGTGGAGGGCGCGCCCAGGGGGGTAGGTGCGCCCCCCTACCTCGTGCCTTCCTGGTAGCTTTCTTGACGTAGGTTCCAAGTCCTCTGGATCACGTTCGTTCCGAAAATCACATTCCCGAAGGTTTCATTCCGTTTGGACTCCGTTTGATATTCTTTTTCTGCGAAACTCTGAAATAGGCAAAAAATAGCAATTCTGGGCTGGGCCTCCGGTTAATAGGTTAGTCCCAAAATAATATAAAAGTGTATAATAAAGCCCATTAAACATCCAAAACAGAATATAATATAGCATGGAACAATCAAAAATTATAGATACGTTGGAGACGTATCAAATTCAATCCCGCATAAAATTTGTGTATAATCATCCATAAAGTCAAACCATGCGTAGGGCAATTTTCTTATCATCAATTCCATCCCCTCCCAAGATTGTGCAACATGTTCATGATCAAGTTGCTTAAAATTCATTATATCGTTCCTAAGGGAGATGATCTTAGCGGGTGGAAAGTACTTGAAAATAAAAGCATCTTTACACTTATTCCATGAATCAATACTATTTTTAGGCAAAGATGAAAGCCAAGTTTTAGCACGATCTCGTAGTGAGAACGAAAATAGCTTTAATTTAACAATATCATTATCCACATCTTTTTTCTTTTGCATATCACACAATTCAATGAAAGTGTTTATATGGGATGCGGCATCTTCACTAGGAAGGCCAGAAAATTTATCTTTCATAACAAGATTCAACGAAGCGGCATTAATTTCATAAGATTCCGCACTAGTGGTGGGAGCAATCGGAGTACTAATAAAATCATTATTATTAGTGTTGGAAAATTCACACAACTTGGTATTCTCTTGAGTCATCGTGACAAAGCAAGCAATCTAGCACATGAGCAAACAGAAAGCAAACGAAAAGACGAACGAAAGAAGGGCGAATAAAAAGGCAAATCTTTTTGTTGTTTTTCTGAAAATCGTTTTAGAAGCGGGGGAGAGGAAAACGAGAGGAAAATGGCAAATAATGTAATGCAAGAGATGAGAGTTTATGATGGGTACTTGGTAGGCTTGATGTAGAATCTCCCCGGCGACGGCGCCGGAAATTCTTATTGCCACTTCTTGAGCTTGCGTTGGTTTTGCCCTTGAAGAGGAAAGGGTGATGCGGCAAAGTAGAGATAATTATTTCCCTCGGTTAGAGAACCAAGGTATCAATCCAGTAGGAGGCGCAAGCAAGTCTCCAATCTATGCCCTACACAAACAATCAAACACTTGCATCCAACGTGATAAACGGGTTGTCAATCCCTTCACGGTCAATTGCAATGGTGAGATCTGATAGAGATAAATATAAAAGATTACTAAAACGTAAAATAAAATAAAAGGAAATAAATTGCAACAAGGTATTTTTGGTTTATAGATCTAAAAATATACAATGGAAAATAGACTCGGGGGCCATAGGTTTCACTAGAGGCTTCTCTCTTGAAGGAAAATAATACGGTGGGTGAACAAATTACTGTCGAGCAATTGATAGAAAAACGCAAAGTTATGATGATATCCAAGGCAATGATTATGCATATAGGCATCACGTCCGTGTCAAGTAGACCGAAACGATTCTGCATCTACTACTATTACTCCACACATCGACCGACTCCTGCCTGCATCTAGAGTACTAAGTTCAAAAAAATAGAGTAACACATTAAGTAAGATGACATGATGTAGAGGGATAAACTCAAGCAATATGATGAAAACCCCATCATTTTTTATCCTTGATGGCAACCATACAATACATGCCTCGCTACCCCTACTATGTCACTGGGTGAGGACACCGCAAGATTGAACGCAAAACTAAGCACCTCTCCCATTGCAAGAAATACCAATCTAGTTGGCCAAACTAAACCAATAATTCAAAGAGAAATACAAAGATATCAAATCATGCATATAAGAATTCAGAGAAGATTCAAATAATATTCATAGATAATCTGATCATAAATCCACAATTCATCGGATCTCGACAAACACACCGCAAAAGAATATTACATCGGATAGAACTTCAAAAACATCGACGAGAACATGGTATTGAAGATCATAGAGAGAGAAGAAGCCATCTAGTTACTAGCTATGGACCCGTAGGTCTGTGGTAAACTACTCACGCTTCATCAGAAGGGCAATAGGGTTGATGTAGATGCCCTCCGTGATCGAATCCCCCTCCAGCGGATCACCGGAAAAGGCCCCAAGATGGGATCTCACGGGAACAGAGGCTTGCAGCGGTGGAAAAGTATTTTCGTGGATACTTCTGGTGGTTTGGGAATATTTGGGAATTTATAGGCCGAAGATTAGGGTTAGAGGAGCTCCGAGGGACCCACAAGGCAGGGGGCGCGCCCTGCACCCTTGCCGTCGCCTCGGGACTCCTTTGCCTTGGTCTCCAAGTCCTACGTGTGTCTTCTGGTCCAAGAAAAATCATCGTAAAGTTTTATTCCGTTTGGACTCCGTTTGATATTCCTTTTCTGCGAAACTCAAAAATAAGGAAAAAAACAGAAACTAGCACTGGGCTCTGGGTTAATAGGTTAGTCCAAAAATAATATAAAATAGCATATTATAAAACATCTAAAACAGATAATATACTAGCATGGAACAATAAAAAAATATAGATACGTTGGAGACGTATCACCCCCCAACGTCTATATAAGCTGCGGGGTTTAGTCCATAGGGAGGACGGTCACAATTACTACCTCCTAGCCCTAGGGTTAGAACATAACTTACGATCTCGAGGTAGATCAAGCTTGTATTCGATGTACAATCAAAGCAGGACGTAGGGTATTACCTCTTCGAGAGGGTCCGAACCTGGTTAAATAATGTCTCCTTCGTCCCCTGTTACCCATAGATCCAAGAACCATAGCTCGGGACCCTCTACCCCGAGGTGTGCCGGTTTTAGTACCGACAGTCGGCGAGAGAAATTCTGATGCTGGGCGACGACCGAGCTCGCGCAAGAGAGGGGAGTGGGGATATGCACTCTATCTATGGGGGATGTGCTCTGGATCCCCCCCCCCCCTCTCCGTCTCTTAGCCACCACGTTCGCGCATCTTGCTGCTCGGAGTGAACGAATAGCAGTGGTGATGTGGCAACACACCATGTGCCACAATTTGTGTGCTTCCATCCAACGATCACAGTAGCGTTTGCTCGGAAACGACAAAAATCTGACATCAGTTATACAACATTTCGGTAAAAATATTGGGTGTAATAACATCTTATATTATAGGACGGAGGGAATATATACTTGTGATCATGATCGATGAGCGGATATATTTTTCTTTCTTTTGAATGTGAAGCATCTAAAACCTTCTAAAGACACCGTAATCACGAGGAATTGAAACTACAGCGCACCACCCCGTCTGGATTTGTTAGTCTCCTTTTGCATTTTGTGTTGTTTTGTGCTAAACTTTGACCTTGTTTGATTAGCAAAACATGAGTTATCTACCATAAAAATTATATTCATAGATTTATATTTGAAATAAGTTTCGATGATTTTTTTCCGTAATGATATTTGGCGAACGTTTGCCGAGAGCCTAATCCCCAAAACTCCTGCAAATTAAACAAACTTACATGGCAGTTTGGCCAAAATGCCACCCCCTCCTACACAAACTGCCCCAAATGCCTATACCATGCTGACTGGCGAACGGTCGCCGGCCATTGCAATCCTATTTTTTACATATAAAAAGACTATTCTACGAGTTAACTCTATGGTCAAACTTTGACCGAAAATGCCAGGGCTAATAAACCTAGACGAAGGTAGCAGTGACAAGTGACGCAGAAGTTCTGTGACGCAATATTCGTAGCAAGCTCTTTGCTTTCCAAAAAATTCAAGACAAGATAGGAGGAGCCACGCACACACCGCCGCATTAAGGCACCAGCGCAGCACGCCCACACACCTGTACGCACAGTACTTGAAAGCATCTGCTGTCCACAAGCCTGATATTATGACCACTGCAGCCTGAGAAGCTAACACCGAGTTCTCTTTCGAGTACTGTCCATAGATGCCCTGCCCAGCAGTAGAAAACCTGTGGACTATCGTCCTCTCGATCCGGTCGCAACCACCTCCAGACTCGCGTCCTCCTCCCGTTGAACAGCACACACAAATAATTCCCGCATGCTACCCAATTATTACGTTATAAAACATTATTCCCGCGTGCTATCCCGACTGCCTGTCCCCAGTGGTCGACATGGAGAGGACGAGGCCGAGAGCCCAAGAGAGACGAAGGAAGCCTCTCCTGAAAACAGCAGTCTCGTCGTGCATGGGCACGTCCCCATCACACGGAAACGCCAAGGCCTTCCCCAACGATCGATCTCCGCTGAAGCACGCGACAGATCGCCTGCCCAATCCGGCCCACACAGCTGTCCGCCCCTTGAGCAAAAACCATCATTTCGCCTCGCCGGAGCCGTGGCCGGGCACTCAAGCAAGCAAGCAAGCCAATCCAGGCTGCCCGCAGCCGCGTCGCCCCAGCCCGGCCGGTATGAAACGCGGCGCGAGCGCGACAACGCCGGCACAGGCCAGCACAGCCGTAGCCGTCTCGTAGATCGTAGTTGTACCCACCTGCCCATACGCCGGTGTCTCGATCTGCGCAGCCCAAAAAACGTAAACGTACGTGCCTGACTGGCTACCTGGCGTGCCGTACCGTTCCCCGAGAGAACCGGCCGTCGCGCCAGGTCGGCCCCGCCGCGTGCGCATGCTACAGGATCCAGGCTCGACACAGCGCGGCACAGGTGCGCGCAGCTCAGCGCCTCGCCGGCGCACTCGTGAGGGTTCTGTTCGTACACGTTGCGCTCTTTTCCCCGGGGAGTGGGTGAAAGCGTAGCATTCTTTTTACCGGTGAATCAATGCCTACAGCTAGAGGAGGAGTAGGAGTAGAGCGGGTGATCCCTGACCTTATCTTCGAGTAGATGCGTGGCGTGGTCACGTAAGAGATGCGCTCTCCTTTTGTAGTGTCACTAGTCAAGCGGCTCGGTATAAAGGGATGACACACATGAATGACATGACGTTAGACTAAGGGAAAAGGTGAATGACCTGTCTTGCATGCACCACCATTGAGTCCACGAACCTCCCAATCTTTGGTTCATGATGATGATCCAAACCACAACTAAACCTAGGATACACAAAGGGTTCCCAGCTCGTTCTCGTGTGTCAGCTCCATGCTGCGCCGTCCGGGCGACTCCAAAAAGTTGGGAATCATCTCATCTCATCTCATCTCATCTCATAGGCGGGTTGCCTGCTCCAAAGCCCCAGCCTACTACGCTTAGACTGAAACAAACAGCCGGAGGTCCACACTATAGGTAAGTAGTACTCCGTATGTGGTACCTCCACTCGCCTGGCTCAGATGCTACCTAGGCAATGAATCACCGTACCCCTGATTTTCTCCGACCTGCAGTTTGTTTGTGCCGGATAAAACAAACTTTGGCTGTACATTACCACTGTTGCCCGTCATCCACGGGCTTAATGATTGCCATCTAATTGGGAGATTTCGTGCCGTGTAAGGCTGGAGCCGACTCCTCCGAGTAAAGCTAAGTAAGGAAGGAAACAGTACATGACCAAATATGCAGTGGCAATCAATGAAATTGTACAAATAATGCGTGTACAAACATAGATGGGCACAGTATAAGAACTTGCTAGGCCGGACCCCACGACTTTACATGTAGTAGAGGAGCCATCACCTTGTCTAGTCAGGCTGGCTAAATCAATACCCCCCGACTTGCATGTAGGAGTAGGACCATCACCCGGTCTCATCCTGTACCCTACATACAGAAAGATAAGCCCTCTCTACCCGGCGGCCTTCCCTCCAAATCTAGCTTATCCACGCCCACCGGGACCGCCATTACTTGGAGCTCCTCTCTCTTGGTTCTGCAAAACAAGCTCGTCGCCGGCCCGTCTCATCCCTGCGTTCCACCGCACGTACTCATCATAAACTCGGCAAAACATTTTCTCTTTCTTTACAAAACAGCCTGAACGCTTTGCACGTTATAGTACGCTTTTCTCTCCATTCCCCCAAACTTTTGCCTACTGTGGGTTTTTTCTTTTGAGGAAGTGCCTACTGTGGGTGGGGGCGCTACCGATTATTGGTGTGGCATCATAATTGATTGGCACTCCATCCATGGGGCCCCTTTGAATCAAGCCCGCTAATCGCCAAACCATCACGTCAAGATCGATCTCGTTATGCAACCAACGGTGGCACCCATGTGAAGAATTTACGTTTCGGTTCCGCTGCTGCGCTCTCCAAAGTGCAAACCGGAACCTCCTCCGACCAGACAGAGAAGCGGGATGGGTCCTCTCCTCTCCTCCGAGGCCGACGGACGTTAAGCCGACCTCCTGTCCTGTACCGTCTGTCCACTGTGTTATTCCATCGTCTCCATGATCATCATCCGTCCAAATCACGAGATTAAGACGGTGACCGAGAAACGCGACCTAGTGGATTTACCGGTGGCGCGCCGCGCTTGGCCCTCCGGGGGGAGATACGACCGGTGACGGAGCCGAAAGCAGAGGTCACATGCTAAGCATGCATGTACAATGCTTTGTATACATGGTGCCAATCTTTTTCCACGGGGTCGACCGATCCTTAAACATGGCCGGCAGGCACGACCCGAGATTGGCACGAGTGAGACCCAACGCAGCGATGGCAACACCCGCTCCGGTTCACATTGGGCGTGTACGGTGTACCGTACATTTTCTCCTGCCTGGATACGGTGTACTGCCGTACATTGTCTCGTCACGCCTTACTTTACACCTAAAATACCGTACTGTGGTATACTCTACAGGAGTACACGATCTTTTCTTCTCGTCTCTTTCACCTTGGTCGACACTCGACAAGTTAATTCACTACCAAAAAATGCTGACGCGCTCCCACTTCCGCGCCGCAAATCCCGGACGTGACAGTCGAGGCCTCCCCTGCGCACCCAAATCTTCGATTAGCGGTAGTAAATCAGTTTGTTTAATCTCTTTCCCAACCAACAACGTGCCACGTACCGGTGCTCGGCGTGATGCGGTGTGCGCTGTCTCATGACAGGCGCCGGCCGCTGCCTACAAGTATCGCGGACCGGCACGAGGCCCAAGGCAGAGCGGCGAAAAGTTTCGCCAAGTGTTGTCAGCTTTGCGCCGCTCCACGTTGTTCCCGAACCCTCTCCGTCGCCCTCCCTCGTTAATATCACTCCGTCCGGGGCCCTAGACTTGCAACGCTCGGCCTGAGCGATTGATTTTCGCCGGGTTATCGCGGAAACGGTGAAAGGTGGGAGGGAGCGAGCCGCTCGTGTGCGTCTGGGGGCGTCTGTGGTGTGTGTTGGTCGGCGGCGATGGACCAGGTGCAGCGGAAGAGCAGCCTGAGGTCCTACGGCTCGGCCAAGTCGCTGTCGGGGTCGGACGAGCAGCCCGGCCTCGGCGACCGGCGGGAGGTCGTGCTCAAGATCGACGGCAACGGGAACGGCCCCGCGCCCTTCTCCGTTCCCGTCGGCGGGGCGGCGGGTAATGCCGGCTCCAACTCCGACGCCAAGCCGACGGCGAGCAGGACGTTGCTCACCGCCGCCAGCTCGCCGTCCAAGGGCTGGGACGACGGGAGCTACGACTTCTGGAAGAACGAGGGCGGCGGGAAAGGGGGAGGCCCCGCGCCCCGCGTCGAGGACTTCAGCTTCAAGAACCGGCCGGCGCAGCCGCCGACATCACCGCAGGCATCGTCCCCTTCGTTCTCACCGAAGCAGCAGGCGAGCGCCCCGGTGGAGGTCGCCGAGGACCCGCCCACGCGCCTCATCGGGAACTTCCTCCGGAAGCAGAAGGCGGCCGGGGCCGAGCTGTCGCTCGACCTCGACCTGGAGATGGACGACATCGGGAGGTCGTCACACCCGTCCTTATCCAACTCCCGAGAGCGGGAGACGCCGCGTGTCTCCTTCAAGAACCGCCAGTCGTCCTCGTCCTCTTCATCCGACTCCGACACCGCCGGCGGCCGTAGGCGCGCCGGCGACGACGGAATACGCAACACCTCCACTTCCACTCCAGCGGGGAAGGGCCCACTAATGCGAGCCAAGACGCGCTCCCGGCTCATGGACCCGCCACCGCAGTCACCCATGGCCCCCCCTGCCGTCGACGAGGAGCGCAAGTCCTTTGCCCGACCTCCCAAGTCCGGCCAGTTTCCTTCGGGACGTATGACCGGAAAATCCGGCCAGTCTCCTTCAGGGCGCAAGTCGGGGGCCATCGGCAAGTCGGGCCCCATGGAGGAGGAGGAGGACGACCCGTTCATAGACGACGACATCCCTGACGACTTCAAGCGCGGGAAGCTGGACGCCCTCACCATACTGCAGTGGGTCGGCCTGGTGCTCATCATCGGGGCATTGGTGTGCAGCCTCACGATAAAGCCCTTGTCCCGGAAGAAGGTCTGGGAGCTGCACCTCTGGAAGTGGGAGCTCCTCGTGTTCGTGCTCATCTGCGGCCGCCTCGTCTCCGGCTGGGTCATCCGGATCGTGGTGTTCTTCGTGGAACGCAACTTCGTGCTGCGGAAGCGCGTGCTCTACTTTGTGTACGGCGTGCGCGGCGCCGTGCAGAACACGCTCTGGCTCGGCCTGGTTCTCGCCTCGTGGCACTTCTTGTTTGACGAGAACGTCCAGACCAACACGGCGGTGCTGCCCTACGTGACCAAGGTGCTCTTCTGCTTCCTCGTCGCCACGCTCATCCGCCTCGTCAAGACGCTGCTGCTCAAGGTGCTGGCCTCGTCCTTCCATGTCTCCACATACTTTGATCGGATTCAAGAGGCATTGTTCAACCAGTATGTCATCGAGACACTCTCTGGGCCGCCGCTAGTTGACGAAGACTACGTGCTTGCTGAGGTGCGCGAGCTGCAACGGGCAGGCGCAACCATCCCGAAAGAGCTACGTGCCGCCTTGCCAGCCAAGAATCTTTCGGGCCAAAAAAGCATCCGGATCTCGGGTTTAATCTCTAAGGGAGACCAATCAAGCAGGCAGCTGTCAAAGGAGAAGAAACAGCGTGAGATTGATGAAGGGATCACCATTGACAAGCTCCACAGGCTCAATCAGAAAAACGTCTCGGCATGGAACATGAAGAGGCTGATGAAGATTGTTCGTTTTGGGACGCTCACCACAATGGATGAGCAGATTCAGCAGGCAACGGGAGAGGGGGATGAGTCAGCGACACAGATTCGCAGTGAATATGAGGCGCAGCTGGCCGCCAAGAAGATCTTTCATAATGTGGCAAAGCCTGGATCCAAGTAAGCATTTCTTTTGTCTTAGATACGCATCCGTATCTTTTAGTTTGCAAGTTGCATTATTTTAGATAGACAACACCTTTCATGTAGGAATTTTCTCAAAAAAAAACCTGTAATATAATATTTCTGTTATTTTAGTAAACAGCATGCTAATTGTTGGACTTAGAGTGCCACTGTTGTGTTCGCTGTTAATCACAAAAGCGGACATATTGCAGAACTTTACAAGAATACTTGCCCTATGCCCTCACTTCAATATTTCAAATGCTGTAGTTCTAAGAATAGTGGCAATTTACTTATTCAGATTCTTGACCATAAATGTATGAATAATGCAGGTACATATACTTGGCAGACTTGATGCGCTTCATGAGGCAGGAGGAAGCCATCAAAGCTATGCATCTTTTTGAAGGAGCACAGGAGCACTGCAGGGTCAGCAAGAGGTCTCTGAAGAACTGGGTGGTAATGATCTTATTACCCTACTATCTAAGTTGCATAGAGTTATCATTGATTTCTGCCGTCAAGATACCTTTTCTAACATGGTCATATGGTTTCTTCTGTAGGTGAATGCATTTAGAGAGCGCAAAGCTCTTGCCCTAACACTTAATGACACAAAAACTGCAGTTAACAAGCTCAACCAGATGTGCAATGTTGTTGTTGGCCTCATAGTGTCTGCTCTCTGGCTTCTTATTCTGGGCATAGCCACAACACATTTCTTTGTCTTCATCAGTTCACAGCTTCTTGTGGCAGTTTTTGTGTTCGGGAATACTATGAAGACCATTTTTGAGGCAATTATTTTCTTATTCGTGATGCATCCTTTCGATGTCGGTGACCGCTGTGAGATTGAAGAAGTTCAGGTAATGAAAATAGCTTCTCGGTGCTCCTTGTTTGTTTAATAGGATAATACCTTGCATTCTTGGACTGACGTTTTAAGCACTTGAATTTCAGGTTGTTGTGGAGGAAATGAATATCATGACAACAGTCTTCCTACGTTATGATAACCTGAAGATCTATTATCCGAACAGTGTGCTGGCCACCAAGCCGATTTTTAATTTCTACAGGAGTCCTGATATGGGAGAAGGAATTGACTTCTCTATTCATGTTGCCACGCCGGTGGAAAAACTGGCTCTCATGAAGGAAAGAATACTACGGTGCGTATCGGTGCTTCTGCTATCTCAGTTTCATATTGACAATATAGGTGTAAACATAACGTTGGGAACTTTCCTCTGTTACTTGTCGAATTCAGTAGGCAGGCATGTATGGTCAGTGTGGGAACATACGCATATGAAGTTTGTAGTGCCATTTGCTGCTGATATTACCACATCAAACTAATAGTTTATTTTTTTTACTTGTGGCCCAGTTACATTGACGGTAAGAAGGAACATTGGTACCCGGGTGCGATGGTGGTCCTCCGAGATGTAGATGACACCAACAAGCTGAAGGTATCCATATGGCTCCGGCACACGCTCAACTTCCAGGACATGGGGATGAGGTTCGTGAGGAGGGAACTGGTGCTCCAGGAGATGATCAGAGTGCTCAAGGACCTCGACATCGAGTACCGGATGTTGCCGCTCGACGTGAACGTGCGGAACGTGCCCCCTCTTCAGTCCACAAGGATGCCGACGACATGGAACTATGCCTGAAGCGGCGAACGCGAGGGCTAGAAGATACAGCAGCTACCTGCAGGAGCCTGGCAGCAGCAACTATAGCGGATAGCCATTAGCTGTTAGTTAGTGTGCCTGCTGTGATGAGTGTGTTGTGTAGTATAACAAGCTTTCGTGCACTTGATGATAGGCAATACAGATAGTGGCCATTGGAAATGTTGAAAGCGGCCTGACGTTGCCGCTGCAACTTTTGTTGAAAGCACGCTGCTTGGCCCAGCTCTGAATATCTTCTGGTGATGGAACGAGACGGCAGCTTCAGCCGTCTCCTCCACGCACGGTAGGCCAGCGTCGAGTGGAAACACGACGCCGTTTCGCCTCTTACCCGGCAATTCTGACGCCGACTGCTCATGGCGAACGGTGCGAGCGGGACGGAGGGGGAAGGAAGGGCGCAATCACGCTGCTGTGGTGTGAAGTCGAATTCGTGGGCGTTGCGGTGGGTCGTCTTCTGAAGCATCTTACGCAAAGGCGCGCCTCGGTCTGGTGGTGCCCACGAAGCACCGCCGCCTGATTCTTAGTTGGAGTCGTAATCGTGCGAGCCATGGTGGCTGCCATCCGGTCCCATGGAGGCTGCCGATGCCCGTGTTGTAAGAGCGACTGGTCTGGTGGTGTTCGAGCAGGGGATGTGGGTTTCAGACCGGAGCTTGAGAGGCATTGAGAGGCTAGAAGAGGAGGGGCTCATTGATGCTGAGCTTTGCTGTCGTAGGGCCTCTCTGCTAGCTGAACTCAATGAAATCCGCACGAACGAAGAGTGAACTCAATAAAATCCTCATGAACGAAGAGTTGTTTTGGCTCCAACAATCTAGTGAACGCTGGTTGCTTAAAGGGAATTAGAATACAGCCTATTATCATTCCATAGTGAACGCTGGTTGACCGGAGCTCTGAGCTGAAGATTAATGGCAGGAAATACATCTGGGGCAATAACCAAGACTCTTTGGTTATGGCCACTATAGATAGGGTTTTCATGTCCACTAATTGGGCAACATCTTTTCCTAATGTTCAGCTCAGAGCTCTTCCTAGGGTTGGAAGTGATCATACCCCTCTGGTATTGAACACTTGTGCTTTCTCCCCCCCTAAAGAGAAAGCTTTTAGATTTGAGGAATGGTTTCTTGAAGTAGATGGCTTTAGGGAAGTAGTTCATAAAGCCTGGAGCACTAAATGTTGCTTTACCAAAGCTATTGATATTTGGCAGTTTAATATTAGAAATACCAGGAAAGCTATTAAAGGCTGGTGTGCTAATTTTGAGGCGGAGCAAAAAAGGCAGAAACATGCCTTGGTGGCTGAATATAACTGCCTTGATATTATTGCTGAGTCTCAACCTCTCTCACCTAGCTCTATGCTGAGGATTAAAAACATTGCAAGTGAGCTGAATGATATCTGGAAAAGAGAAGAGATAAAAGCTAGACAGAGGTCCAGGGAGAGGGAGATCCTGGAAGGTGATCTCAACACTGGCTACTTTAAAGCTGTGGCAAGCCTAAAAAGGAGGAAGAAACAGATCCTGATGCTGGAAAATGATGAAGGTATTGTCACTGACCCAGAAGGTATTATGAATACTGCTGTTGATTACTATAAAAGCTATTTGGCTTTGTAGATAAAATAGATATCACTCTGAAAGATGACTTTTGGAGTGAGGATGAATTAGTCTCCGAAGCTCATAACAATATTTTAGACATTGCTTTTACTGAGAAGGAAATTAAGGCCGCTGTTTTCAGCTCGTATGCTGAAGGAGCACCTGGCCCAGATGGGTTCCCTTTTTTATTTTATCAGCAATTCTGGGACCTTATTAAAGGCAACCTATTTGCTTTATTCCAGGATTGGGAGAAAGGGGAATTAGACTTGTATAGGCTTAATTTCTCCCTCCTAACCCTGGTTCCTAAAGAGGCTGAGGCAGTTAGAATGGAGAAATTTAGGCCTCTTGCCATGATTAATTTTAGTTTTAAAATCTTTGCAAAGTGTGCCACAACCAAATTTGGCCCCATTTGCAATGATCTAATAGCTCCTAACCAGACAGCCTTTATTAAAGGGCGTTTCATTGCTGAAAGTATTATTGCTGCACATGAAATTATCCATTCTGTGCACTCTAGCAAGCAGTCTGGCTTCGTTTTTAAGCTAGACTATGAGAAAGCTTATGACATGATTAATAGAGAATTCCTTATGGATATGATGAAGAGGAGGGGTTTTAGCCATAAGTGGATGGATAAAGTGGAATCCCTTATTTTCAAAGGCTCTGTTGGTGTCAGGGTGAATGACAGCAACAGTGAGTTCTTTGTCCCTGGTAAACGTGCCAGACAAGGAGATCCCTTTTCCCCTCTCCTTTTCAATCTAGTTGCTGATGTCTTTACTAGGATTTTAATTAAAGCCTCTACCAATAACAAAGTTGAAGGCCTTTTCCCTGTCACAAATCCTGCGGGCATCATTAGCATGCAATATGCAGACGACACTTTGCTCTTTTTGGGCAAAAACCTTTCTTTTGCTAAAAACCTTAAGTGGTTACTGTCATGTTTTG
This sequence comes from Triticum aestivum, assembly GCF_018294505.1. Classification (NCBI taxonomy): domain Eukaryota; kingdom Viridiplantae; phylum Streptophyta; class Magnoliopsida; order Poales; family Poaceae; genus Triticum; species Triticum aestivum. The sequence continues at coordinate 349,861,931 of NC_057811.1, forward strand.
AACAGTTATCAGGGATGAGGATCAATTTTCACAAGTGTGATCTAGTCCCTATTAACATTGACCGTGGGGAAGCAAATTTATTTGCTCAGGTCCTGGGGTGTAAGCTTGGAGATTTTCCTATCAAATATTTAGGAGCCCCTCTTCACTATAATAAGCTTAGGAAAGAGGATTTACAACCCACTGTAGATAAAATTATTAAGAAAGGAGTCGGCTGGAGAGGGAGATTACTTTCCTCTGGTAAACGACTTACCCTTGTCCAGTCTTGTCTTTCTAGAATCCCCTGCTATCTTATGGGAATTATTAAATTCCCTAAGTGGGCTACTAACATGATCAACTCTCAACTTGCTCACTGCTTTTGGGATGATTATGAAGGCCATCATAAATACCACCTAGCTGCTTGGGGTAATATTGCCTTGAAAAAACAGTATGGTGGTTTGGGTATCCCTGACATTGCTGGTATGAATCTCAGCCTGCTAGCTTCGTGGGCTAAGAGATATTTCAACGATGATGGTAAAATTTGGAAACAAATCATTGACGCCAAATATAAAACTTGCAAACCTAACATTTTTGCTTGCCCTGATATTGGAGCTTCCCCCTTTGGAAAGGCATTCTTTGGGCTATTAAAGCTGCAAAAATTGGCTTTTCCTGGAAGGTGGGTAATGGCAAGAGTGTTAGGTTTTGGGAAGATAGGTGGACTGGCAATGCTACACTTGCAACTAGTTGTTGGGAGTTGTATAATATTGCCAATACTACCAATGTCTCCATCAGTGAGGTGTGGGATGGCGTGACTCTGAAAATTAACTTTAGGAGATGTTTTTCGCCGGACATGCTTATTGCTTGGAATGAGCTTTTTTGTGTAGTCAAGAATCTGAGCTTAAATGATTGTGAGGACACTATTATTTGGGATCTGGAGCCTAAGGGTATATACACTGTTAAATCTTATTATAATTTTGTGAATTTTAGAGGAGTGGTTCCAGACAACATTATGTTGATCTGGAAAGCTAATGTTCCTCAGAGGATCCAGATCTTTCTCTGGTTGCTTGTGAGGAACAAGCTACTCACCAGAGACAATCTTCTGAAGAGGCAGCATGTAGCTGATCCTACCTGCCTATTCTGTAATGAAGCAGAATCGGTTAATCATCTTTTTTTTGATTGCGTTGTTGCGAGAGAACTCTGGAGAGAGATCTTTAGCCCCATGGGATGCAACGTTGAGCTTAACTCGCATGGGCTCCTTGAGTGGTGGGCTAGAAATGACAACAAAACTGCAGATATTATGCTTCATGCAGCTGCATTTTGGGCTCTCTGGATGTATCGCAATGATATTTACTTTAATGTTGTGCCTTGGCTTGGTATGCAGGTTATGTGGCAAAAGATAGCTTCCTTTTTAACATTGTGGGAGATCAAATGTGCGGATACAGTCCAGAGGAGATGTCGTCTCCTGGTACAAAAGATGGAGCATTTGGCGCGAGCACCGCCTCTTCTCCTTTGGCCAGACCCTGGCTAGGACTGAACCAGTGCGGTGGAAGGACTCCTTGCTTCGGGGGTGGCTTTTCGCTCTGATATTATCATCGCATCGCTAATGGTAGGAAGCGTAAAAACATGATCCATTCTTTTTCTGATGGTGAGGTGATGATTGAGGGCACCGAAAACCTTCTGAATTATGCTACCTCCTATTACAAGGACCTCTTTGGGCCCGCCCCTGGAAACCTTTTCCACACTTCCCCTGAAACAAGGAGACAACATGAGAAACTTAATGATGATGATAATGAGTTTCTAACTCGGCCCTATTCCGAGGAAGATGTAAAAGTGGCTCTGTTTGGGATGGATAGTAATAGAGCTCCTGGGCTGATAATATACCCATGGAGTTTTACAAAAGTTGTAGGGATTTCGTCAATACCGATATCATGTGCCTCTTCAAGGCTTTCCACGCGGATACTCTGGATGTAGCGCGTCTGAATTTTGGTTTGATCACCTTGATCACGAAGCTGCCAGGAGCAAAGAAAATTCCAACAATTCCGTCCTATCTGCCTTCTTCGCTGCCCATATAAGCTGATTACCAAAACTCTTGACAATCGGGTAGCTATCTATTCTGATAAGATGATTAGTTGTCACCAGAATGCTTTTATAAAAAATAAAAATATTATGGATGGGATCCTGACCTTGCACGAGATCCTTCACCACACTCATGTTAAGAAGAAAGTGGGCATAGTTATTAAGCTTGATTTTGAAAAGGCTTACGATAAGATCAATTGGGACTTTTTTTTGCCATGATGCTACAAGTTGAGGGGCTCTAATGATACCTGGTGCGAATGGATTCGTAAAATTCTTTACAATTGTATGAGATGAGCCCTTACTTTCAGAGCCACAAGGGGATCCGTCAAGGAGATCGTCTGTCCCCTTTTCTATTTAATCTTGCTGTTGAAAGTTTGTCTAAAATGATTTTTAGCCCCAGAAAGAGAAGTTGCTACAGGATTAACTCCTGATCTGATTAGCGGTGGTGTGGTTGTTCTGCAATATGCAGACGACACCGTCCTTTGCTTTGAGCATGACCCTTTGGTGGTTGTTAACCTAAAACTGTTGTTATATCTGTTCGAGCTTATGTTAGGATTGAAGGTCCACTACCTAAAAAGTGAAACCTTTTGTGTGGGGGTGATGATAATGTGTTGGACTTCTAGGCTAATTTGGTTAAATGTCAGGTAGGCCATTTCCCCATGAAATACTTGGGGGGGGGGGGGGTCCAATGGCTTTTCTACTTTGAGATGCTTGGACTAGATTTTTGTGGATTAAAAGTTTCTGAAGCGTTGCAAATCTTGCATCGGGAATGTAGCCTCCTCGGGGGGCTCACTCCCATGAATTCCTCCTTGTCTAGTATAGTTTACTATTACATGGCCATGTTCCTCCTTCCTAAGACTTTCAATGAGAAACTTGACAAACATAGACGTCATTTTTGTGACGAGTTTGGGAGGTCGAAAAAGATACCAACTGGTTCGCTGGGATCATGTGCGTCGATCGAAAACAAAAGGTGGGCTTGGAATGAAAGACCTTCGTAAGAAAAATATTAGCTTGTTGGTCAAGTGGTGGTGGAAACTTGACACTCAACAAGGGCTCTGGCGGGGTGCGATCAAAGCAAAGTATCTCAAGAGGGATACCGTTGCCACGGTTAAAAGGAAATTTAACGGCTCCCCTATATGGAAAGCTGTCAATTGAGATATGGGGCCGTGGCCCATGTCTGTGTGGTTTCCGTGAATAGATTGCCCCCTTTATACACCCAGTTCCCTCAGTTGTTTAGTGTTTGTAATTACCCTGGCATGACTGTGGATAAGTGGAGAGATGTGGATGTGCTTAATCTATTTCGTAGACGACTACACCCGCCTCTCAATGAGATGTGGTGTAAGATGAATGTTGTTGTTGCGAGTATTCAACTTACGCTCCTGGCTCTAAACATAGATTCGCTACCAAGTCTACCAAGTCTATGTATGAGCAACTTGAAAAACATAGATTCACTTTTGGCCTGGCTGCGATAGGCTATCTGGAATTGCTGAAATCGTGCCACCATTGAGTTCACATTGCCTAAAACCCCTTTTGAAATTGTGTTCTCTGCTTGTGTTTTCTTGAACTACTAGGCATGGCTAATGAAGGGTGCAGATCGTGAAGCTCTGGAGCGTGGCATGATGATGTTGAGGGAGAATGCTAGCAACAAGATGCGGATGTGAGCTACGGCCACGGACGATTCTATAGGAAGCTAGGAGCTTCATCTCCTTCCACTCCTGACCTTGGTTGGTTGCCTAGTGTTGTCTTATTATGTCTTTTGACGTTTGTTCCCTGCTCCTACATGAACGTTGCATTGCTTGCCTGTTGAGCCTGTCCTGATACGTGATACTTTTGTGGTTGCGATGTCGTCGGGTTTTCGCCCCATAGCAAGTGTCTCGTAGGCGAGTTCCTGTAGTGGGTCCCCCCTTTCCCGTCCTCTTAAACTCTGGATCTGGACTTTGCATTTATGTTATTCAGTTAATGGAAAGGGGTTATTCCCGATTCAAAAAAATATATCTTTCTACTTTCCTATAACTTAATAACTTACACTATTTCTATGAAGTAAACTCCCTAGAATTTGAGGGTTTAAATTTATGTGCACCCCCCACCCTCCAAAAAAATTCCTATGCAAATTCATATATTTTTGCATAAAGGTATTTCAGATATATTTCCACATTGGCATAGGAAATGAGAAAATGAAAGAAAAAAAAACCCTTTTACCCACCTCGCGTGCAACCGTGCATCGGAAAAGGGACGCGGGGGAGGTGGAGAGGTGCCACGACCTGGTTCCGCCGTGGCTTGGCTCGGGAGGCGACAATGGTCGGCACAACACAGGCCGAATGGATGTGGGACAAATATTTGAAAGCTCGTCTGGATTAGCGGGGGACGTTTTCTTACAAAAAGTCCTTTTCTTTTATTTTGAATATAATTCGATGAAGATGTGTTGGAGGAGGCTTAGGAGGCACCGAGGCAGCGAAGGTCGGGTGCGGCGGCCAATAGCTCTTCCGGCACAGTGACATGGCCGTATTGCAACTTGGAAAGGGTGGGGATGTGAGCGTCGGAGTGACATGGCCGGAGAGGTTGCCGGCTTCAGCGATGGCGGGAGGCGGTGATTGCGAAAGGAAACTTCCTCCATGCTGAGGGGGCAAATTCTAATCAAATATAGGCAGAATTTACTACTCCCTGAACTTAACCCCTAAAATTTGAGTGAGCTATACAATTTAGGAGAAGGAATATATAGTGTTAACTCCCTAGACAAGAATCAAGAAATTGATTTTTTTAGGGGAAGACCTAGAGACCCTCTTATAGTCGCGTGCTTTCTCATTTTTAATGTCTGGCAAAATTTATGAATATTTATAATTGTCAGGTAACAAAGCATTGTGATGGCCTAGAGTACTGAAATGTTTTACCACCATGTGATGTTTCACACAATTTCAAACGACGAAGCACAACAGGTAAACTTTCTTACAAACGAACCGAGCAGTAGGAACAATTCGAAAGCTCAGAACATGGTGTAAACTTGGGTCAGCTTCACTCCCGTGCATTAGGAACTCAAAAATATTACTAGCATTTTATCAAATAAGTTTATCATTTGATACCATGTTATGAACTTGCTACGTTTTGGACAGAAACAGCAACCACGCATCTAATGTTCTGAACACATATGTTACAGATTTAGAGTTTCAGATCACAGAATTTCAGCACCACATAACTCTACATGTCACCTGTGCCAATGCTTAAAGCTTCGCGGTGGCTGCATCCTGGAGCTCAAAGCCCCTCTCCACGGCGTAGTCCACGAAGCTGTACAGAGGCAGCACCCGGTCGCCATACTTATCACCGAACCTGTCCGCCTCCGTCTTGGCCTGCGCCTTGAGCTCCTCGACGATGCCCAGCGCACGGTCCATGCCCAGAGAGCGCAGGACGCTGGCGTTGCTCCTCATCTTGCCGTTTCCCGACGCGCTCCGCATGTCGTCCACGAGCTCGTACAGGACGCCAATGGTGCGGCCGTATCGCCGCAACGCGGCCTCCTCGTCGGGGCCCGCACCGCCTAGCATAGCCCCGCACGCGGCTGAGCACTCCGCCATCTCGCCGAACTTCTTGGTCAGGACCTGCATGACCTCGGCTTCACCGAGGGCGCTGGCACCGGCGAGATCGAGGAACTGGCCGGCGGCCATGCCGGTGGATCCCACGGTGCGCGCGAGTTCTGCGAGAACGCGGAGGAGGACGGCGTGCGACACGGGGTCGGGGGAGGGGGTGCGGGAGATGACGTGGGTGTAGGCGAGCGGGAAGAGCGCGTCTCCTGCGAGGACGGCCATGTCCGTGCCGTACGCCGCGTGGGTGGACGGGCGACCTCGGCGGGTGGGCGCGGCGTCAAAGCACGGCAAGTCGTCGTGCACGAGGGACGCCGCGTGGAGCATCTCCAGCGCGGCGGCGGTGGGGAGCGCCGCGGCGCGCGGCGCGCCGAGGAGCTCGCAGGCGGCGACGCAGAGAACCGGGGGCGCGCGCTTGGCGGCGCCCTCCTTTCCGGCGCCCGGGAGGACGGCGTGGCGCATGGCGTTGTGGATGCTCTCCGGCGGGCGGATGGGCATCGCGGCATCGAGCTCGCCCTCGACCTCCGAGATCAGCGAGGTCCAGTAGCGGCGCAGGTCAAAAGATGGGGAGGCGGCGGCGGCGGCGGCGGGAGAGGCCCGGATAGGGAGGAAGCGGCTTGATTTGGAGGTGGATGGCGGCCTCGGGATGGGGAGGGGGAGGGAGACGAAGAGGGATGAGAGAGCCATGGCGACGGAGAGGCGCAGATTTGGGTTCGGATGTGGTTTCTTGGGTTCGTGGGTGTGACCCGGCTAGGTGACGCTGTTCTGCACTTCCGTTGTGCCACTAATCCGGTATATGATCGTGGGATGCCTATTATCAGATCACGAGTTCTCGAAAAGAAAAAAAACTGATGTCGTCAACTCGTCACGTGAGAATCAGTCTCAAGACCAACATTGGTAAAGCCTCATCGATGTCATAGCCAAGCTTTTAAATCTAGGCCGGTACGACCGATATATAGGCTGATATATCACTTTTGGGGCTCCACCGACATAAACATAATATATCATTTTTCAATATATCATCCGATATGGGCCGAAATATCAACCGATATGGCCGATATCTAGCCCAATATGTCCAGCGATATAGAACAATACATAGATGACAATAATAATTTGTTGGATAGCAGTGAAATAAGATTGTGCATTTACAACTTCGTTATATATTATTGAAGTTATTCACAATGTTTTATACAAATGCATATATATCGTACTGTTTTTAATCATAGAGTAAGGATTTTGTGAATCTTTCCTTAATAGTTTCTTAATCAACAAATCAATAAACTAGGAATCTAAAAATGCTATGTTGAAGCATTGACATCATACATTTTCTTTTACTAAAAAATGTTTTAAACAAGAATAATGAAAAAAAAACTAGAGACCGATATATCTACATATCATCCGATATCCGACATCCAATATGTCAAAACCAAACCGATACGGACCCGCTATCCGATATTTTGAAGCTTGGTCATGGCCAGGGGTTTTCTCTCAGACTTGCCGTCCCCTAGCATTGCTCTCTTCCGGCGGCTCCGGACGCCGAGGGGCTGTTTGGATCGGATTTTTTTTTGAAACTATGATGATTTTTATAGCAAATTCGGAAACTATAACCCTAATGCAGAAAAATCAAAAGTATCACCCTATCGGCCTCATGTTGGCCGAAGAGAGACTTTTCGGCCAACCTTTGGCCAAAAAGGACTTTTCGGCCAACACCTGCTCTGCTGTTTTAGAAAATTCATATCAATTAGGATTTTTAGTATTTTAATTTGATTCTTTTTGCATTAGATTAGAAATTTTATGAAGTTCCTGTAGATATCAAGTTTGACTAGATTTGAAAGTTTGAATTTGAATTTTCATGAATTTGCTCAAATCACTAGATTGCCTATAATTTGAGCTAGGAGTATTTTTTTCAGATGATTCTTTTTGCTACTGGTTCTTTGTGACTTTGTTTATCAGTAGTAATTAATTGGCGAATTTTATAATTATTTAAAATTAGGTTTTTATGAAAGCAGTTCTGTTTTAGTGTTTTATAGGTTTTATGCCATTTCTTTCAATTTTAATTGCTTTAAATTGTTTTCTTTAGTTTTTTGACATATTCTTTTTGTTTTTGTTTAGTTATCAGTAGCTATTTTATTTGTAGTATTTTTTGTATTTTATTTCTTTTATCCTACTAGAAAACTTGTTTTGAGCTTCATAGGAGTTTATATTTAAAAGTTCCTTATAAATCCTGTTCAACCATTGCCGTTTTATACATGAAAAAAAATACTTTTCCGCAATTTTTTCCTTCCATTTTCTTTCCCGCCATCTTCTTTGCCGCCATTCTCTCCCGCCACACTAAGGAGTGCTGCATCGACGGAGGATGACTATGATGCCTTCATGTGGAGTGTGAAACACTGTGTGAGAGAAGTCATAAGTGTGAAACACTCTCCGATGATGATGACGAAGCTGCAAACACTTATGACTTCTCTCAGACAGTGTTTCACACTCTACCAGCAGCACCGACGCAGGAGACACAGACCGTGTCAGACGATGTTATCTACGGTCGTGGACAACATGAGGCTCGTTTTATAAGTTGAGAAGTGAAGATGGCAAGAAAGAAGATGGCGGGAAAGAAGATGGCGGGAAAGAAAATAGCGGGAAAGAAAATGGCGGGAGAGAATGGCAGGAAATAAAATGGCGGGAGAAAATGGAGGGAGAGAATGGTGGCAAATAAAATGACGGGGAATAAAATGGCAGGAGAAAATGGAGGCAAAGAATGGCGGGAGAAAATGGCGGCAAAGAAAATAGCGGGAGAAAATGGAGGGAAAGAACGACGGGAAAGAAAATGGAGGATAAAAGAAATAAAATACAAATAAAATATCTACTAATAACTTAACAGAAACTAAAAGAATATGTCAAAAAATAAAGAAAACAATTAAAAGCAATTAAAATTAAAAGAAATAGCACAAAACCTATAAAACACTAAAACAGAACTGTTTTCGCGAAAACCTAATTTTAAATAATCCTAAAATTCACCAATTAATTGTTGGGGAACGTAGCAGAAATTCAAAATTTACTACGCATCACCAAGATCAGTCTATGGAGTAATCTAGCAACGAGGGGAAGGGGAGTGAATCTACATACCCTTGTAGATCGCGATGCGGAAGCGTTGCAAGAACGCGGATGAAGGAGTCGTACTCGTAGCGATTCAGATCGCGGTTGATTCCGATCTAAGCGCCGAACCACGGCGCCTCCGCGTTCAACACACGTGCAGCCCGGTGACGTCTCCCACGCCTTGATCCAGCAAGGTGAGAGGGAGAGGTTGGGAAGACTCCATCCAGCAGCAGAACGACGGCGTGGTGGTGATGGAGGAGCGTGGCAATCCCGCAGGGCTTCGCCAAGCACCGCGGGAGAGGAGGAGGAGGGAGAGGGGTAGGGCTGCACCGAAAGAGAGACGTTCTCGTGTGTCTTGGGCAGCCCAAACCTCAACTATATATAGGGGGGGAGGGGGCTGCGCCCCCCTTAGGGTTTCCACCCCCAAGAGGAGGCGGCCAGCCCTAGATCCCATCAAGGGGGGGCGGCCAAGGGGAGGAGAGGGGGGGCGCCCCACTAGATGGGCCCTAAGGCCCATCTGGACCTAGGGTTTGCCCCCTCCCACTCTCCCATGCGCCTTGGGCCTTGGTGGGGGGGCGCACCAGCCCACCTGGGGCTGGTCCCCTCCCACACTTGGCCCACGCAGCCTTCTGGGGCTAGTGGCCCCACTTGGTGGACCCCCGGGACCCTCCCGGTGGTCCCGGTACATTACCGATTTCACCCGAAACTTTTCCGGTGACCAAAACAGGACTTCCCATATATAAATCTTCACCTCCGGACCATTCCGGAACTCCTCGTGACGTCCGAGATCTCATCCGGGACTCCGAACAACATTCGGTAACCACGTACATACTTTCCCTATAACCCTAGCGTCATCGAACCTTAAGCGTGTAGACCCTACGGGTTCGGGAACCATGCAGACATGACCGAGACGTTCTCCGGTCAATAACCAACAGCGGGATCTGGATACCCATGTTGGCTCCCACATGTTCCACGATGATCTCATCGGATGAACCACGATGTCGGGGATTCAATCAATCCCGTATGCAATTCCCTTTGTCTAACGGTATGTTACTTGCCCGAGATTTGATCGTCGGTATCCCTATACCTTGTTCAATCTCGTTACCAGCAAGTCTCTTTACTCGTTCCGTAACTCACATCATCCCGTGATCAACTCCTTGGTCACATTGTGCACATTATGATGATGTCCTACCGAGTGGGCCCAGAGATACCTCTCCGTTTACACGGAGTGACAAATCCCAGTCTCGATTCATGCCAACCCAACAGACACTTTCGGAGATACCCGTAGTGCACCTTTATAGCCACCCAGTTACGTTGTGACGTTTGGCACACCCAAAGCATTCCTACGGTATCCGGGAGTTGCACAATCTCATGGTCTAAGGAAATGATACTTGACATTAGAAAAGCTCTAAGCAAACGAACTACACGATCTTGTGCTAGGCTTAGGATTGGGTCTTGTCCATCACATCATTCTCCTAATGATGTGATCCCGTTATCAACGACATCCAATGTCCATGGTCAGGAAACCGTAACCATCTATTGATCAACGAGCTAGTCAACTAGAGGCTTACTAGGGACATGGTGTTGTCTATGTATCCACACATGTATCTGAGTTTCCTATCAATACAATTCTAGCATGGATAATAAACGATTATCATGAACAAGGAAATATAATAATAACCAATTTATTATTGCCTCTAGGGCATATTTCTAACAGTCTCCCACTTGCACTAGAGTCAATAATCTAGTCCACATCACCATGTGATTAACAGTCATAGGTCACATCACCATGTGACCAACATCCAAAGAGTTCACTAGAGTCAACAATCTAGTTCACATCACTATGTGATTAACACTCAATGAGTTCTGGTTTGATCATGTTATGCTTGTGAGAGAGGTTATTAGTCAACGGGTCTGAACCTTTCAGATCCGTGTGTGCTTTACGAATATCTATGTCATCTTTGTGGATGCTACCACGCGCTACTTGGAGCCATTTCAAGTAATTGCTCTACTATACGAATCCGGTTTACTACTCAGAGTCATCCGGATTAGTGTCAAAGTTCGCATCGACGTAACCCTTTACGACGAACTCCTTTTCACCTCCATAATCGAGAAAATTCCTTAGTCCACTAGATACTAAGGATAAGTTCGACCGCTGTCATGTGATCCATTCCCGGATCACTATTGTACCCTCTTGACCAACTCATGGCAAGGCACACTTCATGTGCGGTACACAGCATAGCATACTGTAGAGCCTACGTCTAAAGCATAGGGGACGACCTTCGTCCTTTCTCTCTCTTCTGCTGTGGTCAGGTCTTGAGTCTTACTCATACTCACATCTTGTAACACAGCCAAGAACTCCTTTGCTGATCTATTTTGAACTCTTTCAAAATCATGTCAAGGTGTGCGTTCTTTGAAAGTATCATCGGGCGTCTTGATCTATCTCTATAGATCTTGATGCCCAATATGTAAGTAGCTTTTATCCAGGTCTTCCTTTGAAAAACTCCTTTCAAACAACCCTTTATGCTTTCCAGAAATTTTACATCATTTCGGATCAACAATATGTCATTCACATATACTTATCAGAAATGTTGTAGCGCTCCCACTCACTTTATTGTAAATACAAGTTTCTAACAAACTTTGTATAAACCCAAAAACTTTGATCACTCCATCAAAGTGTATATTCTGACTCCGAGATGCTTGCTCTAATCCATGGAAGGATCGCTGGAGCTAGCATACCTTTTAGCATCCTTAGGATCGACAAAAACTTTCTGATTGTATCACATACAACCTTTCCTTACGGAAACTGGTAAGGAAACTTGTTTTGACATCCATCTGCCAGATTTCACAAATGCAGCTAATGCTAACATGATTCCGATGGACTTAAGCACTGCTACGGATGAGAAAATCTCATCGTAGTCAACTCCTTGAACTTGTGGAAATACACTTTGCCACAAGTCGAGCTTCATAGACGGTAACATTACCGTCCATGTCCGTCTTCTTCTTAAAGATCCATTTACCTCAACAGCCTTACGACCATCAAGTAGTACTCTCAAAGTCTATACTTTGTTTTCATACATGGATCCTCTCGGATTTTATGGCTTCTAACCATTTGTCGGAATATGGGCCCACCATCGCTTCTCCATAGCTCGTAGGTTCAGTATTGTCCAACAACATGATATCTCAGACAGGATCACGTACCACTCTGAAGTAGCACGCATCCTCGTCGTCCTACGAGGTTTGGTAGTGACTTGATCTGAAGTTTCATGATCACAATCATAAGCTTCCACTTCAATTGGTGTAGGTGCCACAGGAACAACTTCCTGTGCCCTGCTACACACTAGTTGAAGTGACGGTTTAATAACCCTATCAAGTCTCCACCATCCTCCCACTCAATTCTTTCGAGAGAAACTTTTCCTCAAGAAAGGACTCGTTTCTAGAAGCAATTACTTTTGCTTCCAGATCTGAAATAGGAGGTATACCCAACTGTTTTTGGGTATGCTATGAAGATGCATTTATCCGCTTTGGGTTCGAGCTTATCAGCCTGAAACTATTTCACATAAGCATCGCAGCCCCAAACTTTTAAGAAACGACAACTTAGGTTTCTATAAACGGTGTCGTCTCAACGGAATTGCGTGGTGCCCCTTTTAAAGTGAATGCGGTTGTCTCTAATGCCTAACCCATAAACGATAGTGGTAATTTGATAAGAAACATCATGGTATGCACCATATCCAATAGGGTGCAGTTATGATGTTCGGACACACCATCACACTATGGTGTTCCAGGCGGTATTAATTGTGAAACACTTTCCACAATGTCTCAATTGTGTGCCAAACTCGTATCTCAGATACTCATCTCTATGATCATATCATAGACATTTTATCCTCTTGTCACGACGATCTTCAACTTCACTCTGAAATTACTTGAACCTTTCAATAATTCAGACTAGTGTTTCATCAAGTAAATACACTCAGCATCTACTCAAATCATCTGTGAAGTAAGAACATAACAATGTCCACTGCATGCCTCAGCACTCATTGGACTGCGTGCATCAAAATGTATTACTTCCAATAAGTTGCTCTCTTGTTCCATCTCACTGAAAACGAGGACTTTCAGTCATTTTTCCCATGTGGTATGATTTGCATGTCTCAAGTGATTCATAATCAAGTGAGTCCAAACGATCCATCTGTATGGAGTTTCTTCATGCATATATACCAATAGACATGGTTCGCATGTCTCAATCTTTTCAAAAATGAGTGAGTCCAAAGATCCACCTACATGGAGCTTCTTCATGCGTTTTATACCAATATGACTCAATTAGCAGTGCCACAAGTATGTGGTACTATCATTACTATCTTATATCTTTTGGCACGAACATGTGTATCATGGCGATCGAGATTCCTTTCAGGTGCAAGACCATTGAAGGTATTATTCAAATAAACAGAGTAACCATTATTCTCCTTAAATGAATAACCGTATTGCGATAAACATAATCCAATCATGCTTAACGCAAACACCAAATCTCGATGGTAGAGGGAGCATTCGATGCTTGATCACATCAACCTTGGAAACACCTCCAACACATATCGTCATCTCACCTTTAGCTAGTCTCCGTTTATTCCGCAGCTTTTATTTCGAGTTACTAACACTTAGCAACCGAACCGGTATCTAATACCCTGGTGCTGCTAGGAGTACTAGTAAAGTACACATTCATATAACGTATATCCAATATACTTCTGTCGACCTTGCCTGCCTTCTCATCTACCAAGTATCTAGGGTAGTACTGCTTCAGTGACCGTTCCTCTCATTACAAAAGCACTTAGTCTCGGGTTTGGGTTCAACCTTGGGATTCTTCGCTAGAGCAGCAAACGACTTGCTGTTTCATGAAGTATCCCTTTTGCCCTTGCCCTTCTTAAACTAGTGGTTTTACTAACCATCAACAATTGATGCTCCTTCTTGATTTCTACTCTCGCGGTGTCAAACATCGCGAATAGCTCAAGGATCATCATAACTATCCTTGATATGTTATAGTTCATCACGAAGCTCTACTAGCTTGGTGGCAGTGACTATGGATAACTATTACTATCTCATCTGGGAGATTAACTCCCACTCGATTCAAGTGATTGTAGTACTCAGACAATCTGAGCACATGCTCAACGATTGAGCTTTTCTCCCTTAGTTTGCAGGTTTAAGAAACTTGTCAGAGGTCTCATACCTCTTGACGTGGGCACTAGTCTGAAATCCCAATTTCAGTCTTCGGAACATCTCATATGTTCTGCGACGTTTCAAAAAACGTCTCTCGTGCCACAATTCTAAACCGTTAGCATTACTCACTGAACTATCACGTAGTCATCAAAACGTGTATGTCAGATGTTTCGCAACATCTACAGACGACGCTGAGGTTCAGCACACCGAACGGTGCATTAAGGACATAAGCCTTCTGTGCAGCAATGAGGACAATCCTCAGTTTACGGACCCAGTCCGCATAATTGCTACTACCAACTTTCAACTAAATTTTCTCTAGGAACATATCTTAAATAGTAGAACTAAAGCGTATGACATAATTTGCAAAGACCTTTTGACTATGTTCATGATAATGAAGTTTATCTGATTATTTAATGAACTCCCACTCAGATAGACATCCCTCTAGTCATCTAAGTGATACATGATCCGAGTCAAACTAGGCCGTGTCCGATCATCACGTGAGACGGACTAGTCATCATCGGTGAACATCTCCATGTTGATCGTATCTACTATACGACTCATGTTCGACCTTTCGGTCTCTTGTGTTCCGAGGCCATGTCTGTACATGCTAGGCTCGTCAAGTCAACCTAAGTGTTTCGCATGTGTTCCGAGGCCATGTCTGTACATGCTAGGCTCGTCAACACCCGTTGTATTCGAACGTTAGAATCTATCACACCCGATCATCACGTGGTGCTTCGAAACAACGAACCTTCGTAATGGTGCACAGTTAGGGGGAACACTTCTCTTGAAATTTTATAAGGGATCATCTTACTTACTACCGTCGTTCTAAGCAAATAAGATGCATAACATGATAAACATCACATGCAATCAAATAGTGACATGATATGGCCAATATCATTTTGCTCCTTTGATCTCCATCTTCGGGGCACCATGATCATCTTTGTCACCGGCATGACACCATGATCTCCATCATCATGATCTCCATCATTGTGTCTTCTTGAAGTTGTCACGCTAATGGTTACTTCTACTTCTATGGCTAACGCGCTTAGCAATAAAGTAAAGTAACTTACATGGCGTTATTCAATGACACGCAGGTCATACAAAAAATAAAGACAACTCCTATGGCTCCTGCCGGTTGTCATATTCATCGACATGCAAGTCGTGATTCCTATTACAAGAATATGATCAATCTCATACATCACATATATCATTCATCACATCTTCTGGCCATATCACATCACAAGGCACATGCTGCAAAAGCAAGTTAGACGTCCTCTAATTGTTGTTGCAAGTTTTTTTACGTGGCTTGTATAGGTGTCTAGCAAGAACGTTTCTTACCTACGTAAGACCACAACGTGATATGCCAATTTCTATTTACCCTTCATAAGGACCCTTTTCATCGAATCCGTTCCGACTAAAGTGGGAGAGACAGACACCCGCTAGCCACCTTATGCAACTAGTGCATGTCAGTCGGTGGAACCTGTCTCACGTAAGCGTACGTGTAAGGTCGGTTCGGGCCGCTTCATCCCACAATGCCGCCGAAACAAGATAAGACTAGTAACGGCAAGTAAATTGACAACATCTACGCCCACAACTACTTTGTGTTCTACTCGTGCATAGAAACTACGCATAGACCTAGCTCATGATGCCACTGTTGGGGAACGTAGCAGAAATTCAAAATTTACTATGCATCACCAAGATCAATCTATGGAGTAATCTAGCAACGAGGGGAAGGGGAGTGAATCTACATACCCTTGTAGATCGCGATGCGGAAGCGTTGCAAGAACGCGGATGAAGGAGTCGTACTCGTAGTGATTCAGATCGCGGTTGATTCCGATCTAAGCGCCGAACCACGGCGCCTCCGCGTTCAACACACGTGCAACCCGGTGACGTCTCCCACGCCTTGATCCAGCAAGGTGAGAGGGAGAGGTTGGGAAGACTCCATCCAGCAGCAGCACGACGGCGTGGTGGTGATGGAGGAGCGTGGAAATCCCGCAGGGCTTCGCCAAGCACCGCGGGAGAGGAGGAGGAGGGAGAGGGGTAGGGCTGCACCGAAAGAGAGACGTTCTCGTGTGTCTTGGGCAGCCCAAACCTCAACTATATATAGGGGGGGAGGGGGCTGCGCCCCCCTTAGGGTTTCCACCCCCAAGAGGAGGCGGCCAGCCCTAGATCCCATCAAGGGGGGCGGCCAAGGGGAGGAGAGGGGGGGTGCCCCACTAGATGGGCCCTGAGGCCCATCTGGACCTAGGGTTTGCCCCCTCCCACTCTCCCATGCGCCTTGGGCCTTGGTGGGGGGGGGGGCGCACCAGCCCACCTGGGGCTGGTCCCCTCCCACACTTGGCCCACGCAGCCTTCTGGGGCTAGTGGCCCCACTTGGTGGACCCCCGGGACCCTCCCGGTGGTCCCGGTACATTACCGATTTCACCCGAAACTTTTCCGGTGACCAAAACAGGACTTCCCATATATAAATCTTTACCTCCGGACCATTCCGGAACTCCGACGTCCGGGATCTCATCCGGGACTCCGAACAACATTCGGTAACCACGTACATACTTTCCCTATAACCCTAGCGTCATCGAACCTTAAGCGTGTAGACCCTACGGGTTCGGGAACCATGCAGACATGACCGAGACGTTCTCCGGTCAATAACCAACAGCGGGATCTGGATACCCATGTTGGCTCCCACATGTTCCACGATGATCTCATCGGATGAACCACGATGTCGGGGATTCAATCAATCCCGTATGCAATTCCCTTTGTCTAACGGTATGTTACTTGCCCGAGATTTGATCGTCGGTATCCCTATACCTTGTTCAATCTCGTTACCGGCAAGTCTCTTTACTTGTTCCGTAACTCACATCATCCCGTGATCAACTCCTTGGTCACATTGTGCACATTATGATGATGTCCTACCGAGTGGGCCCAGAGATACCTCTCCGTTTACACGGAGTGACAAATCCCAGTCTCGATTCATGCCAACCCAACAGACACTTTCGGAGATACCCGTAGTGCACCTTTATAGCCACCCAGTTACGTTGTGACGTTTGGCACACCCAAAGCATTCCTACGGTATCCGGGAGTTGCACAATCTCATGGTCTAAGGAAATGATACTTGACATTAGAAAAGCTCTGAGCAAACGAACTACACGATCTTGTGCTAGGCTTAGGATTGGGTCTTGTCCATC
Source organism: Triticum aestivum (assembly GCF_018294505.1). Taxonomy (NCBI): domain Eukaryota; kingdom Viridiplantae; phylum Streptophyta; class Magnoliopsida; order Poales; family Poaceae; genus Triticum; species Triticum aestivum. Next base: position 349,879,032 of record NC_057811.1, read on the forward strand.
ACATCATTCTCCTAATGATGTGATCCCGTTATCAACGACATCCAATGTCCATGGTCAGGAAACTGTAACCATCTATTGATCAACGAGCTAGTCAACTAGAGGCTTACTAGGGACATGGTGTTGTCTATGTATCCACACATGTATCTGAGTTTCCTATCAATTACAATTCTAGCATGGATAATAAACGATTATCATGAACAAGTAAATATAATAATAACCAATTTATTATTGCCCCTAGGGCATATTTCTAACATTAATTACTACTGACAAACAAAGTCACAAAGAACCAATAGCAAAAAGAACCATCTAAAAAGAATACTCGTAGCTCAAATTATAGGCAATCTAGTGATTTGAGCAAATTCAAGAATTTCAAATTCAAACTTTCAAATCTAGTCAAACTTGATATCTACAGAAACTTCATAAAATTTCTAATCTAATGCAAAAAGAATCAAATTAAAATACTAAAAATCCTAATTGATATGAATTTTCTAAAACAGTAGAGCCGGTGTTGGCCGAAGAGGGACTCTTTGGCCAACTGTTGGCCGAAATGTCCTTTTTGGCCAGCGGTTGGCCGAAAAGTCCCTCTTCGGCCAATGGTAGGCCGAAAAGTCCCTCTTCGGCCAACGGTAGGCCGACAGGGTGATACTTTTGATTTTTCTGCATTAGGGTGTATAGTTTCCGAATTTGCTATAAAAATCATCATAATTTCAAAAAAAAGTCTTTGGATCGTGACCGGCGGTTGTCATGCCAAAATTTTGGCATTCGCTTGAGCCACAGGACACCGTTTGGGTCGTAGCCCAATTACCGGCGCCACGTCAAAAAATCGGTCGATGCGTTCAATTCTGCACCGACGCACGGGCGAAACAAGGGTGGGCGAATCATCCGCCAATATATTGGCGAGCCCCTGATTTGGCGAGGCGGCCGTGGGCATGAACCAAACGGCCCCCAAGAGTTTTTTCCTTCATTGTTCCTCGTTGCATTGGCTGCCGACAACAATGAAAGTATTTTCTGAAGCTATCCTGACATGCTCTCAACGACAGCGGTACATGAGTTGTTGGATCTCCAAAAGCGGGTGAGAGCGGATGTGATTTATCTTGACTAAATTTCATCTAAACAAAGTTAAGGCAATTGAGTTCAGCATTAACCGCTCTGGTGGTCTTGTTCCTTTTGACAATCAGTCTAATGGAATGGTGTTGGGCTACTCTTCCTCTAATTTTATTCATGGTTAATGAAGGATAGTGTTGATTGGCGCCTGGCAAGCTTCTATGGTGTACCTGATTGGGACAAAAAGCAAATATCTAGGTCCTATTTGCGTGATCTACATAATAGTAACATGACGACGTGGTTGATAATTAGAGATTTCAGTGAAATTCTTGTGGACAGTGAGAAGGAATGTGGTAATATTCGTTCGCAACATATGAAGGAGTGTGTGGACGACCGCGGTCTGTAAGAGGTATTTCTTATTGGCTGCCCCTTTACTTGGAGCGGGGGTATCATCGAGGAACGACTCGACACAGCCATATCTAAAGAAGCATGGGCTACACAATTCCACTTGGCTGCTCTTCTTCATGAGCACCATATTCACTCATACCACAGATCGAACCCCTATATACGGAGTACTTTGCCACTGGGAACACACGATATAGGGCAGTGACGGAGGCAGCAGGGGGGGAGCTGTGGCCCTGGCTCCCCCCATGCTAAACAAAATCCTTAAATTACCCCTATATATTGTGTGACTTTACAAAGTTATGGCCTAAATTTTAGTGTATGCCCCCTCCAATGATCATACATGTATCATTGGCCCCCTTCATATGAAGTTCCTTGCTCCCTGGTATAGGGGTCTAGGATTGAGGCTCGATGGCAACCGTTAATGAAGTTGTTAATTCTGCTTGGGAACGCGCCAAAATGGCGGGGGTCGGCCCTTTACTGGGTGATCGCATTAAAGCGGTACATGATGATCTCCATCAATGGGATATGATATTCTCAAGAGTCTTAAGAAAAGAATTGAAAAGTTGTAAAAGGAACTCGATAAGTTATGGTGTGGACCATTAACGAGTGAGACTCGTGCAAAAATGAAAGAAATTCAAGTTCTTACAAAAACCTGTTGGATCAGTAAGAGATGATCTGGCTTCAAAGAGGCCAGGGAATTGGCTGTTGCATGGTGACAGGAACACAACGTTTTTCATAACGCTGCATCGACGCAAGAGAAGCGAAATCTGTTGGGGAACGCAGTAATTTCAAAAAAATTCCTACGCACACGCAAGATCCATCTAGGTGATGCATAGCAACGAGAGGGGAGAGTGTTGTCCACGTACCCTCGTAGACTGAAAGCGGAAGTGTTATGACAACGCGGTTGATGTAGTCGTACGTCTTCACGATCCGACCGATCCTAGTACCGAAAGTGCGGCACCTCCGCGATCTGCACACGTTCAGCTCGGTGACGTCCCACGAACTCTAGATCCAGCTGAGTGTCGAGGGAGAGCTTCGTCAGCATGACAGCGTGATGACGGTGATGATGAAGTTACCGACGCAGGGCTTCGCCTAAGCACTACAACGCTATGACCGAGGTGGAAATCTATGGAGGGGGGCACCGCACACGGCTAAGACAACTGTCAACTTGTGTGTCTATGGGGTGCCCCCTCCCCCGTATATAAAGGAGTGGAGGAGGGGGAGCCGGCCCTCTCATGGCGCGCCCCAAGGGGAGTCCTACTCCCACCGGGAGTAGGATTCCCCCTTCTCCCTAGTTGGAGTAGGAGAGTAAGGAAGGAGGAGAGAGGGAGAAGGAAAGGGGGCGCCGCCCCCCCTTCCCTAGTCCAATTCGGACCCAAGGGGGAGGGAGCGCGCGGCCTGCCCTGGTGTAGCGACCCGACCCGAATTGATCAAGTCTCTGTGCTTAAGTGTCATCCCTGGATCGGTATGCTGACACACACAGTACTCGAGGATTTATAACAGAGGTAAATCACATGTATAAAGTAACGTAAATACTATTACCTCAATCCAAATAGCGGAAGTAACAAGGTTGTGGATTCCCATCAACACCAACGGCAAAGTTGAGTGTAGAAATCGTAACCCTAACGAATCACTTACTCGTCGTAAGATATCCTGCAACATGAAACGTTGCAGCCCGAAAACGGGTTACCACATGGAATATGCTGGCAAATTCACACCATAGGGAAATGATGAACAAAGGCTATCACTACATGCATATATGGATGGTGGAAAAGCTCTATGGTTATAATGTTTTTGCGAAAAGCCAATTTTTCCCTACTGCAAAGGAATAAATTTTATTTAACTACCATTGTGGTTGTGAAACATTGAGATGGTTGACAGCATCTCAATCCCAATTAAGAACGTGATTAAACCCAAATCAAATTTAAATTAGGTAACATGATGAGATCAACGGGATAATCCAAGAACTAGATACTCAAGATGTCCATAACCGGGGACACGGCTAATCATGATTAGTTTGTACACTCTGCAGAGGTTTGCGCACTTTTCCCCACAAGACTCGATCTCCTCCGTTGGATTTCTCGCACTACATGGTGTTTGAGAAACGGATGATCGAGACACAGTCTTTCAGAAGCATTTACTCTCTACTCCGGGCAGACCGTTACACCTACAATCCCCCTACATCTGCTAGTCCACCTCTTCAAGAGCTCACACAACTTACTCAACTATGCCAGAGCCCATAATGGCTTGTGGCTGCACACGGAAGTTTCTAGCATGAATAATCTTATGATCCCTTTGAGTCTGGGTGGCGGTCCATAGGATGATCACACGGGTACTCCGGGATATCCAAAAATACAGGCAACACTGGGTTCTCCAGGTGCCTCAATCCACCCAGATGTTTATTTAAGTAGCCACCTTAAGTTGAACCATTAATTAACAATCTCACATCTGTCATGGAAATTCGCTCAAACCCAATCCACGTCTACGAGCATAGCATAGCAATATAAGCAAACGTGAAGTAACTCCCAAAGGTTTGATTGTAAACAGGGCAATAGGTACTACCTCATCAACTACTTCCCAATACCCACATGTTATCAATCCTACTCATGCAATGTTTGAGGGTTGAATCTAATGCATAAAAACTGGGTATGAAAGGGATATGATCAAAGTGTGAACTTGCCTGCAATGTTGATGAAGATGATTCGCACTCAAAACTCTTGATAGATCTACTCGTCACACTCCGTCAATCTATCGTAAGCAAGCAATAGTAACCACACATAAGCAATCCCTCAAAAGATCGAGAAGAACGAAGAAGACACTTCGGAAAACATCAAAACCAAGCAAATAACTCTTGCAACATAAAACAATTTCTAACAGTACCAAAATTATGTGAATTTTGCCTTATCAGAAAGTTTAGGTCAAGAGCTTCGCTTTGCAAAAAGAATCAACTCAAACGGAGTTACGGAACTTAAGTTATGAACAAAAGAAGTTTGAATATGAATTTGAGCAAATTTCGAAATTTGAAAATTTCAAAAAGTTGACATGACAGGTTAACTGGATAGGTGAAAACAAGACGAAACTATAGGCGCTGGTTTCATCTAATTTGGATGAACAAGTAAAAAGTTATGGCTATTTGAAAAATCAGGGCCAAGCTATTTTGCAGAAGAAAAAAAATAGCTACGGATAAAAGAATTCTAGATCTAATGTATAAATACAGAGAACGAATAAATATACCTTTATAAGATATAGAAAAGACGACTTCGAAGTGTGGAGACAACTTCCAAAAGTCCCGCCGGAGAGGAGAAATATATTTTTAGCTAGTCAAACCAAAATATTGATTTAACCCGCAATGGATAATTTTTAGAGGCTCTATGGGTCTATATTTATAGGTGGAAAAGAGGTTTAGGGGTTAAAGGCTAGGCAATGTGGGACTAAACGTAGACGAACAAATAAAATAAATGGGGAACCGCATGGGCTAAAAGAACCACGGGCCGGCTGCGCGCGCACGTACACGGGGCGCTGCAGTTTCTTTTCTTTCTTTTTTGAAATTGAAAAAAAAACTATGGAGAGAAAAAAAATGGGGAAGCATTATGGCCGGCTGGGCCTGGCCCATTTAGGAGAGAAAAAAATGATGGGACGCCAGATACTATTATGCAGCGCAAGGGCGAGAAATAAATATGGGCCGTACGTACAGTTTTTTTATTAAAAACAGAAAGAAAAACTGTATAACGAAAACAAAAATAAAATTATACATAGGCATATTATATATCAAAATTTTCATAAAAAGATTTCCTACAGTGTGAGCATTTGTATAGCATTAAATAAAATCCACAAAAATTCAAATAAATCAAAGAGTGCTACTGCTCTACTGAAATCCAATAAAAATCATTTTCAAAATACCAAAATTAATTCAAATTTATTTCTCTCCAATTTTTTGTTGTCGGGAATCATGTTACCCTATTTTCCATATATTTTTATTTTGGAGAAAAATAATTTGAATAAAACCCAAATACTCCAAATTGAAAATAATTTCCAAAAGGAATTTAAATTAGATCCTTTTAAACTTCCAACTCATTTTTCATATGTTTTGAAGAAGTCATTTTATCTTCTCTCATGAAAATCATTGAGTTGCTTGAAGTTTCTGAATTGGAAATATTTTCAAATGATATTCAAATATTTTCAACACCCCTTTTCATTTAAATAAATGGAAGAAGTCATGTCATCTTCTCTCGAGGGTTTTGTGATGAAAAGAATTTGAATTCATGGAGATCATAAAAGCAAAATGAAAGTTTGGGAAAGTCCTTTTATTCCCTCTCATTTAACTTTCAAAAGATTTCGAATTTCACTCACTTTCAGTCAATCAATCACACAACAATCCAACAAATAATCAAATCTATCTATTTATTATAACATTCCAAAATTTAGAATTTTGGGATGTTACACCTGGCCGCCCCCCTCTCTCTCCACTAAGGCCCATATGGCCCATTAGACTCCCCGGGGGGTTCCGATAACCCCCCGGTACTCCGGTAATTGCCCGAACTAACCCGGAACTATTCCAAAGTCCAAACATAGTCGTCCACTATATCAGTCTTTATGTCTCGACCATTTCGAGACTCCTCGTCATGTCCGTGATTACATCCGGGACTCCGAACAATGTTCGGTACATCAAAACACATAAACTCATAATACCGATCGTCACCGAACGTTAAGCGTGCAGACCCTACAGGTTCGAGAACTATGTAGACATGACCGAGACTCATCTCCGGTCAACAACCAATAGCGGAACCTGGATGCTCATATTGGTTCTACATATTCTACGAAGATCTTTATCGGTCAAACCGCATAACAACATACGTTGTTCCCTTTGTCATCGGTATGTTACTTGCCCGAGATTCGATCGTCGGTATCTCAATACCTAGTTCAATCTCGTTACTGGCAAGTCTCTTTACTTGTTCCGTAATGCATCATCCTGCAACTAACTCATTAGTCACATTGCTTGCAAGGCTTATAGTGATGTGCATTGTCGAGAGGGCCCAGAGATACCTCTCCGAAGCACGGAGTGACAAATCCTAATCTCAATCTATGCCAACCCAACAAACACCGTCAGAGACACATGTAGAGCATCTTTTTAATCACCCAGTTATGTTGTGACATTTGATAGCACACTAAGTGTTCCTCTGGTATTCGGGAGTTGCATAATCTCATAGTCATAGGAACATGTATAAGTCATGAAGAAAGCGATAGCAACAAACTAAACGATCAAGTGCTAAGCTAACGGAATGGGTCAAGTCAATCACATCATTCTCTAATGATGTGATCCCGTTAATCAAATGACAACTCATGTCTATGGCTAGGAAACTTAACCATCTTTGATTCAACGAGCTAGTCAAGTAGAGGGATACTAGTGACACTCTGTTTGTCTATGTATTCACACATGTACTAAGTTTCCGGTTAATACAATTCTAGCATGAATAATAAACATTTATCATGATATAAGGAAATATAAATAACAACTTTATTATTGCCTCTAGGGCATATTTCCTTCAGTCTCCCACTTGCACTAGAGTCAATAATCTAGATTACACAGTAATGATTCTAACACCCATGGAGTCTTGGTGCTGATCATGTTTTGCTCGTGAGAGAGGCTTAGCCAACGGGTCTGCAACATTCAGATCCGTATGTATCTTGCAAATCTCTATGTCTCCCTCCTTGACTTGATCGCGGATGGAATTGAAGCGTCTCTTGATGTGCTTGGTTCTCTTGTTAAATCTGGATTCCTTTGCCAAGGCAATTGCACCAGTATTGTCACAAAAGATTTTCATTGGACCCAATGCACTAGGTATGACACCTAGATCAGATATGAACTCCTTCATCCAGACTCCTTCATTTGCTGCTTCCGAAGCAACTATGTACTCCGCTTCACACGTAGATCCCGCCACGACGCTTTGCTTAGAACTGCACCAACTGACAGCTCCACCGTTCAATATAAATACATATCCGGTTTGTGACTTAGAGTCATCTGGATCAGTGTCAAAGCTTGCATCGACGTAACCATTTACGACGAGCTCTTTGTCACCTCCATAAACGAGAAACATATCCTTAGTCCTTTTCATGTATTTCAGGATGTTCTTGACCGCTGTCCAGTGATCCACTCCTGGATTACTTTGGTACCTCCCTGCTAAACTAATAGCAAGGCACACATCGGGTCTGGTACACAGCATTGCATACATGATAAAACCTATGGCTAAAGCATTGGGAATGACTTTCATTTTCTCTCTATCTTCTGCAGTGGTCGGGCATTGAGTCTGACTCAATTTCACACCTTGTAACACAGGCAAGAACCCTTTCTTTGCTTGATCCATTTTGAACTTCTTCAAAACTTTATCATGGTATGTGCTTTGTGAAAGTCCAATTAAGCGTCTTGACCTATCTCTATAGATCTTGATGCCCAATATATAAGCAGCTTCACCGAGGTCTTTCATTGAAAAAGTCTTATTCAAGTATCCTTTTATGCTATCCGGAAATTCTATATCATTTCCAATCAACAATATGTCATCCACGTATAATATTAGAAATGCTACAGAACTCACACTCACTTTCTTGTAAATACAGGCTTCTTCAAAAGTCTGTATAAAACCATATGCTTTGATCACACTATCAGAATGTTTATTCCAACTCCGAGATGCTTGCACCAATCCATAAATGGATCGCTGGAGCTTACACACTTTGTTAGCATCGTTTGGATTGATAAAACCTTCAGGTTGCATCATATACAACTCTTCTTCCAGAAATCCATTCAAGAATGCAGTCTTTACATCCATTTGCCAAATTTCATAATCATAAAATGCAGCAATTGCTAACATGATTCGGACGGACTTAAGCATCGCTACGGGTGAGAAGGTCTCATCATAGTCAACTCCTTGAACTTGTCGAAAACCTTTCGCAACAAGTCGAGCTTTGTAGACAGTAACATTACCGCCAGCGTCAGTCTTCTTCTTGAAGATCCATTTATTCTCTATGGCTTGCCGATCACCGGGCAAGTCAACCAAAGTCCACACTTTGTTCTCATACATGGATCCCATCTCAGATTTCATGGCCTCAAGCCATTTCGCGGAATCTGGGCTCATCATCGCTTCCTCATAGTTCGTAGGTTCGTCATGGTCAAGTAACATGACCTCCAGAACAGGATTACCGTACCACTCTGGTGCAGATCTTACTCTGGTTGACCTACGAGGTTTGGTAGTAACTTGATCTGAAGTTACATGATCATCATCATTAGCTTCCTCACTAATTGGTGTAGAAGTCACAGGAACTGATTTCTGTGATGCACTACTTTCCAATAAGGGAGCAGCTACAGTTACCTCATCAAGTTCTACTTTCCTCCCACTCACTTCTTTCGAGAGAAACTCCTTCTCTAGAAAGGATCCATTCTTAGCAACGAATATCTTGCCTTCGGATCTGTGATAGAAGGTGTACCCAACAGTCTCCTTTGGGTATCCTATGAAGACACATTTCTCCGATTTGGGTTCGAGCTTATCAGGTTGAAGCTTTTTCACATAAGCATCGCAGCCCCAAACTTTAAGAAACGACAACTTGGGTTTCTTGCCAAACCACAGTTCATAAGGTGTCGTCTCAACGGATTTAGACGGTGCCCTATTTAACGTGAATACGACCGTCTCTAAAGCATAACCCCAAAACGATAGCGGTAAATCAGTAATAGACATCATAGATCGCACCATATCTAATAAAGTGCGGTTACGATGTTCGGATACACCATTACGCTGTGGTGTTCCAGGTGGCGTGAGTTGCGAAACTATTCCGCATTGTTTCAAATGAAGACCAAACTCGTAACTCAAATATTCTCCTCCATGATCAGATCGCAGAAACTTTCTTTTCTCGTTACGATGATTTTCCACTTCACTCTGAAATTCTTTGAACTTTTCAAATGTTTCAGACCTATGTTTCATCAAGTAGATATACCCTTATCTGCTCAAATCATCTGTGAAGGTCAGAAAATAACGATACCCGCCGCGGGCCTCAATATTCATTGGACCACATACATCAGTATGTATGATTTCCGACAAATCTGTTGCTCGCTCCATTGTTCCGGAGAACGGAGTTTTAGTCATCTTGCCCATGAGGCATGGTTCGCAAGTAACAAGTGATTCATAATCAAGTGATTCCAAAAGTCTATCAGAATGGAGTTTCTTCATGCGCTTGACACCAATATGACCCAAACGGCAGTGCCACAAATAAGTTGCACTATCATTATCAACTCTGCATCTTTTGGCTTCAAGATTATGAATATGTGTGTCACTACTATCGAGATTTAACAAAAATAGACCACTCTTCAAGGGTGCATGACCATAAAAGATATTACTCATATAAATAGAACAACCATTATTCTCGGATTTAAATGAATAACCGTCTCGCATCAAACAAGATCCAGATATAATGTTCATGCTTAACGCTGGCACCAAATAACAATTATTCAGGTCTAAAACTAATCCCGAAGGTAGATGTAGAGGTAGCGTGCCGACGACGATCACATCGACTTTGGAACCATTTCCCACGCGCATCGTCACCTCGTCCTTAGCCAATCTTCACTTAATCTGTAGTCCCTGTTTCGAGTGGCAAATATTAGAAATAGAACCAGTATCAAATACCCAGGTACTACTACGAGTATTAGTAAGGTACACATCAATAACATGTATATCACATATACCTTTGTTCACCTTGCCATCCTTCTTATCCGCCAAACACTTGGGGCAGTTCCGCTTCCAGTGACCAGTCCCTTTGCAGTAGAAGCACTCAGTCTCAGGCTTAGGTCCAGACTCGGGCTTCTTCACTTGATCAGCAACTTGCTTGCCGTTCTTCTTGAAGTTCCCCTTCTTCCCTTTACCCTTTTTCTTGAAACTGGTGGTCTTGTTGACCATCAACACTTGATGCTCCTTCTTGATTTCTACCTCCACAGCCTTTAGCATTGCGAAGAGCTCGGGAATCATCTTATCCATCCCTTGCATGTTATAGTTCATCACGAAGCTTTTGTAGCTTGGTGGTAGTGATTGAAGAACTCTGTCAATGACACTATCAACCAGAAGATTAACTCCCAGCTGAGTTAGGTGATTATGGTACCCAGACATTTTGAGTATATGCTCACTGACAGAACTATTCTCCTCCATTTTGCAGCTATAGAACTTATTGGAGACTTCATATCTCTCAATCCGGGCATTTGCTTGAAATATTAACTTCAACTCCTGGAACATCTCATATGCTCCATGACGTTCAAAACGTCGTTGAAGTCCCGGTTCTAAGCCGTAAAGCATGGCACACTGAACTATCGAGTAGTCATCAGCTTTGCTCTTCCAGGTGTTCACAACGTCCGGCGTTGCTCCTGCAGCGGGTCTTGCACCTAGAGGTGCTTCCAGGACGCAATTCTTCTATGCAGCAATGAGGATAATCCTCAAGTTACGGACCCAGTCCGTGTAGTTGCTACAATCATCTTTCAACTTAGCTTTCTCTAGGAACGCATTAAAATTCAAAGGAACAGTAGCACGGGCCATTGATCTACAACAACATAGACATGCAAAATACTATCAGGTACTAAGTTCATGATAAATTCAATTAATCATATTACTTAAGAACTCCCACTTAGATATACATCCCTCTTATCATCTAAGTGATCACGTGATCCAAATCAACTAAACCATGTCCGATCATCACGTGAGATGGAGTAGTTTTCAATGGTGAACATCACTATGTTGATCATATCTACTATATGATTCACGCTCGACTTTTCGGTCTCAGTGTTCCGAGGCCATATCTGCATATGCTAGGCTCGTCAAGTTTAACCCGAGTATTCTGCATGTGCAAAACTAGCTTGCACCCGTTGTATGTGAACGTAGAGCTTATTGAGGGAGTCCTGGACTAAGGGGTCCTCGGGCGTCTGGCCTGTTATCCATGGGCCGGACTGATGGGCTGTGAAGATACGAAGGCCGAAGACAATACCCGTGTCCGGATTGGACTCTACTTGGCGTGGAAGGCAAGCTAGGTAGCCTATTATGAAGATTCCCTCCTATGTAACCGACCTCATGTGACCCTAGATCTCTCTGGTGTCTATATAAACCGGAGAGCATAGTCCGGATAGGACAGATTCATTACCATATACTCATAGGCTAGACTTCTAGGGTTTAGCCATTACGATCTCGTGGTAGATCAACTCTTGTAACACTCATATTCATCAATATCAATCAAGCAGGAAGTAGGGTATTACCTCCATAGAGAGGGACCGAACCTAGGTAAACATTGTGTCCCCCGTCTCCTGTTACCATTGATCCTAGACGCACAGTTCGGGACCCCCTACCCGAGATCCACTATGCCGTCGGCAAAGGACTCGATGGCCCCTTCGATCGTCAGTAATGGCGTGGTCTAGGGAGAAACCTTCCTCCCAGGACAGATCTTCGTATTCGGCGGCTTCGGACTGCGGGCCAACTCGCTTGGCCATCTGGAGCAGATCGATAGTTACGCCCCTGGCCACCAGGTCAGGTTCGGAAGCTTAAACTACGTCGCGGATATCCGTGGAGACTTGATCTTTGAGGGATTTGATACCGCGGCGATCGCTCCCCCTTTCTCCGATGAACATGACCTAAATCTCTCATCAGAACACACCCAGGGGATGGGTCCTGTTGCTGCAACGGCCTCAGTACCAAAGCAGATCGCGCCCTCCGAGGCCATAAAGTCCGCGGCGTTGGAGCCGCACACGGACTCGGCATCCTGCAATGCTTGCGTCAACGGAACCCCGGACTCCTTTCCGGCCGCATGTTCCGGACCGGATACACCTGCGGACACCGACCTGGATCGGTTGTCGATTTTTGAATTTAGCGCCGCAGACGTCTTCCAGCATTCGCCTTTGGGTGACATACTAAATTCTTTGAAGAACTTGTCCTTGGAGGAAGACCCACGGCCGAAATATGTTCGGTTCGAGCTAGAGGCGGACAACGAGGAATTTTGCTTCCCACCCGCCACCCACTTCATAGCCACCGTCGATGACTTAACCGACGTGCTTGACTATGGCTCCGAAGACATCACCGGTATGGACGACGATGCCGACAATGAGCAAGGCCAAGACCCGCCATTTACTGGACGTTGGACGGCCACCTCTTCGTACGACGTATACATGGTTGATACACCCAAGGGATCTGGCGACGACAAAGAAGAGCCAGATAAGAATAAAACTTCCGAGACGCAATCCAAGCGTCGGCGCCCCAAACGCCGTTCTAAGCCTCGCCGCTCAAAGGACAGCAATACTGGTACCGGAGAAAATAGCACTCCGGGCGACGCCGAAAACAATGAAGACCCTGTCGGAGCTGCATCCGAACAAGAGGAACATGACGACAGGCGAGACAACCCTGATGAGCAGGCCATAGAAGATGACTCGGGGGACGATAGTTACCGTCCACCCTCCGAAGAGGAGACAAGCCTTGGCAATGAAGATTTCATCGTGCCTGAGGACCCTCTAGAGCAGGAGCGCTTTAAGCTTCAACTCATAGCCACTGCAAGGAGCCTGAAAAAGAAGCAGCATCAGCTTCAAGCTGAACAAAATCTGCTCGTTGACAGATGGACTGACGTCCTGACAGCGGAAGAATACGGCCTCAAGCGCCCAACCAAGAGCTACCCAAAATGCAGACTGCTACCTCAATTAGATGAGGAGGCACCAGAGCACACATCTCCCCCGCGTAATGCAGAACGACCACCACGTGGTCGAGATAGGGCGGCCGACCGGCCACCACGCGGTCGGGATAAAGCGGCAATTCAGGCCGAACAACAGACTGCCCAACCACCCCACAAAAATAAAGACGGAAGAATCCGGGGTCACACGTATGACCTCCGGCAGACCCTGGACAGTAGAGCAGGACATACAAGATCGATCTACGGATCACGAGAACGTGCCTCGAGGCACGAAGACGGCTACCTATTCGGACGTGACAAACCTAACCACACCCGGTCCGAATGCCACAGACGAACTCCATCAGAGCTACGCCGCGACACGGCACAGTACAGAGGTGCCGCACACCCTCTCTGCTTCACAGACGAGGTACTGGATCACGAATTCCCCGAGGGATTCAAGCCCGTCAATATCGAATCATACGACGGCACAACCGATCCCGCAGTGTGGATCGAGGATTTCATCCTCCACATCCATATGGCTCGAGGAGATGATCTCCACGCCATTAAATACCTCCCACTCAAGCTCAAAGGGCCAGCTCGGCACTGGCTTAACAGGCTGCCTGAAAATTCTATCGGCAGCTGAGAGGACTTGGAAGAAGCTTTCCTGGACAACTTCGAAGGAACTTATGTCCGGCCACCAGACGCCGATGACTTAAGCCACATAGTTCAAAAACCTGGAGAATCAGCCAGAAAATTCTGGACTAGGTTCCTAACCAAAAGAACCAGATCGTTGACTGTCCGGACGCCGAGGCCTTAGCAGCCTTTAAACATAGCATCCGTGACGAATGGCTAGCACGCCACCTCGGCCAAGAAAAGCCGAAGTCCATGGAAGCCCTCACGGCACTCATGACCCGCTTTTGTGTGGGAGAGGACAGTTGGCTGGCCCGTAGTAACAACACAGCCAGCGAGACAGGCCCCTCGGAGGCCAAGAATAGCACTGGTAAGCTTCGGGGCAACAGAAACAAATGCCAAAGCAATGGCGATAACACCGATGACACAACAGTTCATGCCGGATTCAGTGCTTCCAAGTCCGGCCAACGAAAGAAGCCCTATAAAAGGAGCAGTGGAAAACCATCCAGCTTGGACCGCATACTCGATCGTCCTTGCCAAATACATGGCACCCCAGACAAACCGGCCAACCATACTAACAGAGATTGCCGGGTATTTAAACAAGCCAGCAAGGTAAATAGCAGAAACAAAGAAGGGGAATCGCAGAGCGAGGACGATGACGAAGAGCCCCGGCAGCCGAACACCGGGGGGCAAAGGAAATTCCCCCCTGAAGTCAAAACGGTGAACATGATATATGCTACACATATCCCCAAAAAGGAGCGCAAACGCGCACTCAGGGACGTCTACGCGGTAGAGCCCGTTGCCCCAAAGTTTAATCCGTGGTCATCATTCCCGATCACCTTCGACCGCCGAGACCATCCGACTAGCATCCGGCATGGCGGTTCAGCCGCACTGGTCCTCGGATTTCACCTGACTCGAGTCCTAATGGACGGTGGTAGCAGCCTCAACCTGCTCTATCAGGATATAGTACGTAAAATGAGCATTGACCCCTCACGAGTCAAGCCCACGAAGACTACCTTTAAAGGAGTCATACCAGGCGTAGAGGCCCGTTGTACGGGCTCAATAACGTTGGAGGTAGTGTTCGGTTCCCCGGATAACTTCTGAAGCGAAGAGCTAATCTTCGATATCGTCCCATTTCGCGGTGGCTATCACGCACTGCTCGGACGAATCGCATTCGCTACTTTCAACGCGGTGCAACACTATGCTTATCTCAAACTCAAGATGCCCGGTCCACGTGGCGTCATTACGATAAACGGAAATACGGAACGCTCCCTCCGTACAGAGGAGCACACCGCCGCCCTAGCAGCAGAAGTACAGAGTGGCCTTCTCAAGCAGCACCACAATCCGGCTGCCGAGCCCCTGGACATCATTAAGAGGGTCCGGACTACACTGCAGCAGGACAGCTCGGCTCGTCACAAGCCAAACTAGCAATTTGGCCCCCGTCCCAGCCCTAATGAGGCAATGGTGTTAGTACCACGCGCATTTAAAACTACACACTCGAAACCCCATGGGCACGGACGGAGACACAGCTCGCTCGCGATCCACAGTACGGCTTAATAGACCCTGGGATTCGCACGCTCCTGCTTTTTCTTTTTACAGGTTCTTCTTTTATTTTTCAAGGTCTATACGGACGACCCGTTCGCAGAACACACCAAGGAGGCAACGAGCTATGGCGTACAAGGGAACCCCCAGGTGGTCTCTAATAAACGATTAGTATACTTGTTTTACATACCCGCATGCAGCTCGCCCTTGGTTACGGCATGTTAAATAGCCTTACTTGCTTATCGCATTACTAGTACAAAGTACGCCTCGACGTACTGACTACATCACAACGGTGAATAAATGGTGGCGTCAGCTTATTACTTAATCTTCTCCGTTTCCTCACCTCAGTATCTATTACTCATCGCACACGTACATCATGGTACGTACTAGTACGCCAGGGGCTTCATTATACCCCACATCACGGCAATAAAAGTCCGAACACTTTTTCAGTATAGTTCGGCACCCCGAACTTATAGCATTATATGCATCGGCTCCGAATCATGTCTTTGGTCAATAGTTGGGTTGCCCGGCTCCTGTGCTTACTACCTTACGTTCCGCTATATCGGCTAGGGTAGTAAAGGGAGAACTACTGCGATTGTGTCCCGGTTCTTCCGGACGAGCACCTCAGTAGAGAAAGCCAAAAACTGATTGTCATGATGCGGCGAGAGCCGGTCAGCTCTTCGTGAGGATCCAAATCGTTGGAGATTTTTTCCGCTTCTTACGAAGAATCGGTTCTTCCGATTTGGCGTGTATAGCGCCCCTAATTCGGCCTTCCGAACACCAGGGGCTTCGCCAACTTTATTAATTGTCCAACTCCTATGGCTAAGTGGGGGCGATAAAGGCCGCATAGTCTAATTGCCTTGTTCGTTGCGCTAAACACCTTCTTTAAGGACCAGAATGTGGAGTAAAGAGTGTTTAGATTTATCCCGAACACCCCCGTACTATCTACGTGGGGGCAGAAGCCGACGACCGGTCATCCCCCAGATTAATAAACGGCCGCACAGGAGGTAAAATGTAAAATCATAAACATTATACTACATAACATCTTTGTTCCATATTACAGGGCAAGATAATACACATGTTCTTACGGGAATATAATATCCTTCGAACATTGCTCCGCCGCAAGGCGGGACCCCTCCAGGATGCCATCAAAATAGTGCTCGAGTCAACGATGCTCCTTGCCCTCCGGCGGTCCTTCGGTCATTAGCTTCTTGGCATCTAGCTTCGCCCAATGCGTCTTGACGCGGGCAAAAGCCATACGCGCACCTTCAATGCAGACCGACCGCTTCACGGCTTCGAGCCGCGGACAGGCACTCACAAGCCGCTGCACAAGTCCGAAATAGCTGCCAGGTGCAGGATGCGCCTCGCCAACCTGGGCCTCGTGCTCCTCGCACAAAGCGCGTTCCTTGGCCGCTTTGTCCTCGGCCTCGGCTAGCGCCTTCTTAAGGGTTGCCACCTCGGTTGTGGCCCATAATAAAATTTATGACACTTTCAGTCCGGTCGGACTATTCATTTTTTCGAAATGTACCCACGGGTTACTTCATACCTTGGCTATCCTCCAACTGCTTCTTCACGTGGCCGAGCTCCTCCTCGGCCCGCTCCAATTTTTTCTTCAGTCCGGAGACCTCCGCAGCATGAGTAGTGGCAGCCTACAGCGATACCTGCTTATTCACATAGACAACTCAATTCAAACTCCTGCGATTTTTTGATCCTCTGTTAGGCTTTTCTTCCCGAACACCAAACAGAGTATCAGGGGCTACTGTCTATACTGTGATATTTTTCCTATAATCACATTACTTACCTCAAAGCCTGTTAGAAGGCTAGTGCAGGCTTCGGTCAGCTCGCTTTTAGCGAACTGAACCTTCTCTATTACCGTGTCCATAAGGACACGATGTTCATCCACGATAGAGGCGCTTCGCAGCGCCTCCAACAGATTATCCGGTGCCTCTGGTTGGACAAAGGTCACCGGTGGGATAGGCACGCTCCCTCCTTGGGGGGAATGCCGTTTGCTGGACCCCAGAGCCGTATAGATTTCCGAAATGGTATCCCGCTGAGGTCCGAAGGGAACTCGAACCCCGTCACCAGTCTCCATGGGGGCTTTTTCCCCCGTGTGTCCGGCGTCCGAGGAGTCATCCTGGGGCGTCACCCCGATGATCTCCGGAACCTCCCCCCCGCCTGGGAAGGCCTTTTTGGACACCACCTCGTCATCAGCCCTGAGTGAGACGGAATGGGCAGGTGGCGGAGATATGCTAGCCATCTCCTCTGTGTCTAGCGAATCCTCTGTCGAGGATCGCGGGGAGTCACCGCGCGCCGGACTGCAATGACAAAAGTTTACGATATGTCAATATTACAAACCAGGAAGGCCAGACTTTTGCGAATTCTGGTACTTACGAAGCAGCCTGAGGCTTGGTCCGGCGAGGTCGTTCCGGACTGCTGTCGACGTCCCACGCGGAGTTATCCGCGAAGGAGCCTCTAACCCTTTTAGGCGCTTCCGCCTTCGGGCTTGTGGGGGCCGCTCTCTTCTTCCTCCCCGCTTCAGGTGGGGAGTCGTTTTCTTCTTCCTCTTCATCGCTGTCGTCAGTGGACGAAGAGGAAGTCTCGCTTTCGGACGTCTCGTCCGGAGTGCTTCTCCGGCAAAGGCCCTTCTTGGCCCCTTGGGCCGCCTTTTTAGCCGTCTTCTCTGGCACCTCGTAGGGTGTAGGGAACAACATCTTCTCCAATAATGGAAATTCTTGGTCCTCGGGCAGCGGAGCCGGACAGCTGATCTCCTTGGCCAACTTAATCCAGGCCTGAAAATAGGGGGAGGAAGCTTAAATTTCCTCTCAAAATATGCTAGTAGGGGATGCTCCTTGAAAACATTAAAGGAATTGACCGGGTTGGGCTGGCGCTTTAAACTAAGCCCCCGGTCTTCGGTCGTAGGCGGTGGCATCTCGCCGGCCTTGAAGAGCACCTTCCAGATTTCTTCGTGCGTCGTGCTGAAGAGCCCCAGTAGCGTCTGGTGCTTGGCCGGCTCGAACTCCCACAAATTACAAGATCGGCATTGGCACGGAAGGACCCGACGAACAAGCATGACCTGGACCACGTTGACGAGCTTGATTTTCCTTTCTATCATCTTCTGGATGCACGTCTGGAGCCCAGTCAGCTCGTCCGAGGGACCCCAGGTTAGGCCCCTCTCTTGCCAGGAGGTGAGCCGCATCGGGATTCCGGATCGGAATTCGGGGGCCGCCAACCAGTTAGCATCGCACGACTCGGTAATGTAGAACCACCCCGATTGCCACCCCCTCACCGTCTCCGCAAACGAACCTTCGGGCCAAGTGACGTTGGGCATCTTGCCCACCATAGCACCTCCGCATTCTGCTTGCTGGCCGCGCACAACTTTCGGCCTCACATTGAAGGTCTTCAGCCACAGGCCGAAGTGAGGCGCGATGCGGAGAAAAGCCTCACAGACGACGATAAACGCCGAAATGTTGAGGATGAAGTTGGGGGCTAGGTCATGAAAATCCAGCCCGTAGTAAAACATCAACCCGCGGACGAATGGGTGAAGAGGGAACCCAAGCCCGCGGATGAAGTGTGTAAGGAACAGAACCCTCTCGTGGGGCTCGGGAGTGGGGACGATCTGTCCCTTGGCCGGGAGTCGATGAGCGGTCTCTTTGGCCAGATATCCGGCCTCCTGGAGCTCCTTGATGTCCTTCTTCTTGATGGAAGAGGCCATCCACTTACCTCCAGCTCCGGATCCGGACATCTTTGGAGTATTTTCTCGAACAAGAGAGAAGCTAAGGCTTGGGCGCTGGAGCTCAGGGATGGAAAGGATGAGGAAGAGAAAGGGCGTGGGTGGAAGAAGGGAGTTCTTACCCCCTTATAGAGGCCGCGAATGTCAAACGCCTCCCTGCTCGCCTTAAACTCGCCTATGCCCAAGGGCCGTGTAAACGACACAGTTGGGTTACCCATGCCCGCATTGATGAGAATCCCGCAATAGGGGGGCACGATCTCCGCTTCGACAAGCCGTGCCCGTAGCAACAGCGTTTGGAAACGGGGGATGGCAGAAGAAAAATGGTTCGAAATTGTGACCGGACGGGCGTGATATCACGCTGCAGGGAGCTGTCAGCGGATGGAACTCGTGTAAAATATATATATATTCTCTCTGCAGTTGTGCATGGTGCTTAACAGGTCCGGATAAAATCATCGCGTCCGAAGACTACCTTGGAGTTCGGAAGAAGAGGAACCCGCCTTGCAATGCCGAAGACAATCTGCGCGCCGGACTCCTCGTCATTGAAGCCAGGTTCAGGGGCTACTGAGGGAGTCCTGTACTAAGGGGTCCTCGGGCATCTGGCCTGTTATCCATGGGCCGGACTATTGGGCTGTGAAGATACGAAGGCCGAAGACAATACCCGTGTCCGGATTGGACTCTACTTGGCGTGGAAGGCAAACTAGGTAGCCCATTATGAAGATTCCCTCCTATGTAACCGACCTCATGTAACCCTAGATCTCTCCGGTGTCTATATAAACCGGAGAGCATAGTCTAGATAGGACAGATTCATTACCATATACTCATAGGCTAGACTTCTAGGGTTTAGCCATTACGATCTCGTGGTAGATCAACTCTTGTAACACTCATATTCATCAAGACCAATCAAGCAGGAAGTAGGGTATTACCTCCATCGAGAGGGCCCGAACCTGGGTAAACATTGTGTCTCCCGTCTCCTGTTACCATCGATCCTAGACGCACAGTTCGGGACCCCCTACCCGAGATCCGCCGGTGACACCGACACTTATCACACCCGATCATCGCATGGTGTCTCGGCACGACAAACTTTCGCAAAGGTGCATACTCAGGGAGAACACTTGTACCTTGAAATTTAGTGAGAGATCATATTATAATGCTACCGCCGAACTAAGCAAAATAAGATGCATAAAGGGTAAACATCACATGCGATTAATATAACTGATATGATATGGCCATCATCATCTTGTGCTTTTGATCTCCATCTCGAAAGCACCGTCATGATCACCATCGTCACCGGCGTGACACCTTGGTCTCCATCGTAGCATCGTTGTCGTCTCGCCAACTATTGCTTCTACGACTATCGCTATCGCTTAGTGATAAAGTAAAGCAATTACATGGTGATTGCATTTCATACAATAAAGCGACAACCATATTGCTCCTGCCAGTTGCCGATAACTTGGTTACAAAACATGATCATCTCATACAATAAAATTTAACATCATGTCTTGACCATATCACATCACAACATGCCCTGCAAAAACAAGTTAGACGTCCTCTACTTTGTTGTTGCAAGTTTTACGTGGCTGCTACGGGCTGAGCAAGAACCGTTCTTACCTACGCATCAAAACCACAACGATTTTTCGTCAAGTGTGCTGTTTTAACCTTCAACACAGACCAGGCGTAGTCACACTCGATTCAACTAAAGTTGGAGAAGCTGACACCCGCCAGCCACCTGTGTGCAAATCACGTCCGTAATGCATCATCCTGCAACTAACTCATTAGTCACATTGCTTGCAAGGCTTATAGTGATGTGCATTACCGAGAGGGCCCAGAGATACCTCTCCGAAACACGGAGTGACAAATCCTAATCTCGATCTTTGCCAACCCAACAAACACCGTCAGAGACACCTGTAGAGCATCTTTATAATCACCCAGTTACGTTGTGACGTTTGATAGCACACTAAGTGTTCCTCCGGTATTCGGGAGTTGCATAATCTCATAGTCATAGGAACATGTATGAGTCATGAAGAAAGCAATAGCAACAAACTAAATGATCAAGTGCTAAGCTAACGGAATGGGTCAAGTAAATCACATCATTCTCTAATGATGTGATCCCGTTAATCAAATGACAACTCATGTCTATGGCTAGGAAACTTAACCATCTTTGATTCAACGAGCTAGTCAAGTAGAGGCATACTAGTGACACTCTGTTTGTCTATGTATTCACACATGTACTAAGTTTCCGGTTAATACAATTTTAGCATGAATAATAAACATTTATCATGATGTAAGGAAATATAAATAACAACTTTATTATTGCCTCTAGGGCATATTTCCTTCAGTCTCCCACTTGCACTAGAGTCAATAATCTAGATTACACAGTAATGATTCTAACACCCATGGAGTCTTGGTGCTGATCATGTTTTGCTGGTGAGAGAGGCTTAGTCAACGGGTCTGCAACATTCAGATCCGTATGTATCTTGCAAATCTCTATGTCTCCCTCCTTGACTTGATCGTGGATGGAATTGAAGCGTCTCTTGATGTGCTTGGTTCTCTTGTGAAATCTGGATTCCTTTGCCAAGGCAATTGCACCAGTATTGTCACAAAAGATTTTCATTGGATCTGATGCACTAGGTATGACACCTAGATCGGATATGAACTCCTTCATCCAGACTCCTTCATTTGCTGCTTCTGAAGCAGCTATGTACTCCGCTTCACACGTAGATCCTGCCACGACGCTTTTCTTAGAACTGCACCAACTGACAACTCCACCGTTCAATATAAATACATATTCAGTTAGTGACTTAGAGTCATCCGGATTAGTGTCAAAGCTTGCATCGACGTAACCATTTACGACGAGCTCTTTGTCACCTCCATAAACGAGAAACATATCCTTAGTCCTTCTCAGGTATTTTAGCATGTTCTTGACCGTTGTCCAGTGATCCACTCCTGGATTACTTTGGTACCTCCCTACTAAACTAATAGCAAGCCACACATCAGGTGTTGTACACATCATTGCATACATGATAAAACCTATGGCTGAAGCATAGGGAATGACTTTCATTTTCTCTCTATCTTCTGCAGTGATCGGGCATTGAGTCTGACTCAATTTCACACCTTGTAACACAGGCAAGAACCCTTTCTTTGCTTGATCCATTTTGAACTTCTTCAAAACTTAATCAAGGTATGTGCGTTGTGAAAGTCCAATTAAGCATCTTGATCTATCTCTATAGATCTTGATGCCCAATATATAAGCAGCTTCACCGAGGTCTTTCATTGAAAAACTCTTATTCAAGTATCCTTTTATGCTATCCAAAAATTCTATATCATTTCCAATCAACAATATGTCATCCACATATAATATTAGAAATGCTACAGAGCTCCCACTCACTTTCTTGTAAATACAGGCTTCTCCAAAAGTCTATATAAAACCATATGCTTTGATCACACTATCAAAACGTTCATTCCAACTCCGAGAGGCTTGCACCAGTCCATAAATGGATCGCTGGAGCTTGCACACTTTGTTAGCTCCCTTTGGATCGACAAAACCTTCTGGTTGCATCATATACAACTCTTTCTCCAGAAATCCATTCAGGAATGCAGTTTTGACATCCATTTGCCAAATATCATAATCATAAAATGCAGCAATTGCTAACATGATTCGGACGGACTTAAGCATCGCTACGGGTGAGAAGGTCCTATCGTAGTCAACTCCTTGAACTTGTCGAAAACCTTTCGCAACAAGTCAAGCTTTGTAGACAGTAACATTACCGTCAGTGTCAGTCTTCTTCTTGAAGATCCATTTATTCTCTATGGCTTGCCGATCATCGGGAAAGTCAACCAAAGTCCATACATGGATCCCATCTCAGATTTCATGGCCTCAAGCCATTTCGCGGAATCTGGGCTCATCATCGCTTCCTGATGGGTTACATGTAGTATTTTACACTAGTGCCTGTTTTCTATTGGTGATTTAAAGCACTAGAGCCTGATGGGTTACATGTAGTATTTTACAAAAGGTTTTGGTCAATGCTTGGTGATGATCATGTTGAAGAGGTGCTGACAGTACTCAATGCTGGGGTGACGCTACGGGGTTGAAATGATACTACTATCATCATGATCCCCAAGGCAAACTCTCCTAAAAAAGTCACCCAATTCAGACCAATTAGCTTATGTAATGTTGTTTACATAGTTATTCCCAAGGTGATTCTTGCTAGGCTTAAAAACCTCTTACCGCAGATTATTGGCCCAACAAAGTGTTTTGTCCTAGGGCATTTAATCGCTGAAAATGTTCTCATTGCGTA
Source organism: Triticum aestivum (assembly GCF_018294505.1). Taxonomy (NCBI): domain Eukaryota; kingdom Viridiplantae; phylum Streptophyta; class Magnoliopsida; order Poales; family Poaceae; genus Triticum; species Triticum aestivum. Next base: position 349,902,345 of record NC_057811.1, read on the forward strand.
TCAGAGTCTAGTCTTCATGCAATCAAGAATGAAAAAGGTAGGAAAAGAAGGCCGGTGTGCAGTAAAAGCCTGGTATGCAGAAGGCTTGAGACCATGTGGAATGGGTCTTCTTGGAGGTTATTCTTCTGAAATTGGGCTTTCATGCTAACTGGGTTAAATTGGTAATGCTTTGTGTTTCTTCGGTGGAGTATAGAGTGCGGTTTAACAATGAGGAAACTGAAGTTTCAAACCTCAAGGGGGCTGAGGCAAGGGGATCCCCTAACCCCTTATCTTTTCCTCCTATGCATTGAAGCATAACAACTTTGTTGACTCATACGGAGGAGAGTGGTAGCATAAATGGAGTTATAAGGTATGACATGATACACCTATAGTGACTAATCTTCTCTTTGATGATGACTCCTTAGTTTTGATGAAAGCCAACATAAATATTGATGCATGCTTAAAAGCTGCTCTTGATTTATATTGTTTGACATATGGACAACTTGTCAGTGCGGAGAAATCTAGAATTTTTTAGCTCTAGCACTGATGTTAGTCTGAAGACTCAGATTTGTCCAGGTCTCAAATTTATGAAAAAAGCATTGAATGATAAATATCATGGGCTGCATACTGCTTTAGGTATGGATACAATATCTTATTGGCCGTCTTATTCTGAGATTGACGGGTTGGAAGGAGAATTTTGATGGTCTATCACGCGGTTCTCTTACATCAAAGTACGTTCATCCGTATGATGCATCAATGAGTTGTGAGAGAGAATTTTATTCCTTTTTCTTGTGGGTTTGACTTAACTTTTGGGAAACATAGTAGAAAACCAAAAATTTCATCCGGGAACACTATGAAGATGCATTAGAGGTTTAGATTGGATCGTTGCCAACTTCAAGTTGCGGCCGAAGAAGAGTTAGTGTACATTGTTGATGAAGTCCCTCGAACCATTCACGAACTATCCCTTGAACCGAAGATCGAAAGCACGACCTCTCTACGGATTGCAGTACATGCTTCACAATCCAGCAGCGCTTCGCCTTCCAGAGCTATTCGTCGCTAGAGAATTAGAGGGAGAAGAAGAAAACCGCATAGGACTTCTCTATTATGAGGATTAGAGATATCTATGTCTACTAGAGGAGGCTCCAAAAACTTCTGTTCTCCAACGCACAAAATCCTATAGTATATATAGGTTGGGGAAAGGGGAGGGGCTCCACACAAGGAGGGAAGGACTCCCTCCTTGTTGCGCTGACCTAGGGGGAGGAGGTGTCCTTTACCCTCTTCAATTTGGCCCCCTCTAGCTTGTCATACAAGCTAGGGGACGCCCCCAAGTGTTATTGGGCACTAGGGCCCAATAACTCTCCACCACTTGGCCTTATTGTATTTTCTTTAGCCTGTTGATATTTAATTAATTCTGAAAGGCTCCTAATCATAATTATAACCTTTTATTATTAATTTAACATCTACGGAAACATATTCCACCTATATATCAATTCCCATTATTACCTGGTAAACCCCATAGCTGGTCGTACGCGCGGTCGTATAGAAGGAAATCAGGCCCGAAAGTTTCCTTTCCAGATGGGATTCTTCACCGATTTCGTCCCCATTTGTTCCTACGACTTCCTTGGACTTCAAGGGATGATTCGAGAGAGCATAAGGATCACCTAGAGCCCTTGGATCAAAGGAGGGATGCTACATCAACGAAGGAGGCTATGGGAGAGCTCTTATACATACACCTTCAACCCTATCCACCGCCGTCATATCCATCTCATCTAAGAAATTCATCAACATCTCCATGTCCAATCGTCGTCCACATCAAGACACCATTGTTGCAGCCAAGAGGGAGACCAGAAGGGAGCCACCGCTGGCGGGGCGCGGCCATGGCGCGCAGCCATCGCGCCATCATCACCCCTTCTTCCTCCTCCATCATGGTCTCGGTGATGGGTTGTAACAATTCTTGAACCCCCCTTTACGTGATGTTATTTGAGTAATTGTTGGCTATGGGTCAATCGATTAGTAAGTAGTTATTTGATATATTTATAGTCTATTTGTGTGTGCTGCTTCGTATTGCTTATTTACCTCTGCGGTAATTTAGTGACTGGAGACGTTCAATCCATTGGCGTAGTTGGAGACGTGTTGGAAATATGTCCTAGTGGCAATCATATTTGTATTATTATATTTCCATATTCATATTTAGAGTTTATAATCTATGTTATAACTGCTATGATCCTTGAATATGTGATTTCAGTGGAAAACTCATATGCACGTGTGGAATGATAAACGGTAAGACTAGCTCAAGTGTTGTTACTGATCACATTTTCCAGATCTTAGGATATCGTTAAGTGTAACGATAGTCCTAAAACAACATTGAGATTATGACGTTGGAAGAACGGTCATATTGAATTAACACAATCTTGTTTGTTATGAATTGAGTTAGTATCATCTGCATTCAATTGTAATAACACAAAGTGTTAATGTGTGATATTGCTCCTTAGACCATGAGAGTATTGTGGTCACTTTGTCGGTGTCAAAACCGGCGGATCTCGAGTAGGGGGTCCCGAGCTGTGGATCTGGGATCGATGAGGAACAGGAGACAAGGGATACAAGGTTTTACCCAGGTTCAGGCCCTCTCGAAGAGGTAAAACCCTACTCTTGCTTGATTATATTCAATGGGTATGGTTACAGAGTAGATCTACCTCGAGATCGGGCGAGCTAGACCCTAGATGGGAGAGGTGATGAATGAAGCTCTAGCCCTAAAGAATAAAAACCCTTGATTTATATAGGCATCGATAGGGTTAGGGTTACATGAGGTCGGTTTACAATGAAGGAAAGATTCTGCCTATTCGTTGCCTGCAAGACACATCGCGACTCTGAAGCCTTCTTATCCGATCATGGATCTATACTCGGGCTTGGCTCTGTAGTAGCCCATCAATCCGGCTCAGTCATGACAGGTCGGCAGCCTGAGGACCCCTTAACCCAGGACACCCTCAATAGCCCCCAAACTTGCCTCCAATGCTAGGGCTTGTGTCCGACATCCGCACACCTTGCAGTCTTCTACTTGCGAGGTGAGTTCTTCAGTATGTTCTGCTTATGTTCGGAGTCGAGTGGTGTTCAGAACCTGGAACGTCCATTTCAGTTAAACCCGAAGGAAAAAACCGCTCAAGTATGAATAGTGTCTTTGATTGACAGCTTTTTTCTCTTTAATGAAGGGCCATGACCGGTCATAACGCTGAGTAGCTGGCCATTCTCGATGCGCGGCTCGAGGCCAACCCCTTATTGGCACGTCTCATCAAGGTGGAGATCGTGCTCCGTTTTTTGGGGGATATGATCAATGATTTTGATTCCCCACTCACACATAACGTTGTGAGAGTATCGGGAAGTGGAGAAGCCCACGGCATGGAAAAAGGAGCCCATGACCTATAAAGAGGGGATCGCCACAATTAGCATCTTACGCCTTCTTCCACCTCCCATTGTTGCTTACGCAGTCCTTCAGAGCTCCAGCGCCCTGCCCCACGGCGAATCACATCCCGCCCACCCCAACAATGGCCGGATCTGGTGCCAACGGCAAGTGGGGTGCCTCCATCGTCACCAACAACGACATCCTGGAGCTGAAGCGAGCCGGCTATTTCTCGGCCGACGTTGCTCATCGGGCCCGTGAAGAGGGCCAGATCATCCCTATGCCCAATCCGGGTGAGAGGGTGGTATTCCTCCCCCATTTCCTCTGGGGGCTAGGATTTCCTCTACACCCCTTTGTGACGGGGTTGATGTTCTTCTATGGGCTAGATTTACACGATCTGGCTCCCAACTCCCTCCTCCACATCTCGACCTTCATCATCGTATGCGAGGCCCTCCTCCGAGTCCACCCACACTTCGGCCTGTCGCTGAAGGTGTTCAACGTCAAGCCCAAGGTGGTTGGTGGGGCTCATGCAGACTACGGCGGGGCCATGGTTAGTTGATAACCCACAAGTATAGGGGATCGCAATAGTTTTCGAGGGTAGAGTATTCAACCCAAATTTATAGATTCGACACAAGGGGAGCCAAAGAATATTTGAAGGTATTAGCAGCCGAGTTGTCAATTCAACCACACCTGGAGATTAATTATCTGCAGCAAGTAATCAGTAGCAAAGTAGTTTGATACTTTTGGTAATAGTAACAATAGCAACGGTAACATTAACAGTGATAGCAATAATTTTGTAGCAAGTGTAACAATGATGATAGCAGTAGTAACTTAGCAAAAACAATATAAGATAAATTCGTAGGCATTGGATCGGTGACTTGTTGGATGATATTCATCATGAGACAGTTATAACCTAGGGCGATTCGGCACTAGCTCCAGTTCATCGATATAATGTAGGCATGTATTCCGTAAATAGTCATACATGCTTATGGAAAGAACTTGCATGACATCTTTTGTCCTACCCTCCCATGGCAGCGGGGTCCATATTGGAAACTAAGGGATATTAAGGCCTCCTTTTAATAGAGAACCGGAACAAGGCATTAACACATAGTGAATACATGAACTCCTCAAACTACGGTCATCACCGAGAGTGGGCTTGGTTATTGTCACTCCGGGGTTGCCGTATCATAACACGTAGTAGGTGACTATAACTTGCAAGATCGGATCTAAAACATGGATATAATGATGATAACATAAATGGTTCAGATCTGAGTTCCTGGCACCCTGGCCCAAAGTGGCAAGCATTAAGCATAGCAAAGTCATAACAACATCAATCTAAGAACATAGTGGATACCAGGGATCAAGCCCTAACAAAACTAACTCAATTACATGATGAATCTCATCCAACTCCTCACCGACTAGCGAGCCTACAAAGGAATTAGTCTCTCCCGGTGGGGAGCATCATGGAATTGGCGATGGAGAAGGGTTGCTGATGATGAAGAATGAAGATCCCCCTCTCCGGAGCCCCAAACGGACTCCATATCTGGCCTCCCAATGAAGAACAGGAGGTGGCGGTGGCTCCGTCTCGTGGAACACGATAATTCTTTCTCCCTGTTTTTTTTTGAAATAATGTGGTTTTATAGCGTCGGTTTCAGGGTCTGCGGGGTCACCAGGTGGGGACAACCCACCTGGGCGCGCTAGGAGAGGGGGGCGTGCCCTGGTGGGTTGTGCCCACCCAGGGGCCCCTCTCTGGTAGGTCTTGGCTCTAGAAATTCTTATTTATCATATAAAAAATCCTCGCAAAGTTTCGTTCCATTCCGAGAACTTTTATTTCTACACAAAAACAACACCATGGTAGTTCTGCTGAGAACAGCGTCAGTCCGGGGTTAGTTTCATTCAAATCATGCAAATTAGAGTCCAAAACAAGAGGAAAATTGTTATGAAAAGTAGATACATTGGAGACGTATCAACTCCCCCAAGTTTAAACCTTTGCTTGTCCTCAAGCAATTCAGTTGATAAACTGAAAGTGAAAAAGAAAAACTTTTATGAACTCTTTTGCTCTTGTTTGCATAAATAAGCTTAAACAACACCCAGGTTTTCAGCCAATCATTATAACTAACCATGTCGACAATAACTCTTAAAGATTATATTAAATCATATCAATGACATAATCAGCTAGCGAGCAATAATAAGATATCTCAAACAGCAACACGTTGTCAAAACAACCATGATATAATATGACAATAGTGGTATCTCGCTAGCCCTTTCTGAGACCACAAAACATAAATGCAGAGCACCTCCAAAGTTCAAGCAGCGACTAAACATTGTAATTCATGGTAGAAAAGATCTAGTCATGATGCACCCAACATTAGCTACACACAATGCATAAATCATGACAACTGTGTTCTCTCAGTTTCTGGCGCTCGTTTTAGAAGGTGATGACACAACATAAAAGTAAACAGATAGTCCCTTCACAGAGGGAAGCAGTGATTTGCAGAGGTGCCAGAGCTCAAGTTTTTAAAACAGTGATAAATGATATTTTGAGACATGCACCCTTCTCATTTACTTCATGACCATCAGTTATCAACATCTTCCATGCTAAGCATGCTAATGGCGGTTCCCAAGCGATAAAAGTAAAGGTTTTGACCCCATTGGGAGTTTTTGTTTGATTATTTGAGAGATTAACTCTTTTTTATGATTGCATTTTGGGACTGGGCATCCCTATTACCGCCCTTTTCTCATGCGACGGCGTGTGAATAAACACTCGACCTGAGAATAACCCGCTTAGCATGGAAGATACCGACCACCTCCTGTCGTTCCATGAACGATCCAGGCACCCAAAAAGGATAATTTTTAGAAGTTTTTAGAGGTGGCACATGCAAATTTACTTAGGACGGCAGGGTAATACCATATATAGGTAGGTATGGTGAACTCATTTGGAATAACTTTGGGTTCAAGGTTTTTGATGTACAAGCAGAGTTCCCATTTGGTACTGGAGAAGGCTAGCAATTAGATTGAGAAGCGACCAGCTAGAGAGCAACAACGGTCATAACCATGCATTATGCATAAGTAACATTGGACACTAGCATGAATAGGTTATGAACACCATGAACATAAATATCATAGAGGCTATGTTGGTTTTGATTGAACTACATGCATGAACATGTGCCAAGTCAAGCCACTCGAACGTTCAGAGGAGGGTACCATATCATCATACTACATCACAATCATTTTAACGCTATGTCGATATCCAAGATAAATCATTGTCAACTCCCAGCTACTTATGCATGGCATGAGAAACTATAATCTCTAATTGTCATTGCAAACATGTTTAATCATAATGGGCTGAATCATGGATACTCTGTTAAACATATTTACACAAACAGAACAAGTCGAGTTCATACCAGTTTCTCTCTGCCACAGCCAGTTCATCGAATATCATCATTATTGCCTTTCACTTGCACGACCGAACGATATGAAAATAATAATAGTGCAAGAGTGCCGTGGACTAAGCTTGGATCTGCAAACATTTTATTCAACAGGAGAAGACAAGGTAAAATGTGCTCTTTATTAGTTCAACAATTATTCATATGAGAGCCACTCAACATTTTCATCGTGGTCTTCTCCTCGGTAGAACTCGAATAAAAAGAAAAGAAATTCAGAGAAACACACTAAAATATTTGTGGAGTTTTTGGTTTTCTTGAACAAGGAAATAAAAGGGAAAAGCAAAAACGAGAAAAACTATTTACACAGGAAAGCTCCCAACAAGCAAAAGAAGAACAAGGAAATCTTTTTGGATTTTTTAGTGCTACTACTAAGCATGCATAGAAAGTAAATTACTACAACTATTTTTTTTTCTAAAGTTTTCAAACACACAAGCAAGAAAATAAATCTAAGCATGGATGATACAATGAAAAAGTGTGAACACCGACAAATAGAATGATATGTAGACATAAATGTAATGTCGGTGAGAAACACGTACTCCCCAAAGCTTAGGCTTTTGGCCTAACTTGGTAGTAGATCAGTGACCTGGAGGGTAGTAGTTGGAGTGGTAGCTCACGGAGGCTCTCGGTGCTGAAGCATCGGCCTACTGTGTTGCCACCACTACTGCGTTGTGAGCTCGGGCCTCACTCTCAAGAACAAAATTATCTCCCCTTCCTGTGATAGTCAAAAAGAGCAGGCGCAGGCAAATATCATGGTGATGCATAGCAACGAGAGGGGAGAGTGTGTCCACGTACCCTCGTAGACCGAAAGCAGAAGCGTTATGACAACGCGGTTGATGTAGTCGTACGTCTTCACGATCCGACCGATCCAAGTACCGAACGCACGGCACCTCCGAGTTCAGCACACGTTCAGCTCGATGACGTCCCACGAACTCCGATCCAGCAGAGCTTTGTGGGAGAGTTCCGTCAGCATGATGGCGTGATGACGGTGTTGATGATGCTACCGACGCAGAGCTTCGCCTAAGCACCGCTACGATATTACCGAGGTGGAATATGGTGGATGGGGGCACCGCACGGGGCTAAGAGATCAATGATCAATTGTTGTGTCTCCAAGGGGTGCCCCCCTCCCCGTATATAAAGGAGTAGAGGAGGGGGAGGCGGCCGGCCAGGAGGAGGGTGCGCCCAAGGGAGTCCTACTCCCACCGGGAGTAGGATTCCCCCTTCCAAGTTGGAGTAGGAGAGGGAAAGGAAGGGAAGGAGGGAGGAAGGAAAGGGGGGCCGGCCCCCCTCCCAATTCGAATTGGGCTTGGTTGGGGGCGCCCCCTCCTTTGCTCCTCTCCTCTCTTTTCCACTAAGGCCCAATAAGGCCCATATACCTCCCGGGGGTTCCGGTAACCTCCCGGTGCTCCGGTATATTCCCGATCTCGCTCGGAACCATTCCGATGTCCAAATATAGTCATCCAATACATCGATCTTTACGTCTCGACCATTTTGAGACTCCTCGTCATGTCCGTGATCATATCCGGGACTCCGAACTACCTTCAGTACATCAAAACACATAAAATCATAATACTGAACGTCACAGAACTTTAAGCGTGCGGACCCTACGAGTTCGAGAACTATGTAGACATGACCGAGACACATCTCCGGTCAATAACCAATAGCGGAACCTGGATGCTCATATTGGTTCCTACATATTCTACGAAGATCTTTATCGGTCAAACCGCATAACAACATACGTTGTTCCCTTTGTCATCGGTATGTTACTTGCTCGAGATTCGATCGTCGGTATCTCAATACCTAGCTCAATATCGTTACCGGCAAGTCTCTTTACTCGTTCCGTAATGCATCATCCCGCAACTAACTCATTAGTCACATTGCTTGCAAGGCTTATAGTGATGTGCATTACCGAGAGGGCCCAGAGGTACCTCTCCGACAATCGAGTGACAAATCCTAATCTTGATCTATGCCAACCCAACAAGTACCATCGGAGACACAGGTAGAGCACCTCTATAATCACCCAGTTACGTTGTGATGTTTGGTAGCACACAAAGTGTTCCTCCGGTAATCGGGAGTTGCATAATCTCATAGTCATAGGAACATTTATAAGTCATGAAGAAAGCAATAGCAGTAAACTTAAACGATCAAGGGGTAAGCTATCGGAATGGGTCAAGTCAATCACATCATTTTCCAAATGATGTGATCTCGTTTATCAAATGACAACTCATGTCTATGGCTAGGAAACTTAACCATCTTTGATTAACGAGCTAGTCAAGTAGAGGCATACTAGTGACACTATGTTTGTCTATGTATTCACACATGTATTATGTTTCCGGTTAATACAATTCTAGCATGAATAATAAACATTTATCATGATATGAGGAAATAAATAATAACTTTATTATTGACTCTAGGGCATATTTCCTTTAGTCTCCCACTTGCACTAGAGTCAATAATCTAGATTACACAGTAATGATTCTAACACCCATGGAGTTTGGTGCTGATCATGTTTTGCTCGTGGAAGATGCTTAGTCAACGGGTCTGCAACATTCAGATCCGTATGTATCTTGCAAATCTCTATGTCTCCCACTTGGACTTGATCCCGGATGGAATTGAAGCGTCTCTTGATGTGTTTGGTTCTCTTGTGAAATCTGGATTCCTTTGCCAAGGCAATTGCACGAGTATTGTCACAAAAGATTTTCATTGGACCCGATGCACTAGGTATGACACCTAGATCGGATATGAACTCCTTCATTTCCTGCTTCCGAAGCAGCTATGTACTCCGCTTCACACGTAGATCCCGCCACAACGTTTTGTTTAGAACTGCACCAACTGACAGCTCCACCGTTCAATATAAACACGTATCGGGTTTGCGATTTTGAATCGTCTGGATCAGTGTCAAAGCTTGCATCAACGTAACCATTTACGACGAGCTCTTTGTCACTTCCATAAACGAGAAACATATCCTTAGTCCTTTTCAGGTATTTCAGGATGTTCTTGACCGCTCTCCAGTGATCCACTCCTGGATTACTTTGGTACCTCCCTGCTAAACTAATAGCAAGGCACACATCAGGTCTGGTACACAACATTGCATACATGATAGAGCCTATGGCTGAAGGATAGGGAACATCTTTCATTTTCTCTCTATCTTCTGCAGTGGTCGGACATTGAGTCTGACTCAACTTCACACCTTGTCACACAGGCAAGAACCCTTTCTTTGCTTGATCCATTTTGAACTTCTTCAAAACTTTGTCAAGGTATGTGCTTTGTGAAAGTCCAATTAAGCGTCTTGATCTATCTCTATCGATCTTGATGCCCAATATATAAGCAGCTTCACCGAGGTCTTTCATTGAAAAACTCTTATTCAAGTATCCTTTTATGCTAACCAGAAATTATATATCATTTCCAATCAGCAATATGTCATCCACATATAATATTAGAAATGCTATAGAGCTCCACTCACTTTCTTATAAATACAGGCTTCTCCAAAAGTCTGTATAAAACAATATGCTTTGATCACACTATCAAAACGTTCATTCCAACTCCGAGAGGCTTGCACCAGTCCATAAATGGATCGCTGGAGCTTGCACACTTTGTTAGCTCCCTTTGGATCGACAAAACCTTCTGGTTGCATCATATACAACTCTTTCTCCAGAAATCCATTCAGGAATGCAGTTTTGACATCCATTTGCCAAATATCATAATCATAAAATGCGGCAATTACTAACATGATTCGGAAAGACTTAAGCATCGCTACGGGTGAGAAAGTCTCATCGTAGTCAACCCCTTGAACTTGTCGAAAACCTTTTGCAACAAGTCGAGCTTTATAGACAGTAACATTACCGTCAGCGTCAGTCTTCTTCTTGAAGATCCATTTATTCTCTATGGCTTGCCAATCATCGGGCAAGTCAACCAAAGTCCACACTTTGTTTTCATACATGGATCCCATCTCAGATTTCATGGCCTCAAGCCATTTTGCGGAATCTGGGCTCACCATCGCTTCTTCATAGTTCGTAGGTTTGCCTTGGTCAAGTAACATGACCTCCAGAATAGGATTACCGTACCACTCTGGTGCGGATCTTACTCTGGTTGACCTACGAGGTTCGGTAGTAACTTGATCTAAAGTTTCATGATCAACATCATTAGCTTCCTCACTAATTGGTGTAGGTGTCACACGAACCGGTTTCTGTGATGAACTACTTTCCAATAAGGGAGCAGGTATAGTTACCTCATGAAGTTCTACTTTCCTCCCACTCACTTCTTTCGAGAGAAACTCCTTCTTTAGAAATGATCCATTCTTAGCAACAAATGTCTTGTCTTCGGATCTGTGATAGAAGGTGTACCCAACAGTTTCCTTTGGGTATCCTATGAAGAAACATTTCTCCAATTTGGGTTTGAGCTTATCAGGTTGAAGCTTTTTCACATAAGCATCGCATCCCCAAACTTTAAGAAATGACAACTTTGGTTTCTTGCCAAACCACAGTTCATAAGGCGTCGTCTCAACGGATTTCGATGGTGCCCTATTTAACGTGAATGCAGCCGTCTCTAAAGCATAACCCCAAAACGATAGCGGTAAATCAGTAAGAGACATCATAGATCGCACCATATCTAGTAAAGTATGATTACGACGTTCAGACACACCATTACGCCGTGGTGTTCCGGGTTGCTTGAGTTGCGAAACTATTCCGCATTGTTTCAAATGTAGACCAAACTCATAACTCAAATATTCTCCTCCGCGATCAGATCGTAGAAACTTTATTTTCCTGTTACGATGATTTTCCACTTCACTCTGAAATTCTTTGAACTTTTCAAATGTTTCAGACTTGTGTTTCATTAAGTAGATATACCCATATCTGCTTAAATCATCTGTGAAGGTGAGAAAACAACGATACCCGCCACGAGCTTCAATATTCATCGGACCACATACATTAGTATGTATGATTTCCAATAAATCTGTTGCTCGCTCCATTGTTCCGGAGAACGGCGTTTTAGTCATCTTGCCCATGAGGCATGGTTCGCAAGTACCAAGTGATTCACAATCAAGTGATTCCAAAAGTCCATCAGTATGGAGCTTCTTCATGCGCTTTACACCAATATGACCTAAACGGCAGTGCCACAAATAAGTTGCAATATCATTATCAACTCTGCATCTTTTGGCTACCACATTATAAATATGTGTATCACTACTATCAAGATTCAATACAAAAAGACCACTCTTCAAGGGTGCATGACCATAAAAGATATTACTCATATAAATAGAACAACCATTATTCTCAGATTTAAATGAATAACCATCTCGCATCAAACAAGATCCAGATATAATGTTCATGCTTAACGCTGGCACCAAATAACAATTATTCAGGTCTAAAACTAATCCCAAAGGTAGATATAGAGGTAGCATGCCAACGACGATCACATCGACTTTGGAACCATTTCCCACGCGCATCGTCACCTCGTCCTTAGCCAATATTCTCTCAATCCGTAGTCCCTGTTTCGAGTTGCAAATATTGGCAACAGAACCAGTATCAAATACCCAGGTGCTACTGCAAGCTCTAGTAAGGTACATATTGATAACATGTATATCACATGTACCTTTGTTCACCTTGCCATCCTTCTTATCCGCCAAATACTTGGGGTAGTTCCGCTTCCAGTGACTAGTCTGTTTGTAGTAGAAGCACTTAGTCTCAGGCTTAGGTCCAGACTTGGGTTTCTTCTCCTGAGCAACAACTTGTTTGCCGTTCTTCTTGAAGTTCCCCTTCTTCTTCCCTTTACCCTTTTTCTTGAAACTGGTGGTCTTGTTGACCATCAACACTTGATGCTCCTTCTTGATTTCTACCTCCGCAGCCTTTAGCATCGCGAAGAGCTCGGGAACTGCATTATCCATCCCTTGCATATTATAGTTCATCACAAAGCTCTTGTAGCTTGGTGGCAGTGATTGAAGAATTCTATCAATGACACTATCATCCGGAAGATTAACTCCCAGCTGAATCAAGTGATTGTTATACCCAGACATTTTGAGTATATGTTCACTGACAGAACTATTCTCCTCCATCTTGCAGCTGTACAACTTATTGGAGACTTCATACCTCTGAATCCGGGCATTTGCTTGAAATGTTAACTTCAACTCCTGGAACATCTCATATGCTCCATGACGTTCAAAATGTCGTTGAAGTCCCGGTTCTAAGCCGTAAAGCATGGCACACTGAACTATCGAGTAGTCATCAGCTTTGCTCTGCCAGACGTTCTTAACGTCATCAGTTGCATCTGCAGCAGGCCTGGCACCCAGCGGTGCTTCCAGGACGTAATTCTTCTGTGCAGCAATGAGGATAATCCTCAAGTTACGGACCCAGTCCGTGTAATTGCTACCATCATCTTTCAACTTTGCTTTCTCAAGGAACGCATTAAAATTCAACGTAACAGTAGCACGGGCCATTTATGTGCAACAAACATAGACAAGCAAAATACTATCAGGTACTAAGTTCATGATAAATTTAAGTTCAATTAATCATATTACTTAAGAACTCCCACTTAGATAGACATCCCTCTAATCATCTAAGTGATCACGTGATCCATATCACCTAAACCATACCCGATCATCACGTGAGATGGAGTAGTTTTCAATGGTGAACATCACTATGTTGATCATATCTACTATATGATTCACGCTCGACCTTTCGGTCTTAGTGTTCCGAGGCCATATCTGCATATGCTAGGCTCGTCAAGTTTAACCCGAGTATTCTTACGTGTGTAAAACCGTCTTACACCCGTTGTAGATGAACGTTGAGCTTATCACACCCGATCATCACGTGGTGTCTCGGCACGACGAAGTTTGGCAACAGTGCATACTCAGGGAGAACACTTTTACCTTGAAATTTAGTGAGAGATCATCTTATAATGCTACCGTCAATCAAAGCAGAATAAGATGCATAAAGGATAAACATCACATGCAATCAATATAAGTGATATGATATGGCCATCATCATCTTGTGCCTTTGATCTCCATCTCCAAAGCACCGTCATGATCACCATCATCACCGGCGCGACACCTTGATCTCCATCGTAGCATCGTTGTCGTCTCGCCAACTATTTCTTCTACGACTATCGCTCCCGCTTAGTGATAAAGTAAAGCAATTACAGCGTGATTACATTGCATACAATAAAGCGACAACCATATGGCTCCTGCCAGTTGCCGATAACTCCGTTACAAAACATGATCATCTCATACAATAAAATTTATCATCATGTCTTGACCATATCACATCACAACATGCCCTGCAAAAACAAGTTAGACGTCCTCTACTTTGTTGTTGCAAGTTTTACGTGGCTGCTACGGGCTGAGCAAGAACCGTTCTTACCTACGCATCAAAACCACAATGATAGTTCGTCAAATTAGTGTTGTTTTAACCTTCTCAAGAACCGGGCGTAGTCACACTCGGTTCAACTAAAGTTGGAGAAACTGACACCCGCCAGCCACCTGTGTGCAAAGCACGTCGGTAGAACCAGTCTCACGTAAGCGTACGCGTAATATCGGTCTGGGCCGCTTCATCCAAGAATACCGCCGAACCAAAGTATGACATGCTGGTAAGCAGTATGACTTGTATCGCCCACAACTCACTTGTGTTCTACTTGTGCATATAACATCTACACATAAACCTGGCTCGGATGCCACTGTTGGGGAACGCAGTAATTTCAAAAATTTCCCTACGCACACGCAAGATCATGGTGATGCATAGCAACGAGAGGGGAGAGTGTGTCCACGTACCCTCGTAGACCGAAAGCGGAAGCGTTATGACAATGCGGTTGATGTAGTCATACGTCTTCACGATCCGACCGATCCAAGTACCGAACGCACGGCACCACCGTGTTCAGCACACGTTCAGCTCGATGACGTTCCATGAACTCCGATCCACCAGAGCTTTGCGGGAGAGTTCCATCAGCACGACGGCGTGATGACGGTGTTGATGATGCTACTGACGCAGCGCTTCGCCTAAGCACCGCTACGATATTACCGAGGTGGAATATGGTGGATGGGGCCACCACACATGGCTAAGAGATCAATGATCAATTGTTGTGTCTCCAAGGGGTGCCCCCTCCCCGTATATAAAGGAGTAGAGGAGGGGGAGGCGGCCGGCCAGGAGAAGGGCGCGCCAAGGGGATTCCTACTCCCATCGGGAGTAGGATTGCCCCCTTCCAAGTTGAAGTAGGAGAGGGAAAGGAAGGGAAGGAGGGAGGAAGGAAAGGGGGCCCGGCCCCCCTCCCAATTAGGATTGGGCTTGGGGGGGGGCGCCCCCTCCTTTGCTCCTCTCCTCTCTTGTCCACTAAGGCCCAATAAGGCCCATATTCCTCCCGGGGGTTCCGGTAACCTCCCGGTGCTTCGGTATATTCCCGATCTCGCTCGGAACCATTCCGATGTCCAAATATAGTCGTCCAATATATCAATCTTTATGTCTCGACCATTTGGAGACTCCTCGTCATGTCCGTGATCATATCCGGGACTCCGAATTACCTTCGGTACATCAAAACACATAAACTCATAATACCGATCGTCACAGAACATTAAGCGTGCGAACCCTACGGGTTCGAGAACTATGTAGACATGACCGAGACACGTCTCCGGTCAATAACCAATAGCGGGACCTAGATGCTCATATTGGTTCCTACATATTCTACGAAGATCTTTATCGGTCAAACCGTATAACAACATACGTTGTTCCCTTTGTCAATGGTATGTTACTTGCCCGAGATTCGATCGTCGGTATCTCAATACCTAGCTCAATCTAGTTACCGGCAAGTCTCTTTACTCATTCCGTAATGCATCATCCCGCAACTAACTCATTAGTCACATTGCTTGCAAGGCTTATAGTGATGTGCATTACCTAGAGGGCCCAGAGATACCTCTCCGACAATCGGAGTGACAAATCCTAATCTTGATCTATGCCAACCCAACAAGTACCATCGGAGACACCTATAGAGCACCTTTATAATCACCCAGTTACGTTGTGACGTTTGGTAGCACACAAAGTGTTCCTCCGGTAATCGGGAGTTGCATAATCTCATAGTCATAGGAACATGTATAAGTCATGAAGAAAGCAATAGCAGTAAACTAAAATGATCAAGTGCTAAGCTAACGGAATGGGTCAAGTCAATCACATCATTCTCCTAATGATGTGATCCCGTTTATCAAATGACAACTCATGTCTATGGCTAGGAAACTTAACCACCTTTGATTAACGAGCTAGTCAAGTAGAGGCATACTAGTGACACTATGTTTGTCTATGTATTCACACATGTATTATGTTTCCGATTAATACAATTCTAGCATGAATAATAAACATTTATCATGATATGAGGAAATAAATAATAACTTTATTATTGCCTCTAGGGCATATTTCCTTAAAATATGTGTGCACAACAGATGTTTGGTTAAACATTAAATTGTACGTGAAGTCATGAATCTTTCCTTTAAGGATTTTGTGCTCTTTTAAGGTGTTAAATCTAAATACTGCGTGGGTAGGATAGGATCAAAGGGCAAATGTGTAACACCAAGCCGTCGTGCTAAACGCGTGGCATAAATTCCACCATAGAAGTAGCCACTGTTAGCGTTATGCTGAAGTCTACGTGCAACAATAGCTCCAAGGTTATTGTTCCTTTCACCAGTGAGAGCGGTGCGTATGAGGCTCAAGTCTGGAGCAGAAAGCGTACTACACTCTTGCTTGCCTACTATACATTTCTCGTAGAATAATGCAAAGTACTGAATTGTGGGAAAATGAATGCTCTTTATTCTACCTTGTGTCACTCCCCTCCTTTCTCCGTAACAAAGACTAGTCAAGAAAGATTTGAACTCAGTCTTTGGTGGTTCGTCAAATGAACCCCAAAATGGTGGCTTGCAATGGTAAGCAAAATTCTCCAGTGAGATGGTAAATGGACTATCATAAAGCATAAACAACACCCTAGACTCACGGGGAAAGAATTTAAATCCTTTGACAAATGATTCAGTGAGAAGGTGGCGTTGTTCGCACTTATCTGAGAGGTAGGGTCCGACACCGGCATTGTGAACAATATTGCTCAAATTCCTCCTTAATGCCCACACGCATCATATATTCATCGCAAGGCCATAAGCATGTTTTGATGGCGGCATCTCGTGTGGAACTTTCACTTGGTTCTACGTAAGACCGGCGAGCAGAACCGTCACTAGAAGATGCCCCCGAGGATCGCCTCCTCGAAGAACTCCTTCCAAATAGGTTCATCATGTCCGCGTACAATTTTCCAAAAATAAAAATTTTGGGTTGACAAAAATTTGTCAACAAAACTTTATTAAATTGATAGCAACTACTCATAGGGATGCATAGAGGGCATAACAAGCATTCAAACTACTTAGAACTCTAAGAATTTAACATGCAAGCTCATCTACCGCAGCACCAAGAGTAGCTAATTATTCGAAATATAAACCACTAAAACAAAAACTAATTGGACAAACGGTGGAGTCACATACCAAGCAACAATCCCCCGAAACAGTTTCGGAAACGGTGCTTCGAGCAAAGAGATCGAAATCCGCGGGTTTGAGAGCAAGAACACGGGAGAGAGAGCTATGGAGATTTTTTCTGGAGGTAAGTGATGATGTGGGATGAAGAAGTAAGTGAGGGGGCCCACGTGGGGACCACAACCCACCAGGGCGCGCCTGGGGGTCCTGGCGCGCCCAGGTGAGTTGTGCCCACCTGGTGCACCTCCCTCTGACATTATTTGCACCAGAAATTAAGAAATATTCAGAAAAATCGTATTAAATTTTCAGGGCATGCTGAGAACTTTTATTTTTGGGTCATTATTTATTGCACTGGAAATTCAGAAAACAGACAAAACATGGCATTTTATTTTTATTTTACTAAATTCAGCAACTTCATACCGTTTAGAAATGATCCATTAATAAGGTTGATCAGGTCTTATTAACAACCACTTTCGATTAGCATGAAATCGAAGAACTTTTGTAAATCACTAAGTTACCTCAATGGGGATATGAATGTCCCCAACAATAAGCATTTCATATTTATTTTTGACAGTAGGTAGAGGTATTTGAAAGCTTCCAATAGTGATTGTCAGAGATTTTTCAATAACATTAATACCATTCACTTGGAATTGTTTCTTTGGAAAGTGCACCGTATGCTAATTACCATTGATATGAAAAGTGATCTTGCTTTTATTGCAATCAATAACAGCCCCTGCAGTATTCAAGAAGGGTCTACCAAGGATAATCGACATCTTGTCGTCCTCGGGCATCTCAAGTATAACAAAGTCAGTCAAAATAGTAACATTAGCAACAACAATGGGCACGTCCTCACAAATACCGATAGGTATGGCAGTTGAGTTGTCAGCCATTTGCAAAGATATTTCAGTAGGTGTGAGTTTATTCAAATCAAGTATTTTATACAAAGAGAAAGGCATAACACTAACACCAGCTCCTAAATCACATCAAGCAGTTTTCACATAATTCTTTTTGATAGAACAAGGTATAGTTGGTATTCCCGGATCTCCAAGTTTTTAGGTACTCCATCTTTAAAAGTATAATTAGCATGCATAGTGGAGATTTCAGCTTCCGGTATTTTTCTCTTATTAGTGATGATGTCTTTCATATACTTTGCATAAGGAGGCATTTTAAGGATATCAGTCAAGCGAGTACGCAAAAAGACTGGCCTCAGCATTTCAGCAAAGCGTTCAAATTATTCATCATCATTCTTTTTAGTTGACCTGGGTGGAAAAGGCATAGGTTTTTGAACCCACGGTTCTCTTTCTTTACCGTGTTTCCTAGCCACAAAGTCTCTTTTATCATACCTTTTATTCTTAGGTTGTGGGTTATCAAGATCAACAGGTGGTTCTATCTCAACATCATTATCTAGTTCTTTTTCATTATTTGGTTGAGTGTCTTCATGAACTTCATCATTATCTTTTTCATTATCACTAGGTGGATGTTCATTACCATACTGAGTTTCAGCATCAGAGATAGAGGTTTCATTTTCATTATCAAGAGGTTTATCTATTTCAGGTTCACTAGAAGTGTGCAAAGTCCTATCATTTTTCTTTTTCTTCTTCCTTTTGGAAGGACTAGGTGCACTAGTGTTATTTCTTTGTGAATCCTGTTCAATTCTTTTTGGGTGTCCCTCAGGATAAAGTGGTTCCTGAGTCATTTTACCTCCTCTAGTTGCAACTCTAACAGCAAAGTCATGCATATTATGATTCATTTCATCAAGCAACTCTCTTTGTGATTTAGCAACTTGTTCTAACTGAGTTTGAACCATATAAGCATGCTTTCCAACACCTCTAACATCATTTGAGATTCTAAATAACAAGTCACTCAAGCGAGCAATCATATCAGAATTATATTTCAATTGTTTCATAACATTTGCATTGAAGTGATCTTGTTTTATAATATAGTTTTCAAACTCATAAAGGCATTGACTAGGATGCATATTGTGAGGATTATCATTATCATTGAACTTCATTAGAGAATTTACCTCTACCACCTTAGGTAGTGGTGGTGTATTAAGCCCATGTATTTCTTCAATAGGAGGTAAATTTTTAACATCCTCAGCTTTAATACCTTTTTCCTTCATAGATTTCTTTGCCTCTTGCATATCTTCAGGACTGAAATATAATATACCCCTCTTCTTCGCAGTGGGTTTAGCCGGTTGTTCAGGAATAGTCCAATCATCATACTTTTTCAATATGTTATTCAATAATTCTTCCACTTGTCCAACAGTTCGTTCCCTGAAAACACAACCAGCACAACTATCTAGGAAGTCCTTAGAAGCATCGGTTAGTCCATTATAGAAGATATCAAGCATTAAGTAATTGGCAAAGCCACCCCCAAGCTTGTCGGATACTCTCTTCTTTAGTTTGCACAAATTTAAATATTTCCTGTAAGGCAGCTTGTTTCTTATGAGTAGGAAAATATTTATCAGACAAGTAATAAATCATATCCTGGGGACTACGCACACAACCAGGAGTAAGAGTATTGTACCAAGCTTTAGCATCACCCTTTAATGAGAACGAAAATAATTTGAGAATAAAGTAATAGCGAGTCTTCTCATCAGTAGTAAAAAGGGTGGCTATATCATTCAACTTAGTAGGATGTGCCACAACAGTTTCAGTTTCATAACCATGGAAAGGATCAGATTCAACCAAAGTAATTAACTCTGGGTCGACAGAGAATTCATAATCCTTATCATCAATAAAGATAGGTGAAGTAGCAAACTTAGGATCAAATTTCATTCTAGCATTCAAAGATTTTTCTTTATACTTGCTTAATAATTTCTCTAGATCATCTCTATCCTTACAAGCAAGAATAGCTCTAGTTGTCTCCTCATTCATAACATAACCTTCCGGTACCTTAGGCAATTCATATCTAGGAAGGCTAGTTCTAGCAGGTGTTTTAGGAGATTCAGTTTCAAGCCCATCATCAGATTCAACAACATCATGTTGTATTACTCTAGCAATTTGTGCGTCAAGAAAATCACCAAGTGGCACATAATCATTATCAAGCAAGGTACTAGCATCATCATAAGCATTATCAATAGCAGAAGTAGCATCATCAACAACTTGCGACATATCAGAATTAATAGCATGTGGTGGTGTTGCAAGTTTACTCATAACAGAAGGTGAATCTAAAGCAGTACTGGATGGCAGTTCCTTACCTCCCCTCGTCCTTGAGGGAAATATCTTAGTCTTAGGATCCTTCAGATTCTTCATAGTGATAAATTGATAATAATCCCAAGTGACTCAACAAATATAGCTAAGCTCCCCGGCAACGGCGCCAGAAAAAGGTCTTGATAACCCACAAGTATAGGGGATCGCAACAGTTTTCGAGGGTAGAGTATTCAACCCAAATTTATAGATTCGACACAAGGGGAGCCAAAGAATATTCGAAGGTATTAGCAGCTGAGTTGTCAATTCAACCACACCTGGAGATTAATTATCTGCAGCAAGTAATCAGTAGCAAAGTAGTTTGATAGTTTTGATAATAGTAACAGTAGCAACGATAACAGTAACAGTGATAGCAATAATTTTGTAGCAAGTGTAACAGTGATGATAGCAGTAGTAACTTAGCAGAAACAATATAAGATAAATTCGTAGGCATTGGATCGGTGACTTGTTGGATGATATTCATCATGAGACAGTTATAACCTAGGGCGATACGGCACTAGCTCCAGTTCATCAATATAATGTAGAACTTGCATGACATCTTTTGTCCTACCCTCCCGTGGCAGCGGGGTCCATATTGGAAACTAAGGGATATTAAGGCCTCCTTTTAATAGAGAACCGGAACAAGGCATTAACACATAGTGAATACATGAACTCCTCAAACTACGGCCATCTCCGGGAGTAGGCCCGGTTATTGTCACTCCGGGGTTGCCGGATCATAACACGTAGTAGGTGACTATAACTTGCAAGATCGGATCTAAAACATGGATATAATGATGATAACATAAACGGTTCAGATCTGAGTTCATGGCACCCGGGCCCAAAGTGACAAGCATTAAGCATAGCAAAGTCATAGCAACATCAATCTAAGAACATAGTGGATACTAGGGATCAAGCCCTAACAAAACTAACTCGATTACATGATGAATCTCATCCAACTCCTCACCGACCAGCGAGCCTATGAAGGAATTACTCACTCCCAGTGGGGAGCATCATGGAATTGGCGATGGAGAAGGGTTGATGATGATGAAGAACGAAGAACCCCCTCTCCGGAGGCCCAAACGGACTCCAGATCTGGCCTCCCGATGAAGAACAGGAGGTGGCGGCAGCTCCATCGGGTGGAACGCGATAATTCTTTCTCCCTGATTTTTTTTCTGGAATAATGTGATTTTATAACATTGGTTTCAGGGTCTGCGGGGCCACCAGGTGGGGAAAATCCACCTTGGCGCGCTAGGAGAGGGGGGCGCGCCCTGGTGGGTTGTGCCCACCCAGGGGGCCCTCTCCAGTAGGTCTTGGCTCCAGAAATTCTTATTTATCATATAAAAATCCTCACAAAGTTTCATTCCATTCCGAGACCTTTTATTTCTGCATAAAAACAACACCATGGTAGTTCTGCTGAAAACAGCGTCAGTCCGGGGTTAGTTTCATTCAAATCATGCAAATTAGAGTCCAAAACAAGAGGAAAAGCGTTAGGAAAAGTAGATACGTTGGAGACGTATCATT
Organism: Triticum aestivum; assembly: GCF_018294505.1. Lineage (NCBI taxonomy): Eukaryota > Viridiplantae > Streptophyta > Magnoliopsida > Poales > Poaceae > Triticum > Triticum aestivum. The sequence continues at coordinate 349,924,353 of NC_057811.1, forward strand.
AGTAAGCTTACACGGGTCCAGTGGCCGGAGGGGAAGTTTCTTGACACTGTCAGGTTGTGGCAAAAAGAGTGGTTCTATATCACTAAGCCAAGGGACGCGACCTGGACGGCGGCTCCCGCATTCAGATCCGGACGCTCGGCCAGATTGGCCTTGTGGACTACAAAGAGTCCGGATTGGGGTCCGCTGCTGACGTGAAGGCGCTGCAGAAGCGCGTCGTCAACGTGATGGAGATCGGCGCGAAGATGACCAATGTGATCCAAGTTGTGCTCAAGCGCTGGATCCTCCCTTGTCAAGAAAGGGTCAAACCGATGTGGGCATACGAGCCCGAAGACCCTGCCACCGTGCAACGTCTCCTCGGCACAATCCACGACAAGGTGTGGGGCCTTTTATTCAAGCCTCAGGAGGAGTGGCCGGCCGAGGGAGAGGACATCAGCCTCGACGCGGCGAACCCCCCGAGAGAGGTAAGTGGTTTGCCATTTGACATATGTTCGGATAATATTACCGCACCCAATGCAATCTTAAGCCTCCCTTTGCTGATTTTTGCAGGGCTGGCTCGAAAAGGCCAAGAAAATCAGCGGCCCGGCTCGCCTGCCCGAGGAGCCCCGATCGACTCATTTGGAGAAGTTGTTGGTCGTTTCACCTTACAAGGCGCCCGACCAGAAGGGCAAAAAAAAGGATGTACCGAGGGCCAGGGAGGGCTTCCAGCGTAGAGCTCGTCCGGATACTCGGTCCAGGGATGCTGCGGCTCCATCTGCCCAAGATGGAGATGAAGACGATGACGAGGAGGAAAGAGCCTCCTCGCACTCCAAGAAGAGAGCAGCGTCCGAGGACGTCGAGGAGGTACAACCCCCTCAGGCCCTGAAGAGGCGGTGCCGGCCCAAGCTGGTCCTACCTAACAGCTCGTACTCCGACGAGGGGTCCGAAGCATCCGAAGAGGTTCCGAAGAAGGAACCCAGGGTCAAGCCCCCGGCTGACAGGTACGATGTTGGCATTTTTAGCTGCCTTGTTTTTAACAATTCATTCTGAACGGAGGCTGATCCTTTAGTATTGCAGCCCCCTACGCGACCGCCCCGCTGAGAAGATCTCGGAGGGGATGTCCCCGCCCGACGAACTGGCGGATAGTGGGTCCGTTTCGCGCTCCGCACCTCCCCTGATCCCCGAAGTGGTTAGGAAGGTGTTGTCCTGAAGGACCGCTCCTCCTTCGAACACTGGGGAGGAGGTTGATGCCACCATGGCCGAAGCTGACGCCTTGGTCATCGAAGATCAGGGGGATGCGCCCCCCTGGCTAGTGCGGGTAGGGAATCCGGACCATCCGGACCCCCTCATCCGTCTGCCTCCGAGGCCCATGACGATGCTAGTTCCTCCTTCCAATGGGGAAGGGGTCGGGGGTCCAAAGCCCGCGCCGAACACTTCCAAACGGGCGGCGGAGGGCTGGCTAGACGCACTGAGGAGTTGGTGAACAACTCCGTCATCGTCGACGGTCATCGCACTCTCATGGATGCGGTTATAAAAGGTGTTCGGTCCATCTAATCCGGACTGAAGGATGCTGTACAAGGCCTGCTAACAGGCTTTGAGGTAAGTCAAGTAATGCTCTTTTCTCATAAAGTGGTTCTAGTCCTTAGTTTGAGTAGGTCGTATATGTAGTAGCCCCCGAGACTCCGCAAAGTTTGCAAAGGAACTTGCGGAGGGTCCAGTTCATGTAGGCCGGTGTTTGAAGTGGTGTGAACTATTTGATGTCAGAAGCATCTTATTTGGCCGCGACTGCTAATGCCACGGCGCTAGAGGAGATGGATCAGAAGCTCAAGCGCTCCGATCAAGAGTTTGGCCTTGTTAACAAGTGACTTGACAAAGCGCAAGGTGAGCCCTTTGTTTAGATGTATGATTGATTAGTGCCGGATATTAAGGCTCCGGACTGTATGCTAATCTTATAATTTGATGATATTGCAGTTGTTGGGGAATGTAGTATTTCAAAAAAATTCCTACGATCACACAAGATCTATCTAGGAGAAGCATAGCAACGAGCGGGGAGAGTGTGTCCACGTACCCACGTAGACCGAAAGCGGAAGCGTTAAGTAACGTGGTTGGTGTAGTCGAACGTCTTCGCGATCCAACCGATCAAGTACCGAACGCACGGCACCTCCGTGATCTGCACACGTACAACCCGGTGACGTCCCTTGAACTCTAGATCCAGCTGAGGCCGAGGGAGAGTTCTGTCAGCACGACGACATGGTGACGGTGATGATGAAGTTACCAGCGCAAGGCTTCGCCTAAGCACTGCAACGATATGACCGAGGTGTGTTCCTGTGGAGGGGGGCACCGCACACGGCTAAGAGAAACTTTGGTGTGCCTTTGGGGTGCCCCCTTGTCGGTGTCAAAACCGGTGGATCTCGGGTAAGGGGTCCCGAACTGTGCATCTAAGGTCGATGGTAACAGGAGACAGGGGACACGATGTTTACCCAGGTTCGGGCCCTCTCTATGGAGGTAATACCCTACTTCCTGCTTGATCGATCTTGATGAATATGAGTATTACAAGAGTTGATCTACCACGAGATCGTAGTGGCTAAAACCCTAGAAGTCTAGCCTGTATGATTATGATTGTCCCTACGGACTAAGCCCTCCGGTTTATATAGACACTAGAGGGGACTAGGGTTGTACAAAGTCGGTTACAGAGAAAGGAATCTTCATATTTGGACGCCAAGCTTGCCTTCCACGCCAAGGAGAGTCCCATCCGGACACGGGAGAGGGTCTTCGGTCTTTGTATCTTCACAGCACATCAGTCCGGCCCATGCTACATAGTCCGGACGCCCGAGGACCTCCTAATCCAGGACTCCCTCACCCCTCCCACGTATATAAAGGGGGAGGGAGGAGGAGGTCGGCCAAGGGGAGGAGGCGCGCCATGGAGGGTAGGGGGCAATCCTACTCCAAGTAGGATTCGACCCCCCTTTCCTATTCCAACAAGGAGAAGGGGGAAGGAGAGGGAGGAGAGAAGGAAAGGGGGGCCGGCCCCCCTAGTCCAATTCGGTTTGGGCTAGGGGGCGCGCGCCACACCTTGGCCTGCCTCCTCTCTTCCGCCAATAGGCCCATGAGGCCCAATAACCCCCCGGGGGTTCCGGTAACCCCCCGGTACTCCGAAAAATACCTGATACACCTCGGAACTATTCGGGTGTCCGAATATAGTCTTCCAATATATCAATCTTTATGTCTTGACCATTTCGAGACTCCTCATCATGTCCGTGATCTCATCCGGTACTCCGAACTACCTTCGGTTCATCAAAACACATAAACTCATAATACCGATCGTCATCGAACGTTAAGCGTGCGGACCCTACGGGTTCGAGAACTATGTAGACATGACCGAGACTCATCTTGTCAATAACCAATACCGGAGCCTGGATGCTCATATTGGCTCCCACATATTCTACGAAGATCTTTATTGGTCAAACCGTATAACAACATACGTTGTTCCCTTTCTCATCGGTATGTTACTTGCCCGAGATTCGATCATCGGTATCACTATACCTAGTTCAATCTCGTTACCGGCAAGTCTCTTTACACGTTCCGTAATGCATCATCCCGTAACTAACTCATTAGTTACATTGCTTGCAAGGCTTATAGTGATGTGCATTACCGAGAGGGCCCAGAGATACCTCTCCGACAATCGGAGTGACAAATCCTAATCTCGATATATGCCAACTCAACAAACACCATCGGAGACACCTGTAGAGCATCTTTATAATCACCTGGTTATGTTGTGACGTTTGATAGCACACTAAGTGTTCCTCGGTATTCGGAAGTTGCATAATCTCATAGTCAGAGGAACATGTATAAGTCATGATGAAAGCAATAGCAACAAACCAAACGATCATAGTGCTAAGCTAACGGATGGGTCTTGTCCATCACATCATTCTCTAATGATGTGATCCCGTTCATCAAATGACAACACATGTCTATGGCTAGGAAACATAACCATCTTTGATAAACAAGCTAGTCAAGTAGAGGCATACTAGGGACACTCTGTTTGTCTATGTATTCACACATGTACTAAGTTTCCGGTTAATACAATTCTAGCATGAATAATAAACATTTATCATGGTATAAGGAAATGTAAATAACAACTTTATTATTGCCTCTAGGGCACATTTCCTTCAGTCTCCCACTTGCACTAGAGTCAATAATCTAGATTACACAGTAATGATTCCAACACCCATGGAGTCTTGGTGCTGATCATGTTTTGCTCGTGATAGAGGCTTAGTCAATGGGTCTGCCACATTCAGATCCGTATGTATCTTGCAAATTTCTATGTCCCCTTCCGACACTTGATGACGGATGGAACTGAAGCGTCTCTTGATGTGATTGGTCTTCTTGTGAAATCTGGATTCCTTTGCCAAGGCAATTGCACCAGTATTGTCACAAAAGATTTTCATTGGACCCGATGCACTAGGTATGACACCTAGATCGGGTGTGAACTCCTTCATTTGCTGCTTCCGAAGTAGCTATGTACTCCGCTTCACACGTAGATCCTGCCACGACGCTCTGTTTGGAACTGCACCAACTGACAGCTCTACCATTCAATATAAATACGTATGCGGTTTGAGACTTAGAGTCATCCAGATCAGTGTCAAAGCTTGCATCGACGTAACCATTTACAACGAGCTCTTTGTCACCTCCATAAACGAGAAACATATCCTTAGTCCTTTTCAGGTATTTCAGGATGTTCTTGACCGCTGTCCAGTGATCCACTCCTGGATTACTTTGGTACCTCCCTACTATACTTATAGCAAGGCACACATCAGGTCTGGTACACAACATTGCATACATGATAGAACCTATGGCTGAAGCATAGGGAATGACTTTCATTTTCTCTCTATCTTCTGCAGTGGTCAGGCACTGAGTCTCACTCAACTTCACACCTTGTAATACAAGCAAGAACCCTTTCTTTGGCTGGTCCATTTTGAACTTCTTCAAAATCTTATCAAGGTATGTGCTTAGTGAAAGTCCAATTAAGCGTCTTGATCTATCTCTATAGATCTTGATGCCCAATATGTAAGCAGCTTCACCGAGGTCTTTCATAGAAAAACTCTTATTCAAGTATCCTTTTATGGTATCCAGAAATTCTATATCATTACCAATCAGCAATATGTCATCCACATATAATATTAGAAATGCTACAGAGCTCCCACTCACTTTCTTGTAAATACAGGCTTCTCCAAAAGTCTGTATAAAACCATATGCTTTGATCACACTATCAAAACGTTTATTCCAACTCCGAGAGGCTTGCACCAGTCCATAAATGGATCGCTGGAGCTTGCAGACTTTGTTAGCACCCTTTGGATCGATAAAACCTTCTGGTTGCATCATATACAACTCTTCTTCCAGAAATCCATTTAGGAATGCAGTTTTGACATCCATTTGCCAAATTTCATAATCATAAAATGTGGCAATTGCTAACATGATTCGGACAGACTTAAGCGTCGCTACGGGTGAGAAGGTCTCGTCGTAGTCAACTCCTTGAACTTGTCGAAAACCTTTCGCAACAAGTCGAGCTTTGTAGACAGTAACATTACCGTCAGCGTCAGTCTTCTTCTTGAAGATCCATTTATTCTCTATGGCTTGCCGATCATCGGGCAAGTCAACCAAAGTCCACACTTTGTTCTCATACATGGATCCCATCTCAGATTTCATGGCCTCAAGCCATTTCGCGGAATCTGGGCTCATCATCGCTTCCTCATAGTTCGTAGGTTCGTCATGGTCATGTAACATGACGTCCAGAACCGGATTGCCATACCACTCTGGTGCGGATCTTACTCTAGTTGACCTACGAGGTTCGGTAGTAACTTGATCAGAAGCTTCATGATCATCATCATTAGCTTCCTCACTAATTGGTGTAGGAATCACTGGAACTGATTTCTGTGATGAACTACTTTCCAAGAAGGGAGCAGGTACAATTACCTCATCAAGTTCTACTTTCCTCCCACTCACTTCTTTCGAGACAAACTCCTTCTCTAGAATGGATCCATTCTTAGCAACGAATATCTTGCCTTCGGATCTGTGATAGAAGGTGTACCCAACAGTTTCCTTTGGGTATCCTATGAAGGCACATTTCTCCAATTTGGGTTCGAGCTTATCAGGTTGAAGCTTTTTCACATAAGCATCACAACCCCAAACTTTAAGAAACGACAACTTGGGTTTCTTGCCAAACCATAGTTCATATGGTGTCGTCTCAACGGATTTAGATGGTGCCCTATGTAATGTGAATGCAGCCGTCTCTAAAGCATAACCCCAAAACGATAGCGGTAAATCAGCAAGAGACATCATAGATCGCACCATATCTAATAAAGTGCGGTTACGACGTTCGGACACACCATTACGCTATGGTGTTCCGGGTGGCGTGAGTTGCAAAACTATTCCGCATTGTTTTAAATGAAGACCAAACTGGTAACTGAAATATTCACCTCCACGATCAGATCGTAGAAACTTTATTTTCTTGTTACGATGATTTTCCACTTCACTCTGAAATTCTTTGAACTTTTCAAATGTTTCAGACTTATGTTTCATCAAGTAGATATACCCATATCTGCTCAAATCATCTGTGAACGTCAGAAAATAACGATAACCACCACGAGCCTCAACACTCATAGGACCGCATACATCAGTATGTATTATTTCCAATAAGTCTGTAGCTCGCTCCATTGTTTCGAAAAACGGAGTCTTAGTCATCTTGCCCATGAGGCATGGTTCGCAAGCATCAAGTGATTCCAAAACCACATTAGCATGGAGTTTATTAATGCGCTTTACACCAATATGACCTAAACGGTAGTGCCACAAATAAGTTGCACTATCATTATTGAACTTATATCTTTTGGCTTCAACACTATGAATATGTGTATCTCTACTATCGAGATTCAATAAAAATAGACCACTCATCAAGGGTGCATGACCATAAAAGATATTACTCATATAAATAGAACAACCATTATTCTCTGATTTAAATGAATAACCGTCTCGCATCAAACAAGATCCAGATATAATGTTCATGCTTAACGCTGGCACCAAATAACAATTATTCAGGTGTAAAACTATTCCCGAAGGTAGATGTAGAGGTAGCGTGCCGACGGCGATCACATCGACTTTGGAACCATTTCCCACGCGCATCGTCACCTCGTTCTTAGCCAATCTTCGCTTAATCCGTAGCCCCTATTTCAAGTTGCAAATATGAGCAACAGAACCAGTATCAAATACCCAGGCACTACTGCGAGCATTAGTAAGGTACGCATCAATAACATGTATATCAAATATACCTTTCACTTTGCCATCCTTCTTATCCGCCAATTACTTGGGGCAGTTCCGCTTCCAGTGACCAGTCCGTTTGGAGTAGAAGCACGCAGTCTCAGGCTTAGGTCCAGACTTGGGTTTCTTCACTTGAGCAGCAACTTGCTTGCCGTTCTTTTTGAAGTTCCCCTTCTTCCCTTGACCCTTGTTCTTGAAACTAGTGGTCTTGTTGACCATCAGCACTTGATGCTCCTTCTTGTTTTCTACCTCCGCAGCCTTTGGCATTGCGAAGAGCTCGGGAATTGTCTTATCCATCCCTTGCATATTATAGTTCATCATGAAGCTTTTGTAGTTTGGTGGCAGTGATTGAAGAACTTTGTCAATGACACTATCAACCAGAAGATTAAATCCCAGTTGAGTCAAGTGATTATGATACCCAGACATTTTGAGTATATGTTCACTGACAGAACTATTCTACTCCATTTTGCAGCTGTAGAACTTATTAGAGACTTCATATCTCTCAATCCGGGCATTTGCTTGAAATATTAACTTCAACTCCTGGAACATCTCATATGCCCCATGACGTTCAAAACGTCGTTGAAGTCCCGGTTCTAAGCCGTAAAGCATGGCACACTGAACTATCGAGTAGTCATCAGCTTTGCTCTGCCAGGCGTTCACAGCATCTGGCATTGCTCCTGCAGCGGGTCTTGCACCTAGCAGTGCTTCCAGGACGTAATTCTTCTGTGCAGCAATGAGGATAATCCTCAAGTTACGGACCCAGTCCGTGTAGTTGCTACCATCATCTTTCAACTTAGCTTTCTCTAGGAAAGCATGAAAATTCAACGTAACAGTAGCACGGGCCATTTATCTGCAACAAACATAGACATGCAAAATACTATCAGGTACTAAGTTCATGATAAATTAAAGTTCAATTAATCATATTACTCAAGAACTCTCACTTAGATAGACATCCCTCTAAGCATCTAAGTGATCACGTGATCCAAATCAACTAAACCATGTCCGATCATCACATGAGATGGAGTAGTTTTCAATGGTGAACATCACTATGTTGATCATATGTACTATATGATTCACGCTCGACCTTTCGGTCTCAGTGTTCCGAGAACATATCTGCATATGCTAGGCTCGTCAAGTTTAACCTGAGTATTCTGCGTGTGCAAAACTGGCTTGCACCCGTTGTATGTGAACGTAGAGCTTATCACACCCGATCATCACGTCATGTCTCGGCACGACGAACTGTCGCAATGGTGCATACTCAAGGAGAACACTTGTACCTTGAAATTTAGTGAGAGATCATCTTATAATGCTACCACCGTACTAAGCAAAATAAGATGCATAAAGGATAAACATCACATGCAATCAATATAAGTGATATGATATGGTCATCATCATCTTGTGCCTTTGATCTCCATCTCCAAAGCACCATCATGATCACCATCGTCACCGGCTTGACACCTTGATCTCCATCGAAGCATCGTTGTCATCTCGCCAACTATTGCTTCAACGACTATCGCTACCGCTCAGTGATAAAATAAAGCAATTACATGGCGATTGCATTTCATACAATAAAGCGACAACCATATGGCTCCTGCCAGTTGTCGATAACTATTACAAAACATGATCATCTCATACAAAAATTTATATATCATCACGTTTTGACCATATCACATCACAACAAGCCCTGCAAAAACAAGTTAGACTGACCCAAAGACCTATGGGGACCTATCTCCTTGTGGTCGAACTACGGATGACGAGGAGAATGCTCACTTGATGAGGATCGATGATTCAAGCTCAGTGGAGGAGGATGCGCCTCTACCTCAACCTGGGGATATACACGTGAAATTCAAGAAATCAAGTCTCCCTAAGAGAGCTAACCGTTCTAAAAATCTATCCATTCCTTCTCGTTTTCGGCAGAAAAGAAAAGGAGATTTATGTGAAAAGATCTTGAAGCTAAAATCGGAGGTCGATGATTTAAAGGAGGAAATTGCTCTCCTCAACTACAATATGAAAAAGCTGAAGGCACAATTCTCATCATCACCACCATCTTCTTCACCACCAAAGGAGAACTGAGTATCGGGTATGGGCACTCCCCTTGGCAACTTCCAAGCTTGGGGGAGGTGCCCCGGTATCGTATCACCATCACACTCCTATCTTTACCGTTTTTAGTTCGATCCTTTGGGTAATATCTTGATCTAGTAGAATAAAGTTTTAGTATGATCTAGTTTTGAGTTTTGCTTTATGATCCTTCTATGTAATCGAGTCCGTGAGCTATATATAATAAAGATTAGTTTTGAGTCAAGGGCTTGATTATCTTGCTATGATCTTGAGGGTATAAAAATAAAAGAGAAGAAAAAGAGTAAAACGAAATAATGAGGTCATATTGATCTTATGAGGAGTAATGACTTCACATATAAAGAGTATGATGAATAAAAGTTGTTGAAAGTTGACAAACATAGTTTTGGTCATCGTTGCAATTAATAGGAAGTAATAAAGAAAGAGAGGTTCTCACATATAAATATACTATCTTGGACATCTTTTATGATTGTGAGCACTCATTAAAATATGACATGCTAAAGAGTTGATGTTGGACAAGGAAGACAACGTAATGGGTTATGTTTTCTTATATCCGAAATAAAGTATATTGTCATGGATCATCCAACATGTTGAGTTTTCCTTTCCCCCTCATGCTAGCCAAATTCTTTGCACCAAGTAGAGATACTACTTGTTCCTCCGAATATCCTTAAACCCAGTTTTGCCATGAGTGTCCACCATACCTACCTATGGATTGAGTAAGATCCTTAAAGTAAGTTGTCATTGTTGCATGCAATAAAAATTGCTCTCTAAATATGTATGATTTATTAATGTGGAGAAAATAAGCTTTATACGATCTTGTGATATGAAAGAAATAAAAGCGACAGACTGCATAATAAAGGTCCCCATCACAAGTGGCAATATAAAGTGACGTTCTTTTGCATTAAGATCTCGTGCATCCAACCATATAAGCACATGACAACCTCTGCTTCCCTCTGCGAAGGGCCTATCTTTTATTTTTTTGTCTTATGCCTTATGCAAGAGTCATGGTGATCTTCACCTTTCCTTTTTACATTTTATCCTTTGGCAAGCGCATTATGTTGGAAAGATCCTGATATATATATCCAATTGGATGTAAGTTATCATGAACTATTATTGTTGACATTACCCTTGAGGTAAAAGGTTGGGAGGCAACACTATAAGCCCCTATCTTTCTTTGTGTCCGATTAAAACTTCATACCCATAAGTATTGCGTGAGTGTTAGCAATTATGAAAGACTAAATGATAGTTGAGTATGTGGACTTGCTGAAAAGCTCTTATATTGACTCTTTCCGATGTTATGATAAATTGCAATTGCTTCAATGACCAGGATCATAGTTTGTTAGTTTTCAATGAAATTTCTGATTCATACTTGACATTGTGAATAGGTTGTTACTTTAGCATAAGGAATCATATGATAATATATATATATATATGTTGCTATTATAAGAATCATCATGATGCCCTCATGTCCGTATTTTATTTTATCGACACCTCTATCTCTAAATATGTGGACATATTTTTCGATATCGGCTTCCGCTTGAGGACAAGCGAGGTCTAAGCTTGGGGGAGTTGATACGTCCATTTTGCATCATGCTTTTATATCGATATTTATTGCATTATGGGATGTTATCACACATTATGTCACAATACTTATGCCTATTCTCTCTTATTTTACAAGGTTTACATGAAGAGGGAGAATACCGGCAGCTGGAATTCTGGGCTGGAAAAGGAGAAAATATTAGAGACCTATTCTGCACAACTCCAAAAGTCCTGAAACTCCACGAAAGTCAGTTTTGGAATATATAAAAAATATTGGGCGAAGAAAGCACCAGATGGGGCCACCCACCATCCACGAGGGTGGGGGGCGCCCTACCCCATGGGCGCGCCCCCTGCCTCGTGGACCCCCTGGCAGGCCTCCGGTGCCCATCTTTTGCTGTATGAAGTCTTTCGTCCTGGAAAAAATCAAAAGGAAGCTTTTGGGGACGAAGCGCCGCCGTCTCGAGGCAGAACCTGGGCAGAACCAATCTAGGGCTCCGGCGGAGCTGTTCTGCCGGGGAAACATCCCTCCGGGAGGAGGAAATCATCACCATCGTCATCACCATCGATCCTCTCATCAGGAGGGGGTCAATCTCCATCAACATCTTCACCAGCACCATTCCTCTTAAACCCTAGTTCATCTCTTGTATCCGATCTTTGTCTCAAAACCTCAGATTGGTACCTGTGGGTTGCTAGTAGTGTTGATTACTCCTTGTAGTTGATGCTAGTTGGTTTATTCGGTGGAAGATCATATGTTCAGATCCTTTATGCATATTAATACCCCTCTGATTATGAACATGAATATGATTTATGAGTAGTTATGTTTGTTCCTGAGGACATGGGAGAAGTCTTGCTATAAGTAGTCATGTGAATTTGGTATTCGTTCGATATTTCGATGAGATGTATGTTGTCTTTCCTCTAGTGGTGTTATGTGAACGTCGACTACATGACACTTCAACATTATTTGTGCCTAGGGGAAGGCATTGGGAAGTAATAAGTAGATGATGGGTTGCTAAAGTGACAGAAGCTTAAACCCTAGTTTATGCGTTGCTTCGTAAGGGGTTGATTTGGATCCATATGTTTCATGCTATGGTTAGGTTTACCTTAATACTTCTTTTGTAGTTGCGGATGCTTGTAAGAGGGGTTAATCATAAGTGGGATGCTTGTCCAAGGAAGGGCAGTACCCAAGCACCGGTCCACCCACATATCAAATTATCAAAGTAGCGAACGCGAATCATATGAGCATGATGAAAACTAGCTTGACGATAATTCCCATGTGTCCTCGGGAGCGCTTTCCTTTATATAAGAGTTTGTCCAGGCTTGTCCTTTGCTACAAAAAGGATTGGGCCACCTTGCTTCACTTTGTTTACTTTTGTTACTTGTTACCTGTTACAAATTACCTTATCACAAAACTATCTGTTACCGATAATTTCAGTGCTTGCAGAGAATACCTTACTGAAAACCGCTTGTCATTTCCTTCTGCTCCTCGTTGGGTTCGACACTCTTACTTATCGAAAGGACTACGATAGATCCCCTATACTTGTGGGTCATCAAGACTCTTTTCTGGCGCCGTTGCCGGGGAGTGAAGCGCCTTTGGTAAGTGGAATTTGGTAAGGAAAAATTTATATAGTGTGCTGAAATTTATAGTCACTTGTTACTATGGAAAGTAATGCTTTGAGGGGCTTGTTCGGGGTATCTTCACCCCGACCAGTAGAGGAAAGAGTTGCCCCTCAACCTACTGAACCTACTGAAAATGTTTACTTTGAAATTCCTTCGGGTATGATAGAGAAACTGCTAGCTAATCCTTTTACAAGAGATGGAACATTGCATCCCGATTTGCACCTAATCTATGTGGATGAAGTTTGTGGATTATTTAAGCTTGCAGGTATGCCCGAGGATGTTATAATGAAGAAGGTCTTCCCTTTATCTTTGAAGGGAAAGGCATTGACATGGTTTAGGCTACGTGATGATATTGGATCATGGAACTACAACCGATTGAAATTGGAATTTCATCAGAAGTTTTATCCTATGCATCTGGTTCATCATGATCATAACTATATATATAATTTTGGGCCTCGCGAAGGAGAAAGCATCGCTCAAGCTTGGGGGAGGCTTAAGTCAATTGTCGGATCACGGGTTCCAGCAAAACCCTTAAGGTTCGAACTCTGGGGTGCACGCGAAGTTCTTTCCTCCCTACCGATCCACGCCCTAGCTTGCTAAGATCTCGTGGACGAACTCACAACACAAAGACACAAGATTTATACTGGTTCGGGCCACCGTTGTGGTGTAATACCCTACTCCAGTGTGGTTGTGGTGGATTGCCTCTTGGGCTGATGATGAACAGTACAAAGGGAAGAACAGCCTCCTGAGGTTGAGGTGTTCTTGTGCTCTGCGAGCTTGTGGGTGAGGGGATGGAAGATCAAATCGATCCCCTTACTACGGTGGCTAGTTCTACTTATATAGATGCCCTGGTCCTCTTCCCAAATATTGAGCAGGAAGGGAACCAACAACAGCCAATTTCAAAGGGGACAGCTAGTACAGCTTATCCTGACAAAAGCGGTCTTCGCCTGCAAAAGGCTCTGGTGGTGATGCCGCCTTGGGCTCCATGGTGACCTTCGTCTTGCCGTCCTCCTGGTCTTGGTCTCGTTGCACCATTATGGAAACCTTTGCCTGACGCCTCGGTACTCTGCGCCTGCGCTTGCCTCCTTAGCACCAAAGAGGAAACAAGGACACTGCGCGCGCTGGCGCCCGCCTGATCTTGATCGTCATGGCTCACGTCACGAGAACCTCGCGAGGTTTTCCCTGCCTTGATCTCTCCGCTCCTCGCGAGCCAACCTGGTGAGGTCGCTCGTGAGGAGGCCTTGCGTCGTCCGCCTCGCGAGGCTTGGCCCCTCGCGAGGGTCTTGGATGCCTTGTTGATGAAGATGGGCCGTACAGGCCCGCTAGAACAGCCACGCCACGGGCCGCAGGCAGGCAAGTCTGGGGACCCCTGTTCCCAGAATGCCGATAGTAGCCCCCGGGCCCAAGGTGCGCTCGGGCTTGGCTTCGAGGCGAAGCCAAAGGTCAAGTACGGAGCGCCGCGGGCCCCAAAAGCCTGCGGCCTTGGTCGACGCATGGCGATTGATTGGACGTGGACGTCTCGGCTTCCCCACGCTGCCTCGGCAACTGCCCGATTTGACAAGTCCTTGCGACATGCAAGGGAAAATCATCATTACCTGTGATCGTGGGAGGCGCCGGTTGGCCTTCTTCTGCTATAAATGGGGAGGGGGGCAGAGCCCCCGTCGCCCATCTCTTCGCAGTCCACTTGCTTCTTCCTCCTTGCTCCTCTGCTCGTAGCGACTCCGATGGCGCCAATCCGGAGGTTCTCCGCTGAAGAGAAAGGAAAGGCTCCCCGCGATGACCCAGGGCCGCTTCCGCCGAAGAAGAGGCCAGTCCACCGCCACGATGTTGTCGTGCTAGCGGAGGTGACGAGGCCCTGGTGCGAACGGCCGCCTCCAGGGTATCCGTTGCCCTTGTACACCCAAGCCGGGGGCTCAGGAGGGGGAAACGGTGAGCGACGCCGCCCGCGCCATGGCCATGGCTGCCGCACCGCGGTGACGCGCGTCGTCGCCCCTGGAACCCACGCCATGGATTCTTCGCGTGAACTCGTGTTGTGGGCGCCGATGCCCCCGCGTTCATGGATACGCTTCCCGCGGTTCTTCTCCGACGTGATGCCGCTGAGGGGACCCCTCGAGCTCTGGTTGCAGCATGCTGACTGCGACGCTCCGGCGACTGGAGCAGAGGTTGAGGCAGTCGCCTCCGGCAAGATCTTCATGACCCGCGACTGGGGTGAGGTCGCGCAGGTTTTCTGTGCTGAAGGCGCCCTCGCGATCCACTTCGAATATGACGGCGCCTCCACGCTGTTCTTCAAGGTCTTCGATGCGGAGGGCCGCCGCTTGGAGTGCTGCCCTGCAGGGGAGCGCCAGGATGGTGCGCGCCCAACCTTCGACCCCTCCAGCAGCGACGACTCCTGGGCGTCCAGCGGTTCTCCTGAGTTCTATGAGACCCCGGAGACGAGCGACGACAGCTACGTGCCCCCGAGCTCTCGGCGCGCTCGAAGCAGAGCCGTGATGTCCAGCCGGCGCCGTCGCTGATCTGGATGGGGTTGGCGCCGGCCTCCCGTGTCACTGTTGATGATGGTGTCGACCACGAGAGGGTGTAGATAGGATTCTCCTAGGCTCTCGTCTTTGGTTCCCTGCGAGGAACCAAGAAGTACCCCGTGGGGGCGTGTAAAGGGCCTGTAATGTCTTTTGTTGATGCTATCCTTGCTATGAAGAATTGCGAACGCATGTCCTGTTTAGGCTGGGTCTCCCCTTTCCAACCTCGCGACGGCTCGTCGCTCTACGCTGACAGGTCCCGGTCCCCGGGCAGGCTGCAGCCGTCGCTGGTATGCCAGGTCGCGTGCCGTGGTCAAGGTCAGGAGGTGAGCGGCCCGAGGTCCAGTAAGATCCCCTGAGGCGCGATGCTCAGGAGGTCCCCTTTAGCGCTCAAGCAACCGTGATAAGGTAAGAAAGGGAGGCGACGTCGCCACAACAGGGCTGTGATGTGCGCGTCTCCTAGGCTGTGATGATCAGCCGCTCCGGGTGCGAGACTTATCTTGATGGTCCGGAGTTGGTTCCTTGTGAGGCGCCAGGCTCGTGCGTAGGTGTCCGCAGCGTAGCTAGGTCAGGCCCATACGAGTCTCCCCCTCTTCCCCACGCTCTCCTTTACGCTCTACGTCCTCAGGTCCCGGCCCTCGAGCGAGCTCAGCCGCCGCTGGTATGCCAGGTCGCGTGCCGTGGTCAAGGCCAGGGGGTGAGGGCTGGAGAGCCAGTAAGAGCTCCTGAGTCGCGATGCTCAGGAGCCCCCCTTTTAACGCGCAAGAGGATTGCATGAGAGAAGAGGAAGCTCGCGGTGCCGCCTGCTACCATCCTCATGAGATCCCTGCGAACCAGCACAAGGAGAAACACGGCTTGCCATTATGGTTGTTATTCCGCCCGGTTGCTTTGCGAGGAGGCGGAGGCACTGAGGGCCTGGTGAGGTGACGTGCGCGGGGCGTGCCACGAGCCAGAGCTCGGCCGCTCAGATTTTTCGACGTTGCAGGGACGGACCCATGCACAAGCGCCGTGCCAGCGTGAGCGGCCCCCGTGGGAGGCGAGAGCACGCAGGTGACAGTCATGGATAGGTTAGGCATGGGAAGCGAACAAGCTTAGGTAAATGTAGGGAATATACATGCCACTGGGTCAGGCCCACGTGGCCTGGGAATGATGCTGCCTGAGGGGCGCTCCCAGCTGAATAAACTTGGAAAATGTCAGCTGGTTCTGTTGATGAAGGGATGTCGGAGCAGCTGAAGGTACGCGGCGGAGGGGTCGTTCCTCACGAGCCACCGGGGTCTTGAGCCTCGGGAGGCTCTAGGGGCCTAGGCGGTTCCTTGAGGACCGCCTCCATCTCTGTCAGGACGGCGCGGTGCCTGGCCTCCTGAGTCGCCAGGGTGCGCCACAAGTTGCGCTGGTAGACGAACGACACGCTCGGCAGGCCAAAAGGCATGCGAACTTAGCTGTGTGGTGGACCCTCACAGCGGCCCACGCGCGAAGGCTAGAAGAGCCCCTGAGATGCGGCCCTGTTGAGCCCTGAGACGTCGATGCAGACGCGCAGCCCGGCATCCTCGCCTGGATGGGGAGCCGCGCCTCGCAAGCGGCGGTCGCCGCGCATGGCCCTTGCGTTTTGTAGTTCCTGAGTGGCCTTGGTGATGAACTCCTGAGCGGTGGGCGCTCCTCGCCCTATGTCCTTCTGAGGGAAACGTGCCGTGAAGCACGCCTCCAAGTGGTGCCCGAGCGCCTCCCTCATGATGTTGGCAAGGTCTGAGGCCCTCCAGAAGAGAGCCCCCGAGCCCTGCCCGAGGAGGGCGCTGGGCGCGCCTTCCTATGCGATGGAGGGAGGCGCCCCTGGAGCGGGCGCTGATCCTGACGAGGTTCCAGTTGCGACGCTACCCTCCTGAGGTCCTGCACGGCGCAACTGCTTCTTCTTCTTGGGGATGGCCTCAGGAGGGCCCTCGCCCTTGCTGTCGGGGTCGTCGATTGCTGCAGCTTGAAAGGCACGCTCGAGGGAGCACACCGCGTCTCTTTCTTCACATGGGACCGTGATGATTCCGTCGCTTCCCGGCATCTTGAGGACATTGTAGCCGTGATGGGTCACCGCCATGAACTTGGCCAGGGCTGGATACCCGAGGATGGCGTTGTATGGCAGACGGATGTGCGCGACGTCGAAGTCGATGAGCTCGGTGTGGTAGTTCTTGCGTTCTCCGAAGGGGACAGGGAGGCGGACCTGCCCTATCGGCGTGGTCGAGCCGTCGGTCACTCCTGAGAAAGGCTTGGTAGGCTGAAGCTGGTCATACGGCACTTGGAGGTTGTCGAATGTGTCGACGGACAGGACGTTGAGCCCTGCGCCGCCGTCGATGAGGGTCTTGGTAACTTGCACGTTGCTGATGACTGGGGAGCAAAGCATCGGGAGGGCGCCTGCGGTGGCCGCGCACTTGAGCTGATCCGCCGAGTTGAAGGTGATGGCGCACTGGGACCACCTGAGCGGACGTGTGGCCTCAAGCTTGGGGAGGACTGCGTTCACTTCGCGAGCAAACTGCTTGAAGATACGCTGCGAGGCTGGGGCTTCTGCTCCTCCCAAGATGCAGGAGATGGTACGCGGCTCCTGGAAGCCCCCAGCCCCCCTCGTCTTGATGGTGGTCGCCATTCCTTCTTGGTGGCGGCGGCAGCGGAGGAAGGCCAGCGTTGCCCTGAGGACGATCCTCACGAGGCTGGTCCCTCCAGGCGCCCTCGCGAGGCTGATCCTGCTAGCGGTCCTCACGAGGCCGGTCGCGCCACTCCTGGCGCGGGCCACGGTCATCCCAGCATCCGCCACCACATCCTCCTCCTCGGCCGTAGCCCCGGTCGTTGCGCTCGGGGCGTCGATCGAAGCGTCCTTCTCGGATGGCTCTGAGCTCTTGACAGTCGCTGGTGTTGTGGGTGTACAGGTTGTGGAAGGCGCGGAATGGTCGGCTGCTCTTGGACGACTCGGGTTGATCTCTGCCGCGCTTGGTGTCCGGCTCCGCCGCGAGCACGGCTGCTCCCTTGCGCTTCACGTCCTTGGCCTTGGCTTTCTTCTCCTCCGCGTCCGCAGCCGGGAGCTCAAGGAGGGAGAGGCGCCCTTCCTTAGCTCTTGCGCACTTGGTCGCTAGGTTGAACAGCTCCTGAGATGTGCACAGCTCCTCGTGGATAGCGAGCTCCTCCTTCATCTTGATGTCGCGGACGCCATCAGAGAACGCGGAGATGATGGCCTCGCCCGTCATCTTGGGGATCTTGAGACGAATGTTGTTGAAGCACTGGATGTACTTCTGGAGGGTCTCTCCTGGTTGTTGCTTGACGCGACGCAGGTCTCCCGCGGCCGGTGGGCGGTCGCGAGTGCCTTGGAAGTTGGCGATGAAGCGATCGCGCATCTCGTCCCAGAAGGAGATCGAGCCTGGAGGCAGGTTCAGGAGCCACGAATGGGCGCCATCTTTGAGCGCCATAGGGAACCAGTTCGCCATGACTTTCTCGTCGCCGTTGGCCGCTTCGATGCTCGGCTCGTAGAGCTGTAGGAACTCCGCGGGGTCGGGGGTGCCGTCGTAGCGAGGAGGCAGATCTGGCTTGAACTTGCCCGGCCAGGCGACACTACGCAGCACAGGAGTGAAGGCGCGGCAGCCGGCCCTGGTCGCCGGGGCCCGTCTTGGAGATGGAGCTTGGTCTTGGCGCCGACGCGCCGCCACGGCAAGTGGCGCGGGGCCTTGCCGCGGCAGGCGATCCTAGCACGGCGGTGCGAGGAGTGGCGGAGCGTTCTCTTGCGGTCGAGGAACTTCTTGACAGCTTCTTTCTTCACGCGCGGGCACCGGATGCGGTGGGTCGCGCCGTGGAGCCGCACGCCTTGGCGCCAAGGCGCCATCTTGGTGCAGAGGTGGCGGAGGCGCTCTGGGAGCTACGTCGCCTGTAGCTGGCGAAGGGCGAGGCGGAGAGAGGGACGACACAGGGGAGCCCCCTGCGGCGCGGACAAGCTCGACGATGCGGTCGAGCCAGTCCTCGTAGAGGTCGTCGATCGGGCGGTAGCGCAGGAGCTCGTGCGCCATGAGAAGCGCGGCCCGTGCGTCCATGGGAGCGCGACGAGCGTGGGAGGACGAACCAGCGGGAGTCGGTGATGGAGTGGCGGTGCGGCCGTCCCGCCACACCAAGGAGTGCAGCGAGGATGCTTGCTGCTCGTTCCCCGCCGGGCCGGTGGCGGCGTTGGCGGCAGGCGATGGGGAACGACGAGGTGTCCCGCCGACGGGAGCCGTCTGAGCGACGCGGGTGGCGAGGGCAGCCCGGCGCTCAGCACGAGCACGGCGAGCGTCCGCCATAGAGACGACAGAGCAACTGGACGCGGAGCGACGGAAAGGAAGCTTCGGCGCACCCCTACCTGGCGCGCCAAATGTCGCATCACGGGTTCCAGCAAAACCCTTAAGGTTCGAACTCTTGGGTGCGCGCGAAGTTCTTTCCCCCTACCGATCCACGCCCTAGCTTGCTAAGATCTCGCGGACGAACTCGACGAACTCACAACACAAAGACACAAGATTTATACTGGTTCGAGCCACCGTTGTGGTGTAATACCCTACTCCAGTGTGGTGGTGGTGGATTGCCTGTTGGGCTGATGATGAACAGTACAAAGGGAAGAACAACCTCCTAAGGTTGAGGTGTTCTTGTGCTCTGCGAGCTTGTGGGTGAGGGGATGGAAGATCGAATCGATCCCCTTACTACGGTGGCTAGTTCTACTTATATAGAGGCCCTGGTCCTCTTCCCAAATATTGAGCGAGAAGGGAGCCAACAACAGCCAATTTGAAAGGGGACAACTAGTACAGCTTATCCTGAGAAAAGCGGTCTTCGCCTGCAAAAGGCTCTGGTGGTGACGCCGCCTTGGGCTCCATGGTGACCTCCATCTTGCCATCCTCCTGGTCTTGGTCTCGTTGCACCGATATGGAAACCTTTGCATGACGCTTCGGTACTCTGCGCCTGCGCTTGCCTCCTTAGCACCAAAGAGGAAACAAGGACACTGCGCGCGCTGGCACCCGCCTGGCGCCCGCCTGATCTTGATCGTCATGGCTCACGTCACGAGAACCTCGCGAGGTTTGCCCTGCCTTGATCTCTCCGCTCCTCGCGAGCCAACCTGGTGAGGTCGCTCCTGAGGAGGCCTTGCGTCGTCCGCCTCGCGAGGCTTGGCCCCTCGCGAGGGTCTTGGATGCCTTGTTGATGAAGATGGGTCGTACAGGCCCGCTAGCACAGCCACGCCGCGGGCCGCAGGCAGGCAAGTCTGGGGACCCCCGTTCCCAGAACACTGACATCAATGTTATATTCATGCCCCAATCATGAGCTCTCAAGAGAAATTATTATTCAAAATTTTTATGCTCGGCTTTCTCTCAATAATCGCTCCATGCTCGATACTTCTTGTACTCGCTCTTTTATGATGAAGACTATTGAATTCAGATGGAATTTATTGGAAAGAATTAAACGCAACTTTGAAGATTGGGAACTCGGCGAAGGTAAGGAGTCAGGTATAACACCTAAGTTTGATTGTGTTAAATCTTTTATGGATACCGATGCTTTTCGTGAATTCAGCACTAAATATGGACTTGACTCTGAGATAGTAGCTTCTTTCTGTGAATCATTTGCTACTCATGTTGATCTCCCTAAGGAGAAGTGGTTTAAATATCATCCTCCCATCTATTATGTAAAAGGTACTTTACGGGCTTTACGGGCTAACCAGAAAAAGTGAATTATGCTAGAAATTACCACAAAAATTAGAAACATCTAGCCATTTATTCAATAGAGTAAAAAATTACAGCCGTCCGATCTAAGCAAAGGAAAATTTATTACCCACCTTTGCCATTACATATCCTACCAATTTACTAACAAAACCTCTTCCCTAAGAAAACATCTCAGGTCCATATCCCTTCACGTTCCTAACTAAATATTAAAAAAACTCATGCCTCTATCTCTTCACGTTTCTAACAGAATAGTAATTAATCATTTCCCTAAAAAAACACCTCACGTCCATATCTAAAAGGGAAATATGCTAGAAATTACCACAAAAATTAGAAACATCTAGCCATTTATTCAATAGAGTAAAAAATTACAGCCGTCCGATCTAAGCAAAGGAAATTTTATTACCCACCTTCGCCATTACATATCCTACCAATTCACTAAAAAAACCTCTTCCCTAAGAAAACATCTCAGGTCCATATCCCTTCACGTTCCTAACTGAATATTAAAAAATTCATGCCTCTATCTCTTCACGTTTCTAACTGAATAGTAATTAATCGTTTCCCTAAAAAAACACCTCACGTCCATATCTCTTCACGTTCTCCTCAGGTCCATATCTCTTCACGTTCTTGGATTGAGGATGCATCGTCGCGTTCGTTCCGTCGAAAGAAGTCGCCAAGACGTTCCGTCCAAAGAAGCCGCCAAGATGTTCCGCCGATCAAGATAGATCCGATCGTATCCGGCCAAAGCAAAGAAGCCGCCAAGATGTTCCGCCGATCAAGATCGATCCGATCGTAGCCGGCCAAAGCAAGATCGCATACCTAAGCCTACAAGTGTGCACGCACACGTACTGCACCCAGACAAATTCAATCAAGCAGCTTGCTTGTACGTGTGATGAATTGATCAAGCATGTTTAAAAACTAACTGCATATCAGCGCCATCGGCCACGAAGACATGCATCATGCACATGGCCAGCTGCTGTAGCTAGGCAACCTGTAGATACATATTCTAGCTAGCACATGTGTTCCTTTTGATTGATGTTTCAATTTTGGCTGTACCATGACCGTAAACCCTCTCTAAACCTTGCATTGCCTCAATGTTTCAGCCCTATGTTCTTCCCCCTCTCTGGTCTTGAATCAATGGATGCAAAGAAAAAAAGGACGACAAGCAGATATGGCTGGAAGGCACAGGCCGACCCCTCCGAGGTGGCTCACACAATGACAAGCAGCATGAGCCACAGCCAAATCCAAAGCTAACGTAGGTACTTGATCGATTCTCTCAGACCATCCAGGCCTAGCCTGGTCATTGCATGCATAGCCTTTTGTTTTCTGCTCTTCAACTCTTTTTTTGTTACCATAATTGTTCTATTCATTAATTGTTAACAAAACACACATAGAAGTTGATACTCGATTCCAAAATATACATAAGCATCATCTAGTTGATTCTTTTGTCACATGCATGGTACATGAAAGGAGAATATGCATCAGACAATAAAGTATTGGTTCCTGGCCATTAGTGTCCATGAACATCTCAGCCAATAGAATTTTGTACCCAAAATGTTGATTACTGTGCCTTTCTTAATCAAACTTCGAAATAGCTATTTTCTGGTCAACAATCACGGTTGTCCCATAACCATCTTCTAATCCTTTTGCACCCACACATATGTTAGTGCTCAAATCAGATAACTTTTAGTATCTACTACATAGGAATAGTAATTTCACAGTCACCTGACAAACATCAAAATTATAATTGACCTCTTTGCCTCAAGGTCTGCATGATGACATGGAGAAAACAAGCAGTGTTCGCTTGTGACACAATAAGCACTGTTTTCTTGATCTTAAACGTTGGTGGTTGTTGCTTCCTTTCTATTATCTAAGGTATCTTGATTGTCTGCTTATGAAGTACATAATATAGGCAGTTAAACTTTAATATAAAAACTACATAATTAATGCATCTCACTTCGTGGTTACACCCAAACTGCTAGAAACTAACAGCGATAAACCTTTTGGACTGAGGGTAAAGCATTCTTCATGTGATTCTGCCTGTCTCATTGTCAAAGTTCACACCATGCACATATACAATTGAAGGGAAGAATAAATTAGGTCCTGCAACTGATAAAGAATAGTCCACGGAACACCGTCAAGCAACCTTGGCTAAACTCTGAAACTCCTCTCCTACTAACGGCACCTCCCCGAAAAACTTCACAAACAAGTCCTTTAGTTTTTTTCCTCTATAAATTCGAAAGAATTTCTACAACTGAAGTTTTGGACCAGGCCAGTTCTAAAAATTTGGAGGATTGAACTATTACCCTCTCTTATTCTAAGAGATGTGCCCACTCAGCTGACCACCAGCCCGGTTTAATCGTCTTCACCATGACAGCAAACTTCAAACATCAGCGAGATTTATGTTCTTTTGCTAGAGTAAGTTATTCAAATTATGTAAGCAATTTTAAAGTTATCTATATAACTTTTTACATTACTTTTACATGGTTAAATTCTTTCAGTGGTGAGAAGATAGGGATCACTCTATGGGTAAAACTTTTTGGAAGTATGGTTAATGGAGGTTTTGCACAAACAAACGATCATCATTGTCACTACAAACTTTATCAAAAAAATAAAAGTTCAGAATTCTCATTATTGATTTATTTTGCATATGTTACTCATCTTAATATTTAATTCTGCAAATTCTATTGATATTTCTTCTTCCTTTCTCATATGTACTTAGATTTATTTCAGTCTCAAAGAATTAAAAAATATGCTTTTGTTTATAATAACAATAGATGTGAAAATCATAGTAAAAAAACAGTAGATATGAATAGGAGGCGTACTCAATTGAAGATGTACATTCGTAACATGTCTGCTCCGCCTAATCATTCCCGAAAATGAACACATCCTTATGATAGACCTGCACCTCTCCAACTCGGATTTTCACTTTTTTGCTCTTCATATTCAATGAATGACTACAAACATGAGGACAAACACTTGGTAGAAACAGCAAATAAATGAGATCAAAGAATTTGCTATCTAAAGAGTTGCTCAAACTATAATACAGAAAGGAATGAAGCTGCTAATAAACAAAAGAACTAATTTTTAAGGGGGGTTACACTATTAACCTACTAACTAGCAGCCACAATGGACTGTATGACTGTTGGAATCTCCATTGTACAACAGGACAAAATGGCCAGGATAGAAAAACTCGGTAGTGCTTTACACATATTCTGCTTCACAGCATCAAACATGGAGAGCCAGAACCGATTTCACTCAACTAATCATGCATTATCAATTTTATACTCTAATGTACCATTATCCATTGTCTATTTGGGAATTTACTACATAAGAGTGGTCCATGCACTCAGGCTAAGTGCATGTATACAGTACAATTATTAGTACAAACCAAAGGAATTGGTCAGATAGAAACAAAGACTTTTTTAAAAGAGCACGCGCCGCTACTTGCATACTTATGAAGTACCCCCCCTGTAAAGAAATATAAGTGTTTAGATCACTACTTTAATGATCTAAACACTCTCATATTTATTTACGGAGGGAGTAGGTGGGTGTTGGCTTGAACTTCCGCCGGGGTAGAGGCCATCTCTATCGCATTGCTAGATGGATGACACTGCCTTTTATACATTATATATAATCATAGGTACATGAAGGAAAAAAGTACACTGCAGACTACCTTCAAAATAATAACTCACTTACCTATGATAACAAGATATGACAGGACGGAGATGGTCAACTATTCCGGATAAGTACTGGAAAGATGCATCAACATTTTATGGAAATAGTTCAGTAATACCAAACATCAATCGACATTCTACATCATCTGATATTTTAAGCTTATTATATAGTCAAGCCAATGTTGAGAGCATCAGATCATCGTTATATTTCATATGTAGAATGCAATCAAACCTAATTTTACTACCTAGTTATTAAAATAAATTTGTCTTTGGGCAATATTAAAACTACAGCTAATCACAAATACACTATACACTAATCACAAACTGCGATTCCGGTCTCAGGCCCTGAAAAAAGTGGACGGCGCATAAACTAATTAACAATTTGCCTTAAGCTGCGTTGGGCATCCAGACTTACTACTATCTCATTTCAATAGCAGTCAATATATACCATTTGTCACTGTTAAGAAATACCTTAAAGTATATTGGTTCAGTCGTACAAAGACAGAAAAAGGAAAATGGAGAGGGGGGACCTGCAGGTGGAAGAATGCGATGCTGAAGCGGGGTTGTGGCTGTCGAGGATGAAGACGATGCGTTAGCGTGCTCGCTTGGGGACAACAACGACGCCTCCGGCCCGGCGCTCAGGGACGGAGATAACACACCCAGGATCCCCACAACCACAATCTGCAAGAGCTAAGGGGAACGAGATCCACACCTTCATCGCATCAATGGAAGCCAACGGCAACTGCGCCGTCGAGTTCGACGGGCTCGAATCCTCCCTCAGGCAGCTGACATCAGGGCCCTGCTACCCGCTGACGGCCCGGGAGATCGACGAGGCACGCGGGCAACCAAACTATGCGCAGTCCCAGCCACGAGGTGTGTGAGGACCACGAAGTATGAGAGGAGACCGAGGGGAGCTTCGAGGTGATCCTCACATATGCGATGCGGCGGACCCAGGCTGGCTCATCCTTTACATGGCCGGGAGCTCCCGAGAAGAAAAGAAGACTTTTTTCCCACGGTGTTCAAAGTTCAAGAGGACTTTTTTTGGAAAGGGAGAAGACAAGAACACTCGAGAAAGGACAAAATGAAGGTTCATGTTGGTGGGAACCTGTAGCCACACTATGATTTTTTATGTACATGTAGCCACTCATGTGTTGATAGTCTGGATAGTTGTTAGATGGAACTTTGCTTAGGTGAAAAGATTAGCCAACAATGGTACTACTTACGGTGTAGTACGTGTTTAACTCAACTCAATCAAATGTCTATCAAACACCACTAAAAAAAGAAATGTCTATCAAACAAGGAAGTGCCACCACGAACCATTTTAGTATATAAATGTTGTATTAAAATTAAGACACTTATTTTGGGACCAGAGGAGTATATCAAATTCAAAAACTAAAAATATGTTCAATGTCAATTAAAAAGAGAAGGTGAGACATAATTGACTAATATTCCCTCCATTTCGTAATGTAGTGCGCCCGCGCTTTTCGAGATTCAAGTTTGACCATAATTTTAACCGACATGACCGACTGTGGTGGGAGCAAAAATTATACCATTGAATTAATTTAACAAATGTGGACGACTGCGGCGGAGAGCAAAAATAACAAGTTAATATGTCAATCTTATACATCAATAGCAAATATACATATGGAAAATGCTACATATATAAATTGCGCCCTAGGGATAATTGTGAAAAGTTAGAATATTATCCATAACAAGCAAGTACATGATTTGAATTAATTTAACAAATGTGGACGACTGCGGCGGAGAGCAAAAATAACAAGTTAATATGTCAATCTTATACATCAATAGCAAATATACATATGGAAAATGCTACATATATAAATTGCGCCCTAGGGATAATTGTGAAAAGTTAGAATATTATCCATAACAAGCAAGTACATGATTATATATTTATATATCGATGAGAAAACAAAATATACCTTGAAAAAACTATGTTTAAAAAATGCACATATGTGTGATTTGTGAATGCGCTCACATTTCATTCGATTTTTCTTTAGACCAATCAAATAATGTGTTCTACTGATAAAACTTTATAAAATTCTAGCCCGCACATCGGGCAGGCCACTTTACTAGTTGAAGTAAAACTAGTTGAACCTATTAAAGTTGAAGAAAAGACTATCACTTATGATGTTGATCCTATTGTTCCTACCGCTTATATTGAGAAACCACCTTTCCCAGTTAGAATAAAGGATCATGCTAAAGCTTCAACTGTGCTTCGCAAAAGTAAT